>NC_135327.1:38061781-38694085 GCF_023851605.1 Tamandua tetradactyla | reverse complement strand
TTGTTTTTGTTTTAATTTATTATGATAAATATATAACATACAAATTCCCATTTAACCCTTTTTTAAGTGTACAATTAAATGGCATTAATTGCATTCACAATGTTGTGTTACCATTTACACCATCTGTTACTGAAACTTTTTCATCCCTCCAAATAGAAATTCTATGCCTATCAAGCAATAAGTCTCCATTTCTCTACCCCCCAGGCCCTGGTAACCTCTACTCTGCGTTCAGTCTCTATAAATTTAGTTATTCTAGGTATGTCATATAAGTGGGATCACATAGTGTTTGTTTTCTTGTGTCTGGCTTATTTTATGATTTGTCTTTTAATTTTGTTTCTAAGCGTCTTTTGCCAAATGGACTTTTAAATTTTCATGCAGTCATATCTGTTGGTCTTCTCCTTTGTGGCTTTGTTCTTTGCTCTTCTCTTACTTATAAATTATCAGAATATTTAACTGCATTTATTACTCCTAATGCTTTTAAAAAATATTTTAAGCACAGAGTATCTGCCTTGTTATGGGAATGAATATTATAGGATGAGCTCCCGTGCTAGATGGTGGTGATTGGAGGAGGGTAATCTGAAATTGCATCTTGGCAGGTCTGGTGAAAAAGAATCTTACGATCACTGTAGAAATCGGGTAAAACCAACAGCCCAGTTTGCTGATGTTGGTTGTATCTACATAGTTGTTCACACATCGTAAATGAATGAAATGTAGAGCCTGTGATTCTCTTGTCATTAAGTTAAACATATCTTTAATTTCCAGCCTTGGCCAAATATAAGCCAGCGTTATAATTTTTAAGCTATTAACTGGTTGGCCTAGATTTTTCTGTATAAGGGAAAAGAAACCTGACCACAGCAATATATTATTAATTACTATTATAGCCACATTTCAGAAACAGGATGGACCCCCACCCAAAATTTGTTTAGGATTTTGAGACAGATGATGCCACATACACACTAAGAACTTATGAAAATTTAATTGATTACATAGATGAGGTTTCTGGGGAAAGGAGAGCAAGTCCACCAACAGGCAGGTGTGAGATGGCTTGTGAGAGCAAGAAGAGACTGGCTGGGAGTTTTAATTGTGGTTAGAGGGTTGGGGTGGGGCAGAAGCTTGCATGTTTTGAATCTTCCCCGGGTGTCCAAATAGGAAGCACCCAGGTTTTTTTCTCAGTTTACCCAGATGTGTGACAGAGAGGAAGAGAGAGAGAGCTAAGGCTCAAAGGCTGGCAACAAACTTCAAAAAATGGAGTCAAACTTCTTTTTATAACCAACCACTAAGCAGTTACATTTATAAGTCCTAAAGTTCTTTGGAGCACGGAAATTTGGGAGCATTGGTATATTAGAAAGTTCATCCCCCTAAGTGCTTGCTTGTACTAAAAAACATTTGTGTTGTTTATAGCAGAGACAACTAACCAACCAAAAGCAAAGTATTTGTGTTAGGAACTCCACATAATTATGAGGTGCATATTCACCTTCCAAACCTCAGGCACCTTACTAACCCAGACATTTATGCTGAGGAAGATTTTAAACTACTTCCTCTGCCACATGGACTTACTTATATTCCTCTAACAATAATACCTCAGTCCTTGGAGGTTTTCCATTTCTTGGTGATTTAGTTGCTAATGTTCTATGAATCAGATGCCAGCAATACCTTTATTTCTCAAATGCTGAGTATCAAAGCTTGGGTAAACTGTGGCTGTTCTTTGTGAAAATTCTATTCGTTGATATGTGCTTTTCTTATTTCCTCCTGAAATCACTCTATCATTGTCAGTAATTTTATTCTCTCTCTTTAGACAACAGTTACTGCCGTTGACTGCCTGCTTTTCAGATTTTCTGTCTTTCTCGGTAACCACTTTCAAAGTAGAAACTGATGTAGTGGAGAATGTTTCATATATGCCATTTGATTTCAGTGGGTTCCTTGACTTAGATATGTTACATGTATCTTTGTGAACATATTTAGTTCTGTGATAAATTGGTCTTCAATACTAATTTTGAAGGCCTGGAAGATTGCTTGGGGAAAACTGAAGAATCAAATATTACTTATTTTTCACTATTTAATGCTATGCTATGTGTTTAATATTTTTAAACTTTTTATTGTATAATATAACATACATACAAAACAAAGAAAGAAAAAAAGCAATAGTTTCCAAAGCACTCTTCAAGAAGTAGTTACAGGTTAGATGCCAGAGTTTGTCAGGGACCGCTACACCATCATCTCAGATTTTTCCTTCTAGTTGCTCTGGAACATTGGAGGCTAAAGGAATATATATATATAATATATATATATATATAATATATACATAATATATATATAATATATATATATATATATATATATATATATTATATATATCATCAATTTTTTGTGAAAAATAACATATATACTAAAAAACAGTAAATTTCAAAGCACAGTACAACAATTAGTTGTAGAACAAATTTCCAGAGTTTGGATGGGTTACAATTCCACAATTTTACATTTTTACTCCTACCTTCTCTGTACCTTCTCTGTACAACTCCATCATCAAGTTTGATCTTTCTCTCTCATTCTTTGAGGGTATTTGGACTATGGCCATTCTAAATTGTTCATATTGGAACAGGCTGTCAATAATATATGTGGTTAATTTTTGCATTCTGTAAAAAGTGTCATATACCAGGGTCTTGAGATATAAATTCCATTTGTACAGATTAAGTACTCTGTACTTTTTAAATACTACTACATCTTTTTGGTTACTTTGATTCACATTTCCTATCTCAGTTTTTATTATATATGCAAATAATCTGCTTTCTATTTCAAACATTACTCAAGCATCTTTCACTGCATCTATCCTTTTGATTCCATTTCTCTGCTTGTTGAAATTTCAAACCAGAAATTTTTACAGATCAATAGGAATTTCATACTCAGATCAAGTTCATAGGATTGACAACAAAAACTATATATATATATATATATATATAAACCTCAAAAATTAAAAATAAGAAAGTAGCAATCTGGTCCAGCTTTCTTGGAAAATGCTAATCAAATTTTCACTTAAACTAGGGGTAGTCATCTTCTAATCAAAATAATAATATTGGCCTCCTGTGGTTAAAATCAGGAACCCAAGCATGAAATGCAAAGGAGTTGTGCTATTAACATGGATTAGATTTTTTTTTTATCACATGGAATTAAATCACTCAGCTCTGGATTCAAAAAATGTCAGCAAGTACCGTACAACCTGATGAACCTATTCTATTACACAACAATGTGATTATTATACTCTTCTATCAAGATGACATTCAACTCACCCACACATTAATGGTTGAAGGATAACTGTATCTTGTTTCCTACGGAAATAAACATGCTACATGAAACAATGCTTTAAATGTATAACCATGATATTGTCAGATATAGTTTATAAGAAAAGGTGTCTAAAATGTTATATGAATACAATATAATGATTCTCCAACTTTACTATTTCATGTTATAACCTCTAGTATATGGCTACATTCATAAAGTAATGTACCAACATCAAGTATGCTTATCTCATTCACTATCAGAATGTTCCTATTATCCTTTTAAGAGGTCTGAACAAATCATGGAGTCTTGTTCAGGGACTACTATACTGGTGCTTAATTACATATTCCTCTTCATTAGTGAATCATATTCACATATTACGAATTGCGTGGTACCTTAAGGCATGTGGAAAGGCTGGAAGTAGTAGTAGCATGACGTTGTCTATACTAAAGATTTTGTAACTCCACTGGCAATTAGAAATGAATATTTTAAAGTATAAAAGGCCCCAACTTCAATAGGTAACTTTACCTTTACAATGGTATCTCTGTAAATGCTACTCCGCCTTTCATTGTAATCTAAACGTCTTTTTAGAAATTGGGATTAGAATCCTTTGGGATTAGAAGTAACCAATTTCTAAACATCTAAAAGGAGGTTTAGAGTTTCTTTCTGAAAAGTTGTTTTCTGAATTTTGGGGCATAATGGGTTTTTGCATTGAGGTAGGAAAATAGCTTTTTGTGTGTGGGAGGGGTGATAAATTGCAGAGAGAAGAGGCACGGTATTAATTTCCTGCCTAAAAAGATAGAGGTGACTCTATTGTGGGCTTTCCCCTTGCTTTGGAAAAACTCATTTCACGTGTCCCCTGACAAGTTATAACATGAATATTCTTGTTTGCCCTAAGGCTGAGATGTAGAACCAATGACGCTACTCATACCTTCATACCTCTCCCTTCTGTTTCAACATATTTTTTTGTTTTTTTTTTCAGCATATTTTTTTGAAGGTAAAATCCAGAGAGGGGAAAGAAGTCATAGAAGGGCTATATGGTCTGAAGTTTACATGTTAAAATGAGAAGAGGCAGTTGTATTCTCTTTTGTGGTGGCGATGGCATTGGTTTTATAGGTCAATTAGGCTTAGAAAGCACTGATTGAATCCGTATCAGAGGATACCACCCTACACTCATTTCCATTTATTACAACTTAGTTCACAAATAGTGAAAGTATAGGAACCCCTAAAACATGTGGCTTTGAGTGGGCTCTCCTCAGGATTCTAGTCATTCATTTGTACAAATGTTATCCCACATTTATTGAGCAACTAATATGAGCCCAGGTTTATGTTAACAGCTAGTGTTACAGAATATGAGTAAAATCTAGTTTCTGCCCCCAGATAGGTGTATCCTTTAGTTTATGATACAGCATGATAAATACTAGAACACAGATTTGTAAAAATGAACCTTAGAAAGGCCATCCTTTCTACACTTTGACTTGCCATCTTGATCACAATGGAAGTGTCTGATTAGTCATGGGCCTATTTCTGGATTCTATTTTGTTCTTTTTCCATGCATTGAGTCCACACTGTCTTATACTGCAATTTTATAGTGAATTTGGATCTCTACCTAAGTCTCCCTGGTTTGTTCTTTATCAAGATTGCCTTGGCTATTTTTGCCCTCTACATTTCCATATAAATTTTAGAATCAATTTGTCACTTTCCACAATAAAGTTTGTTGGGATTTTATTTGGCACTGAGTTGATTCTATAGATCAGTTTGGAAGAAGTGATTTATTTATGTTGTTGAATTTTCCAATCCATATACATGGTATGTGTGTCCAATTGTTTATACATCTTTTGTTAGATTCATTCCTAGGAATATGATTTTAAATGACATTATGAAAGATTTCATTTGAAATTTTCATTTTCTAATTGTTGGTATATAAAAATATACTTGTATAGAAATATTTCAAATCTAGCAAATTGCCTAAATTCACTAATTAATGCTAATTATTTATTTATAGATAATTTTGAACTTCTGACTCACAATCATAGTATCTGTGAATAAAGGTAATTTTAGTTCTTCCTTTTCGATCCTTATAATACATTATAAGCAAGTGGGCTCTTGTTTGATATTCAAAAATTAATCAATGTAATTAACTCACCATATTAATAAAGAGAAAAAAGCATATGATTACCTCAATTGATGCAGAGAAAGCATTTGACAAAATTCAACATCCATTCATGATTAAAAAACTCTCAGAAAACTATAAATAGAAGGGGACTTCTTCAACTTGGTGAAGAATATCTACCAAGAACCTACATATGACATTAAACTTGATGAAAATCTGAACAAGGCCAGGCTGTCCACTATCACCACTCTCGTTCACAAGTGCACTGGCAGCCTATACAGTGCAATGGGCAAGAAAAAGAAATAAAAAGCATAAGGCTTAGAATGGAAGAAATAAAACTGTTTTTTCAGATGACAAAGTTGTCTAAGTAGGAAATACCACGGAATCTTCAAAAAAGCTACTAGAACTAATGAGTTTAGCAAGGTCATCAGATACAAGGTCAATATACAAAATTCAGGTATATTTCTATTAATAAACAGTTGGACATTGAAATTTTAAGAAGGTGCCATTTATAATAGCACCAAAAAATGAAATATTTAAATACAAATCTTACAAAATATGTTCAGGATCTGTATATTGAAAACTGCAAGTCACTAATAAAAGAAATCAAAGATTTTAATAAATGGAGAGATATTCTGTGTTTATGGATTGAAAAACTCAACATTGTCATTTCTCTCCAAATTTATTCAACACAATATCAGTCAAAATCTCAGCAGGATTTATTGAAATGAACAAGCTTATTCTAAAAATATATACGGTAAGGTAAAGGTAAAAAAAAAAAATTTTTTTAAAGAACAAATTTGGGAGGACTCACTACTTGATTTCAGGACATACAAAAAAGCTATAGGGCGGGCAATGGTGGCTCAGTGGCAGAGTTCTCACCTGCCATGCCAGAGACCTAGGTTCAATTCCCAGTGCCTGCCCATGCAAAAAAAAAAAAAAAAAAAAAGCTACAGCAATCAAGGCAATGTGCTATTGGTGAAAAAATAGATACATAGATCAATGGAACAGAATAGAAAGTCCATATATATATATATATCCAATGTAGCCAACTAATTTTTACAAAATATGTATATAGCCAATTGCACAGGCCATTCAATGAAGAAAGATTAGTTTTTTCAGCAATGGTGCTGGAACAAGTGAGCAACCATATGCAATAAAATGCACTTTGATCCAGCCTTACATCTTACACAAAAATTACTACAAACTAGATCAGAGGCCTAAATGTAACATCTAAAACTATGAAATTTCTAAAAGAAAACAAAGGAGAAAATTTTTGTGAAAGTGGTTTAGGCAAAGTATTCTTAGATATGCACAATCTACTAAAAATATAAATGGTCAAAAATGTCTCTCAACTGCAGAACATTTAAACAAACTATGGTATAGCAGAACACATGCAACAACATAGATGAATCTCAAATACATATTGCTAAGTGAAAAGTCAGTCTAAAAAGGCTACATCATATATGATTCCATTATGTGATATTCTTGCAAAGGCAACACAATAGTGACAGAACAGATCAGTGGGAAGAATAGGGAAATGGTTGGAGTATAAAAAGATTGCATTAGGAGGAGAGGCCAAGATGGAGACTTAGCAATGTACGCATTTTAGTTCGTCCTCCAGAACAACTACTAAATAACCAGAAACAGTACAGAACAGCTCCCTGAGCCACGTCAGTGACCAAACACACAGTGTACCCCAGTCTGGACCAGCTGGACCAACTGCAAGCCTCCCCAAAACCATGAGTTCCCCAAGCTGCAGCGGCTGGTGGCTGGCGCCCCTCTCCCACAGGTGGCTTCCCAGTGGGAAAGGAAAGAGGCTCTAAACCTGGTCAAGGCGGAGGTCGCTCATTGGGCTCACGGAAAAAGAGGAAAAGGGAGGAAACAGAGGTTTTTATGGCTGTGTTTCTACGGAGACTTGGCAGCCTCTGGATTCAGCAGCGGGACTTCTCGGGCTGCAACTGCCCCAGGCATAGGCAGAAACGGGCTGCTTTCAGGGCTGTCTCCCACCTGTGCCTTCCCCAGGGGAGGGGTGAAGCCCAACTCAGGTGGAATCCCTCCCTCAAGGAATTCAGACTCCAGGGCTTGGCAATTTGAAGCCATTAAAACCAGCCTACAACCTCTCCTCCATCTCCACCACGCCCCCAGCAGGGAGAGTCTTCCAAAGTTAAAAGTGCCTCAACATCTTTTGCTGGTGTGACCCACAGGCAGACGCACCACATACTGGGGCAGGATAAGAAAAGCAGAGCCCAGAGACTTCACAGGAAAGTCTTTTAACCTGCTGGGTCTCACCCTCAGGGAAAACTGACGCAGGTGACTCTTTCCCCCTGATAGGAGGCCAGTTTAGTCTGGGAAAACCGGCTGGAGTCTATAATACCTACGTAGACCCCCCCTAAGGGTGGGGAGGGAAAAGGCACCATACAAGCAGGGCAAGAAACAAGAAAACAAGAACTGAAAAATTATCCTCTGTTAAACAAAACCTAAGCTAGAGGTCCAGAAAAAGCTGAACTGAAGGTCAAAGACCAGATAGACAACAAATTCATCTAGCAAGAAAACCCTAGGTAAGGGAAGTGAAAACAATTTCCAGAATAAACTAATTAAGGTAATTAAATGTCTAGATGCCAGCAAAAAATAACAAATCACACCAGGAAAATTGAAGATATGGCCCAGTCAAAGGAACAAACCAATAGTTCAAATGAGATACAAGAGCTGAAACAACTAATTCAGAATGTACAAACAGACATGGAAAACCTCATCAAAAACCAAATCAGTGAATTGAGGGAGGATATGAAGAAGGCAAGGAATGAACAAAAAGAAGAAATGGAAAGTCTGAAAAAACAAATCACGGAACTTATGGGGATGAAAGATACAGTAGAAGAGATGAAAAAAACAATGGAAACCTACAATGGTAGATTTCAAGAGACAGGTTAGGATTAGTGAACTGGAGGACAGAACATCTGAAATCTGACAAGATACAGAAACTATAGGGGAAAAAATGGAAAAATATGAGCAGGGACTCAGGGAACTGAATGATAATATGAAGCGCACAAATATATGTGTTATGGGTGTCCCGGAAGGAGAAGAAAAGGGAAAAAGGAGGAGAAAAACTAATGGAAGAAATTATCACTGAAAATTTCCCAACTCTTATGAAAGACCTAAAATTACAGATCCAAGAAGTGCAGCGTACCCCAAAGAGAATAGATCCAAATAGATATTCTCCAAGACACTTACTAGTCAGAATGTCAGAGGTCAAAGAGAAAGAGGATCTTGAAAGCACTAAGAGAAAAGCAATCCATCACATACAAGGGAAACCCAGTAAGACTATGTGTAGATTTCTCAGCAGAAACCATGCAGGCAAGAAGACAGTGGGATGATATATTTAAATTACTAAAAGAGAAAAATTGCCAACCAAGAATTCTATACCCAGAAAAATTGTCCTTCAAAAATGAAGGAGAAATTAAAACATTTTCAGACAAAAAAATCACTGAGAGAATTTGTGACCAAGAGACCAGCTCTGCAAGAAATACTAAAGGGAGCACTAGAGACAGATATGAAAAGACAGACAAGAGAGGTGTGGAGAAGAGTGTAGAAAGAAGGAAAATTAGATATGACATATAAAATACAAAAGGCAAAATGGTAGAGGAAAGTACTACCCAAACAGAAATAACACTAAATGTTAATGGATTGAACTCCCCAATCAAAAGACATAGACTGGCAGAATGGATTAAAAAACAGGATCCTTCTATATGCTGTCTACAGGAAACACATCTTAGACCCAAAGATAAACATAGGTTGAAAGTGAAAGGTTGCGAAAAGGTATTTCATGCAAATAACAACCAGAAAAGAGCAGGACTAGCTATACTAATATCCAACAAATTAGACTTCAAATGTAAAACAGTTAAAAGAGACAAAGAAGGATACTATCTACTAATAAAAGGAACAATTCAACATGAAGACATAACAATCATAAATATTTACGCACTGAACCAGAATGCACCAAAATACATGAGGCAAACACTGCAAACACTGAAAAGGGAAATAGACACATCTAACATAATAGTTGGAGACTTCAATTCCCCATTCTCATCAATGGACGGAATATCTAGACAGAGGATCAATAAAGAAACAGAGAATTTGAATATTACAATAAATGAGCTAGACTTAACAGACATTTATAGGACATTACACCCCACAACGGCAGGATACACATTTTTCTCAAGTGCTCATGGATCATTCTCAAAGATAGACCATATGCTGGGTCACAAAGCAAGTCTTAACAAATTTAAAAAGATTGAAATCATACAAAACACTTTCTCAGATCATAAGGGAATGAAGTTGGAAATCAATAATAGGCAAAGCACCAGAAAATTCACAAATATGTGGAGGCTCAACAACACACTCTTAAACAACCAGTGGGTCAAGGAAGAAATTATGAGAGAAATCAGTAAATATCTCGAGGCAAATGAAAATGAGAACACAACATATCAAAACTTATGGGATGCAGCAAAGGCAGTGCTAAGAGGGAAATTTATTGCCCTAAATGCCTATATCAAAAAAGAAGAAAGGGCAAAAATACAGGAATTAACTGTCCACTTGGAAGAACTGGAGAAAGAACAGCAAACTAACCCCAAAGCAAGCAAAAGGAAAGAAATAACAAAGATTAGAGCAGAAATAAATGAAATAGAGAACATGAAAACAATTGAGAAAATCAATAAAACCAGAAATTGGTTCTATGAGAAAATCAATAAGATTGATGGGCCCTGAGCAAGATTGACAAAAAGAAGAAGAGAGAGGATGCAAATAAATAAGATCAGAAATGGAAGAGGAGACATAACCACTGACCCCACAGAAATAAAGGAGGTAATAACAGGATACTATGAACAACCTTATGCCAGTAAATACAGCAATGTAGATGAAATGAACAACTTCCTAGAAAGGCATGAACAACCAACTTTTGACTCAAGAAGAAATAGATGACCTCAACAAACCAATCACAAGTAAAGAAATTGAATCAGTCATTAAAAAGCTTCCCAAAAAGAAAAGTCCAGGACCAGACAGCTTCACATGTGAATTCTACCAAACATTCCAGAAAGAGTTAGTACCAATCCTGCTCAAACTCTTCAAAAAAATTGAACTGAAGGGAAAGCTACCTAATTCATTCTATGAAACCAACATCACCCTCATACCAAAACCAGGCAAAGATATTACAAAAAAAGAAAACTACAGACCAATCTCTCTAATGAGTATAGATGCAAAAATCCTCAACAAAATTCTAGCAAATTGAATCCAGCAACACATTAAAAGAATTATACATCATGACCAAGTAGGATTCATCGCAGGTATGCAAGGATGGTTCAACAAAAGAAAATCAATTAATGTAATACACCACATCAACAAATCAAAGCAAAAAAATCACATGATCATCTCAATTGATGCAGAGAAGGCATTTGACAAAATTCAACATCCTCTCCTGTTGAAAACACTTCAAAGGATAGGAATACAGGGGAATTTCCTTAAAATGATAAAGGGAATATATGAAAAACCCACAGCTAATATCATCCTCAATGGGGAAAACCTGAAAACTTTCCCCCTAAGATCAGGAACAAGACAAGGATGTCCTGTATCACCACTGTTATTCAACATTGTGTTGGAAGTTCTAGCCAGAGCAATTAGGCAAGAAAAAGAAATACAAGGCATCAAAATTGGAAAGGAAGAAGTAAAACTATCACTGTTTGCAGATGATATAATACTATGTGTCGAAAACCCTGAAAAATCCACAGCAAAACTACTAAAGCTAATAAACGAGTACAGCAAAGTGGCAGGTTACAAGATCAACATTCAAAAATCTGTAGTGTTTCTATACACTAGTAGTGAACAATCTGAGGGGGAAACCAAGAAACGAATTCCATTTACAATTGCAACTAAAAGAATAAAATACTTAGGAATAAATTTAACTAAAAAGACAAAAGACCTATACAAAGAAAACTACAAGAAACTGTTAAAAGAAATCACAGAAGACCTAAATAGATGGAAGGGCATACCATGTTCATGGATTGGAAGACTAAATATAGTTAAGATGTCAATTCTATCTAAATTGATTTACAGATTCCATGCAATACCAATCAAAATCCCAACAACTTACTTTTCAGAAATAGAAAAACCAATAAGCAAATATGTCTGGAAAGGCAGGGTGCCCCGAATTGCTAAAAGTATCTTGAGGAAAAAAAACAAAGCTGGAGGTCTCACGCTGCTGGACTTTAAGGCATATTATGAAGCCACAGTGGTCAAAACAGCATGGTACTGGCATAAAGATAGATATATCGACCAATGGAATCAAATAGTGCTCAGATATAGACCCTCTCATCTATGGACATTTGATCTTTGATAAGGCAGTCAAGCCAACTCACCTGGGACAGAACAGTCTCTTCGATAAATGTTGCTTAGAGAACTGGATATCCATATGAAAAGAATGAGAAAGGACCCGTATCTCACACCCTATACAAAAGTTAACTCAAAATGGATCAAAGATCTAAACATCAGGTCTAAGACCACAAAACACTTAGAGGAAAATGTAGGGAAATATCTTATAATTCTTATAACTGGAGGTGGTTTAATAGACCTTACATCTAAAGCAAGAGCACTGAAGAAAGAAAGAAAGAAATGGGAACTCCTCAAAATTAAACACTTTTGCCCATCAAAGAACTTCATCAAGAAAGTAAAAAGACAGCCTACACAATGGGAGACAATATTTGGAAATGACATATCAGATAAAGGTCTAGTATCCAGAATTTATAAAGAGATTGTTCAACTCAACAACAAAAAGACAGCCAACTCAATTACAAAATGGGAAAAAGACTTGAACAGACACCTCTCAGAAGAGGAAATATAAATGGCCAAAAGGCACATGAAGAGATGCTCAATGTCCCTGGGCATTAGAGAAATGCAAATCAAAACCACAATGAGATATTATCTCACACCCACCAGAATGGCCATTATCAACAAAACAGAAAATGACAAGTGCTGGAGAGGATGTGGAGAAAGAGGCACACTTGTCCACTGTTGGTGGGAATGTCAAATGGTGCAACCACTGTGGAAGGCAGTTTGGCAGTTCCTCAAAAAGCTGAATATAGAATTGCCATATGACCCAGCAATGCCATTGCTAGGTATCTACTCAGAGGACATAAAGGCAAAGACACAAACGGACATTT
The DNA here is from genome assembly GCF_023851605.1 of Tamandua tetradactyla. Taxonomy (NCBI): domain Eukaryota; kingdom Metazoa; phylum Chordata; class Mammalia; order Pilosa; family Myrmecophagidae; genus Tamandua; species Tamandua tetradactyla. The sequence continues at coordinate 38,681,491 of NC_135327.1, read as the reverse complement.
GCACACCAATGTTTATAGCAGCATTATTTACAATTGCAAGGAGATGGAAACAGCCAAAATGTCCATCAACAGACGAGTGGCTAAACAAACTGTGGTATGTACATACGATGGAATATTATGCAGCTTTGAGACCAAATAAACTTATGAAGCATGTAATAACATGGATGGACCTTGAGAACATTATGCTGAGTGAGACTAGCCAAAAACTAAAGGACAAATACTGTATCTTCTCATTGATATGAACTGACATTGGTGAACAAACTTGGAATATTTTGTTTGTAACAGAGACCATCAGGAGATAGAAATAGGGTAAGATATTTGGTAATTGGAGCTCAATGTCCCTGGGCATTAGACTGTGGGATACAGACTGTGCAACAGGACTGGATACAAAAACTTAGAAATGTACAGCACAGTACTACCTAAGTGTAATATAATTATGTAAAAACACTGAATGAAGCTGCATGTGAGAATGATAGAGGGAGGAGGGCTGGGGACATAAATGAAATCAGAAAGAAAGATAGATGTTAAAGATTGAGATGGTATAATCTAGGAATACCTAGAGTGTATAATAATAGTGAAATGTACAAGGTACAATTTTAAAAATGTTTTTGCATGAAGAAGAACAAAGGAATGTCATTATTGCAGTGTGCTGAAAATAGATGGTAATTAATATTTTAAAATATCACCTTCTGTGTGAGACTAAAGCAAAAAATGTTTATTTGTTACAAAATTTATATTTTGACTAATGCATTTCCTAATATAACTTATGCAGATAGTTTGATTGAACACCATAAGTACTTGGAATCTCAGGTAGGACATGAGATTTTGCTGGTTTGTCCAGAGTGATGCCCCGATGAATCCCAGAGTGATTCGATCAGTGAGTGGAAAAGTGTCTGCAAAGCCCCCTTCGGTGAGTGGTCAGCATGGGGGAAAATTCAACTTCCCCAAGTTGAATTCTTGATATTCTCACAAGCAGTGTGGACAACCAAAGCTATAGGCAGAGCCCCCAGTCTTGGGGTTTGTTCATATGAAACTTAACCATGCAAAGGATAGGTCAAGTCTACTTAAAATTTAGGCCTAAGAGTCACCCCCAAGAGAGCCTCTTTTGTTGCTCAGATGTGGCCCCTCTCTCCAGCCAACACAATGAGCAGTCTCACCACCCTCCCCCTGTCTACATGGGACATGACTCCCAGGGGTGTGGACATCCTGGCAACGTGGGACAGAGATCTTGGAACAAATGGAGACTCAGCATCAAGGGATTGAGAAAAACCCTAGAATGAGCTGAGACTTAGCATCAAGGGATTGAGAAAACCTTCTCGACCAAAAGGGGGAAGAGGGAAATGAGACAAAGTGTCAATGGCTGAGAGAATTCCAAACAGAGTCGAGAGGTTATCCTGGAGGTTATTCTTATGCATCAAATAGATATCATCTTGTTATTCAAGATGTAATGGAGAGGCTGGAGGGAACTGCCTGAAAATGTAGAACGGTGTTCCAGTAGCCATGTTTCTTGAGGATGATTGAATAATGGTTCAGCTGTCACAATGTGACTGTGTGATTGTGAAAACCTTGGTTCTGATGCTCCTTTTATCGACCTTGTCAACAAAGGAGTAGAGCATATGGAATAAAAATAAATAATAGGGGGAACAAATGCTAAAATAAATTTAGTTTGAAATGCTAGTGATCAATGAAAGCAAGGGGTAAGGGGTATGGTAGGTATAATCCTTTTTTTTCCTTTCCTGTGTTCATTTTATTTCTTTTCCTATTGTCTTTTTATTTCTTTTTCTGAATTAATGCAAATGTTCTAAGAAATGATGAATATGCAACTAAGTGATGATATTGTGAATTACTGATTATGTATGTTGTTTTATTTTGTTTCTTTTTTTAAATTAATAAATAAATTTTAAATAAAGATAGCATTAGGGAATTTGGGGAGAAGATTTAACTGTTTTTTATTGTGGTGGTTATATGACTATGACTATATGTTTATCAAAACTATACTAATAAGGGTAAATTTTACTATATGCAAATTGTACTTCAGCTGAAAAAAATGCTGATGGAATAAACTCACAGAAGTAGAATTGCTAAATCGTCTGCTATGTATATATATTTTTAACTCAAATGCCAAACTGCCTTCCAGGAAGATGGTGCAATTGAGCTTCTTTCCCCACCTGTGCAGGTGACTTCCCATCACTCCTGGGCAGTGATGGGTTTTTTAATCATTTTAATCCAAATTGATAAGTAAAAATGATATGTTGATATTGCTTTCTTTTCATTATTAAAATTGTAAGTGAAGCCAAACATCTTTCAAATGTTTATTAGTTTTAGGTGGTTCTTATTTTTCTGAATTGCCTGTTCAGGTATTTTGTTCTTTTTTTTTTGTTCCTTTGCTAGGAATAGAAACTTTTTTCTGTTTATCAGTCGACTTTTAGCTTTATTTTGGACTCTGCTTTAAAATTTTTTGCTGGTTACTTATTGTTCTATGATATAATGATTATTATGATTAATGATTACTTATGGTTACTGTTAGAAAGAAGGCCATATCTGAAGGAGAACTAATGCGTATTCTATTGTGGAGAAGAAAATAATTTATTGACGATCTTGCAAGAACGGATGCCCTAGCGAACACAAAATGGCGGCTGGCCCTCTAAAAAGTAGAATGCAGAAAGATTCTATCTGTGCTTTAATTGGCAGACCCTCCCTGTTTCTTGGCTGATTGGATAGCCAGAGGTTACAGCCTATCCGGATACTCTAACTAATTTGAATTTCCCGCCAAAGGTTCCTCCTCTAATTATGTTTTACATTTTTAATGACCCTGGCCATTAAGGATTTGGTGCCAGTTCTAAGCTTGTGTTAGAAGCCCTCCCCTTTTCCTGCCTGTCCTCTTTTGTGAAAGCTAAACTTAGCTTGATTCTTAACAGTGACTTACCACTTTTAATGCATCATAGTCAAAGAATATGTTTTTAATATATTTTTGAATTTTCTGTAACCTAATAAGCCAGTAGATTTATAAATGTTCTGTGGATGCTGAAAAAATGAGTTCTGTTTTTAAGGTCAAACAAGATGTGTATAATTTATACATCGTATGTATAAACCAACTTTTTAAATGTTATCATTCAGGTCAGTTTCAGTGCTTCAACTTGGATTGGAGGAGGCATATCAGAATAAGCTTGGGAATTTATGCCCAGTTCTCCTGCCTTCCACACATTCCCATTCTAACCCAGTGATACTCAGGTGATTCTCACTCCTCCACCCACGCTGAGAACCGTACTCTAAGAGCCTGAGTTACAGTAGTGAGTACTGGCTGCTCAGGGCTGAGTACCGTCCTAGAAATTGCCTTCAGGAGAAGGAAGCTGCTTTGCCCTGGGGTGAGTCTGCATTCAAAGACTGGTTGATAGGAGAATAAATGCTTGTGCTCATTGCCTCAACGGGGAAAATTCTTGCAGAAGGACAGTAGCTCCAGAGCTCTTGGCAGGATCTGCTGATGCCTTACTTCAATACAGTTCAAGGTATCCTTTTGCCAATCGTGCGTCCCCCATTCCCTTACAAGTATTGCTCCTGAGAGTACTCCCCAATAAACCTCTTGCATGCAAAATCTGTCTGTGAGTCTGTTTCCAGGGAATTTTGACCTATGATAGTTTTTGCCTACTTGATCTATTAAAGATTGAGGAAAACTTATTAAAAGATTCTTTCCCTGCTCCTGTCTCACCTTCTGCCTCCCCTGCTCATATGAAAATTTGGTAATTTTTTTTTGCAAATACAAGAGATAAATACATAAATTTTATATGTTTTGATGCAATTTTTTTCAGAAAATACAGGTTCATGAAAGTAATTAATTTTGAATTGAAGTCTGTTATGTGCTCTGATAGTGCTCCATTTACTGTTTTAACTTTTATTTTAATCTGTAATACTGTACACCTGATTTTTTATTCTCTGAATTTGCCTGATATACACTGGCCTGACCTTTTGGCCTTTTAGCATCCTTTTGTAACAGAATCAGAGAATTTCTCTTTAATGTCTTTTAATTGTAATAATTAATTATAATTATTATAATTGATATATATTTTCTTGCTCTGACATTTCATTTTTTGTCTTCTGGATTTTTTTTTTCTTTTTGTCTGTTTGTAGATGGTTCTATATGTGTATGTTGTGTGTGTGTTTTGCATTTATCTTTTTCAGTGCCCCAAAAAAGCGTAAATCCTGCTTTAAATTCAACATTATTTAACTTTAATGTCCATAATCTTCAGAAAAAAGAGGAAAATGCCATATATTTATCTCTTCTATTAAGCAAAAATTGGCATAATTTTGTTCCTCTCTTTCGTCATCCCCATGTTTGTGTTTTAATTTTACTGAGTTTTAGAATCAAATTGATAAATTTCTACATCATATTTTGTTGTAATTTTGCATTATTTACTTGTTTTAAAGTCAAATATTTTGAATTGTATTTCAGTTATTTTTCAGTGTAAATCACTAGTCCCCTGTACCATCATTTCTTACTCTATCTCTTTTTTTTCCTTCCTTAATCAAGTTGAATTTACCTCTTGTCTGACAAGAATGAACCACATCATTCAGTGTGTTTAGTAGGCCTCTGAGTAAAAATTTGAAGAGCTAGAGAGACAATGAAAACAGATGAAAATACACCAAATAAGGCAATATTCTGACTTGAGATGTTTGGTGGGCAGATTATAAATTCTCAGTTTTCACATCATTGTTGCTTGGAAACTGGTTTCAAACATGGTCATGGTGGGTTTTGTAAAATACAGGGGGCCTAGGGTCATTCAACAGACACTCTCAATCTCAACAAAACAGATCCCTGGGATTTTTATTGGAATTGCATTTAATCCTGTAGATCAATATGTGGGGGAAATGCCATTCTAACAAATTGAGGCTTTCCATTTATTAACATTTGAGCTGGTTTGAAATGTTATGACCCCCAGAAAACCTATGTTTTCTTAATCTTTATTCAATATTGTTTGGGGTGGAACCCTTTGATTAGATTGTTTCCATGGAGATATAACCCATTCACTTGTGGCATGAACTTTTGATTAGATGGAGCTATGACTCCACCCATTATTTAAGGTGTGTCTTGATTAGTTTACTGAAGTCCTTTAAAAGGGGAAACATTTTGGAAAGAGTTCAGAGCAAACAGGAGACCCACATTTGGAGATGCAGAAAGAAAATACTCCCAAGGAAGTTTTGTGAAACCAGAAGCCAGAGCACCAGTTAATGCCAGCCACGTGTCTTCCCAGTTGACAGAGGTGTTCCTGACCCATTGGCCTTTCTTGAGTCAAGATATCTTTCTCTGGATGCTGGACATCCGGCTATATGGGCTCTGTCGGTTCTGGTGGCTCTAAAGCTTTTTCCAAAATGGTTCCCTCTTAAAGACTCCAATAAGCAGCTCTACCTTGAAAGGGGGGAGACACATTTCCATGGAAACCATCTAATCAAATATTACCACCCACAATTGGTATGTAAAATGGTATCTTGTGGATTATATTTGCATTACCTAATGACTCATAATGTAGAACATCTTTTCATGTGCTTTTTGCCATTTGTCTCTTAAAGTTTTTTGCCTGTTTTAATAGGGTTGTATGTGTTTTGTTGTTGAGTTGTGGGATTTCTTTATATAGTCTGGAAAGTAAAACCTTATCAGATATGTGTTTTTCAAATATTTTCATCCATCCTATAGGTTGCCTTTTTACTTTGAAGGTGAAATCCTTTGATGAATTTTTTTTAATTCTGAGGAATTTCCATTTATCTATTTTTCTTTTTTGTGATTTTGGTGTAAAGTCTAAAACAATATCAGGTAACACAAGATCCTGAAAGCGCTTCCCTATGTTTTTTTTTCACGAGTTTTATAGTTTGCTTCTTATATTTAGTTATATGATCTATTTCGAGTTAATTTTTGTATATGGTGTGAGATAGTGATCCACATTCTTTCTTTCACATATGGATATCTAGTCTTCCCAGCCCCATCTGTTGGAGATACTGTTCTTTATTCATTGAGTGGCTTGACATCCTTGTCAAAAATCAGTTAGCCATATTTCCAGAAACTTAAAACCTCCAGATTGTTTCTATGCCAGATAAGCCTGAAACTCAGAGGCCCCAGCCTCTCCAAGAACATCAACTAGTTGCATCCCCCTACCCAATAATGTCAACACCCCTTTTCAACATAAAGAAGTTAGAATGATCATTGCCCAACCATCTCTGAAGACTGAGAAAAGGATCAAATAAGAGGGAGTAGTTATAACAGAAGCATAAACAAATGATTATGACTACTGAATCATTATGCTGATATTTCTTTTTAGTTTCTAGTGTATGAGAACAGCTAGAAGGAAATACCTGAAATTAAGGAATTGTAACTCATATACCTTGAAATTTTCTTTATAACCATTTATTAAACTTTACTTTGAAATTTATCACTTTTCTGCATGTGTTATATTTAACAGTAAAAATGTTTTTAAAAAATCAATTTGCCATAGATATGAGGGTTTATTTCTGAACTCTCAATTCAATTCTATTGAACTATATCTGAATGCTTGGGCCAGAACTATGTTTTGATTACTGTAGCTTTGTAATGAGTTTTAAAATTGGGAAGTGTGAATCCTCCAACTTTCATTCTCTTTCAAGAAGATTTTGGCTAATTGGGGCTTCAACCTCTTCCATATAAATTTGACGATTGTCTTTTCCATTTCTGCAGAGAGGGCTGTTGGAATTTTTATTGGGATTGCTTTGGGTTGGATTGACATTTTAACAATATTAAGTATTCCAATTCATGAACACGGAATGTCCTTACACTAATTTAGGTCTTTGATTTGGTTTAGTAAGTTTTTACAGTTTTCCATGTGTAAATCCTTTACATCCTTGTTTAAATTTATTTCTAGATATCTGATTATTTTAGTTGCTGAATTTTTTCTTGATTTTCTCTTCAGATTTTTCATTACTAGTGCATGGAAGCACTAATATTTTTTGCTTGTTGAACTTATACCTTGCCACTTTGCTGAATTTGTTTATTAGTTCTAGTAGCTTTGTTGTGAATTTCTCAGGATTTTCTATATATAGGATCATGTCACCTGAAAATAGAAACTGACTATGGTTACTGTTACTAGAGATCTTTATTTCTTTATGTCTTTTTGATCCACTATGTAGTGTCCATTCCTTTCAGTCTGAAGAACCCCCTTTAGCCTTGCTTGTAGGGCAAATCTAGTGGTGACTGTCTCTCTCAGCTTTTGTTTATATGGGAATGTCTTACTCTCTCCTTCGTTTATTTATGTTTATTTTTTTAACTTTTTTATTGTATTATATATACAAAGCAAAGAAAGAAAAAAATAATTTCAGAGCACTCTTCAACACATAGTTATAGGACAGATCCCAGAGTTTGTCACGGGCTACCATACCATCCTCTCAGATTTTTCCTTCTAGCTGCTCCAGAATATAGGAGGCCAGAAGGAATAAGTATTTTTTTTATCATCACAATTGACTTTTTTTCTTTTTTGTGAAAAATAACATATTTACAAAAAAAAAAGCAATAAATCTCAAAGCACAGCACAATAATTAGTTGTAGAACAAATTTAAGAGTTGGGTATGGTTTACAATTCCATAGTTTTAGGTTTTCACTTCTAGCTGCTCTAAGATATTGGAGACTAAAAGAAATATCAATTTAATGAATCAGCAATTACACTTGTTCGTTAAATCCTACCTTCTCTGTATAACTATACTATCACCTTTGATGTTTCTATCCCACTCTTTAGGGGTATTGGGGCTATGGCTATTCTAACTTTTACATGTTGGAAGGGGCTGTCGATAATATGGGGTAGGGATATGGGACTAACTGATGTTATGGAGAGGCTGGCCCCTCTAGGTTTCAGGACTTAACTGGTTCATGGATCCATCTGGAGGTTGTAGGTTTCTAGAAAGTTACTTTATAGCATAGAAACTTTGTAGACTCTTATATATTGCCCTAGATGTTCTTTAGGATTGGCAGGAATGATTTTGGTTGGGGTTTGGTAAGTTATGATAGTAGCAATGTCTAACTGAAGCTTGCATAAGAGTGACCTCCAGGGTAGTCTCTCAACTCTATTTGAACTCTCTCAGCCACTGATACATTATTAGTTACAATTCTTTTTTTCCCCCTTTTGGTCAGGATGGCATTGTTGATCCCACAGTGCCAGGGCCAGACTCATCCCTGGGAGTCGTTTCCCACACCATCAGGGTGACTTTCACTCCTGGATGTCATATCCCATGTAGTGGGACAGGCAATGATATTACTTACTCATTTACACATCTGAGCAATTGAAGAGGTCCTCCAGAAGTAGCTCTTAGGCATACCGATCAGTAGGCTAAGCTTTTCCACTGCATACATAAGCTTCACAAGAGTAAGCCTTATCTCCTTCATTTTTGAAAGACAGTCTGACCAGAAACAAAATTTTGGTTGGCAATCATTTTATTTCAGTACTTTAAATATTTCATCCCATTATCTTATTGTCTCCATAGTTTGTAATGAGAAGTTAGCATTTAATCTGATCAGGACTTCCTTGCGCAACATGTTGCTTTTCTCTTGCAGCTTTTAGAACTCTCTCCTTGTCCTTGGCATTTGACTGTTTCACTGCTATGTGTCTGGGCATGTCTCTCTTCAAGTTTAACCTGTTTGGGGTTTGTTGGGGACTTGAATGTGCAAATTCATGTCTTTTGTTAAATGTCAGAAGTTTTCTCCCATTATTTCTTTGAATATTCCATCTGCCCCTTTCCCTTTTTCTTTTCCATCTGAGTGCCCTATAATATATATATTGGTTTGCCTCATGGTGTCCTATAAGGCTCTTGGGCCTTGTTCACTTTTTACAATTCATTTTTCTTTCTACTCCTCAGCCTGAATCATTTTAATTGTCATCTTCAAGTTTACTCATTCTTTCTTCTTCTAGCTCCAATCTGTTTTGAAACCCTCTGGGGGATTTTCCAGTTCAGTTATTGTGCTCTTCAACTCCAGTGTTTCTGTTTGGTTCCTTTTAAAAATTTCTCTCTCCCTCTCTCTTTTGTATGCTGCATGTCAGGGTCACATTTCATTATTTTCCATGAATCCATGTGCGTATCCTGTTATTGCAACACCATTTGTTGAATTTTTGTTTGTTTGTTGTTTGTTTTGCTTGTTTGTTTGTTTTGGGGGAAGTGCATGGACTGGGAATTGAAGCCGGGTCTCCCGCATGGCAGGAGAGAATTCTACCACTGAATTATCCTTGTACCCCTAAAACTTTCTCTTTATTGAATGATCTTGTTCTTTCTTTGCTTCCTCTTCTGGTATCCATTAGTTCTTTCAACAGAACCAGGAACAAAGACCAGCAGATGCTGACCACATGCCTTCCCAGCTAACAGGTGCTCCAGATGCTCTGTTGCTTCCAGCTTCTGATTCCAGTGGCTTCCTCTCTACACATCTTAGGGCCTTCATTTAGCTTCTCTGGGAGCAAACCTCTGGGTTCTGGCTTGCTTAGCATTACATGGGAAGGCACATAGAGATGTCTGCTGGGCTGTGCATCTCCAAACATCCATGTCTAGGTGTCTGCTCTCTCTGTCAGTACTACAAGCATCTCATCTCCTTTGGCACTTCAAGCATATCCACATGTCTATGTGTATGTCACTCTGAGCTTTCTCCAAAATGTTTCCCCTTTTAAATGACTCCAATAAACTAATCAAGACACATTTTAAATGGGTAGAGTCACATCTCCATCTAGTCAAAAGGTCACATCACAATTGAGTGGATTACATCTCCATGGAAACAATCTAATCAAGGTTTCCAGTGTTAGTCTTAGGGCCACACCAACCTGAGTCCTTTAAGAGCTATGTTAGAACAGTTTGTATCCATCTAGTGATATGAGAGCTTTCCCTGAGTGCCAGGAGCTAACAAAATAGACAAACCAATACAAAAAGTACCTCTTCAAAGTCTTTGGAAATTGGCTTTGTGTTGGCTGGTGGTCTCCTTCAGAATTTAGCCCTCCTGACAAGACAATCAGTCTGAGGCAAATGCAAAGTGAAGAGCCATCTTTTCTGGACCCATATCTTGTCATAGGCTTGCACTTCCTCAAAGCCTTCACAATTCCCCCTATTTATAGGAACATAGATGACTCTCCAGTATTCCATGTGAAATAGAATTTCTCCCCTTTCTAGGTGCTGTAGTATATGATTAACAGCAGTTAGTCCTTTGTCCTAAAGTATTATTCTTTCTTATGCAGCTGTGGTGATCCTCAAGCTGCTTCTGCCTGCAGGGCATGTTCTGGGAGGGTAAGTCTGAGAAGCATTTCCTGGTTTTGTCTTTCAGGCTGCCACTTGGTAGGTTGACATGCACATATAGGAACCTCAGTATGTGCATAGGAATTACTCTGCTCCCTCCAGAACAGAACTAGGGACCCACAATGGGAGAACAGGCTGGCTCTTCACTGCCCCAGAAAGTGTGTGGGTGAGGGACCAGCAAGGGCACTGAGCTTCTACTGTTTTTAAAGCTGTACTTTCTTGATTTCACCTCTTCTCGGTTACTGCAACTCTCTGTTTCCTGGAGTTTTGAGGACTATGGCTCTGCCATGTTTTGCTAGCTGTTCATGAGTCTGTGGATGAAGGGCACCCTGGAGTGTCTTATACCATCATTTTGGTTGAATGGAAGACTCAGAATAATTTTAATTTATATTTTTTTTATTATGAATGAGATTGAGAATCTTTTCTTTTGGTTAAATACCATTTGAATTTCTGTTTTGAAACTCTCTGTTCATAGTTCTGATCTCTTTTTCTATATGGGAATTGGTGTTTTCTTCTCTATTTTTAGAAGCTCTTTATATATGATGGTGTCAACCCTTTGTCTGTGATTTTTTAAAACTTTTTTTATTGTATGGTATAATATATATACAAACCAAAGAAATAAAAAAGCAATAGTTTTCAAAGCATTCTTCAGCAAGTGGTTATAGGACAGATCCCAGAGTTTGTTATGGGCTACCTAATCATCTCTAGTTTTCCTTCTAGCTGCTCCAGAATATAGGAGGCTAGAGGGCTTAAATACTTTTTTATCATCACAATTAACTTTTGTTTCCTTCTTTTTTGTGAACAATAACATTGCCTGTGATTTTTAAAATATTTTAAAAAATATTTTTATTGATAAATCTTAACACACAAACATACATTATTTTTTAAAATATAAAACAATATGCAAGCATTCAAACATTCTTAACATACAAACATTCCATAAATGGTGTACAGTCATGACTCACAATGTCATTATATAGTTGTGTATTCCTCATCATGATCATTTTTTTAGAACATTTGCATCACTTCAGAAAAAAGAAGAATAAAAAAAGAAAAAAAACTTATACATACCATACCCCTTAACCCCCCATTGACCACTAGTATTTCCAGCTACTCAATTTATTTCAACCTTTGTTCCCTTATTATTTGTTTATTTTTTACTCATCTGTCCATACCCTAGATAAAGGGAGCATCAGATACAAGATTTTCAGGATCACACAGTCATATTGTAAATGGTATATTTTTATACAATCATCTTCAAGAAACAAGGCTACTGAAACACAGCTCTACAGTTTCAGGTATTTCCCTCTAGCCACTCCAATATACCATAAACTAAAAAGGGGATATCTATATAATGTTTAAGAATAACCTCCAGGATAACCTCTCAACTCTGTTTGAAACCTCTCAGCCACTCACACTTTACTTTTTCTTGTTTCTCTCTTCTTCCTTTTGGTCAAGAAGGTTTTCTCAGCTCTGATGCCAGGTCCCATCTCATCCTGGGATTTCTGTCCCACATTGCCAGGGAGATTTACACTTCTGGGAGTCATGTCCCATGTTAAGTGGGGAGGGTAGTGAGTTCACTTGCCATGTCGGCTTAGAGAGGGAGAGAGGCCACATCTGAGCAACAAAAGAGGTTCTCTGGGGTGACTCTTAGTCCTAATTTTAAGTAGGCTTTGCCCATCCTTTGCATAGGGGCAAACCCCAAGATCGAGAACTCAGCCTATTGTTTTGGTTCTCCCCACTGCTTGCAAAAATATCTGAAATTCTTCAAATGGAGAAGTTGAATATTTCCCCCTTTCTCCCATTCCCCCAGGGGGACTTTGTGAATACTTCTTTATTCACTGTCCAAGTCACTCTGCGATTTAACCTAACAAACCAACACAATCTCATACCCTATTCAAGATTCCATGTAAATGGTGTTCAACTAAACAGACTATAGAAGTCAAATTAGGAAATGTGCTACCCAAAACATAAATTTCACACCAAATAAATATCTCTCCCTTTAGTCTCACACAGAAATTGGAGTTTTAAAATGTGGATGGTATCATCCTTTATCCAGTCCTCTGATATAACCTAGTCCTATCCAGATCAGCTTCATTCATATCTTTACTCAATGTCTGATCACTTTTTCAACTTTTTAAATAGTTCCTGTATGGGGTACTGCTGACTTTCATAGCTTCAGAGCTCTCGCTCTGAACCTGAGATACCACATAAATACCCGAAGTTTCGGAGAAAGACCATGTTATATACAAACAGCTCAGTAGCTCAGAATTTTAGAATTAACAGTTATACCTCCTGAATATATCAGGTGGGTTATCAGGTTGGAGCTTTACAATAAGCTTTACAATAAGCTCCAACCTGGTAACCCATGCTCTTGACTTTAGTTCACCAAATTTTTATATTGTAATTAGTCCATATGATTGAGGCATGATAATATTTGTCTTTTTGTTCCATTCAACATTCAGCTCTTAAGGTTCATTTATCTAATTGCATGCCTCACAATTTCATTCCCTCTTGTGGCTACTCAGTTGTTCATTGTATGTATACATCATAGTTCCCCTCCCATTCCTCAGTCATTGTACACTTAGACCACCTCCATTCACTGTGGATCACAAACATTGCCATCAGAAACACCAGTGTGCTAATGTCCTCCAGGAATATAGTGCAATGTGGTTTCAGGATCACAATGCAAACCCACCCCTAGCCTCCTGTGGAAACACCACACTGCCCTCCAAGGGGCTGCATCTCTCATTTTCCTGTTGACAGTGAATAAGTACATCTCTTTCTCTGTATTTTCTCCAGCACCTGTTTCTCTCTGTTCATTTTTTCTTTAACTTTTTATTGTGTAATATAATATATATACAAAGTTAAGAAAGAAAAAAGCAATAATTTTCAAAGCACTCTTCAACACGTAGTTTCAGGGTATATCCCAGAGTTTGCATGAGCTACCTACCATACCATCCTCTCAGATTTTTCCTTCTAGCTGCTCCATTACATTGGAAGCTAGAAGGAATAAATTTATTTTTAACATCAAAGTGGGCTTTTTTTTTCTTTTTTGTGAAAAATAACATATGTACAAAAAAGTTATTCATTTCAAAGCTTAGAGCAACAATTAGTTGTAGAACAGATTTCAGAGTTTGGTATGGGTTACAATCCCACCATTTTAGATTTTTACTTCTAGCTGCTCTAAGATACTGGAGACTAACAGAAATATTAATATAATGTGATTCAGTAATCATACTCATTTGTTAAACCCTACCTTCCCTGTATAACTCCACTATTGCCTTTGATCTTTCTATCCCACTTTTTAAGGGTTATTTTGGCTATAGCCATTCTAATGTTTACATGTTGGAAGGGGCTGTCAATAATATGGGGTAGGGAGATGGAACTAACTAATGATATGGAGAGACTGGCCCCTCTAGGTTTCAGGACTTATCTGGTCCAGGGACCCATCTGGAGGTTTAAAGTTAGGGTCACGAGGAAAGTGCCCCTAGTGCATGGAACCTTTTTAGAATCTTATATATCGCCCTTTAGGATTGGCTGGAATGGTCCTGGTTGAGGGTTGGCAGGTTATGATAGGTAGCAAGGTCTAACTGAAGCTTGCATAAGAGCAACCTCCAGAGTAGCCTCTCGACCCTATTTGAACTCTCTCAGCCACTGATATCTCCTTAGTTACACTTCTTCTCCCCCTTTTGGTCAGGATGGCATTGTTGATCCCATGGTACCAGGGCCGGACTCATCTCTGGGAGTCATTTCCCACACCACCAAGGAGATTTTCATCCCTAGATTTCATGTCCCATATAGGGAGAAGGACAATGATTTCACTTGTGGAGTTGAGCTTAGTGAGAGTGAGGCCACAATTGAGCAACAAAAGAGGTCCTCCAGAAGTAACTCTTAGGCAAACCTATAGGTAGGCTAAGCTTCACTGCTGCATACATAAGCTTCACAAGAGCAAGCCTCAAGATCAAGGGCTTGGCCTATGGATTTGGGTGTCCCTAATGTTTGGCACAGTATCCAAGGTTTCCCTGGTAGTAAAGTTTAATAGTTCCATATTTTTTCTCCCATCACTCAAGGGGCTTTGCCAATAGTTTTTGATTATCTGTTTAATATACTCTAGGATGTATCCAAGCATTACATTAAGCTATACAGGATTAAAGGCTCTCATTCTTACTCTGGGCTCCCTGTGTTTTGATTGTTTAAATGAGCTATTCAGACAGGTTGACCTAGATTATGTGTTGCAGAAAATTTAGGTTCTGGACAAAATAAACTTTTCTTCCTTTGGTCTCAAAGAGTAAGTGAGGTTCTAAAATACAGACAATGTCTTCCTTACCCCTTTGCTCTGAATTACCTTAATCCCGAACTGATCAGCTTTGTTCTTATCTCTACATACCAGGATATACATATTAATAAAACAGCCTTTCAAAGTCCAGAAATAATAATTGCCACTCTGGACTAAATGTAACTGATAAGAGCTTACAATATAGGTCCCTGTTTTCTTATAATCATTTTCTAAAGGAGGCCATGCAATAATTGCTTTTATTTCTGGCTTATTTTGCTTCAACCAATGTCCCACAGTTTCATTCACAATATTGCATGCCTCACAGCTTCATTCCTTTCTGTAGTAGCACAATATATGATCATATGTACACACCATCATTTGCCAGTCTACTTCTCAGTCAGTACATCTTTCAGCCACCTGCATTCACTAGGCATCACGTATAATGCCCAAAGCCCACAGTCCATCAACACTCTGAATTTTAGAGAATTTCATTTTTCCCAAGGCAAAGATAACCAATAAACATACCATCACTAAATAGGAAATCTAAACCTCCTCTTAACTCTTATTCCTCCCCCCATTATTTACCTCTGTGTTGTTGATGTTTTCCTTTTGAACATAGCCCATCAAATGCAATAGCAGTATTCCCTCTGTACCCTGTACTTAAATACTCTTTGTACAAGAATCATACCTTTGAAGTAGTTCTTGCAAGAACTTTATATTTGTAGTGTTAATGAGTGGGACAAATAGGTCTATATAACCCCTTTCAATCATGTTCACCTTCAATATGGTAATGTTTTTTATAGACCCATTAGTGAACTTCCATCTATTCCCTTACATTTGAGTTCAATCTCATTAGCTAACTGTTCTAGCTTCTATGTATCTCTAAGTCCCCTATATTCTGTATGATAAGCCTCTGATTTTACCTTTACCATGGCCATGGTAAAGGATAGATACAGTATCTATCTTTTTGTGTCTGGCTTATTTCACTCAGCATTATGTCCTCAAGGCTCATCTACCTTGTCATGTGCTTCATAATATTCCATTGTATGTATATACCACATTTTGTTAATCCATTCATCTGTTGATGGATATTTGGATTGTTTCCATCTTTTGGCAATTGTGAGTAATGCTGCTGTGAACATCGGTGTGCAAATGTCTGTTTGTGTCACTGCTCTCAGTTTTTCTGGGTATATACACCAAGTGGGGCTATTGCCAGGCCATAGGGCAACTCAATATATGTACTTTCCTAAGGAACTGCCAAACTGTCTTCCATAGTGGCTGTACCATTATACATTCCCGCCAGCAGTGCATAACTGTCCCAATTCCTCCACATCCTCTCCAACATTTGTAGTTTCCTATTTGTTTAATAGCAGCCATTCTTACAGGTGTGAGGTGATATCTCATTGTAGTCTTGATCTGCATTTCCCTTATAGCTAATGAAAAGAGCATCTCCTCATGTGCTTTTGAGCCATCTGTATTTGCTCTTTTGAAAAATACCTATTCATATCCTTAGCCTACTTTATAATTGAATTGTTTTGTCTTTTGCTGTTGAATTGTATGATTTCATTATATATAGGATATCAAACCTTTTTCCAATGTGTGATTTCCAAATATTTTCTCCCATTGAGTTGACTGTCTCTTCACCTTTTTGACAAATTCTTTTGAGGTGCAGAAGCATTTGATTTTAAGGAGTTCCCATTTATCTCTTTTTGTTGTTGTTGTTGCTTGTGCTTTGAGTGTAAAGTTTATGAAACTACCTCCTATTACTAGATCTTAAAGATGTTTCCCTACATTTTCTTCCAGAAGGTACTAGTTCTTATATTTAGGTGTTTGATCTAATTTGAGTTCATTTTTGTATAGGATGCAAGTTAAGGGTCCTCTTTCATTCTTTTGGCTATTAATAACCAGTTCTCCCATGCCCATTAATTGAAAAGACTATTTTGTCCCAGTTCAGTGGATTTGGGGGCCTTGTCAAAAATCAGTTGACCATAGATTTGGTGGTCTATTTCTTCGCTCTCAATTCGATTCCACTGGTCAATACTTCTATCTTTGTGCCAGTACTGTGCTGTTTTGACCACTGTGGCTTTATAGTAAGTTTTAAAATCAGGAAGTCTTAATCCTACCACTTTGTTCTTTCTTTTTAGGATGTTTGTTAGCTATTCAGGGTCTCTTTCCCTTCCAGGTCAATTTGGTAACTAGCTTTTCCAAGTTTTCAAAGTAGGTTGGAATTTTGATTGGTACTGTGTTAAATCTGTAGATCAATTTGGGTAGAATTGACATCTTAACTATATTTAATCTTCCTATCCATGAGTTGGGAATGTCTTTCCATCTATTTGGATCTTCTTGGATTTCTTTTGACAATGTTATATAGTTTCCTGTGTACAAGTCCTCTATGTCCCTAGTTAAGTTCATTCCTAGGTACTTGACCCTTTTAGTTGCTATTATGAGTGGAAATTTTTCTGTCTGTTCATTTTTAAACAGTTTTATTCACACATCATGCAATCCAGTCTAGGTGTATAGACAGGCCTTTGCCACCACACTCTATTTGAAGACATTTCCTTTTATTCCACAAAGAATCCATACCCCTTTCCCAATCTCCCTGCCTATTGACATTTAGTTTTGGCATAATGCCTTTGTTACATTCAGTGGAAGCATATTACAATGTTACTGTTGACTATGGACCCTAGCTTACATTAATTATACATTTTTCCACATATTTTCAACACCCTGCAATATTGGCATTCATTTGTTCCCCCTCATGCAAAACATTTTTTAATTTGTACATTTAATCACCATCATTGTACACTCTAGGCATTCTTAAATTATACCACGTCCATATTTATCTTCTGTTTTCCTTCTGGTTTCATACATGCCTCCAGCTCAGTCCTTCTCCCCCTATCATTCTCATATTCACCTTCATTCAGTGTACTTATATTATTGTGCTACAATCAGGTAGTATTGTGCTATCCATTTCTGAATTTTTATAGTCAGTCTTGTTGCACAATCTGTATTCCTTCTGCAGCAATTGCCTAATCTCTATCCTATTTCTATCTCCTGATAGCCTGTGTCCTTAACTGAAATTCTCCAAGTTCACTCATTAACATTAGTTCATATTAGTGAAACCATACAGTATTTGTACTTTTGTTTCTGGCTAATTTCATTCAGCATAATATCCTCAAAGTCCATCTACATTGTTAAATGCTTCATGACTTTATTCTGTCAGATACCTGTATAATATTTCATCGTATGTGTATACCACAGCTTGTTTACCCACCCATCCATTGATGGAGAGTTGGGCTGTTTTCATCTCTTGGCTATCATAAATAATGCTGCTATAAACACTGGTGTGCAAATGTTTGTTTGTGAACTTGCCCTCACGTCCTCTGAATAAATACCTAGCTATTCAGCTAGAATTATCTGGATCATATGGTAATTCTGTACTTAGCTTCCTGAGGAACCTCCAAACTGCTTTCCAGAGCAGTTGTACCATTTTACATTCCCACCAACAGTGGATAAGTATGCTTTTCTGCACATCCTCTCCAGCACTTGTCAGTTTTTTTTTTTTTATAATAATGGCCATTCTAGTGGGTGTCCAATGATACCTCATTGTGGTTTTGATTGCATTTTCCTAAAAGCCAGGGAAGTTGAGCATCTTTTCATGTGCCTCCTAGCCATTTGTATTTCCTTTTCTGAGAAATGTCTGTTCATGTCTTTTGTACATTTTTAAATTGGGTTGTTTGTCTTTGGTGTTGAGTTGAAGAATCTCTTTATATATTCTGGAAACTAAACCCTTATCTGATATGTGGTTTCCAGATAATGACTCCCATTGTATAAGCTGCCATTTTACTTTCTTGACAAAGTTCTTTGATGCACAAAAGTGTTTGATTTTGAGGAGTTCCCATTTGTCTCTTTCTTTCTTCAATGCTTTTGCTTTGGGCTTAAGATCTAGGAAACTGGCTCCTATTACAAGTTTTATAAGATATTTCCCTACATTTTCTTCTAAAAGTTTTTAGTCTTAGCTCTAATGTTAGGTCTTTGATCCATTTTGAGTTAATTTTTGTATAGGATGTGAGATATGGATCCTCTATCATTTTTTTTGGCATATGGATATGCAGTTCTCCAAGCACCAATTATTGAGAGACTATTCTGACCCAGGTGAATTGGGTTGACTGCCTTATCAAAGATCAATTGTCCAGAGATGAGAGGGTCTATATTTGAACACTTTATTCCATTCCTTTGGTCAGTACATCTATCTTTATGCCAGTACCATGTTTTTTTTTTTACCACTGTAGCTTCATAATATGTTTTAAAGTTGGGTAGTGTGAGGCCTCCCACTTCATTTTTCTTTCTCAAGATATTTTTAGCTATTCAGGGTACCCTTCCCTTCCAAATAAATTTGGTTATTGGTTGCAAAGTAAGTTTTTGGGATTATAATTGATATTTCATTGAATCTATAAGTCAATTTGGGTAGGATTGACATCTTAACTATAGTTAGTCTTCCAATCCATGAACACGGTATGCTCTTCCATTTATTTACGTCCTCCATGATTTCTTTTAGCAATTTCTTGTAGTTTTCTGTGTATAGGTTGTTTTTTTAAAAATATTTTTATTATAAACAATGAACAAACATATAAACATTCTTGACATACACATATTCGTGACATACAAACATTCCTGTCATGGTTGCAATCAATGGCTCACAATTATCATCATTGTGTATTCATCACCATGATCATTTTTTTGAACATTTGCATCTCTCCAGCAAAGAAAGAAAAAAGAAAAAACTCATACAAGCCATACTCCTTACAACTCCCTTTCATTGACCACTGGTATTTCAATCTACCTAATTTATTTTAACCTTTCTTCCTCCTATTATTTATTTATTTATTATCCACATGTTTTACTCATCTGTCCATACCAGAGATAAAAGGAGCATCAGACTCAGGGTTTTCACAGCCACACAGTCCCATTGTGAAAACTATATCATTATACAATCATCTTCAAGAAATATGTCTACTGGAACACAGCTCTACAGTTTCAGGTACTTCCCTCTAGTCACTCAAATACACCATAAACTAAAAAGGGGATATCTATATAATGCATAAGAATAAATTCTCCAAGTTCACTCATTAATGTTAGTTCATATCAATGAGACCATACAGTATTTGTTCTTTTGTTTCTGGCTAATTTCACTCAGCATAATGTCCTCAAGGTCTATCCATGTTGTTACGTGCTTCATGACTTTATTCTGTCTTACAACTGCATAATATTCCATCATATGTATATGCCACAGCTTCTTTAGCCAGTCATCAATTGATGGAGATCTGTGTCCTTGCCCTCATGTCTTCTGAATAGATACCTAGCAATGGTATTGCTGGATCATATGGCAGTCCTATACTTAGCTTCCTGAGGAACTGCCAAACTGCCTTCCACATTGGTTGTACCATTTTATATTCCCACCAACAGTGGATAAGCAGCAGTGGATAAGTGCCTCTTTCTGCACATCCTCTCCAGCACCAGTCGTTTTCTGTTTTTTTTTTTTTTTTTTTTTGGATAATGGCTATTCTGATGGGTGTGAGATGATATTTTGTGGTTTTGATTTGCATTTCCCTAATAGCCATTGAAGTTGAGGATCTTTTCATGTGCCTTTTAGCCATTTGTATTTCCTCTTCTGAGAAGAGTCTATTCATGTCTTTAGCTCATTTTTTAGTTGGGTTGTTTGACTTTTTGTTGTTGAGTTGAACAATCTCTTTATATATTCTGGATACTACACCCTTATCTGATATGTCTTTTCCATATATTGTCTTCCATTGTGTAGGCTGCCATTTTTCTTTCTTGACAAAGTTCTCTGATGCACAAAAGTGTTTAATTTTGAGGAGTTTCCATTTGTCTATTTCTTTCTTTAATGAGTGTAAGAGCTAAGAAATGGCCTCCTATTACAAGATTTATAAGATATTTCCCTATATTTTCTTCTAAAAGTTTTATGGCCTTAGCTTTAATGTTTAGGTCTTTGATCCATTTTGAGTTAATTTTTGTATAAGGTGTGAGATATGGATATTCTCTCATCCTTTTACATATGGATATCCAGTTCTCTGAGCACAATTTATTGAGGAAACTGTTCTGACCCTCAATAAATTGTGAGTTGGCTTGGCTGCTTTATCAAAGATCAATTGTCCATAGATGAGAGGGTCTATAGCTGAACACTCTATTCAATTCCATTGGTCATTATATCTATCTTTATGCCAGTAACATGCTGTTTGACCACTGTAGCTTTGTGATACACCTTAAAGTCAGGTAGTGTGAGACCTCCAGCTTCATTTTTCTTTCTCAAGATATTTCTAGCTATTCAGGGGCACCCTGTTCTCCCAAATGAATTTTATTATTGGTTTTTCTATGTCTGCAAAGTAAATTTTGGGGATTTTAATTGGTATTGCATTGAATCTATAAATCAATTTAGGTAGAATTGACATCTTAACTAGATTTAGTCTTCCAATCCATGAACATGTATGCCCTTCCATTTATTTAGGTCTTCTGTGATTTCTTTTAGCAGTTTCTTATAGTTTTCTTTGTATAGATCCTTTATATCCTTAGTTAACTTATTCCTAAATATTTTATTCTTTTGTTTGCAATTGTAAATGGGATTTTTTCTTGATTTTCCCCTCAGATTGCTCATTACTAGTGTATAGAAACACTGCTGATTTTTGAGTGTTGATCATGTAACCTGCCACTTTGCTGTACTCATTTATTAGCTCTAGTAGTTTGGTGTGAATTTTTCAGGGTTTTTGACAGATAGTATCATATCATTTGCAAACAGTGAGAGTTTTACCTCTTCCTGTCCAATTTGGATGCCTTTAGTTTTTTTCCTTATCTAATTGTTGTGGCTAGACCTTCCAACACAATGTTGAATAACAATGGTAACACTAGATATCATTGTCTTGTTCCTGATCTTAGAGGGCAGCTTTCAGTCTTTGCCCACTGAGGATGATGTTAGCTATGGGTTTTTCATATATTTCCTTTATCACGTTGAGGAGGTTCCCATCTATTCCTATCCTTTGAAGTGTTTTCATCAAGAAAGGATGTTTAATTTTGTCAAATTCCTTTTCTGTATCAATTGAGATGGTGTATTATATTAATTGATTTTCTTATGTTGAACCATCCTTGCATACCTGGAATAAATCCCACTTGGTCATGGTGTATAATTCTTTTAATGTGCTGCTGGATTCGATTTGCAAGAATTATGTTGAGGGTTTTTGTATTTATATTCATTAGATGTTTCTGTAATTTTCTTTTCTTGTAGTATCTTTGGCTTTGGTATGAGGGTGATATTGGCTTCATAGAATGAGTTACATAGCCTTCTGTCCTCTTCGATATTTTTTAAGAGTTTGATCAGGATTGGTACTAATTCTTTCTTGAATGCTTGGTGGAATTCATATGTGAAGCCATCTGGTCCTGGACTTTTCTTTTTTGGGAGCTTCTTGATGACTGATTCAATTTCGTTACTTGTGATTGGTTTGTTGAGGTCTTTTATTTCTTCTTGAGTCAATGTTGGTTATTCCTGCCTTTCTAGGAAGTTGTCCATTTCATCTAATTGTGTAGTTTATTAGCATATAGTTGCTCATAGAATCCTCTCATTACCTCCTTTATTTCTGTGGGGTCAGTTGTTATGTCTCCTCTTCCATTTCTGGTTTTATTTATTTGCATCCTTTCTCTTTTTCTTTTTGTCAACCTAGCAAGGGTCCATCAATTTTGTTGATTTTCTGCAAGAACCAACTTCTGGTTTTGTTGATTTTCTTGATTGCTTTCATGTTCTCAATTCCATTTATTTCTGCTCTAATCTTTGTTATTTCTTTCCTTTTACTTGATTAGGGTCAGTTTGCTGTTATTTTTCTAGGTCTACCAAATGAACAGTTAATTCCTTGATATTTGCTCTTTCTTCTTTTTTTGATATAGGCATTTAAGGCACTAAATTTCCCTCTTAGCACTGCCTTTGCTGCATCCCATAAATTTTGATATGTTGTGTTTTCATTTTCATTTGCCTCTAGACATTTACTGTTTTGTCTGTAATTTCTTTCTTAACCCACTGGTTGTTTAAGAGTGTGTTGTTGAGTCTCCATATATTTCTGAGGTTTTTTTGCCCTATGCCTTTTATTGACTTCCAACTTCATTCCTTTATGATCCAAGAAAGTGCTTTCTGTGATTTCAACTTTTAAAAATTCATTGAGACTTGCTTAGTGACCCAGCATATGATCTATCCTTGAGAATGATCCATGAGCACTTGAGAAAAAGTTGTATCCTGTTGTTGTGGGGTATAGGTTCTATATAAGAGGCTAGATGGCTTCAATATTTTTTTTATCATCACAATTGACTTTTTTCTTTTTGTGTGTAAAAGATAACTTATATATTTATATATGAAGCAATAAAGTTCAAAGCACAGCACCACAATTAGTTGTAGAACATATTTCAGAGTTTGATATGGGTTACACTTCCACCATGTTTGGTTTTTGCTTCTAGCTGCTCTAAGAAGCTGGAGACTAACAGAGATATCAATTTAATGATTCAGCATTCATATTCATTTGCTACATCCTATCTTCTCTGTATAACTCCACCATCACCTTTGATTTTTCCATCCCTCTCTTTCGGGGTGTTTGGGCTATGACCATTCTAACTTTTTCATGTTGGAAGGATCTGTCACTAATATGTGGTAGGAAGATGGAACTAACTGATGTTCTGGAGAGGCTGGACCCTGTAGGTTTCAGGACTTATCTGGTCCAGGGACTCTTCTGGAGGTTGTAGGTTTCTGGAAAGTTACTCTAGTGCATGAAACACCTGTGGAATCTTATATATTGCCCTAGGTGTTCTTTAGGATTGGCTGGGAATGGTCCTGGTTGGGAAGTGGCAAGTTATGATAGGTAGCAATGTCTAACTGAAGCTTGCGGGTATTTTTTTCATCTCTCTATTGTGCCTTTCATTCCCATATGTTCTGTGATTTGTTTTTTCAAACTTTCTATTTCTCCTTTTTGTTCACCCAATGCCTTCTTTATATCCTCCCTCAAGTTGTTGGTTTGATTTTTTATGAGATTTTCCATAGCTGTTCACACATACTGAATTAGTTATTTGAACTCCTGCATCTCATTTGAATTGTTGGTTTGTGCCTTTGACTGAGCTGTATATCAATTATTATAGTATGACTCATTATTTTTTACTGGCATCTAGGCATTTGATTTCCTTAATTAGGGTATTCTAGAGGTTATTTTCACTCTTTTAGGTAGGATTTTCTTGCTGGATGGCTTTGTTCACTATTTATTCTTTGACATTCATATCAACTTATTTTAGACCTCTATTAAGGTTCTGTTTAACTGATCAGAATTTTTCAGTTCTTGTTTTTCTGTTTCTTGCACTGCCTATAGGAAGCATTTTTTTTTTGAGGGTCTCATCAGATATTATAGATCCCAGTCAGATTTTTCCCAGACCAGACTGGCCTCCTCTCAGGAGGAAAGAGCCGCATGCATCATATTTCCCTGAGGGTGAGACCCAGCAGGTTGGCAGATTTTCCTATGAAGCTTCTAGAGTCTATGCTTTTCCTGTCCTGCCCAGCATGTGGCACTTGTCTGCCTGTGGCTTCCCACAAGCGTAAAGTGATGTGGTGCCTTTAATTTCAGCAGATTCTCCCTGCTGGGGACCTGGTTGAATCGTAGGTGAAGTTGTGGTGTGGCTTTAATTGCTTCAATTTTCCAGTCCCTAGAACCTGAATTCCTTGAGGCAGCGATTCCATTTGGGGGGGCGGGGCACCTTTCTCTTGGGGAAGGTACAGCCTTTAGGGAATTAACTCCTTTCACCTGACTAGTTTTTCTCTTAGACAAGCTTAATTCTGCCCTTGCCTGGGGCAGTGCTGGAGCTTGAGAAGGCATCCAGTTCTATCTAATGAGCTGTAAAGTAGTAGAAATAAAGTGCATGCGCGCGCACACACACACACACACACACACACACACACACACACACACACACACAGCCTTTTCAGAGCAGGACACCACTCATTGAATTTGTCAATCAAAAGCTTAAGTTGGTACATTGCCGTATATGTCTCCAGGCTCTATGTGCCCCCTTTTCTTGAGGCCCAGCCCTTTTTGGTATTTTGTGCTGTAGACTCAAACAAACCTCTTTTTTTCCCCATCAGTCCTACCCCATCTCTGCCAGGTCAAAAATTCCTAGTACCTTTAGAGCTCATTGAAGTTTTATCTGTGCTGGGGGCCTGTTCTCAGTAGTCAGAATTTGTTGATTAATTCCACAATTGGAGCTTAGTCTGAGCTTGGTTGAGCTAAGCTTTTGCTGCTAGTAAAGTCTGTTTCCTTTTTCCTCAGGGAACCAGCCTCCTGAACCCGTAGGGGAGGGGTGCTGACCTCTGTGGCTTGGGGGACTTACAGTTCTATGTGGGGTCTCAGCCAGTCCAGCTTGTCCAGATTTGTGTACGCTGTGTGTCTGGTCACTGATGTGGCCCCAGCAGTTGTTCTGTACCATTCCTGGCTTTTTACTAGTTGCTCTGGAGGATGAACTAATTTCCACACCTCACTAAACTGCTATCTTGCCCTGCCTCCCCCTTTGCCTGTATTTTAATTAATAAATATGTTTTCCCAGTTTGACAAACTGGGATGTTACTTTGCTAACATCATTTTTGCCATGCAAAACTGTTCATTTTTATTTTTTGGTTACTAATATATTGCCTTTATTCTTTCTGAATTAAATCTCATTCCCAGGTTATAAAAGAATTCACCTTTTTTTCTAATATTTTTGTATATTTCATAGTTTTTGCATTGAAATCTTTGATCCATTTAGAATACATACCGATATCTGATATGTGGTGTGAGGAAAAGATCAAATTTTAACTTTTTCTATAATGCCATCTAGTTGTTCTAACATCTAATACCTTTTCTTTTCCACTAAGACAGCTAAGATGCTGTCTTTATCATGTACTAAATTTCTATATGCAGTTAGTTTTATATTTATGTTTTTATTTATCTATTTGTGTCTTTTAAGGAAGTTTATGTACCATGTGGATGGCATCCTGTGTTGCCTTTATGCATCTTAGCTTATTATAAAATTCGTGGCTCATGATCTGTTCCCCCTTAGACTCTAAAGACATTTAGATTCAGGCATTAGCATTGCAAAGCAGTCTTGGGCCAGGATGATTTTTGGTACTTTGCAGATAACATTTTTTTATCCCTGAAATCTTCTAGGATCTTTTATCTTTATATTTATAGCTTAAAACTATTCTTAGGTTTTGTCATGTGGTTTTATTGATTATTTTTTAATGTGTTATGGTCTGGTCTCTTTTCAGCTTTTGAAAGTTATTTTTCAGTTTATATGGGTATAGTTTTGTTTGCTTTGACCTTTTCTCACCTTCATAACCATTTGTGTCCCACGTGTTGACTCTGCAGTCTCTTGCTTCCATTTCTGTTATCTCATTTCTCATTCATTTCATTTTTTCTTCCCCTTTTAGTCTGCATATTAGGAGACTGTCTTCAATTTGTCTGTCATATCTCCAATTTGATTTTCTATAGCATCAGTTCAACATCTGTCCTTTACACACACGAATTTTTAATGATTGCACTTTTAGTTAGCTTGCAATTATCCTTTGTTTAATCTGTGTATAGTATGCATTAGAGTGAGATAGACAAAATGCATTCAAATATGACTCTGACACTTATACATGTTTGACCTTTTGAAAATTATTTCACTTCTTGAACTTTCAACTGCCTATTTTATAATAGGGAAATAGTAATGTTTTCCTTTCTGGTGATTTTAGAAGAAGGATAACTTACTCACTGTGCCTGGTAGTGAGTGCCCAATAAGTGACAGCTAATATTAAGACCTTATCCCAACTATCTTTCCATCTCTTCCTGTTGCCTTTTGACCTTAAGCCTTTATTTCCTCTCAGATGTCTGCTACTCTCTCTAAAGGCCATACCTTCTTACAGCATGTTGAAATTACCAAGATATTACTAAAATATTCTTTTATATTCTGAATAGGTCATTTCCAGAGAAAAGATATTCCTCTGGGTCAAGCAGAAAGTTTTCTTTCTCTTACTTAGTATTTTTTCTTAGGCACCATGTGGATTTGTGTACCTTTACTTATGCTTGAACAAAGTAAAATATGTTCTGATTTGATGCTCAAAAGCAGTCTTGGCATGAAGCTACTACCTTGGTTCCTGTTCACCTATGTTACAGGATTCCTTCTCAGACACAGCGTGGAAGGAGTGGCTGACTAACATGCTCAGCTCTCAGCCCACATGCAAGTTGCAGCAACAGCTTTCCTCTAGTATATTTTTGCTTTAGTGAAGTAGTGTCACTTCTTGCCTCTCAGTTCCTGGTAATTCTGGAATAACATATTCTATGTTATTTCTCTGTAATTCTGAAATAACATATTCTAGAAAAGAACAAAAACTTTAACTCATAAAAGCCATAGTTACTGAGACTCTTCCTATAACTTTTTCCACCTAACATATTTAGGAATATGCCAATTATCACACACCACTGGCAGCCTTGCCACATTACACCTATCCTTCAGCCACACATTTGTAAAATGTCTTTGTAAAAATTGCTTTCTATGAGGAAAGACAGCTGAGGTAGAAACTTAAGAAGGAACTAATATTCTGGTAGCTTCACACATAAACGCTTTTGATATAATATATCAGATGTTCGATTTTCTGACTATTGTAGGTATTTTTTACAAAAATTATTTACCTTCAGTTCTGGTAAGATAAACATATCATAAAAATAATTTTAACCATTTAAATGGACAATTCTCTATCATGAAGTACATTGACAATATTGTATTGCTTTAACCACTGTCTATTTCCAGACTATTTTCATCATCCCAAACCAAAACTCATACTCATTTAGCAATGACTCCCCATTTCCACCCACCACCACCCTCTAACAACCCCTATTCTGCTCTCTGTCTCTATGAATTTGCCAATTCTAAGTATTTCATATAAGAGAAATCATACAATATTTGTCCATCGTGTCTTGTTAATTCCACTCAACATGATGTCTTTGTCTTCAAGAGTCATCCATACTATAGCATGTACTAGTACTTCACTTCTTTTTATGGCTGAATAATATTCCATTGTACAGATATACCACATTTTGTTTATCCCTTCATCTGTTGATGGACACTTGGGTTGTGTACACCTTTTGGCTATTGTGAATAATGCTGTGATGAACACTGGCATACAGGTATTTGTCTAGGTACCTGTTTTCAATTCTTTTGGTATATACCTTGGAGTAGAGTTGCTGGGTCATATGATAATTCTATGTTTACCTTTGTAAGGAAAAGCCACACTGTTTTCCATAGTGGCTGCATCATTTTACATTTCCATGAACAATGTTCAAGTGTTCTTATTGCTCTCCATCCTTGCCAAAGCATGTTACCTTCAGTTTTTTAAATAACACCCATCCTAGTGCTAGTGAATGTGGAATGGTACCACATTGCAGTTTTAATTTTCATTTCTCTAATGGCTAATGATGTTGAGCATCTTTTCATATATTTATTGGCCATTTGAAAATCTTATTTGGAAAAATGTCTATTCAAATCCTTGGTCCATCATTTGTCTTTTTTTGTTGAGTAGTAGGAGTATTTTATATATTCTGCATATTAAGTCCTTATTAGATGTATGGTTTCTAAATATTTTCTCTCATTCTGGAGGTCATCTTTTCATTTTCTTGATAATGCCCTTTGATGCACAAAATTCTTTACTTTTGATGAAGTCCATTTTATCTGTAGTTTCTTTTGTTGCTTGTGATCTTGGTATAAAATCTAAAAATCAGGACCTAATACAAGGTGCTGAAGATATCTCCCTATGTTTTCTTCTAAGAGTTTTATAATATTAGCATTTTAGGTCTTTGATCCAATTTGATCCAATTTGAAATAATTTTTTGTATATGGTGAGATATAAGGGCCCACATTCCTTCTTTTGCATGTGGTCTTCTAGTTGTCCTAGAACCATTTGTTGAAGAGATTATTCTTTCCACCATTGAATGGACATGGCACCCTTGTTGAAAATCAAATAGCCAGAAATGTGTGGATTTAATTCTGTACACTTAATTCTATTCCATTGATCTATAGGTCTATCCTTACGCCAGCACTACTGTTTTAGTTACTGTGTCATGTTTTGAAGGAAGAAAGTGTAAGTCCTCCAACTTTATTCTTCTTTTTTCAAGGTTGTTTTGGCTATTGACAGCCCCCTGTAATCCATGTGAATATGAAGATCAGCTTTTCATTTTTGTAAAAAGACTGCTGGAATTTTGATAGGGATTGCATTCAATTTTTAGGTTGCTGTGATGGCTAGATTCTGTTGTCAACTTGGACAGGTGATGATGCCTAGTTGTCTGGTCAGGTAAGCACTGCTTAACCATTGCTGCAGATATTTCATTGCTGGTTGATAAACCAGAAGGCTAGTTTATTAAATCATCAGTCAGTGATTGTACCTGAGGCTGTTTACTTCTATGATCAACTGAGTGTCTCCCACAAACAAGGCAATCTAATCAGTTGAATTTGATTCAATTGGTTGAAGACTTTTAAAGAGGAAGAGACTTTTCACTGCTTATTCAGCCAGCTAATCTCTCCTATGGAGTTGGTGAAGACCCTTTATCGGAGTTTCCAGTTTTAGAGCCTGCCCTCTGAAGTTTGGAGTCTTGCATCCCCATGGTTGTGTGAGACACCTCTATAAATCTCATATTTATAGATATCTCCTGTTGGTTTTGTTTTTCTAGAGAACCCTGACTAATACAGCTGCTTTAGTCAGTATTGACATCTTAACAAAACTGAGTCTTCCAATCCATAATCATGGAATGTCTTTCCATTTATACAGATCTTCTTTAATTTCTCTTAGCAGTATTTTGTAGTTTTCATTGTATAAGTATACCCCTCACTTGTTAAACTTATTCCTAGGTATTTTACTTTTTTAGATGCTATTGTATTTGGAATTTTTTTTTCCAGATTTCCTTTTCATATTGTTCATTACTGGTATACAGAGACCTAACTGACTTCTGCCTGTTTAGGTTTCATCCTGCAATTTTGCTGTATTCCTTTATTAGTTCTAATAAGTTTCTTGTGGATTCTTTATGAATTTCCATATGTAGGATCATGTCATTTGTGAATAGGGATAAAATTTGACTCTTCCTTCCTAATTTGGATGAATTTTATTTCTTTCTCTTATCTGATTGCTCTGGCTGGAACTTCTAGTACAATTTGAACAACAGTGGTAACAGTGGGCATCCTTGTTTTGTTTCTGATCTTAAGCACAAAGCTTTCAGCCTTTCACATTTCAGTATGATATTTTTTGTGGTTTATTTTTTGTAAATGCCCTTTATCTTGTGGAGAATATTTCCTTCTGTTCCTAGGTTTCTGAATGTTTTTATCATAAAAGGGTTGTTGGATTTTGACAAAAGTTTTTTCTGTATCAATGAGATAATCATATTGCTTTTTTCCCTCATTCTATTAATGTGGTTTATTACACTGGTAGATTTTCTTATATTAAACCATTCCTTGCATTTCTGGAATAAACCCTACTTGGTCATTGTATATAATCTTTTTAGCATGTTGTTGAACTTGGTTTACCAATATTTTATTGAGGATTTTATCTATATTCAAAAGGTACATTTGTCTGTAATTTTACTTTCCTGTCAGATTAGGGCTAGCCTCATAGAAAGAGTTAGGTAGTAATCACTGCTCTTCTATTTTTTAGAAGAGTTTGAGGAGGAGTGGTTCTAAATCTTCTTTAGAAGTTTTGGTAGAAATGAACAGAATTTAACAGTGAGGTCATCCAGCGATGTACTTTTCTTTGTTGGGAGCTTTTTAATTACTGATTCAACTTCATTATTTGTTATAGGTCTGTTGAGATTTTCTATTTCTTCTTGCATCAGAGTAGGTAATTTGTATGTTTCAAGGAATTTGTCCATGTCGTCCAGTTTTTAAATTTGTTGGAACATAATTGTTCATGTGTACCCTCTTATAATCCTTTTTGTTTCTGTAAGGTCAATAATAATGTCCCCATTTTCATACCTGATTTTGGTTATTTGTGTCTTCTCTTTTTCTTTGTCAGTCTGTGTAAAGTATTGTCCATTTTATAGAACTCATTAAAAAAGCAACTTTTCACTTTCTTTATTTTCTCCATTGTTTTTCTTATCTCTATTTATCTGTGCTCTGGTCTTTAGTATTTCCTTCCTTCTATTAATTTTAGGTTTAGTTCACCTTTCTTGTTGTCATTTCTTTATGTGTAAAACTAGGGTATTAATTTATGTTCACTATTCTTTTTAAACGTAGGCATTTACAGCTGCAAATTTCTCTCTGAGCACTGCTTTGCTGTATCCCAAAATTTTGGTGTATTTTGTTTCCATCTTCATTCATCTCTAAGAATTTTCTAATTTCCCTTGTATTTTCTTCTTTGACCCACTGGTTGTTTAATAGTGTGTTGCTTAATTTCCATATATTTGTAATTTTTCCCATTTTCCTTCTGATGTTGGTTTCTAACTTTATTACATTGTAGGCCAAGATCTCGATATTATAAATTTATTAAAATTTTATTTTTAACAGATTTAACATAGGTCTATCCTGGAATATGTTCCATTTGTATTCTGCTCTTGTTGGGTGGAATATTCTGTATCCACCCATTACATCTAATTGATTACTAGTGGTGTTCAAATCCTCTATTTCCTTATTGATCTTCTGTTCAGATGTTTATCAATTATTGAAAGTGGTATATTGAAGTCTCCAACTAATATTGAAGAACTATCCATTTCTCCCAAATAGGAAATCTTAGCCTCCTCTTAACTCTTGTCCCTCACCTCATTATTCACCACTGCTGTTGCTGTGGTAGTGCTAATGGTTTCCTTTTGAACACAGCTCATAGCATGTGTGTTAGTTAGGGTTCTCTAGAGAGACAGAATGAACAGGGAACGCTCCCAAATATAAAATGTATAAAAGCATCTCACGTGACCGCGAGAATGCAGAGTCCAAAATCCACAGGGCAGGCTGTGAAGCCGATGATTCCAATGGAAAGTCTGGACGGACTCCACCAAAGAGGCTCACTTGCCAAAGCAGGAAGAGAGCCTGTCTCTTCTGAATCCTCCTTACAAGGCTTCCAGTGATTAGATTAAGCATCACTCATTGCAGAAGACACTCCCCTTGACTGATAACAAATGGAGTCAGTTGTGGATGGAGCTACATGATCATGATTTAATTCTATGAAATGTCCTCATCGCAACAGACAGGCCAGCACTTGCCCAACCAGACAAACAAGTACCACCACTTGGCCAAGTTCATGCATGAACTCGACCATGACAGCATGCAGTAGCAGTTTCCCCACTGTACTCTGGACTTAAACACTCTTTATACAAGAATCATATCTTTGAAGTAATTCTTATGAGAACTAACTCATATTTCTAGTGTGAATCAGTGGGACACGTAGGTCTGTACAACCCTTTTCAATCTTGTTCATCTTCAATATGGTAATATTACTTCTAGGCCCACTAGAGAATCACCTTCGCTCTTATCTATTCCCTTACATTGGAGTTCAACCTTATTAGCTAATGGTTCACCCATCTCTAGCTTCTATGTATCTCTAAGTCCCCTATATTCTGTATTATAAGCCTCTGGTTATACCTTTATGCTGGTCATAAAAGTGGAATCATACAGTATCTATCCTATTGTGTCTGGCTAATTTTGCTCAGCATTATGTCCTCAAGGCTCATCCATCTTGTCATGTGCTTCAGGATATCATTTTGTCTTACTGCTATATACTATTCCATTGTATGTATATACCACATTTTGTTGATCCACTTGTCTGTTGATGGGATTTGATATGTTTCCATCTTTTGGCAATTGTGAATAATGCTACCGTGAACATTGGTGTGCAAATGTCTGTTTGTGTCATTGCTTTCAGCTCTTCTGTGTATGTACCAAGTAGTGCTATTGCTGGGTCATAGGGCAACTTGATATTTAGTTTCCTAAGGAACCACCAGACAGTCTTCCATAGTGGCTGCAACATTATACATTCCCACCAGCAGTGCATAAGTGTCCCAGTTTTTCCACATTCTCACCAGCATTTATAGTTTCCTGTTTGTTTAATAGCTGCCATTCTTATAAGAATGAAGTGTTATCTCATTGTAATTTTGATCTGCATTTCCTTTAGCCAGTGAAAATGAACATCTCTTCATGTGCTCTTCAGCCATCTTTATTTGCTCTTCAGAAAAATGCTTATTCATATCTTTAGCCATTTTATAATTGGGTTGTTTGTTCTCTTGATGTTGAGTTGTATGATTTCTTTGTACATACAGGAAATCAAACCTTTGTCCTATATGTGATTTCCAAATATTTTCTCCCATTGGGTTGGCTGCCTCTTCACCTTTTTGACAAAATATTTTGAGGTGCAGAAGCATTTGATTTTGAGTTCCCATTTATCTAATTTTTCTTTTGTTGTTTGTGTTTTGGGTGTAAAGTTTAGGAAGCAACCTCCTATTACTAGGTCTTGAAGATGTTTCCCTACATTTTCTTCTAGAAGCTTTAGGTGCTAGTTCTTATATTTAGGTGTTTGATCCACTTTGAGTTAATTTTTGTGTAGGGTATAAAATAGAGGTCCTCTTTCATTCTCTTGGCCATTGATATCCAGTTCTTCTATGCCCAATTATTGAAAAGACTATTTTGTCCCATTTCAGAGAATTTGGGGGCCTTGTCAAGAATCAGTTGACCATAGATTTGGTGGTTTATTTCTGTACTCTTGATTTGATACCATTGATCAATGCTTTTCTTTGTGCCAGTACCATGCTGTTTTGACCACTGTGGCTTTATAATAGGTTTTAAAGTCAAGGAGTGTTAATCCTCCCACTTCGTTCTTCTTTTTTAGGATGCCTTTAATTATTCAGGGCCTCTTTCCCTTCCAGATGAATTTGGTAGTTAGCTTTTCCAAATCTTCAAAGTAGGTTGTTGGAATTTTGATTGGTACTGTGTTGAATCTGTAGATCAATTTGGGTAGAATTGACATCTTAACTATATTTAGCCTTCCTATCCATGAGCAGAGAACGTGTTTCATCTATTTAGATCTCCTTTGATTTCTTTTAGCACTGTAATTAGTTTTCTGTGTACAAGTCCTTTACACGCCTAGTTAAGTTCATTCCTAAGTATTTGATTCTTTTAGTTGCTATTTTAATGGAATTTCCTCTTAACATACTCCTCAGCTAGGTCATTGCTTGTGTATAGAAACGTTACTGATTTTTGCACATTAATTTTATATCCTTGCCACCTTGCTGAATTTATTTATTAGCTCAAATAACTTTGCTGTAGATTTCTCAGGATCTTCCAAGTATAGTATCATATCATCTGCAAATAATGCAAGTTTTACTACTTCCTTTCCATTTTGGATGCCTTTTGATCTTTGTCTTGCCTAATTGCTCTAGCTAGAACTTGTAGCACAATGTTGAATAATACTGGTGACAGTGGGCATCCTTGTCTTGTACCTGTCTTAGGGGGAAGGCTTTCAGTCTCTCTCCATTGAGCACAATTCTGGCCATCAGTTTTTCATATATTCCTTTTATCATATTGAGGTAGTTACCTTTGATTCTTATCTTTTGGAGTCTTTTTATCAGAAAAAGATGCTGAATTTTGTCAAATGCTTTTTTAGCATCAATTGAGATGATCATGTGATTTTTCCCTTTTGATTTGTTAATGTGTTGGATTACATTAATTGATTTTCTTGTGTTGAATCATCCTTGTATTCTGGTATAAACCCAATTTGGTCATGGGGTGTATTTCTTTTAATGTGCTGTTGGATTCTATTTGCTAATATTTTATTGAGAATTTTTGCATCTCTGTTCATTAGGGAGATTGGCCTGTAGTTTTCCTTTCTTATAGCATCTTTACCTGGTTTTGGTATTAAAATGATATTAGTTTCATAAAATGAGTTAGGTAGAGTTCCTTTTTCCTCTTTTTGTTTTGAAAAGTTTGAGAAGGATTGGTGTTAGTTCTTTCTGGAATGTTTGAAAAAATTCCCCTGTGAAGCCATTTGGCCTTGGACTTTTCTTTGTAGGAAGATTTTTTATGACAGATTGAATCTCTTTACTTGTGATTAGTTTGTTGAGATCTTCTATTTATTCCTGAGTCAGTGTGGCTTGCTTGTGTGTCTGTAAGAATTTGCCCATTTCATCCCTAAGTTGCCTAGTTTGTTGGCATATAGTTCTTCATAGTATCCTCTTATGATTTCTTTAATTTATTCAGGGTGTGTGGTAATGCACCCTGTTCTAGTTTGCTAGCTGCCAGAATGCAATGTACCAGAAACAGAATGGCTTTTAAAAGAGAAATTTAATAATTTGCTAGTTTACAGTTCTAAGGCCGAAAAAATGTCCCAATTACAACAAGTCTATAGAAGTGTCCAATCAAAGGCATCCAGGGAAAGATACCTTGGTTCAAGAAGGCCAATGAAGTTCAGGGTTTCTCTCTCAAGTGAAAAGGCACGTGGTGAACACAGTCAGTTTCTTTCTCATCTGGAAAGGTACATGATGAACACGGTCAGGATTCCTCTCTCATCTGGAAGGGCACATGGCGAACACAGCGTCATCTGCTAGCTTCTCCTGGCTTCCTGTTTCATGAAGCCCTCCAGGATTCATTTTCCTTCTTCATCTCCAAAGGTCGCTGGTGGACTCTGCTTCTCGTGGCTGTGTCGTTCTGCTCTGCTCTCTCTGAATCGCTCTCATTCTCCAAAATGTTTCCTCTTTTATAGGACTCCAAAAATTTATCAAGACCCACCCAAATGGGTGGAGACATGTCATCACTTAATCCAGCTTAACAACCACTCCTGATTAAATCACATCTCCAGGGAGATGAAAAGCATACAGTATTGAATAGGGATTATTCTGCCTTTATGAAATGGGATTTAGATTAAAATATGGCTTTTCTAGGGGGCATACATCCTTTCAAACCAGCACACCTTCTCATTTCTGATTTTGTTTGTTTGCTTCCTCTCTCTTTTTCCTTCATCAATCTTGCTAGTGGCCCATCAATTTTATTGATTTTCTCAAAGAACCAGCTTTTGGTTTTATTGATTTTTTCTATTCTTTTTTTCTCCTATTCATTTTTCTCTGTTTTAATCTTTGTTATTTCTATTCTATTTGCTTTGGGGTTAGTTTGTTGTTCTTTCTCAAGTTCCTCCAGGTTTACTGTTAAATATTCAATTTTTGCTCTTTGTTGTTTTTTAATATAGGCATTTAAGGCAATAAATTTCCCTCTCACCACAGCCTTTGCCGTGTCCCATAAGTTCTGATAAGTTGTATTCTCATTTTCATTCATCTCCAGATAGCTACTGATTTTTCTAGCAATTTCTTCTTTGACCCACTGGTTGCTTAAGAGTATGTTATTTAATCTCCATATATTTGTGAATGTTCTTGTTCTTTGGTGGTTATTGAGATCCAGCTTCATTCCACTGTGATCAGAGAAAGTGCTTTGAATAATTTCAATGTTTTTAAATTTATAAAGACCTGTTTTGTGTCCCAGCCTATGATCTATCCTGGGGGATGTTCCATGAGCACTAGAGAAGAATATATAACCTTGTGTTTTGAGGTGCAATGACCTATATATGCCTGTTAGGTCTAATTCATTTATCAAGTTATTTAACTTTTCTATTTCCTTGTCAATCTTCTGTCTGGTTGTTCTGTCTTTAGAGGAGAGTGGTGTACTAAAGTCTCCTACTATTATTGTTGAAACATCTATCACTCCCTTCAGTTTTGCCAATGTCTTTCTCATGTACTTTGGAGCTCCTTTATTGGGAGCATAAGTATTTATGACTGTTAAACCTTCTTGGTGAATTAACCCTTTAATTAGTATATAATGTCTTTCTTTGTCTTTTATAATGTCTTTACTTTTAAAGTCTATTTTGTCCAATATTAGTATAGCTACTCTTGCTTTCTTTTGACTACAACTCGCATGGAAACTCTTTTTCCATCCTTTCACTTTCAATCTATTTGTATCCTTGTGTCTAAAATAAGTCTCTGGTAAGCAGCATATAGCTGGATTATGTTTCTTAATCCATTCTGCCAATCTGTATCTTTTAATTGGTAAATTTAGTCCATTAGCTTTCAAAGTTTTACTGAAAAGGCATTTCTTGATTCCACCATCTTATCTTTTTAATTCTATTTGTCAGATCTATATATCCTTTTCCTTCTTTCCATTTGTATTCTTTAAATGACCCTTTGTGGTCTCTTCGATTCTGTGCCCTCCTCCAGACCTCCCTCTCCTGTCTTTTTTTTTTCAGCTGGCAGAACTCCTTTTAGTATTTCTCATAGGGCCAGTCTCTTGCTGACAAATTCTTTCAGGACTTCTTTGTCTGTGAAAACTTTAATCTCTCTTTAAATTTTGAAGGACAATTTGGCTGGGTACAGAATTCTTGGCTCACAATCAATTTTTGAATATTTTCATTACTTCAAAAAAAAAAAAGTAAATAAAGAACACCCAAAACATTCCATACTCCCATACCCTCTATTATTTATTTATTTATTTATTGCCATATTTTCTTACTCATCTGTCCATACACTGAATAAAGAGAGTGTCAGTCACAAGGTTTTTACAATCATATAGTTACACCTTAAAAACTACATAGTTATATAATCATCCACAAGAAATAGTTCAACAATTTCAGTTATTTCTGTCTATCTACTCCAATACACTGGAAATTAAAAAGGGATGACTGTATAATGCATAAAAATAACCTCCAGAATGGCCTCTTGACTCTCTTAGAAATCTCTCAGCTACTGAAACTTTATTTTGTTTTATTTCTCTTACCCCTTTTGGTTAATAAGTCATTCTCAATCTGACAATGCCAGTGTCAGGCTCATTCCCAGGAAACATGTCCCACATTGCCAGGGAAATTTATACCCCTGGGATTCATGTCTCGCATAAAGAGGAGGGTAGAGAGTTCCCCTGCAGAGTTGGCTTAGAAAATGAGGCCACATCTGAGAACAAAAGAGGTTTTCTGGGGGTAACTCTTAGACATAATCATAAGGAGGCTTAGCTTCGCCTTTGCAGGAATAAGTTTCATAAAGGCAAGCCCCGAGATTGAGGGCCTGGCCCATTAAATTGACAGTCCCCAATGCTTAAGAGCTATCAGGTCTTTCCCTGATGGGGAAGTTTAATATTTTCACATTTTCCTTGGGTTCTCAAGAGGACTATGAAAATATGTATTTATCTTCCACCCAGATTATTCTGGGATGTATCAGGACATCACACTGACCTGTATGAAGCAACAAGTTCTCACTTCCTGTTCAAGGTTCCATGTAATTATGATGTTCAAATAAGCTGACCATACAAGTTAAATTAGATAGAGTGCTGCTGAAAACAAAATTTTGCACCAAGTAAGCTTCTCTTTCTTTGGTCTCACACAGAAACTGAAGTTTAAAAATATAGTCAACATCATCCTTTTCCCTGTATTCTGATTTTCCCTTAATCCTACCCAGATCAGCTTCATTCGTTTCTCTAATTGAAGTCTGATCACTTTTTCAACTTTTTAAACAGTTGCTGTATGGAGTAATGTCAATTTTCATAGTTGCAGAACTCTAGCTCTGACTTTCAGGTGTCACACAAATACCCGAAGTTTCACGGAAGGACCAGTTTATGCACAAAGAGCTCAATATCTCAGAATTAAAAAATAACAGCTACAGTTCCTAAATATACATGACTGCTTTAAGAGCTTACAATATAGGAACCTTTATAATGAACCTTCACCTGATAACTTATTTTCCTGAATTCAAATCTCAGAGTTTGCACATAGTAGTTAAACCATATTAATGAAGGCATTATAATATTTGTCTTTTCATTTCTAATTTCATTCAACGTATTAATCTCAAGTTTCATTCACCTCGTTGCATGTCTCACAACTTCATTCATCCTTATAGCTGCTCAATAATCCATTGTATGTGTACAATACAGTTGTCCCTTCCACTTCCCAGTCGATCTGCCCTTAGGCCACCTCCATCCAAAGCAAATCATGAACACTGCCACCATAAATACCAGTGTGCACATGTCCATTTGTATCTGTGTTTCATCATAAACACCAGTGTGCAAATATCCATTTATGTCCTTGTTCTCAGTTCCTCCAAGTATACAACTAATTATGGAGTTGCAGAATCATATTGCAGTGCCACCCTTAGCCTCCCATGGAGCAACCACACTACCCTCCAGTGGTTCTGCACCACTCTACTTCCCTACCAACAGTGAATAGGTACATCTCTCTTCTTACATTTTCTCCAACAAGTATATCTCTCTCTAATCATTTTTAAACAGTTTTATTCATACACCATACAATCCAACCTAAGTAAAAAAATCAGTTTTTCCCAGTATAATCACATAGCCATGCCTTCACCACTTAAATTCTATTTTGTCTGACAATAGTATAACCACTCTGGCTCTTTTCTCTTTCTTTATTGTAATATAACATCTATACAAAGCAAAGAAAGAAAAAAGCAATAGTTTTCAAAGCACTCTTTAACAAGTAGTTACAGGACAGATCCCAGAGTTTGTCATGGACTATGATCCTCCCCTTTTTCCCTTCTAGCTGCTCCAGAATATAGAAGGCTAGAAAGAGTAAATATTTTTTTATCATCACAAATCAATTTAGTTCTTTCTTTTTTGTGTGAAAAATAAAATATATACAAAAAAAGCAATACATTTCAAAGCACAGTACAATTAGTAGTACAACAGATTTCAGAGTTTGGCATGGGTTACAATTCCACAATTTTAGGTTTTTACTTCTAGCTGCTCTAAAATACTGAAGACTAAAAGAGATATCAATTTAATGATTCAGCATTCATATTCATTTGTTAAATCCTATCTTCTCTGTATAACTGCACCATCACCTTTGATCTTTCCATCTCTCTCTTTGGTTTGGTGTTTGGGCTATGGCAATTCTAAATTTTTGATACTGGAAGGATCTGTCACTAATATGGTTTAGGGAAATGGAACTATCTGATGTTCTGGAGAGGCTGGTCTCGGTTTCAGGACTTTATCTGGACCAAGGACCAATCTGGAGGTTGTAGGTTTCTGAAAAGTTACTCTAGTGCATGGAACCCTTGTGGAATCTTATATATTGCCCTAGGTGTTCTTTAGAATTAGCTGGAATGGTTCTGGTTGGGATTTGGCAGGTTATGATCGGTAGCAAGGTCTAACTGAAGCTTGCATAAGAGCAACCTCCAGAGTAGCCTCTCGACTCCATTTGAACTCTCTCTGCCACTGATACTTTATTGATTACACCTCTTTTCCCCCTTTTGGTCAGGATAGAATTGTTGGTCCCACAGTGCCAGGTCTGAATTCATCCCTGGGAGTCATCTCCCACATCCTGCTCTGGCACTCTTTTGATTAGTGTTTGCATGGAATCTTTTTTTCCATCCTTTTTCTTTCAAACTCTTTGTGTCTTTGCACCTAAAGTGAGTCTCTTTTAGACAGCATGTAGATGGATTATGCTTTTTCATCCAATCTGCCAACCTCTGCCTTTTAGTAGGCAAAATTTAATCCTTTGACATTTAAGGTAATGACTGAGAAGAAAGGATTTACTTCTTCTACTTAGCTATTTGTTTTCTGTTTGTCGTATATGTTCGTGTTCCTTAATTTCTCCATTATTGTCTTCTGTATTTAGTTGCCTTTTTGTAGTGTATTATTTGATTTCTTTCTTTTCTTTATTATTTTTTAGTAATTTTTTGAGTTGTAATCTTTGTAATTACAATGAACATCTTTTTTATTGTGATATGTACATACATGCAAAAAGAAAAATAATAAATTTCAAAGCACACCAGAACAATCAGTCATAGAACAGATTTAAGAATTTGGTATGGGTTACAATTTCACAATTTTAGGTTTTCCCTTCTAGCTGCTCCAAGAACTGAGACTAAAAGAAATATCAATATGATGATTCAGCAGTCATACTCATTTGTTAAATCCTATCTTCTCTGTAATGACTCCACCTTCGATTTTGATCTTTCTCTCAATCTTTAGGGGTATTGGGGCTATGCCCATTCTAATTTTTCATGTTGGAAAGGGCTGTTGATAATATGGTATAGGGGGTGGAACTAGCTGATGTTTTGGCAAGGCTGGCCTTTCTGGGTTTCAGGACTTATCTGACCTAGGAACCCATCTGGAGGTTGTAGGTTTCCAGAAAGTAATCATGGTGCATGGAACCTTTGTAGAATGTCAGATAGAGCCCTAGATGTTCTTTAGGGTTGGCAGGAATGGTTTTGGTTGGAATTTGGCAAACCATGATAAATAGCAATATCTAGCTGAAGCTTGCATTAAGAATAGCCTCCAGAATAGCCTCTTGACTCTATTTGAACTCTCTCAGCCACTGATACCTTATTTGTTACAATTATTTTCCCCCTTTTTGTCAGGATGGCATTGTTGATCCCATGGTGCCAGGACCAGACTCACCACTGGGAGTCATATCTCATGTCGCCAGGGAGACTTTCACCCCTGGATGTCATGTCCCATGTAGTAGGGAGGGTAATGATTTTATGTACATAGTTGGGCTTAGAGAGAGAGAGAGAAGCCATATATGAGCAACAAAAGAGGTCCTCTGGAAGTAGCTCTTAGGCATAACTATAGGAAGGCTTCTCTGCTTCCATAAACTTCTCTGCTACACGAATAAGCTTCACAAGAACAAGCCTCAAGATCAAGGGCTTGGCCTTTTGACTTGGGAGTCCTTAATGTTTGAGACAGTATCAAGAGTTTCCTGTGGTAAAGTTTAATATTTCCATATTTTCTTCCATTCCTGAAGGGATTTTGCCAATACTTTTTAAATATCTGCCCAACATATTCTGGAATATATCTGGGTATTATATTAAGCTATATGCAATTACAAGCCCATTCTGGGCTCCCTGTGTTTGGGGTTGTTTAACTGATTTTACCAGACAGGTTGAATAAGATTATGTACTACAGAAAATTTAGGTTTTGGACAAAATAAACCTCTCTTCCTTTGGTCTCATAGAGTAGGTGAAATTAGAAAATGCAGACAGTGTCCTCCTTACCCTTGTATTCTGATTTACCTTAGTCCTGGTGTGACTTACCTTACCGTAGCTTCATTCTTTTCTCTAATTGAAACTATGTCTCTTTTTCAACTTCTTTAATAGTTGTCATTGTGTGGCAATGCTGACTTTAAGACTGCAGAGCTCCTGCTGTGAGTATTAGGTGTCACAGAGGCACCTAGAGTTCCAGCAAAATACCAGGTTGTACATATATAGTGAAGCCTTTCAAAATCTAGAAATAACAATGACTGCTGTGGACTGCTATAAGAGTTTACAATCTAGGCTCCAATTTTTTAAATAAATATTTCCTAAATGAGACTGTACAATATTTGCTCTTTTGTTTTTGGTTTTATTTTGCATCACATAATGTCCCACAGGTTCATTCATAATGTTGTGTGCCTGACTTGAAGCACAATATTTGATCCTATGTATACACCACAGTTCACCATTCTAACTCTCAGTCAGTGTATCCTTCAGCCACCTCCATCCATTGAGCATCATGTATAATGTGCAAAGTCAACAGTCCATGTCTCACATTATCCTCACTTAGTATAAATCAACACTTTCAATTTTAGACAATTTTCATTGCTCTAAGGAGAAAAATAACTGATAAACACACCCCCACCAAATAGAAAATCCAAACTTCCCTGTTCTATTTTGTTAGCTGCTGGAATGTGATATACCAGAAATGGAACAGCTTTTAAAAAGGGGACTTTATTTAGCTGCTGGTTTATAGTTCTAAGACTGTAAAAATGTCCAAATTAAGGCAAGACTATA
The DNA here is from genome assembly GCF_023851605.1 of Tamandua tetradactyla. NCBI lineage: Eukaryota > Metazoa > Chordata > Mammalia > Pilosa > Myrmecophagidae > Tamandua > Tamandua tetradactyla. Next base: position 38,639,116 of record NC_135327.1, on the reverse strand, counting down.
GTCATATCCAATCTAAAGTATACAGGGAAACATACCTTATTTCAAGAAGCTGATGACATTCAGGGTGTCTCTCTCAACTGGAAAGGCACATGGTGAACATGGTGACATCTGCTAGCTTTCTCTCCAGGCTCCCTGTTTCATGAAGCTCCCCCAGGGGGTGCTTTCCTTCTTCATCTCCAAAAGTCTCTGGGTTGTATGGACTCTCACCCTCTTTTTAAAGGATTCCAGTAAACTAATCAAGACCTACCTGGAATGGGTAGAGTCATATCTCCCCCTAATCAAAGGTTGATAAACAAAATTGGGTATGTCACATCTCAGTGGAGATAATTTAGTCAAGTTTCCAGCCTACAGTATTAAATAAGGATTAAAAGAAACAGCTGCCTTCACAAGATGGATCAGAATTGAAACGTGGATTTTCTAGGGTACATCATCTTTTCAAACTGGCACACTCCCCTTAACTCTTGTCCTTCCTTCTCAATTATTTACCTTTGGTGTTGATGTCTGCCTGCTAAACATAGCCCAAAGCATGCAATAGTAGTTTTCCCTTATACCCCAATATTATAAAGTCTTTGTACAAGATTCATACCTTTGAAGTAGTTCATGAAATAACTTATTTATATTTGTAGTGTTAACTGGTGGAATACATGGCTCTATACAGTTGCTTTCAATCATATTCACCTTCAATATGGCAATATTACTTATAGACCCACTAATGAACTGCCTTCACTTCTTTCCATTACCTTACATTTAAACTCAACCTCACTAGCTAACCTTTCACCCATCTCTGGCTTCAGTGTATCTCTGTGTCCCCTATATTTTGTAATATAATATAATGTAATATAATATAAGTTTCCACTTCCAAGGTTATAAAAGCAAAATCATGCAGTATCTATCCTTTTGTGCCTGACTTATTTCATTAGCTATAATGAACATCTTTAATTATCTAGTTCAACTAATAGCAACCTTGTATCAGTAGTGTACAAACTCTGTCCTCTGATATATCTCCATCCCTTTACGTTATTATTGCCTCAGACTGCATCTTTTTACATAGAATGCCCATTAACTTGGATTATAGATGTCATTTTACACATTTGCCTTGAAGTCACATAGAAGGAAATAGTTACAAACCAGAAGTACAATATGTATGGATTTATATTTACCTATATGATTGCTTTTACTAATGCTCTTTATTTCCTCTGGTGGCTTGAAGCTATTATCTAGGATCCTTTTATTTCAGCTTGAAATGTTAACTCCCTTTAGCATTTCTTGTACAGCGAGTCTTCTGGTAATGAACTCTTTCAGCTATTTTTTTTTTAATCTATCTGTAACTGTCTTCATTTCTCCTTCATTTTTTCCATTATCATTGATGTTTTTTATTTGTCCCTAATGAAATAGAAAGTCTCAATAAAGATTTGAACACAAGTGTTTGATTTATACAGAACTGTAGAAAATTTAACATAGCTTTTAAAATGGTACTTGGAATGTAACTACTTGCCATAAACATCTTTGATTTTAATTATTGCTTTTTTTTTTCAAATGTACTTTTTTTTTTGCATCTTATCCAATACATATCTTTAATTGGCAGGTACAAGGGAAAATAGTAAATGCAAAGCAAACACATGGTTTTTGACCCTCAGGAAATGCCTGATTATTTCCAGTGATTATGTCAGAGCACATACAAAAAGCAAGTCAGTTCTCCTATCTTCTCAGTCTATGTAATGCTTATAGCAAAATATATAGTTGACTGGAAATTATTCAGGTAGAAATAGATACAAGCCCAATAACCATTATCACTTTAATGAATGAAGTAAAGTGCAACATTAATTGTTCTGTGCATTGCAATATCAATAGCATGAATATGACAGCTTATGCTTTTATAGCTATACTTTAGCATATTGGTTTTGTTTGAAAAAAAGCCACAAACCTTTGAAACTGAGATACTATTAGGATTTGTTTTGATATATGGTGTGATAGTCTCATTGCTTTATGCCAGAAATCAAGAGAAACTGAGGACTCGAGAATAGATCATATTCTATAATATAGTTAAGCGTAAACATGTTTCAACATGTCTTGACAGAAAAATTAGAAAAAATCATATCTTTGTGCTGTATCTCATATTTGTTACTTGAAATATGTTGTAAATGGAATCCAGCTTATGAAGTCACTTAGTCATAAGCATACTAATTTTAGCAAACTAATTTATTATATTAAATTTGCACCCAAAAAATAGCTGGCTTTTTCTGGAAACATTTACTAAAATAGATAGGAAAAGACTTTATCTTAAGTAAAAGTTCCAAATATAATACGTACCATGTAATAACAATAATTAAATTTCAATGTAATTTCAGGAAAAATGGCACTATTCAGATTAAATGCAGACAAGAAAACATCACATTTTTAACACTTGATAGTTCCATTGATTCTTGTATACTGCAACTGGAAGATAATTTCATATGTTTAGTTTTCTATCTATTCCAGGAGATTTGGGTTGAAATTTTTTCACCACTCGAAACTGTGATTCTCTATGGGATCTTTTCAGCTTTGCACTCCAATTTTGGAACGAGATTTGGATTCTGTCTTCTTCTGGATTCAGTTTTTGAACTAAGTCTTCTCTAATATTGATGCCAAGACAGCAGTTCATGCTCAAGACTTTTTCTAAAACTTCAATATGGTTTTGAGTAAAAGCAGTTCTTGGTCTCTGGCCTCTATACCACTCAATTCTCTTTTCAAAGACAGTCTTTCTGAGAGTGAAAAGTAATTTTTGGGTTTCAGAACTCTTTCTTCTGGCATTGGGTGATCCACAGTACAAGGGAATGAAATCCCATTGGGAAGACTTGGGGCAGGTAAGTGTAGGTTTCCATCTTTCCCTGAGAAAACACAGGTGTTTGCCCAGGGCCTGTGTGGTTTCATTGACAGACCACAGTCTTTCTTCTGGTCCAGACCTAAGATGCTATCACTTGAAAAAGAGCAGGACGAGGGTTTACTTTCCCCAAGCTAAGAGGGTTTACTTTCCCCAAGCTAAGCCCCTTCCTGAAGGCTGGGAGATATCCTTCAATGGGTTGCACAGAGCAATAGCTGAGTCCTCTCCCCACCTCTCTCCTGCTTCTACCCCATGTGTACCTCAAATGTACTTTTATTGAGATATATTCATACACCATACAATCCATCCTAAGTATACAATCCATGGTTTGTTCCATCACATTTGGGCATTCATTGTTATGACCAATACTGAAACATTTGTTTCAGAAAAAGAAATGAAAATAAAAAAGAAAATCCAAAATATCTCTTAACTGTTATCCTTTTACTGACACCTAGTATTGCATTCTACCCAATTCAAAGACATACAATAAAGGTAAGTATGCTGGTGTGCCTCTGGGGAACCTGTTTGAAACCAAAAGCCTAAGGACCAGCAGATGCCAGCCACATGCCTTCCCACCTGACACAGGTGTTCCAGATGCCATCAGCCTTTCTTGAGTCAAGTTATTTTATCCGGATGCCTTGGTTTGGACATTTTTATGGGCTTAGAACTTTAAACTTGTAACTTAATAAATCCCCTTTTTAAAAGCCAATCCATTTCTGGTACATTGAATTCTGGTAGCATTAGCAAACTAAAACAGTAGATTAATTAAGACAGTGTATTATTTCAGAGATAGATATATAGATCAGTGGAACAGCATAAAACATCCAGAAGTAGATCCATACAAACATGGGCAACCAGTTTTTTTTTTTTTTTTTTTTACTATATATATCTATGCAATCATTATTAAAGGTCAGGGCTATTGGATTACAGCCCAACAATTTCTGCTATTTCTTTCCAGCTGTTCTACTATACACTAGAAACTAAAAAGAAATCTGTGTATAATGAGTTAGTAGTCATAATCATTTGTTAAATCAGTATTTCTCCATTACACCCCTCCCTCTTATTTGATAATTTTCTTAATCTTCAGGGATATCTGGGCAATGACCATTCTAATTTCTTTGTGCTGGAAAAGGGTGTTGATCTTATTGGGTAGAGGTATGAAACTAGTTGGTGTTCTTGGAGAGACTGTTACCTGTAGGTTTCAGGACTTATCTAGCATAGAAACAATCTGGAGACCTTAAGTTTCTAAAAAAATAAATTTACTAGGTAAAACATATATAGAGTCTTACATAGAGCCCATCTTCATTTTTGAAAGATAATTTTGCCAGATAGAGAATTCATAGTTGACAGTTTTTTTTTTCTTTAAAGACTTTATGCTGTTCCATTATCTTCTGGCCTCCATGGTTTCTGATGAGAAATCTGTTGATGATCATATTGGGGATCTCTTGTATGTGACAAGTTGCTACTCTTTTACTACTTTCAAAATCTTTTCTTTGTCTTTGACAATTTCGTGGTAATGTATCTTGGTATAGATCTCTTGGAGTCTAAACTACTTGGCATTTGATCAGCTTCTTGACATATATATTCATACATTTCAACAGATTGGGGAAGTTTTCAAATGTTTCTTCAACTATATTTTTGTGCCCCTTTCTGTTTCTGTTGTCCTTCTGGGACTCCAGTGATGCACATGTTGGTATGTTTGATAGTATTCCAGATATCTCTTAGGCTCTGTTCATTTTTCTTTTTTTTTTCTTTTTCTGTACATTGGATAGTTTCAATTGTCTTGTTTTCAGATTCATTGTTCTTTTCTTCTGCTTGTTCAAATCTACTATTGAGTGTGCCTAATGAAATCTGCATTTCAATTACTGTATTTTGGAGCTCCAAATTTTCTGTTTGATTCATATCTATATATCTATATCTACATTATCGCCTTCTCTTCATTTTTTTCAGAGAATGTTTCCCTAATTTCCTTTAGTTCTGTGTATATGGATTTGAACAGCTGATTTAAAGACTTTGATCAGTAGTTCCAATGTATGAACTTCCAGTGTATAATTAATCACAATAATTATTTTTTAAAAAAATAATTTTTTTCCTGTGAATGACCCATACTTTCCTCTTCCTTTGTATGTTTTATAATTTTTTTTTGCTGAGAATTGGACATTCTTAGTATTATATTGTTATTACTTTGAAAATCTAGTGCTCCCAGTTCTCTGCAATTGCCTTTTTTCAGGGTTAAACCTGAAAAATTTGCTCCTTTTCAAACTATTTTTGCTCCCAAATGGAGAAGAAAGAGAAAAGAGGAAGCAAAGGCATTGCCTCTTTAAAATCCCTTGCCAGTTTTCCCTGAGATTGGTTGGAACAATGACCACTCTCAGAGCTGGTCCCCCACACCCTCCTCCCATGATCTGAAATAACTGATCAAAAGCAGCAATCAGCTGTCAGACCACATACTTTCAGACTTTGGAAGAGTAAGTCTTTAAAGCCCACCCTGGCACCAGCAGCAGCATAAGGAGCCTGGGAAGCAGTAACCTTTGCTGCATACCATGTGGTTGGGAGATGGTAGCCACTGCACTAAGGGAAAATTCACTGATAATTATTTTGCAATTTATTTGATAAATTTATTGCAATTTACCAGTGTCTTCTTCCTTCTGTCACCTGAATGCTGCATTGTGTTCCCCTGGAGTCCAGAAATTTCAAAATAGGTGAATCCAAGCAGTTCCTGCCTGTTCAATAGTTGTTTTCATGGAGGGATTGATTCCTGGATCTTCCTACCCCACCATATTCCCACATTCTATGGTATAGGCCTTTAAAAGCTACCTTGATAAAACTTTTCTGGTATAACTTCCTTTGCTAGATTTTTTTTAGGCTTGCTACACCTGTCTGATTTTAAGTGCCATTTCTGATAGAAAACAGCTATTGGACTTGTGGAATGCTGAAAAGTAATTTGGTCAAAAGTAACTTCCATAATTTAAATCTATTTTTCATGTATTATAGAATTGAAAATAAATAAATGTGTTGACTTTGTTGGGGGCAAGATTGTCACTATAGAAGAAGGAATATAAAAATATGTACATTCTCTGAAGACAGTGGAATTAAACTAGAAGTCAATAACAGAAGGAAACTTTAAAATTCACAAATACATGGAAATTAGACAATATTTAATAGGTGGGTTTAATAGACTCTTAAAACCACCAATGGGTTAAAGAAGAAAACACAAGGGAAATTAGAAATTCTTAGCGATAATAAAAAGGGAGGCAAAACATACCACAATTTATGGAATGCAGCAAAGGAGGTAATCAGAGGGAAATTCAGAGCTGTAAACACTTCATTAAAAAAAGGAAAAAAAATCTCAAACTTAATACCTTGTATGCTGGTTTGAAATGATGTGTGTATCCTAAAAAAGCCATGTTTTAATCCTAATCCCATTTTGTAAAGGCAGTCATTTCTTCTAATCCCTATTCAGTATTTTATGTTTGAAATTGTAATTAGATCATCCCCCCAGAAATGTGATTTAATCAAGAGTGGCTGTTAAACTGGATTAGGTAGAGGCATGTCTCCACCCATTTGGGTGGGTCTTAATTAGTTTCTGAAGTCTTATAAAAGAAGAAACATTTTGGAGAATGAAAGAGATTCAGAGAGAGCAGAGCAGAACGACATAGGCATGAGAAGCAGAGTCCACCAGTCAGCGACCTTTAGAGATGAGGAAAGAAAGTCCCTCCCAGGAAGTTTCATGAAGTAGGAAACTAGGAGAAGAAGCTAGCAGATGATGCTGTGTTCACCATGTGCCCTTCCAAATGAGAGAGAACCTCTGATTGTGTTCACCATGTGCGCTTCCACTTGAGAGAGAAACCGTGAACTACATCAGCCTTCTTGAACCAAGGTATCTTTCCCTGGATGCCTTTGATTGGACATTTCTATGGACTTGCTTTAATTGGGACATTTTCTCGGCCTTAGAACTGTAAACTAGCAACTTATTAAATTCCCCTTTTTAAAAGTCATTCCATTTCTGGTATATTGCGTTCCGGTAGCTAGCAAACTAGAACACCTTGCAAAACTAGAAAAATGAACACAAACAAAACCCACAGTGAGCAAAAGGGAGGAAGTAATTCCAGATATAAATAGAATAGAGGATAGAAAAACAATAGGGAGAATCAATGAAACCAAAAGTTGGTTCCTTGAAAAGATCAATGAAATTTACAGCCATTAGCTAAACTGACAAAAGACAAAAAGAGAGAAGAAGCAAGTCACCAAAAGCTGAAATGAAGTGGGGACATTGGTACTAACCATACAGAAGTAAAAAGGATTATAAGAGGGTACTATGAATAATTGTACCAGGTAACATAGATCAAATGGACAAACTCATAGATACACACAAACAACCTAAAATGACTCAAGAAGAGTTAGAAAGCCTCAGCAGACCAATAACTAATAAAGAGATTGAATTAGTAATCCAAAACCTCTCATCAAAGAAAAATCCATGACCAGATGGTTTCTCTGCTAAGTTTTACCAACAGTCAAAGAAATATTAATAACAATCTTTCTCAAACTCTTCAAGAAAGGTGAAATGGCAAGAATACTTCCTGTGCTGGTTTGAAAGGATTATGTGTCCTAGAAAAGCCATGTTTTAATCCTGATTCATCCTTATTCAGTACTGTAGGTTGGAAATGTGATTAGATTATCTCCACCTAGATGTGACACATCCAATTGTGGATGTTAACCTTTGATTAGAGAGAGATGTGACTCCACCCATTCCAGGTGGGGTCTTGATTAGTTTACTAGAATCTTTTTAAAAAGAAAGCATTTTGGAAAAAGTTTGAGAACCACTAGAGCCCGTGCACCAAGAGATCTTTGAGGATGAAGAAGGAAAATGCCCCTGGGGGATCTTCATGAAACAAGATGCCTGGAAAGAAAGCTTGCAGATGCCACCATGTTTGCCATGTGCCTTTCCAGTTGAGAGACAACCCTGAACTTCATTGGCCTTTCTTGAGTGAAGGTAACCTCTTCTTGGTACCTTAATTTGGACATTTTCACAGACTTGCCTTAATTTGGACATTTTCATGGCCTTAGAACTGTAAAGTTGCATAAACTTAATAAATTCCCCCTTTTAAAAGTCATTCTGTTTCTGGTATATTGCATTTTTGTCAGCTTACAAACTAGAATACTTCCTAACTGATATTATGAGACCAGTATTACTGACACCAAAGTCGAATAAAGATATCACAGGAAATAGAATTACAGATCAATATTCCTTATGAATATAAATGTGATAATTCTTGACAAAATATTAGAAAAACAAATCCAACTACATATTAAAATGATTTTACACATGACCAAGTGGGATTTATCCCAGAAATGTAAAGATGATTCAACATAAGAAATTTCATCAATGTTATATACCACTTAAATAGAATGAAGGAAGGAAAAAAACCCACATGGTCTTCTCAGTTGACACATAATAAGCATTTGACAAAATCCATCACCCTTTCTTGATTAAAAACTAAGAACAGGGCCACGGTGGCTCAGCAGGCAGAGTTCTCTCCTGCCAAGCCGTAGACCCATGTTCACTTCCTGGTGCTTGCCCATGCATGCATGCATGTGTGCATGCATATTTAAATAAATAAATAATTAAATAAAGTTAGGAACAGAAGGAACTTCTTCTACGTGATAAGGAACATATGTAAAAATCCCACTGCTAACATCATACAAAACTATGAAAGATGGAACGTTTTCCCCCTAAGGTTGGAACAAGACAAGGATGCCTTCTTTCACCACTGCTATGCAATATTGTACTAGAAGTTCTAACGAGATCAATTAGCTGAGAAAAAGACGTAAAAGACATCCCAATTGGAAAGGAAAAATAAAACTTTTCCTATTTGCAGATGACAAGAAACTATATATAGAAAATCCTGAACAATTCACAATAAAGCTGCTAGAGCTAATAAATGAATTCAGAAAAATGGCAAGATACAAGAGCAACACTCAAAAATCAATTGTATTTTCTATACACCATCAATGAACAACCTGAAAAGGAAATGAAAAAAGCAATTTCATTTATAGTAGCATCTAAAAGGATCAAATATCTAGGATGTCAAAAGTCTGCACACTGAAAACTATAAAGCTTTAAGAAAGAAATTAAAGAAGACCTCCATAATAAATGGGAAGTGTTCACAAAGACTTAATATTGTTAAGATGTCAATACTACCTGGAGTGATCTACAGATTCAACACTATCTTGATCAAATTCCAGCATCCTTTTTTGCAGCAATGGAAAATTCCATCCTCAAATTCATAGGGAATTCCATATGAATTTAATTTGAATAATTAAATTGTTAAATTAAATTGTGAACTCACTCTTCCTGATTTCAAAACTTACTATAAAGCTACTGTAATCAAAACAGCATGGCACTGTTATTGGATAGACATATAGTACAATAACTGAGAGGCCATAGATAAACCCTCACATCTATAGCCAATTGATTTTTTTTCTTACAACAAATTCATTTTTGAGAAGGGGGTGCCAAGTCTGGTCAATGGAGAAAGAATAGTCTCTTCAATAAATGACGCTTACAGTGGTGTTTAGGGTGGGATTGTTCATGATTTTCAGTGGATGAAGGTGGCCTAAAGGTAATAATGACTAGGGAATGGAAAGGGGGAACTGTGGTGTATACACACAATGAACTACTGAGTGGGAGAAGGAATGAAGTTTTGAGGCAGGTGAATGAACCTTGAGGACACTGTGTTAATCAAGGTTCTCTAGAGAAGCAGAAGCAACGGGAGTGATCTGTAAATATGAGATTTATGAAGGTGTCTCACTCAACCGTGGGAATGGCAGAGTCCAAAATCCACAGGGCAGGCTGGGAAGCTGGCAGCTCCAATGAAGGGTCTGGATGGACTCCACAGGAGAGGCTTGCTGGCTGAAGAAGCAGTGAAAGAGTCTCTTTTCTTCCTTAAATCTTTCAATGGATTAGATTATTTCATTGTCAAAGACACATCTGACTTGGTCACAGATATAATCAGCCACAGATGCAATCAACTGCCTGATGACTTAATACACCTGCCTTCCAGTTTATCAAATAGTCACAAAATATCATTGCAGCAATGGTCAGGCCAGTACCTGCCTGACCAGAAAACTGGGCATAATAATTTGACCAAGTTGACGCTAAAACCTAACCATCACAGACGGTATGTTGAATGAAATGTCAGAAACAAAAAGACAAATATTATCATACCTCACTCATATGGACTAACTATAATACAAAATTTTGAGGAATTGCAGTTGAGAGCATGATTTATCAGGTTGGACCTTATTGCAAAGGGTCCTAGACTGTAAGTTCTTACAGCAGTCACATATATTCAGGAGGTGTAATTGTTATTTCTAAATTCTGAGATATTGAGCTATTGTTTATAACTTGGCATTCCCTGAAACTGCGCATATTTATGTGACACCTGATAAGAGACTGAGAGTTAGAGCACTGAAAGCTATGAAACTCAGCATTACCCCATACAGCAACTGTTAAAAAAAGTTGAAAGTGATCAGACTACGACTAGCGGTATGATTGAAGTTGATCTGCCATAGAACTAAGGTAAATCAGAACACAAGGTAAAGGAAAATAAGGTCCATATTTTAAAACTTCAACATAATTCTAAAGGAGAAATGTTTATTTGATGCAAAATTTATATTTTGGGTAGCACATTTTCTAATTTAACTTGCATAGTCAGTTTATTCAAACAGCATAATTACATGGAATCTTGATTAGGACGTGAGATCTTGTTGGTTTGTACAGATTAGTGTGATGCTCCAATACATTCCAGAGAAATTTGGGCAGAGAATAAAAACATATTTGCAAAGTCCCCTTGGGGAACTGGGGAGAAAAGAGAAAATATTGGACTTCCCCATCTGGGGAAATCCTGATATTCTCACAAGCAGTGGGGACAATCAATTCAAGAGGCTGGGCCCTTGATCTTGGGTTTCACCCCTATGAAACTAATTCCTGCAAAGGAGATGCTAAGCTTACTTGTATTTATGCCTAAGACTTACCCAAAAAGAACCTCTATTGTTGCTCAACTGTGGCCTCTCTCTAAGTCAACTCGGCAAGTGAACTCTCTGTCCACTCCTCTGCATGGCACATGACTCCCAGGGGTGTAAACCTCTCTGGCAACGTGGGACAGAAATCCTAGAATGAACTGGGACTTGGCATCAAGGGATTGAGAAAACCCTCTCGACCTAAAGGGGGAAGAGAGAAATGAGACAAAATAAAATGTCAGTGGCTGAGAGGTTGCAGAGTCAAGAGGTTATCCTGGAGGTTATTCTTATGCATTATATAGATACCCATTTTTGGTTTATTATGCATTAAAGAAGCTAGAGAGGAATACCTGAAACTGCTGGACTGTATTCCAGTAGACTTGATTCATGAAGACAATTGTATAACTATACAGCTTTCACATTGTGATCATGTGATTGTGAAAACCTTGTGTCTGATGTTCCTTTTATCCAGGGTTTGTACAAATGAATAAAAAAATAAGGATAAAAAGTAAATAATAAAGGGGGGATAATGGGGTAAAAAATATGGGTAGATTGAAATACTAGCAGTCAATGAGAAGGAGGGGTAAGGGGTATGGGGTATATGAGTGTGTTCTTTTTTCTTTTTCTTTCTTTTTTTGGAGTGGTGCACATGTCCTAAAAATGATCATGGTGATGAATGCAAAATAATGTGATGATATTGTGAACCATTGATTGTATAATTTGGATGGGCTGTATGTATATGAAGATATCTCAAAAAAATATTTAAAAAAAATTTTAAATAGTGCTGAAGAAATTGGAGAGCCATATGCAAAAGAATGAAAGTGGACCCCTTCTTTATACAATGTACAAAAATGAACTCAAAGTAGACCAACAACCTAAATATTAGAACTAAAACAGTACAACTACTAGAAACAAACTTAGGGCGAAATCTTCAGTACCTTGTACTTGGCAATGGATTCTTAGATATTATGCTCAAAAAACAAGCAGCGAAAGAAATAGGTGAATGGACTTGATCAAAATTAAAAACTTTTGTGCATCAAAGGACATTATCAAGAAAGTATAAAGACAGTTTACAGAAGAAAATATTTTGAAATAAGGGTTCTATGTTTTGTTTTTTTAATCTTTGTTATTGTATGATAATAAAAAACACAAAGCAAAGAAAGAAAAAAGCAATAATTTCCAAAGCACTCTTCAACAAGTAGTTACAGAACAGATCCCAGAGTTTGTCATGGGCTATCATTCCGTCATCTCAGATTTTTCCTTCTACCTGCTCCAGAACACTGGAAGCCAGAAAGGAATATATATATATTTTATCATTACAATAAACTTTTTTTCTTTTATGTGGAAAAATAACATATATACAAAAAAAAAGCAATACATTTCAAAGCACATCACAATAATTAGCTGTAGAACAGATTTCAGAGACAGTTTTAGGTTTTTACTTCTAATTGCCCTAACTTACTGGAGACAAAAAGAAATATCTATATAACGGTTCAGCAATCATACTCATTTGTTAAATCCTACCTTTTCTGTATAACTCAACCATCATCTTTGATCTTTTTCTCACTCTTTAGGAGTATTGGGACTATACCCATTCTAACTTTTTCAAGTTGGAAGGGCTGTTGATAATATGAGATAGGTGGATGCAACTAGTTGATGTACTGGAGAGGCTGGTTCCTCTGCATTTCAGGACTTATATGGTCCAGGGACACATCTGGAAGTTGCAGGTTTCTGGAAAGTGACCCTAGTGCATGGAATCTTTGTAGAATCTTATGTGTTGCCCTAGGTGTTCTTAAGGATTGGCAGGAATGGTTTTGGTTGGGTTTTGAGAAGCTATGATAGGTAGCAGTGTCTAACTGAAGTTTGCATAAGAGTGACCTCCAGAATAGTCTCTCAACTCTATTTGAACTCTCTCAGCCACTGTTGCCTTATTTGTTACACTTCTTTTGCCCCTTTTGGTCAGGATGGCATTGTTGACCCCATGGTCCCAGAGCCAGGCGCATCCCTGGGTGATAAGAGTTTAATAACTAAAATATGCAAAGAACTCTTACAAAACTACAAAAAAATATAATCCACTTTAAAGATGGACAAAAGATTTGAATAGACTTTTCTCCTAAGAAGGCATACACTTGGCCAATAAACACATGAAAATATGCTCGACATCTTTATTCATTAGGGAAATTGTTCTAGTTTGCTAGCTGCCGGAATGCAATATACCAGAAACGGAATGACTTTTAACAAGGGGAATTTAATGAGTTGCTAGTTTACAGTTCTAAGGCCGAGAACATGTCCCAATTAAAACAAATCTATAGAAATATCCAATCAAAGGCATCCAGGGAAAGATACCTTGGTTCAAGAAGGCGAATGACGTTCAGGGTCTCTCTCTCAAGTGAGACTGCATGTGGTGAACACAGTCACGGCTTCTCTCTCATCTGGAAGGGCACATGGCAAACATGGCGTCATCTGCTAGCTTACTCTCCTGGCTTCCGGTTTCATGAAGCTCCCTGGGAGGCATTTTCCTTCTTCATCTCCAAAGGTTGCTGGCTCATGGACTCTCTGCTTTGTGGTGCTGCAGCATTCTTTGCTCTCTCCGAATCTCTCATTCTCCAAAATATTTCCTCTTTTATAGGACTCCAATAAACCAATCAAGATCCACCCAAATGGGTAGAGACATGTCGTCCCCTAATCCAGTTTAACAACCACTCTTGACTGAATCACATCATCCAGGGAGACGATCTAATTACAATTTCAAACATACAGTATTGAATAGAAATTATTTTACCTTTACAAAATGATATTTTGATTAAAACATGGATTTTCTAGGGGGCATACTTCCTTTCAAACCAGCACAGGAATGTAAATTGAAAGCACAATGAGATGCCACTTCAAACTCCTAGAATGGCTATATTATTAAAATAGGAGCAGAAAATAACAAGTGTTGGCCAGGATGTGGGAAATTGTAACCCTTGGGCATTGCTGAGGCAAAGGTAAAATGTTACAGTCACTGAGGCAGTTTGGTGGTTTCTCAAAAATTAAACACAGGATTATCATATAACTTGGCAATTCCACTCCTAATATGCACCCAAAGAAACTGAAAGCAGGAACTCAAATAGATATCTATACACCAATCTTCATAGTAGAATTATTCACAATGGCTAAAAGGAGGAAGCAACCATGAGTCCCTCGACAGATGACTGTATAAACAAATTGTGGTTTATGGATATAATGGAAAATTATTCAGGCACAGAGAGTAATAAAGTTCTCATACATGCTATAACATGGATGAACCTTGAATACACTATGCTAAGTGGAGTAAGCCAAACACATAAGGGCAAAAATAGTATGATTCCACTTATAAGAAATATCAAGGTTAAGGACATTTATAGTGACAAAAAGTAGATTAGAGTTTGCTAGGGGCTGGGGCAAGATGATATTATCTAAAACTGAGAGTGTTGATGGACTGTTGACTTTGCGGTGTTTTTTTTTATGGACTGTTAACTTTGGACATTAAACATGATGCCCACTGAATGGAGGTGGCTGAAAGATGCATGACTGAGAAGTAGATTGGTGAACGATGATGTATACATGTGATCAAATATTGTGCTTCTACAAAAAGGAACAAAGTTAATGGCATGTGACATTGTGAATGAATCTATGGGACATTTGGTGAAGCAAAATAAGAAACAAACGAGCAATTTCTGTATGGTCTCATTTAGAAAATACATATAAGAAAACAGGAGCTTACAATGTAAGCTCTTACAGTGGTCATATTTAGTTTGGAGTGAATTGTTATTTCTGGATTTTGAGAGGCAGTTTTATTTATGTATAGACAGATATTTATAGATAAGAATGAAGCCAATCAGGTTGGGATTAAGGTAATTCAGAATACAGGAGTAAGGAAAACATTGATTTTAAAACTTCACCTATTCTTTGAGACCAAAGGAAGAAAGGTTTATTTTGTCAGAACCTAAATTTTCTGTAGATCATACTCTTAACTCAACATGTCTGGATAGATTATTTAAACAATCCCGACATAGGGATCCCAGAATAAGAATGAGGGCCTTTAATTCTGTATAGCTTAATGTAATGCCTGGGCACATCCCAGAGTATATTAAGCAGATTATAAAAAGAAATATTGGCAAAGTCCCTTAAGGGATGGGAGAAAAAATATGAAACTATTAAACGTCACCACTGGGGAAACCCCTGATACTGTGCTAAACATTAGGGACACCCAAATCATTAGGTGAAGCCCTTGATCCTTAGGCTTGCTCTTGTGAAGTTTATGTACGTAGCAGAGAAGCTTAGCCTACCTAAAGGTATGCTTAAGAGGAAGACCCCTTTTGTTGCTCAGATGTGGCCTCTCTCTCTCTCTCTCTAAGCCCAGCTCTGTAAATTAAACCATTGACCTCCCCCCTACATGGGACATAAAATCCAGGGGTGAAAGTCTCCCTGGTGGCATGGAAGAAAACTCCCAGGGATGAGCCAGACCCTGGCACTGTGGGATCAACAATGCCATCCTGACCAAAAGAGGCAAAAGAAGTGTTAAGAAATAAGGTAACAGTGTCTGAGTGAGTTCAAATAGATTTGAGAGTCTACTCTGGAGGGCACTCTTATGCAAGCTTGAGTTTGACACTGCTACTTATCATAGCTTACCAAACCCCAACCAAAACCATTCCTGCCAATCCTAAAGAACTCCTAGGACATTATATAAGATTCTACAAAAGTTCCATGCACCAGGGTGACTTTCCAGAAACCTACAACCTCCATATGTGTCCCTGGACCAGATAAGTCCTGAAATGCAGAGGGACCAGCCTCTCCAGAACATCAACTAGTTGCATCCATCTATCTCATATTATCAACAGCCCTTCCAACTTCAAAAAGTTAGAATGGGCATAGCCCCAATACCCCTAAAGAGTGAGAGAAAGATCAAAGGTAATAATGGAGTTATATAGAAAAGGTAGAGTTTAACCAATGAGTGTGACTGCTGAACCATTATATTGATATTTATTTTAGTCTTAAGTATCTTAGAACAGCTAGAAGTAAAAACCTAAAACTATGGAATTGTAACCCATACCAAACTCTGAGATCTGTTCTACAACTAATTGTTGCAATGTGCTTTGAAATTTATTGCTTTTTTCTTTTCATTGATTGATTAATTGATTGATTCGTTCAATCGTTCTTTAAACATTGAGCATCTATGTGGTATACCTCTCTTAGATGATCAATGATGACTAAAATCAGATATAAACCTATAACAGAAACTGTTGGTACCTTGCCCATATCCTCTCAGTGCAAGCAATCCCTGTGCATATTGACCCTGTGATTTCTAACCATTAGCACATTTGACTTTTTGCTAAAGGCTTTATTTAGCTTCAGGGTGCAAATATTGAGAAATAAATGCCTCCCTTGCCACCAAGCAGCCCTAAAACTATGCCAGTTTTCCCAGTCTAAGGCAGCTGCCAGAAGTTCCCAGCAGGATCAAGCCCCTGTGGCCCATGAATAATGCACCTTTTTAAAAACATTTTTTATTGTGAAAATATAACATATATACCAAAAAACAATAAATTTCCAAGCACATTTTAACAAGTAGTTATAGAACAGATTTTAAAGTTTGGTATGGATTTCCACGATTTTCCATTTTTTCTTCTAGTTGCTCCGAGACACTGGAAATCAGCAGAAATATCAATATAATGATTCAGCATCATACTCATTTGTTAAATCCCATCTTCTCTATTATAATCCTTCTTCTCTTTAAAAAATATATACACACTGACTTCTGGGTCAAGATGGTGGCTTAACAATGTGAGCATTTTAGTTCGTCCTCCAGAACAACTACTAAATAACCAGAAACAGTACAGAACAAGCTTCTGGGGCCACGTCAGTGACCGGACACTCAGCACACCCCAGTCTGGACCAGCTGGACCGGCTGCGAGCCCCCACAGAACCATGAGTTACCGAAGCTGCTGCAGCTGGCGCCCCTCCCCCACAGGCTGTTTCCCAGAGGGGAAAGGAAAAGAACTTTACCAGCAGCAGGGACTGAGCACAATTAAATGCCAATCTTGGAATTAATTAACAAATTCTGACTACTAAAAATAGACCCCCAGCTTAGGTGAACCTGGTCAAAGCAGAGGTTGCTCATTTTTGCCCCACTGCATCACCTTACACTGGTGGGACCTGCAGGCAGACACACACCACATATTGGGCAGGATAAGAAAAAGAGTCCAGAGACTTCACAGGAAAGTCTTTCAACCTGCTGGGTCTCACCCTCACGGAAAACCGATGCAGGTGACTCTTTTCTCCTGATAGGAGGCCAGTTTGGTCTGGGAAAATCTGGCTGGGGGTGGTCTATAATATCTAAGCAGACCCTCCTAAGGGTGGGGGGGGAGGCACCATAAGCAGGGCAAGAAACAAGAAAATAAGAACTGAGAAATTCTCCTCTGTTAAGCAAAACTTAAGCTAGAGGTCCAGATAAAGCTGAACTGAATGTCAAAGAACAGAGAGAGAACAAATTCATCCAGCAAGAAAACCCTAGGTAAAAGAAGTGAAAGCAATCTCCAGAATAAACTAATTAAGGTAATTAAATGCCTAGACACCAGCAAAAAAAAAAAAAGCAAATCACACTAGGAAAATTGAAGATATGGCCCAGTCAAAGGAACAAACCAACAATTCAAATGACATACAGAAGCTGAAACTATTAATTCAGAATATACGAACAGACATGGAAAACCTCATGAAAAACCAAATCCATGAATTGAGGGAGGATATAAAGAAGGCAAGGAATGAACAAAAAGAAGAAATTGAAAGTCTGAAAACACAAATCACAGAATTTATGGGAATGAAAGGCAAAGTAGAAGAGATGAAAAAAAACAATGGAAACCTACAATGGTAGATTTGGAGAGACAGAACATAGGATTAGTGAACTGGAGGAAGGAACACCTGATATCTGGCAAGAAGAAGAAAATATAAGGAAAAAAATGGAAAAATATGAGCAGGGACTCAGGGAATTGAAAGACAATATGAAGCACATGAATATACGTGTTGTGGGTATCCCAGAAGGAGAAGAGAAGGGAAAAGGAGGAGAAAAACTAATGGAGGAAATTATCGCTGAAAATTTCCCAACTCTTATGAAGGACTTAAAATTACAGATCCAAGAAGTGCAGTATACCCCAAAGAGAATAGATCCAAATAGACATACTCCAAGACATTTACTAATCATAATGTCAGAGGTCAAAGAGAAAGAAAGAATCTTGATAGCAGCAAGAGAAAAGCAATCCATCACATACAAAGGGATCCCAATAAGACTATGTGCAGATCTCTCAGCAGGAACCATGGAGGCAAGAAGACAGTCGGCTGATATATTTAAATTATTAAAAGAGAAAAACTGCCAACCAAGAATTCTATATCCAGCAAAATTGTCCTTCAAAAATGAGGGAGAAATTAAAACATTTTCAGACAAAAAATCACTGAGAGAACTTGTGACCAAGATACCAGCTCCGCAAGAAATACTAAAGGGAACACTAGAGACAGATATGAAGACAGAAGAGAGAGGTGTGGAGAAGAGTGTAGAAAGGAAGACTATGAGTAAAGGTAAAAAGAAGGAAAATTAGATATGACATATAAAACCCAGAAGGCAAAATAGTAGAAGAAAGTACTACCCATGCAGTAATAACACTGAATGTTAATGGATTAAACTCCACAATCAACAGACACAGTCTGGCAGAATGGATTAAAAAACAGGACCCATCTATATGCTGTCTCTACTCAAAGGACATGAGGCCAAGGACACAAATGGACATTTGCAAACCAATATTTATAGCAGCATTATTTACAATTACCAAGAGATGGAAGCAGCCAAAATGTCCATCAACAAACAGTTGGCTAAACAAACCGTGGCATTTACATAAGATGGAATATTGTGCAGCTGTAAGACAGAATAAAGTTATGAAGCATGTACACATGAATGGACCTGAAGGACATTATGTTGAGTGTGATTAGCCAGAAACAAAAGGACAAATACTGTATGGTCTCACTGATATGAACTGACATTAGTGAATAAACTTGGAATATTTCGTTGGTAACAGAGACCATCAGGAGATAGAAATAGGTAAGATATTTGGTAATTGGAGCTGAAGGGATACAGATTGTGCAACAGGACTGAATATAAAAACTCAGAAATGGACAGCACAATATTACCTAACTGAAATACAATTATGTTAAAACACTGAATGACGCTGCATATGAGAATGATAGAGGGAGGAGGGCTGGGGCATAAATGAAATCACAAAGAAGGATGGACAATAAAGATTGAGATGGTGTGATCTAGGAGTGCCTAGAGTGTATAATGATGGTGACTAAACGTACCAATTTAAAAAATGTTTTTGAATGAGGAAGAACAAAAGAATGTCATTACTGCAGTGTGCTGAAAATAGGTGGTAATTAATATTTTAAAATTTCAACTTATGTGTGAGACTAGGGCAAAGGGTGTTTATTTGGTACAAGCTTGTACTTTGACTGGTGCATCTCCTAATATAACTTACGTCGATAGTTGGTTGAACACCTTAAGTACATGGAACTTTGCATAGGACATGAGATTTTGTTGGTTTGTCCAGGTGGTGCCCTGATGAATCCCAGAGTGATTTGATCAGTGAGTGGAAAAGTATTTGCAAGGTCCCCTTCAGGGAGTGGTGAGAATGGGAGAAAATTCAACTTCCCCAAGTTGAGTTCTTGATATTCTCACAGGCAGTGTGAGCAACCAAAGCTATAGGCTGAGCCCCCAGTCTTGGGGTTTGTTCATATGAAACTTGATCCCACAGGGGATAGGTCAAGCCTACCTACAGTTAGGCCTAAGAGTCACCTCCAAGAGAACCTCTTTTGTTGCTCAGATGTGGCCTCTCTCTCTCCATCCAAGACAGCAAGTAAACTCACCACCCTCCTCCTGTCTACATGGGACATGACTCCCAGGGGTGTGGATCTTCCTGGCAATGTGGGACAGAAATCCCAGAATGAGCTGAGATTCAGCATCAAGGGATTGAGAAAAACTCTAGAATTAGCTGAGACCCAGCATCAAGGGATTGAGAAAACCCTCGCAACCAAAAGGGTGAAGAGTGAAATGAGACAAAGTGTCAATGGCTGAGAGATTCCAAACAGAGTCGAGAGGTTATCCTGGAGGTTATTCTTACGCATGAAGTGGATATCACCTTGTTAACCAAGACTTGGTGGAGAGGCTGGAGGGAATTGCCTGAGGATGTAGAGCTGTGTTCCAGTAGCCATGTTTCTTGATGATGATTGTGTAATGGTGTAGCTTTCACAGTGTGACTGTGTGATTGTGGGGGCCTTGTGTCTGATACTCCTTTTGTCTACCTTGTCAACAGATAAGTAGAACACATGGAATAAAAATAAATAACAGGGGGAAAAATGTTAAATAAATTTAAATCGAAATGCTAGTGATCAATGAAGGGGAGGGGTAAGGGGTATGGTATGTAACTTTTTTTTCTTTTTTCTGTTTTTGTTTTATTTTTCTGTTGTCTTTTTATTTCTTTTTCTGAATTGATGCAAGTGTTCTGGGAAATGATCATGGTGATGAATGTGCAACTATGTGATGATATTGTGAATTGCTGAGTGTATGTGTTGGGAATGTTTGTGTTTCTTTCTTGTAATTTTTTTAATTAATAAAAAATTTAAAAAACATATACACATTAAAGCAATAAATTTCAAAGTACATCACAACAATTAGTTGTAGAACAGATTTCAGAGTTTGGTATGGGTTACAATTGCACAATTTTATATTTTTATTTCTAGCTGCTCTAAGATACTGGAGACTAAAAGAAATATCAGTATAATGACTCAGCACTCATACTCACCTGTTAAACCTGACCTTCTCTGCATAACTCCACCATCACCTTTGTTCTTTCTCCAAGTCTTTAGGGGTATTTGGGCTATGCCCCTTCTAACTTTTTCAAGTTGGAAGGGGTTGTCAGTAATATGGGATAGGGGGATGGAACTAGTTGATGCTTTGGAAGGGCTGACCCCCCTATATTTCAGGATTTATCTAGTCCAAAAACCCATCTGGAGGATGTAGATTTTGGAAAGTTATCCTAGTCCATGGAACTTTTATAGAATCTTTATAATACCCTAGATATTCTTTAGGATTGGCAGGAATGGTTTTGGTTGGGGTTTGGTAAGTTATGATAGGTAGTAATGTCTAACTGAAGCATGTGTAAGAAGGACCTCCAGTGTAGCCTCTTGACTCTGTTTGAACTCTCTCAGCCACTGATACCTTGTTACATTGTTTTCCCCCTTTTTGTCAGAATGGCATTCCAGAACCAGGCTCATCCCTGGGTGTCATCTCCCATGCAGCCAGGGAGATTTTCATGCGAAGATGTCATGTCCCATGCAGTAGGGGATGGCAATGGTTTCACTTTTAGAGTTGGGTTTAGAGAGAGAAAGTCATCTGTGCAACAAAACAGATCCTCTGGAGGTGAGTCTAAGGCATACCTACAGGAAGGCTAAACATCTCTGCTACATACATAAGCTTCACAAGAGCAAGTCTCAAGATCAAGGACTTGCCCTATTGATTTGGGCATCCCTAATGTTTGGCACAGTATCCAGGGTTTCTCCAGTGGTAAAATTAAGTAACTCCATGATTTTTCTCCCATCCCTGAAGGGAATTTGCCAATACTTTTTGATAATCTACTTAATATACCCAGAGATGTATTACATTAAACTATATAGGATTAAAGACCCTCATTCTTATTCTGGGCTCCCTATGTTTCAATTGTTTAAATGATCTATCCAGATAGGTTGAGTTAGATTATGTGCTACAGAAAATTTAGGTCCTGGACATAATAAACCTGTCTTCCTTTGGTCTCAAAGAGTAGGCGAAATTCTAAAATACAGACAACATTTTCTTTTCTAGTTTGCTAGCTGCCGGAATGCAATATACCAGGAATGGAATGTTTTTTTAAAAGGGGAATTTATTAATTTGCGAGCTTATGGTTCTAAGGCCAAGAAAATGTCTCAATTAAAACAAGTCTATAGAAATGTCCAACCTAGGGCATCCAGGAAAAGATACCTTAGTTTAAGAAGGCTGATGAAGCTTATGGTTTCTCTCTCAAGTGGAAGGGCACATGGCGAACACAGTCAGAGTTTCTCTCTCATCTGGAAAGGCACAGGGTGAACAAGGTCAGGGTTACTCTCTTATCTGGAAGGGCACATGGCGAACATGGCATCATCTGCTAGCTTCTTCTCGTGGCTTCCTGTTTCATGAGGCTCCCCAGGAGGCATTTTTCTTCTTCATCTGCAAAGGTTGCTGGCTGGTGGACTCTGCTTCTCGTGTCTATGTCATTCTGCTCTGCTCTCTCTGAATCTCTCATTCTCCAAAATGTTTCCTCTTTTATAGGACTTCAGAAACTAATCAAGACCCACCCAAATGGATGGAGACATGTCGTCACCTAATCCAGTTTAACAACCACTCTCATTACATCACATCTCCAGAGAGATGATCTAATTACAGTTTCAAACATACAATGCTGAATAGGGATTAGAAGAAATGGCTGCCTTTACAAAATGGGATTAGGATTAAAACATGGCTTTTCTAGGGTCCATACATCATTTCAAACCAGCACATCTTCCTTACCCCTGTATTCTGAATTACTTAATCCTGACCTAATTAGCTTCATTGTTATCTGTAAATACCAGGTTATACATATATAAAACAGCTCCTCAAAATCCAGAAATAACAATTACCACTCCAGACTAAATGAGTCTGCTAGAGGAGCTTAAAATCTAGGCCCAGGTTTTCTTATAAGTATTTTCTAAATATGATAATAGAATAATTACTCTTTTATTTCTGTCTTATTTTGCCTCACCAAATGTCCCACAGATTCATTCACAATGTTGCATGCCTTACAGCTTTGTTTTTGTAGCAGCACTGTGTTCGATCATATGTATACACCATCTTTTGCCAATCTACTTCTCAGTTACTGCATCTTTCAGCCACCTCTAACTACTGGGCCTCATGTATAATGTCCAAAGTCAAAAGTCCATCAACACTCTCAATTTTAGACAGTTTCATTGTTCACAAGAAAAAGATAGCCAATAAACACACCCTCACCAAATAGAAAATCCAAGCCTCCACTAACTCTTGTCCCTCCTTCCATTATGTACCCCTGGTATTTCTGCAGTACTGTTAATGTTTCCCTGTTAAGCATAGCCCGTAAAATGCAATATAATTTCCCCCCATATACCCTGAAATTATACTCTTTCTACAATGTTCTAGTTTGCTACCTGCCGGAATGCAATAAACCAGAAATGGAATGGCTTTTAAAAAGGCAAATTTAATGAGTTGCTAGTTTACAGTCCTAAGGCCGAGAAAATGTCACAATTAAAGCAAGTCTATAGACATCTCCAATCTAAGGCATCCATCCAGGGAAAGATACCTTGGTTCAAGAAGGCCGATGAAGTTCAGGGTTCCTCTCTCAAGTGAGAAGACACATGTGAACACAGTCAGGATTCCTCTCTCATCTGGAAGGGCACGTGGCAAACATAGCATCATCTGCTAGCTCCTTCTCCTGGTTTCCTGTTTCATGAAGCTCCCTGGGAGGCATTTTCCTTCTTCATCTCCAAAGGTCACTGGCTGGTGGACTCTGCTTCTTGTGGCTATGTCGTTCTGCTCTACTCTCTCTGAATCTCTTTCATTCTCCAAAATGTTTCCTCTTTTATAGGACTCCAGAAACTTATCAAGACCCACCCAAATGGGTGGAGACATGTCATCACCTAATCCAGTTTAACCACTCTTGATTAAATCTCCAGGAAGATTATCTAATTACAGATTCAAGCATACAATACTGAATAGGGATTATTCTGCCTTTACGAAATGGGATTTTGATTAAAACATGGCTTTGCTAGGGGACATACATCCTTTCAAACCAGCATAACAAGATTCATACCTTGCAGTAGTTCATGCAAGAACTTATTTATATTTGTAGTGTTAATTGGTGGGACACATGAGTCTATGCAACCCCCTTCAATCATGTTCACCTTCAATATAGTAATGTTATTTATGGACCCATTAGTGAACCACCCTTACAATTAAGTTCAACCTCATTAGCAAAATGGTCACCCATCTCAATCTTCTGTGTATCTCTAGGTCCCCTGTATTCTGTATTATAAGCCTCTGATTTTACCTTCACCATGGTCATAAAAGATAGACAATATCTATCCTTTTGTGTCTTGCTTATTTCACTCAGCATTATGTCCTCAAGGCTCAGTTATATTGTCACGTGCTTAAGGACATCATTTTGTCTTAACTGTTGCATAATATTCCATCATATGTATATACCACATTTTGTTAATCCACTTGTCTCTTGATGGGCACCTGGATTGTGAATCAGTTGCAGTTGTGAATAGCGCTGCTATGAACATTGATGTGAAAGTCTCTGTTTGTGTTACTGCTTTCAGCTCTTCTGGGTATATACTGAATAGTGGTATTGCCGGGTCATAGGGCAACTTGATATTTGGTATTCTGAGGAACCACCAGACTGTCTTTCATAGCGGCTGTACTATTATACATTCCCACCAGCAGTGAAGTGCATAAACGTCCCAATTTCTCCTCATCCTCTCTAACATGTGTAGTTTCCTGTTTGTTTAATAGCAGACATTCTTATAGGTATGATGTGATATCTCATTGTAGTTTTGATCTGCATTTCCCTTATAACTAAGGAGAATGAGCATCTCTTCATGTGCTTTTCCCTTATAACTAAGGAGAATGAGCATTTCTTCATGTGCTTTTGAGCCATCTCTATTTGCTTTTCAGAAAAATGCCTATTCATATCTTTAGCCCGTTTTATAATTAGGTTGTTTGTTCTTTTGTTGGTTAGTTGTATGATTTATTTATGTATACAGGATATCAAACCCTTATCTAATGTATGATTTCCAAATATTTCCTCCCATTGAGTTGACTGCTTTTTCACCTTTTTGGCAAAATCTTTTGAGGTACAGAAGCATTTGATTTTGAGGAGTTCCCATTTATCTATTTTTTCTTTTGTTGCTTGAGCTTTGTGAGTAAAGTTTAGGAAGCTACCTCCTATTACTATGTCTTGAAGATGTTTCCCTACATTTTCTTCTAGGAGCTTTATGGTATTGGTTCTTATGTTTAGGTGTTTGATCTAATTTGAGTTAATTTTTTGTATAGGGTGTAAGGTAAGGGTCTTCTCTCCTTCTTTTGGCTATTGATATCCACTTTTCCCATGCCCATTTATTAAAAAGACTATTTTGTCTCTGTTCAGAGGATTTGGGGACCTTGTTGGACATCACTTTATCATAGATTTGGTGGTCTATTCCTTTTTTTTTTTTTTAACATGGGCAGGCACCGGGAATTGAACCCAGGTCCTCGGGCATGGCAGGCAAGCATTCTTGCCTGCTGAGCCACCGTGGCCCACCCTGGTGGTCTATTTCTTTACTCTCGATTCAATCCCATTGGTCAACACTTCTATCTTTGTGCCAATACCATGCTGTTTTGAGCACTGTGGCTTTATAATAAGTTTTAAAATCAGGGAGTGCTAATTCTCTCACTTCATTCTTCTTTTTTAGGATGCTTTTAGTTGTTTGGGGTCTCTTTCTCTTCCAGGTAAATTTGGTAACTAGCTTTTCCAAGTCTTCAAAGTAGGTTGTTAGAATTTTGATTGGTACTATGTTGCATCTGTAGATCAGTTTGGGTTGAATTGACATCTTAACTACATTTAGCCTTCCTATCCATGAGCAGGGAATGTCTTTCCACAGATTTAGATCTTCCTTCATTTCTTTTAACAATATTATGTGGTTCTCTGTGTACAAGTCCTTACATCCTTAGTTAAGTTTATTCCTAGATACTTCATTCTTTTGGTTACTATTCCGAGTGGAGTTTTGTCCTTAATTGACTCCTTGGTTAGGCCATTGCTTGTGTATAGAAACATTACTGATTTTTGCACGTTAACTTTTTAACCTGCCACCTTGTTGAATTTGTTTATTAGCTCAAGTAACTTTGTTACAAATTTCTCAGTATAGTATTATGTCATCTGCATATAATGAAAGTTTAACTTCTTTCTTTCTAGTTTGGATGCCTTTTATTTCTTTGTTCTGCATAATTGCTCTCACAAGAACTTCTAGTGCAATGTTGAATAATAGTGGTGACAGAGGGCATCCTTATCTTGTTCCTGATCTTAGGGAGAAAGCTTTCAGCCTCACACCATTGGTTATGATGCTGGGTTTTTCATATATGTCTTTTATCATGTTGAGGAAGTTACCATTGTTCCTACCTTTTGATGCGTTTTTATCAGAAAAGGATGTTGAGTTTTTTTAATGCTTTTTCAGCATCAGTCAAGATAACATGTGATTTTTTTCTTTTCGATTTGTTAATGTGCTGTATTACATTAATTGATTTTCTCATGTTGGCCCATCCTTGCATTTCCAGTGTAAGCCCCACTTGGTCGTGGCCTATAATTCTTTTAACATGTTGTTGGATTTGATTTGCTAATATTTTGTTGAGAATGTTCACATCTATGTTTATTAGGGAGATTGGTCTGTAGTTTTTCTTTCTTATGGCATCTTTACCAGGTTTTAGTTTTAAAGTGATGTTTGCTTCATAAAATGAGTTAGGTAGAATTTCTTTTTCCTCATTTTTTTTTAATTGGAAAAATTTTAGCAGGATTGATGATAATTCTTTTTGGAATGTTTGATGAAATTCCCCTGTGAAGCCGTCTGGGCCCAGGCTTTTCTTTGTATGAAGATTTTTTTTTATGACAGATTGAATCTCTTTACTTGTAATTGGTTTGTTGAGATCTTCTGTTTCTTCTTGAGTCAGTGTAGCTTGTTTGTGTGTTTCCAGGAATCTGTCCGTTTCATCTAAGTTGTCTAGTTTGTTGGCATATAGTTGTTCATAGTATCGTGTTATGCTTTTTTTTTATTTCTTCATGGTCTGAGGTAATGCACCTCTTCCCATTTCTGATTTTGTTTATTGGCATCTTCTCTCTCTTTTTTCTTTGTCAGTTTTGCTAGTTGCCCATCGATTCTGATATTTTTGAAGAAAGAACTTTTGGTTTTATTGATTCTTTCTCTTGTTCTTTTGATCTCCCATTGATTTAGCTCAGCTTTAATCTTTGTTATTTCCCTACTTCTATTTGCTTTGGGGTTAGTTTGTTGTTCTTTCTCAAGTTCCTCCAGGTAAGTAGTTAAGTCCTTGAGTTTTGCTCTTTCTTCTTTTTTCATATAGGTGCTTAGGGCAATAAATTTCCCATGCTGCACAGCCTTTGACACATCCCATAAGTTCTGATATGTTATACTCCAATTTTCATTCATCTCCAGATAGCTACTGATATCTCTAGTAATTTCATCTTTGACCCACTCATTGTTTAAAAATGTGTTATTTAACACCCATATATTTGTGGAAGTTCTTGTTCTTTGGTGGTTATTGATTTCCAGATTTACTTCATTGTGATGAGAGAAAGTGCTGTGAATAATTTCTGTTTTAAAATTTGTAAAGACCTATTTTGTGCCCCAATATGATCTATCCTGGAGAATGCTCCATGAGCACTAGAGAAGAATGTATATCCTGGTGTTTGAGTGTGTAATGACTTACATATGTCCATGAGGTCTAATTCATTTATCAAATTGTTTAAGTTCTCTATTTCCTTGTTGATCTACTATCTGGTTGTTCTATCTATAGAGGAGAGCAGTGTATTGAAGTCTCCTACTACTATTGTTGAAATGTCTATCACTCCCTTCAGTTTTGCTAATGTCAGTCTCATGTACTTTGGAGCTCCTTGATTGGGAGCACAGACATTTATGATCGTTATTTCTTCTTCACTAATTGTCCCTTTTACTAATATATAGTGCCCTTGTCTCTTATGGCATCTTTACATTTAAAGTCTATTATGTCTGATATTAGTATAGCTACTCTAGCTTACTTTTGGCTAAAGCTTGCATGGAAAATCTTTTTCCATCCTTTTACTTTCATCTATTGTAACCTTTTATCTAAGATGAGTCTCTTGTAAGCAGCATATAGATGGACTATATTTCTTAATCCATTCTGCCAATCGGTATCTTTTAATTGGTAGTCTGTTAACATACAAAGTTATTACTGTAAAGGCATTTCTTGAATCCACTATTTTATCCTCTGGATTTTATTTGTGAGATCTATATATTCTTTTCTTTCTTTCTCTTTTTATTCTTTAGGTTACCCTTAGTGGCTCTTTAATTCTGTGCCCTCCTTCTCCTGTCCCTCCAGACCTCCCTCTTCTTTCCTCTTTTTTTCAGCCAACAGAACTCCCTTTAGTATGTCTTATAGAGTTGATCTCTTGTTGACATACTCTCTCAGCTTTTGTTTGTCTGTGAAAATTTTAATCTCTCCCTGAGTTTTTTTCTTTTTCTTTTCATGGGCAGGTACTGGGAACTGAACCTGGGCCTCTGGCAAGGAAGGTCAGAATTCTGCCACTATGCCACTATCACACTGCCCTCTCCCTCAGTTTTGAAGTACAACTTGGCTGGGTACAGGATTTTTTTACTGGAATTCTTTCTCTTTCAGGATCTTAAATATATGATACCACTGCCTTCCACCTCCATAGTACCAACTGAGTAGTATCAGTCATATATGGTTTCCCTTGTATATAGTAGATTGTTTTCCTCTTGCCACTTTTAGGATTTTCTACTTCTCTTCAACATTTGACAGACTGATTAGTATGTGTCTTAGGGTAGGCTTATTTGGATTTATTCTATTTGGGGTTCCCTGCACTTCTTTGATTTGCATATTTACATCTTTTTTAAAGGTTGGGAAGTTTTCCCCACTGTATCTTCCACTAATCTTCCTAGCCCTTTAATCTCCTCTTCTCCTTCTGGGACACTGATGATTCTTATATTTGTGCACTTTGTTTAATCCATCATTTACCTGAGGTCCAATTCACATTTTTACATCTTTTTTGTCATTTGCTCTTTTGTGTGTTCAAAATTAGTTGTCCTGTTCTGTAGTTCACTTATTCTTTCTTCTGCCTTTTCAAATTTGTGTGTTTCTAGTATGTTTTTATTTAGTCTACAGTATCTTTAATTTCTGTGATATCTGCTATTTTTCTTTTCATTCTTTCAAATTCTTCTTTATCCTCTTGTGGTTTCTTCATGATATTCTTTTTTTTTTTTTTTTTTTTTTTTTAAAGGAAAGACAGAGAGAAGGAAGGAAGGATAGAAGGAAGGAAGGGAGGAAGAAAGGGAAACATCTTTTTTAAACATTTTCTTGTTTTATTGTATTTTGTTTCTCCGTTTTTGTTACATGGGCTGGGGCCGGGAATCGAACCGAGGTCCTCCGGCATAGCAGGCAAGCACTTTGCCCGCTGAGCCACCACGGCCCGCCCACTTCATGATATTCTTTATGTCATTAGTCATCCCAACAATTAAAAAAAAATTTATTGTATAGTATTACATATATACAAAGCAAAGAAAAAAAAAAAACAGTAGTTTTCAAAGCATTCTTCAACAAGTAGTTACAGGACAGATCCCAGCGTTTTTCATGGGCTACCATACCATCCTCTCAGATTTTTCCTTCTATCTGCTCCAGAATATAGGAGGCTAGAAAGCTTAAATACTTTTTTTATCATTACAATATGTTTTTTTTCCTTTTTTATGAAAAAGAACATATATACAAAAAAGCTATAAAGTTCAAAGCACAGCACCACAATTAGTTGTAGAACATATTTCAGAGCTTCACATGGGTTACAATTCCACTATTTTAGGTTTTTGCTTCTAGCTGCTCTAAGATACTAGAGACTAAAAGAATATCAATTTAATGATTCAGCATTCATAGTCATTTGTTAAACCCTTCTTTCTCTGTATAACTCCACTGTCACCTTTGATCTTTCCATCCCTCTCTATAGGGGTGTTTGGGCTATGGCCATTCTAAATTTTTCATATTGGGAGGGTCTGTTGCTAATATGGGGGAGGGAGATGGAACTATCTGATGTTCTGGAGAGGCTGGCCCCTTTAGGTTTCAGAACTTATCTGGACCAGGGACCCATCTGGAGGTTATAGGTTTCTAGAAAGTTACTGTAGCACATGGAATTCACTACAGTGCATGTAGTGCAAAGTTACTTTGTAGAATCTTATATATTGCCCTAGGTGTTCTTTGAGATTGGCTGGAATGATCCTGGTTAGGGGTTGGCAGGTTATGATAGGTAGCAAGGTCTAACTGAAGCTTGCACAAGAGCAACCTCCAGAGTAGCCTCTTGACTCTATTTGAACTCTCTCTGCCACTGACACTTTATTAATTACACTTCTTTTTCCCCTTTTGGTCAGGATGGAATTGGTGATCCCAAAGTGCCAGGGACAGATTCATCCCTGAGAGTCATCTTCCACGTCACCAGGGAGACTTTCACCCCTGGATGTCATGTCCCATGTAGGGGGGAGGGCAATGATTTCACTTGCAGAGTGGTGTTTAGAGAGAGAGGTCACATCTGAGCAACAACAGAGGTCATCCAGAAGTAACTCTTAGGCAAACCTATAGGTAGTCTAAGCTTCTCTGCTACCCATGAGCTTCACAAGAGTAAGCCTCAAGATCAAGGCCATGGCCTATTGATTTGTATGTCCCTCCACTGATTTTATCTAGTAAAGTTATATGAACATCTTTGATTAGTTGTTTCAAAGTCTGCATCTCTTCCTGTGTCTTAGTCTGGTCATTAGACTGGGCTGTATCTGTCTGCATCTTCATACAGTTAGTGATCTTTTGTTGTCTTCTTGTCTTCACAGAATGTAAATATCTTGATAGGTTACTGTGGATGTTGATTTCCTTTAGTAGTTAAACCTTTGTATTTGTGGGACAGGTGTGGAGAAGAGTGCAGAGCTAGGGAGGGGCACAACAGTGCAGTGACAGATTGAGGTGCAGGTAGATGCATGGGTCAGGGACCCTATGCTGGTGCCTGTGAGCGTGGGGTGCAGGCCATGTTGTTGTGGAGGTGTGGTACAGGGGCCATGGGGGCAGAGTGCAGCTCAGTGAGGCCTTGGAGTGCAGGAGCAGGGTGCAGTGTGGGGGTCACAGAGGTAGGGCATGGCAAGAGATGGATGGAAGAGCTGAGCAGATGTGCTGGAGCTGGTATGTGAGTAGGTTATGGGTGAGCACATGAAGTTTGTGGATCATGGGTGTCAGGGTGTAGGGTACAGGGCACAGAAGTTGGGGCACAGGGTGGTTGGGGCATGGGTGTATCCTTAAGCAGGGGGAGGGCTACCTGCCGGGTATGTAGGGGTGAGGCATAGGTCATGGAGGTTGTGTGATGTGTGTCGGGGTGGGTAATGATGGTTGGTGGGGCCCTGGTGCTAGTCCGCAGGTGCAGAGGTGGGGTGAGGTAGGGGTGCCCGTTTGTGCAGGGCAAAGGCTACGTGGCACAGATGTGCCCAAGAACCCCTGCCAGGTGTGGGAGAAAGCCACTTGTGTCGTGGGGTGGGGCAAGGGTGTGCACATGTGCAGGGCAGTGGTTGGTGAGGTGCAGGGGTCAAGAGATCCAAATAAAGCACCTTCTATTGTTTCCTTTCTTTTCTCTCACTTCTTCTATTGGTGCTGTCTGGATAAGCCTCCCAAATAAACCACTTGCCCTTAAATCCATTCCTCAAGATCAATTTCTGGAGGATTCCAAATCAAGGTAACTGCACTTAATGGCACTTACTATCTAATGAGGGAAACAAATCACCATGAAGCTCACGTTAGGCATCATTAAGCTTCTGTTTATAGATGAATATACTCTTTTTAGGTGCTGGGAGTGACATTTAAAGCTCATGCATGGTTTAGAAGATTCTTTTTTTTTTTTTCAGTAAAGTACTTAGTGTATGCCAAAATAAGTAGAAAGAACATTTACATGAGCTATGGGAAGGTAGTATTAAGTAAAGATTTCTTCCTTCTTTGATTTTTGCATTCTAAAGACAGAATAAATACAGACCCATAAAAGAGGCTTGAATGTAACATGTTTTGTGAATTTCTTTCTGATCACCCCTTTTTGTTTGCTGTGCTTTTATCCTTAGAAAACACCTGAAAGTGGTAGTTGCTTATACAATCAGCTGCTTGACAATAATCTTAGGAAAATTATCCTTATCTTTCTTTTATAATGAATTCCAGGAACAATCAGGTCAATGGAGAATCTTAGGTGCTGCTGAGAACTACCAATTTTGTGACAATCATTGAAATTGTGTTGCATTACAGCATCTATGATGACATACAAACAAACCAGGATGTAAATGACTCTCTTTCTTGTTCTCATTTCAGCTTTGTTTTTTCCCCATGTTAATCAAACCCAATGTTACTGAAGACAATGTGGCATGGAAAAAGAGATCTTATTTTTTCCAGGGTGGTTATTATTTTACAATTATCTGGCAAAATAAAGACCAATATATAGTCAGTTCCCATATATGAGACATTGTCCTTCTGCATTATTTATAATACATGGAAACCTACTTAGCAAACATGGAGAAATATAATACATTCAGCAATCAAAAATTGAAACATGACTGCCTGGTACTAAATAAGATGAGCTAGGGGTGTGAAAAAGTGCTTTTATGGGGAGGCTGTTTCATAATCATGAGAGATCGTGTATAAAGCTCTCTTCACAGAGGCAGTATAAAATGGAAAAAGCAGGGAACTTGAAAGGCAGCTACTGACTGCCTATATGTCCTTAAACAAGTCTATTCATTTCTCTTAGTCTCAATTTTTCACATCTGCAAGCTGAAAGGCTTCTATTCGATGCTCTGTGAGATCTTACTAAGTGCTTAATGCTGCTGCCTGTCTAGCCCACAGGGTTGCATCTAATGCAGAGCACAGGTCTCCTGGCAGGGGCTAGGCAATAGGGCCAAAGAACAGGATGAAACCTTTGAAGAGAATGGGATGGTTTCCCTTACTACTCTTCCAAGTGAAGGTGAAGTCCTACCTTGTCCTGAAGGTCAAGATCCAGAGAAGAAGGCAAGAAAGAAGAAGGTGGAATATCAGGAAAATGCCAGATGCCTGACCAGAATTTGGGGCAGGGCAGGGCAGCTGTAAGAGCCAAAGTGGAAGTCAAGGCCTTGTGCATAAAGTGAAATGTAAGCAGTAGAGAAAAGAGTGAAGAGCTGAAGCTGGATAACTGAGCTATCAACAAAGGCACTTCAAAATAAGATTGACTGTGTTAGAAATGTCTCAGGGCACCAGCATAACTGCAGTATATAGGATTTGCAGTCCTTTTAAACATTTGCTGAGTGCCTGCCATGTGCTTTGTAGTTGCTGGAAATCCAAAAATGAATCATACATAGCTTTGTTTTCTTGGAGGTTAAAATGTGGGGGGAAACAGATACGTACATGCTAACAAGGCTATACTTTAATTTTTAGAGAATACTGAAACAGGGATTTAAATCAAGTGTTGCAGGAACACAGAGAATTAAATTTGGTTCAGTTAAATATGACAAGGTGATAAAGAGAGACTTCATGTGGAATTAATGTTTAAACTGGGCCTTGAGATATGAGTAAGATCACCTGCTGAACTATTGGAGATGGGTAGAGAGAACACCATGTGAAAAGGAATAAAGAAATAAATTGACACAATATGCCTGGATAGCCAGAGAGAAGCAGAGGGTAATTGGAGTATGGGGAACACTCAAGAAGTGGCAAGGGTGAAGCTACTTGAAGGTAGACTGCCCATGGCTTGGAAAGTGCTCTGACTCTCATCTAAGGGATTTGGGCCATGGTCCCTTAAGAGGCTGAAAGGTATCACCAATACCAGCCCCTTCAGCAGGTCCCTACCCAGCCAGCCCCGGCCCCTCTTAGAGGCTAAGAGTGGAGGAGAGGACAGGATGGCAGAGTGAAAAAGAAAAAGAGCACTTAAAGGCAATCTTGCAATTCCAGGCTAGACTGAGTGGTTAGGGACATTAGTGATTGAGATATGGACTACAGAAAAGGAGGTGGCTTGAAGGGAGGAAGATAATACGTTTAATTTTTGTAAAATTGGGAACATCCATGAGAAGCTCGTCATTAGGCTATTGAGAATGTGGTTCTGGAGCTTGGAAGAGAGGGCTAGATGCAACTACTGGGGAATGGCTGCGATGCTCGGGTGGAGAATGGTGAATGGGAAGCAGAGATGGGTCTTGGGAATAACCAGTTGATGCGGAGTCAGTGAACCACACCAGGAGAGATGAGAAAAGCAGGATAATACAAGTGAGAGTTGTATTGGAGAACCCACAGGAAGTTAACTGTCTTCAACAGCATGGTTGGTCAGGAATTTCTAAAAAACTCCAGGAAATCAGGACATTTAAGAAATAAAAAGAGGTAACTGGAATTGGAAACTGAAGCAAACAGGAAATGAGGAAGCAGAGTGAGTATAAGAAGAATGAGATTGTGGGAGAGGGGAGAAGTCAGAGGGTAGCTTAGGTGAAGCTAGATGCTAAGGACTTTTTGTGACTTTATTTTTTTAATTTTTATTTATTTTTAATTTTTTTATTAATCAAAAAAAGAAAAGAAATTAACACAACATTTAGAAATCATTCCATTCTACACATGCACTCAGTAATTCTTAGTATCATCACATAGATGTATGATCATCATTTCTTAGTACATTTGCATCGATTTAGGAAAAGAACTAGCAAAACAGCAGAAAAAGATATAGAATGTTAATATAGAGAAGAGAATTAAAATAATAATACTAATAAAAAATATATATATATAAAAAAAGGAAAAAGAAAAAAACAAAAACAAAAGATACAAACAAACAAACAAAAAACTATATTTCAGGTGCAGCTTCATTCAGTGTTCCAACATAGTTACACTACACTTAGGTATTATTGTGCTGTCCATTTTTGAGTTTTTGTAGCTAGTCCTGTTGCACAGTCTGTATCCCTTCAGCTCCAATTACCCATTATCTTACCCTGTTTCTAACTCCTGCTGGTCTCTGTTACCAATGATATATTCCAAGCTGATTCTCGAATGTCGGTTCACATCAGTGGGACCATACAGTATTTGTCCTTTAGTTTTTGGCTAGACTCACTCAGCATAATGTTCTCTAGGTCCATCCATGTTATTACATGCTTCATAAGTTTAAGTCTGTCTTAAAGCTGCATAATATTCCATCATAGGTATACGCCACAGTTTGTTTAGCCACTTGTCTGTTGATGGACATTTTGACTGTTTCCATCTCTTTGCAATTGTAGATAATGCTGCTATAAACACTGGTGTGCAAATGTCCATCTGTGTCTTTGCCCTTAAGTCCTTTGAGTAGATACCTAGCAGTGGTATTGCTGGGTCGTAATCCATTCTGCCATTCTATGTCTTTTGATTGGGAAATTCAGTCCATTAACATTTAGTGTTATTACTGTTTGGATAATATTTTCCTCTACCATTTTGGCTTTTGTATTATATATATCATATCTGATTTTCCTTCTTTCTACACTTTACTCCATACCTCTCTCTTCTGTCTTTTCGTATCTGACTCTAGTGCTCCCTTTAGTATTTCTTGCAGAGCTGGTCTCTTGGTCACAAATTCTCTCAG
This sequence comes from Tamandua tetradactyla, assembly GCF_023851605.1. NCBI lineage: Eukaryota > Metazoa > Chordata > Mammalia > Pilosa > Myrmecophagidae > Tamandua > Tamandua tetradactyla. The sequence goes on along the minus strand of NC_135327.1, from coordinate 38,603,728 downwards.
TGACTTTTTGTCTATAGATGTTTTAATTTCTCCTTCATTTTTGAAGGACAATTTTGCTGGATATAGGAGTCTTGGTTGGCAGTTTTTCTCTTTTAGTAATTTAAATATATCATCCCACTGTCTTCTAGCTTCCATGGTTTCTGCTGAGAAATCTACACATAGTCTTATTGGGTTTCCCTTGTATGTGACAGATTGTTTTTCTCTTGCTGCTTTCAAGATCCTCTCTTTCTCTTTGACCTCTGACATTCTAACTAGTAAGTGTCTTGGAGAACGCCTATTTGGGTCTATTCTCTTTGGGGTGTGCTGCACTGCTTGGATCTGTAATTTTAGGTCTTTCATAAGAGTTGGGAAATTTTCAGTGATAATTTCTTCCATTAGTTTTTCTCCTCCTTTTCCCTTCTCTTCTCCTTCTGGGACACCCACAACACGTATATTTGTGCGCTTCATATTGTCATTCAGTTCCCTGATCCCCTGCTCAAGTTTTTCCATTCTTTTCCCTACAGTTTCTGTTTCTTTTTGGAATTCAGATGTTCCATCCTCCAGTTCACTAATTGTAGCTTCTGTCTCTTTAGATCTACCATTGTAGGTATCCATTGTTTTTTCCATTTTTTCTTCTTTGTCCTTCACTCCCATAAGTTCTGTGATTTGTTTTTTCAGATTTTCTATTTCTTCTTTTTGTTCAGCCCATGTCTTCTTCATGTCCTCCCTCAATTTATTGATTTGGTTTTTGAAGAGTTTTTCCATTTCTGTTCGTATATTCAGCATTAGTTGTCTCAGCTCCTGTATCTCATTTGAACTATTGGTTTGTTCCTTTGACTGGGCCATATCTTCAATTTTCCGAGTGTCATCCATTATTTTCTGCTGGTGTCTGGGCATTTGATCAGATTTCCCTGGGTGTGGGACCCGGCTGGTTGAAAGGTTTTTCTGTGAAATCTCTGGGCTCTGTTTTTCTTTTCCTGCCCAGTAGGTGGTGCTCGTGGTGCTCGTCTGTCTGCGGGTCCCACCAGTAAAAGATGCTGTGGCTCCTTTAACTTGCCAATCCAAATCTCGCAGTCGGCCTGGGAAACCGCGCGTGGAAGGGGGTCACCGGCCACCGCAGCTTGGGGGAGTGCTGGTCCAAATTGCCCAGCTGTCCGGAGACGCCAAGCGTGGTGGGAGGGACCCGCTATCCAACGTTCCCAGTCAGACCGGGGAGCCACGTGCGTGGAGGGGACCCCAGTCGCCAGCCGCCCCGGCCAGGAAAACGCGCGCCCCTCGGGTATCTCACCGCAGCAGATTCTCCCTGCCCGTTCAGCCATTCCAGAATGGGGTACGCTGTCTTTTTGGTCTCTGTCATGGCTCCGGGAGCTGTTTCGTATTGTTTCTGTTTCTTTAGTTGCTGTTCTGGAGGAGGAACTAAGACCCGCGCGTCTTACTAAGCCGCCATCTTCTCCGGAAGTCGTGTGTGACTTTATTTTGATACAATTTCACATTTACAGAAAAGTTGTAAAAGTAGTAAAAAGAGCTTCCATATTCCCAGATTCACCATTTAGTATTTGTTAACATTTTGCCTCATTGCTGTTGCTTTATCATTCTCTCTCTCTCGTCTCCCATTTGAGTTGCACACATCATGCCCTTTTTACCCCTAGATACTACAGTGTATTTCCTAAGAACAAAGATATTCTTTTCCATAACTGCATAAACCCCCCAGTGGGATCTGGGGTACCGTATAGTAACCAAACCCAATTAGTATTTCTAAAGTGAAATGTGAATAGTCACACTGAAAGGTATAAAAACTACAAATAGCCTCATGCCAGTTCAGATTCAGTTAGGCAACCGAAAAAGATTGCTTCAATTTTTTTTCTTAAATTTGGCCTTAAGAGCTTTTTAACGTCTCTAAATTGTAAAGAAAATATTGTGAACCCGTTTGAACAGTCCTTTGAGAACAATTACTTCCAGCTCATGGAGTCAAGGAAGACTTTGCAAATGAAATGGCACTTGAGCAGGGTCTTGAAGAAAAAATATATATATATATATTTTTTTTTCTGTGCATGGGCAGGCACCAGGAATCGAACCTGGGTCTCCAGCATGGCAGGCGAGAACTCTGCCTGCCCAATACTGGATTTTAATAAGCAAAAAATGGCGGTTAGAGGTAGGCTAAAGGAGAGGACATGCCAAAACAGAGGGAAGAATTTGAGCAAAGGCACAGAGGCAGGAAAGTCTCTGACTCTTCTGGGTAATTATTGGCAATCCCAGGTTGCTGGACCAGGGACTTTTAGGAGGGATGGCGAAAGATCAAGCTGGAAAGGTAGGTTGGAACCTGAACACTGAGAACTTCAAATACTGTTCTCAAGGTTTGAATGAAACTTAATCCTATAATAGTGGGGCGTGGCATGGACATGCCTCTGCTTTTGGAACATGAAACTGGGACCGACTGGGCTCTGTGCCATTGTAGCAGATTGATTAGAGTGGGGAGAGGCTGAGGTAGGAGGCAGTTGTGGTATTGGAGGAGTAATATGATGAGAGCTGGTGCAAACACAGCCATGGGGAGAATGGAGAGTTAAGAGCCAAGAGTGGGCAGATTTGAGAGCCAAGTTAGAATCAATGGAATTTGATGAATAATGGAATGTGGGGAGGGGACAGTTGGAGGCTGAACCTCTAGGTCGGAAAGCAGGGCTATGTAGTAGGTGATACAGATTGTGGCCTCATATCTATCCACCTGGGCTCATCCCCAGTTACCACTCACTTCCACTTGGGAGAACTGTAGCAAATAGCTTAACCTTCCTGTGTTTGGTTTTCCTCATTTGCAATTGGAAATAAAATATATCTACCTGAAAGGATAATTGAATGGCTTAAATAAGTTACTCTTTATAAGTATTTATCACAGTATACTTTCCTACCTGATGCAGAGGAAATATACAAGAAATGTTTGCAAATCTTGTTCATACTTTTGATAATGACATTGAGTGAGACTAGAAATCCCAAGAAAAGGTTTTAATTCTTGAGTTGTTTATATATTACCTTGTAGTTATAAGTCATTAAAAGAAAGTTTCTCATTTATCCCTCCTTAAATATTTAATATCTTTGGTTTCTTTTAAAAAATTTATGCAGGGTGGGCAATGGTGGCACATTGGCAGAGTTCTCACCTGCCATGCCAGAGACCCGGGTTCGATTCCCGGTGCCTGCCCATGCCCCCTCCCCCCAAAAAAGTTATGCAGAGTGAAACAAAAACCTGTCAACATTCTTCAAGGTCTGAAAATAGAGAGATTTTCTGTTCTCTGGTCTTAAGATAACCTCTATACTCTATCCCTCTATCTATAATTTGTACTTTTATAAAGCAACCAATCACCAAAACACTGCTATCAACAACAACAACAAAAAACAAAAACAAAGCAAAACAAATAGGTTATAGTTTGAAGATACAATGAAAAAAAAAGAACTGCTAATGGATAGAATTTGTCAAGGTGAAAATTCAGAAAACTAGTCACAAATACTCAAGCTGGCATTGGTCAATATGATAAATATTAAAAAATGATTTGGAATTTCAATCTGGTTGGAGAGCTGCCTGTCAGTTATGCTTTCACAAGAAGCCAGTGCAGCTTGGCCTCTTTAAAATTCTTCAAAAGAATGACTTAGTCTTCTGGATGAAAAATGTATTACTGGAATGCTATCAAGCAGTGTCCAGCTCTCCAGTACGCAGTGGTTTGGTACTAGCCTTCTCTGAGGTTGAGATTTGATCGAGGCCTTGTGAACGTCCTTCAGAAAACATGTGTCACAAGGAAACCAGGAGAGGTGGTACAGAAATTGATAACAATGTGTCTGAAGTGGGCGTTAAGCAAACTGTTGGAAATCTTCGAAAACCGCTGACCACAATCAAGTAGTTAATCAGGAAAGAGTTGTAGTTTGGTGAGACTTGTAGGTAGAAAATTCAAGTGGGAAAATGTTTCCGTGGCAATTAACTCCCTTTGCATACCAAGTTATGTAAACTCATAAATACCTGGGGTAGAAAACTGGTATTATCTTTATAATAATTTCTCTTATTGCCATGCTGATTTTATATTTTTTGCATTTTTAATTATCACATGGCTTTTAAAACAATCTTTTTTAGAAATAAACACTTGATTTTTTTTTTTTTTAACATGGGCAGGCACTGGGAATCGAACCCGGGTCCTCGGGCATGGCAGGCAAGCCGTCTTGCCTGCTGAGCCACCGTGGTCCACCCAACACTTGATTTTAAATAACACAATATTTCCCCATTACCCTGCTAACTTGGCAAATCTACTTTGTTTTATATTTAATCCTTCACTGCTCTAGGATTGAGATAATTATGATTACAAAACTTAACTCAGATGATTGATGAAAACTAAGTTAGAATAATTCTTTGTTTTAATGTTGTGCATTGGTAGAAGCTACATGAATCATTAATAAATGAAAAGAAATCAGCACCCATTTTGGGTAGGTTGAATTTCTACCTTCATCTTAACGTAGACTTCATTTGGGCTTTTAAAATCTGAGCTACTGGGCTATGTTGTCATCTAATACCTGCAAAAAGGTGGGAAGGGCAGTAGCCTTTCCAGGGCTTCAGGATGTTCTCATCCATATCACCTGATTTGTCCCTCAGGCAGCCTCCAAGTGCCTCTTTTTCTCTTTATTTTCCTTTTAACTTTTATTGTGGGAACATATATATAACATAAAATCGCCCTTTTAAACCACGTTCAGGTATATGATACAGTTGTGTTAATCATATTCACAAAGTTTTGTCACCATAACCACCATCCATTATCAAAACTCTTCCCTACCTCACATGGAAATCTGTACCCATTAAGCAAAAAATCTACCATTCTTCCCTAGCAATGACCTTCCAACCTCCACCCCTACTAACCTGTAGTAAACTTTTTTCTCTAAGAATTTGCATATTCTAGGTTTTAATATAAGTGAAGTCATACAATATCTGTCCTTTTGTATCTGGCTTATTAAAGTTTCATCCATGCTGTACCATGTATCAAAATTTCATTCCTTCTTAGGACTGAATAATATTCTATTGTGTGTGTATACCACATTTTGTTTATCTGTTCATCTGTTGATGGACACTTGGGTTGGTTCCAGCTTTTGCCTATTGTGAAGAATGCTACTATGAACATTGGTGTTCTAATATCTGCTCAAGTTCCTCCTTTCAGTTCTTTTAGGTATTTGTGTAAAAGTGGGATTCCTGGATCATATGGTAGTTCTGTGTTTAACTTCTTAAGGAACTGCCAAACTGTTTTTCCACAGTGGCTGCACCATTTTACATTGTCACCAACATTGTATGAGGTTTCCCATTTCTCCATATCCTCACAAGTCATTATTTTCCTTTTTTTTTTTGTAAGTAATAGCTATCCTAATGGGTTTGACATGTGCTTTTAATTTGCACTTCCCTAATGACTAATGATGGTGAGCATCTTTTCATTTGCTATTGGCCAAGGGGTTAACTTCTTTGGAGAAATGTCTATTCAAGTGCTTTGCCCAGTTTTTAATTAAATTATTTGGCCCTTTTTTTTTTTTAGGAGTTCTTTATATGTTCAGGATGTTAAAATCATATTAGATATATTACATTGAACTGTTTTCTCCTGTTCTGTGGGTAGTCTTTCATTTTCTTCATAATATCCTTTGATACTCAAAACTTTTTAACTTTGATGAAGTTTCATTTATCTATTTTTTTCTTTTGCTACTTATGCTTTTGTTGCAAACTCTAAGAATCCATTAAACAAAACAATTAAAACAAACAAACCAAAAAACAAAAGAATCCATTGCCAAATATAAGGTCATGAAGATTTTCCCCTGTGATTTCTTCTAGGAATTTATTTCTATAAAGTTGATAGTAATGTCCCCCCTTTCATTGATTATTTTAGTTATTTGCATCTTCTCTCTTTTTTCCATTGTCAGTTTAGTTAAAGCTTTGTCAATTTCACTGATATTTTTTTAAAAAACCAATTTTTTGTTTTATTGATTCTTTCCATTGTGTTTCTATTCCCTATTTCATTTATATCTAGTCTCATATTTATTTTTTCCTTCCTTCTGCTCACATTGGGTTTAATTTGCCTTTGTGTTTTAGTTCCTTCAGGTGTGAGGTTAGGTTACCAATTTGAGATTTGTTTTTCTTTTTTTAATATAAGCTGTTAGAGCTGTAAATTTCTCTCCAAGCAGTGCCCTTGCTATACCCCATAAATTTTGGAATATTGTGGTTTTGTTTTCATTCATCTCAAGATACTTCCGAATTTTCCATGTGATTTATTCTTTGACCCATTAATTGTTTAAGAGTATGTTGTTTAATTTCAACATATTTGAATTTTCCAGTTCTCCCTCTGTTATTGATTTCTAGCTTCATTCAATTGTGATTGGAGAAGATACTTTGTATGAGTTCAGTATCTTTGAATTTATTAAGACTTATTTTGTGATCTAGCACATGGCCTATCCTAGAGAATGATCCATGTGCACTGGAGAAGAATGTATATTCTGTTATTGGATAAAATGCTTTATAGGTCTAGTTGGTTTATAGTTTTGTTCAAGTCTTCTGTTTACTTACTGATCTTCTATCTAGATGATCTACACACTATTGTACATGGTGTATTGAAATCTCCTACTATTGATGTAGAACCAAACTATTTCTCCCTTCAAATCTGCAATGTTTGTTTCATTTATTTAGGGCTTGCTGTTATGTGCATTTATGTTTATAATTGTTATATGTACTTGATGAATTGGCCCTTTTATCAAAATGTAGTGTCTTTCATTCTCCCTTATAATAGTTTTTAACTTAAAGTCTATTTTGTCTGATATTGTATAGCCCCCCTTGCTTTTTTTAAATTATATTTTCATGGTTTATTGTTTTAGTTTGCTAAAGCTGCCAGAATGCAACACATTACAGATGGCTTGGCTTTTAATAAGGGGATTTATTTAGCTACAAATTTATAGTTATTCAGAGGAAAGGCAGCTAGCTTTCATCTGAGTTTCTCTTTCACATGGGAAGGCACACAGCAATGACTGCTAGCCTTTTCTCCTGACTTCTGGGTTCCAAAACCTTTCCATGGGACAGTTCCTTTCTGCATCTCCAAATGTCTGGGTCTGAGCTCTGAGTGCTGAGATAAGGTGTGCTGAACTGCTGATCTCTTGTCTGACCTCTTTCTTTTAAGCCTCCAGCTCATTAAATTAAACATCACTCATTGCAGAAGACCCTTCCCTTAACTGACTGCAGATGTAATCAGCTGTAGATAAATTTCACATGCTGATGATTTAAGTCCACAGCCACAGAACAATGTGACGTCATCACCTGGTCAAGTTGACACCTGAACCTATCATATGTATTTTTACCATCCTATCACTTTCAATCTAATTTCATTGTTGGATTTAAGGTGGGTCTCTTGTAAACAGTAGGAAAATAGTAAAAGTCAGAAGCAACAACCATATTAATGACCTGACATGGGAAAGCGCTTGCTGGAGAATAGAAAAAAGCCAAGGGTGGCCAGATCAGAATGAGGGAGGGTAAAGGAGTTGAAGATGGGGAAAAGGTTAGTAAGGCACCAAAAGTTATGTTATCCAACTTTAAAACATTTGACTATACTATTGTACTGGTCAGTTGTTGCTACAGAAATTCTTCTTAATGAACTTCCCTAAAACTGAGTGGCATACAACAATAACTATTTAGTCTTAAGGATCTCTGGATCAGCTGGGTGTGTTGGCTTTTCACAGAAGGGCTCTGGGTGGCTGTGTGTCTCATCTCCATTTGTCCCTCATTCTTCTGTGATCAGGAGCTAGCCTGTACATGTTCTTCTCACGGAAATGGCAGATGTACAAATGGACAAATAGAAATCCACAAAGCTTCTTAAGACTAAAGTTCAAAATTGGCTCTCTGCCATATCTGTTCCATTTCATTGGCCAAAGCAAATTACGTGGTCAAGTCCCAAAGTCAGGGAGTGCAGATGTACCCTCTGTCCAAGGTGAGTCTATGACAAGGAGCAAAGAAAACTGTTGCTATAAATGTAGCACATCTTCCCTTAGAGTTTTTGTAAAAATTGAGGTTATTTTTATCCTGGTACTTCTTTACAATATGGTCTACAGTTTGGGCTCTGGAGGCAAAAGGTGAGTAGGTGAGAATAGTGTGATACAAGCCATTCTTATTTTCAGACAATGATGTGTGACCTATGCCTTAAGGATAAGTTACAGTTCAGAAAAGGAATAAGTTAACAATGGCAGCATATGAGAAAGAGTCAGTCATGATCAGTAACCTTTGAGAGGATATGTCTCATTTTCTCCACATCAAGTTTTTACAATACTGTTTTACGAATCTCTCTATGTTCCCCACTTTAAATCCAAGACTTGATTTTTCCTGAGTGAAGGTAATGAAAGCTTTCTTATATAAACAAGCATTATCATTTCTTTGAAAATAAATTTTTTCATCTCAGAATGTAATTAATGTGCCTATTTTATAAATAAAGCAGTGGTGACATTCACGAATTAAACGTTAGCAAACATGTATGCCTGCAGTTCTCTAAGAGTGTGATGAAGAAATCATCTGTGTGAAGTCCAAATTATAAACAAAAAATGAATCACCCTGAAACAAAATCATTTTAGGGGATTGTTAATACAATAGAATAATAGCAAACATATACGTACAAGGTAGCACTTTCATGTGGACTCTAGCATTATGAAAGAAATGTATTCTTCTTTGGCTTTCACATCAGGAGCCAATTAACTGGACATGTTCCAGCAGGCCAACCAAGGTAAAACCCACATGTTTTTGAAAATATTTGATGTAGAAATCATTACTAGGAATCCAAATGCATCAGAGTAAAAGCTGATGAGCATTATTTTTTCACATTCTGCATAGGTGCATTGATTATAAACTAGAATTACCATTACAAAGTTAAATAGTATACATTTTAATAATTTATGTCTACTTATGGAAAGTTAATGTGAGACCTGTACCAATGATACAGTTCAAACAAGCAATATACTCCACTCTTTCCCTTTTATCAGAAATATCCATGTAATTTTTCTTTTCATCTTCATTATACTTTGCTTGTATAATAGAACCTAGAAGAGGCAATTACAAGATGACTTTATTGAAATAAGGAAATACACAAATGCCTGCCAAACAGGAAAAAAAATGAATGAAACATTTTGAGAATTTCGAGACTATTCAAATAACATCTAATTTGAAAAGAATACAAGTAAGAGGATTAGCTCACTTAGGTTTAGAAATAAATCTCTGGGGAAAGATTGTAGGAAGGTGGCAGAGTAGGAAGCTCCAGGAATCAGTCTCTCTATCAAAGTAACTATTGAAAGTGCAGGAACTACCTGAATAAATGATTTTGAAACTCTAGAGTCTAATGGGGTAATGTGCAGCATCCAGGGAAGAGCTGGAGGAAGAAGCTGGTAAAATGCAGTAAATATTGCTGAATTTCACCCTCTTTGTAGCAGTTCCCACCCCCCATTCCCCAACTGAGTGGTAGATGACAGTGGGGACTGCAGCTTGGGCTTCTTATGCAACTTGCCTCTTATGCCCAAGTGGGTTATAAGGACATATTCTTTCAAAATACGGAGGTGTGTAGTCTGATTGCAGGTCAGGCTTTGGACCAGCTACTTGAGATCACTGGAGGAAGGCTCTGAGGTCAGCCATTGTTCCAATTTCCCTCAGGCAAAAGTGGCAAAAGAGTCTTAAAGAGGGAGTGTCTATCTTGTTTTCTCTTTTCACTTTACATTCCCCGTTTGGGAGCAAAAATAGTTTACAAAAGTCACAAATTGATGGCTCCAGCCAACAACAAAAACAAAGTGTAACGACCCCAGAAGAGTGGAAGAACTAGATTTCCAAAGTTATAACAACATAGTACTAAGAATGTCCAAGTTCTCAACAAAAAAATTACAAACACACAAAAAAACAGGGAAGGATGGACCATTTGCAGGAAAAAAAGGATTTTCCAGAAATCATCCCTGAGAAAGCTCCAACATTGGTACTGTTAGTCAAAGACTTTAAATCAATAGTCTTAAATATGTTCAATAAACGAAAGGAAATCATATAAAGAACAAAGGAAATTAGGAAAGCATTCTCTGAACAAACTAAAGAGATAGAAATTATTAAAAGAAAGAAACAAATTTTGGAAATGAAAAATCAGTAATTGAAGTGAAAAATTCATTAGATTTGACAGCAGATTTGAACAGGCAGAAGAAAGGATCAGTGAGTTGAAAACAAGACAATTGAAATTATCCAGTGCGAGGAGTAGAAAGAAAAAATAAGAAGAAAAAATGGGCAAGGCCTGTGGGACCTCTGGGACACCACCAAGCATACCAATATATGCACCATCAGAGCCCCAGAAGACCATAAGAAAGAAAAGGACAGAAAAAGTATTGTAAGAAATAATAGTCCAAAACATACCCAACTGATGAAAGGCCTGAATATACATATCCAAAAATCTCAACAAACTCCAAGCAGGATAGACTCTAAGATCTATACCAAAATATATTATCATAAAATTGTCAAAGTCTAAAGACAAAGAGGAGGGGATTTTGAAGTCATCAAGAGAGAAGCGACTTGCCACATTCAAGGGATCCCCTATAAGATTGGCAGTAGATTTCTCATCAGAAACCATGGAGGTCAGAAGACAGAGGAATGACATAAAGTCTTTAAAGAAAAAAACTGTCAACCAAGAATTTTCCATCTGGCAAAAATTATCTATTAAAAATGAAGGAGAAATGTCTTTCTTACAGAGAGACAAAAGGTGAAAGAGTTCATTACCAGAAGACCAGCCCTACAAGAAATGTAAAGGCAAGCTTTCAGGTTGATATACAAGGAAACCAGGCAGTAGCCCAAAGCCAAAAGAAGAAATAAAGAACATTGATAAAGGTAAATTTTATAGGTAAATATAAAATTATTTAGTATTGTATTTTTGAGCTGTAACTGCCTTCCCGCTCCCCATATATCTTAACAGGTCAGTCTGTAAAATAGCATTTAAAATCCAGGCTAATGGGCATACAGTGTATAAAGATGGAATCTGAGACAGTAACAATATAAAATGGGAGGGACAGATAAATCAGAATAGCTTGTATACTACAAATGGTACTGGGATAACTGGCAACCTATATGCAAAAGAATGGTTATGGACCTCTACCTCTCACCATATACAAAAATTGATTCGAAATGAATCAGTGACCTAAATGTAAAAGCTAATGCTATAAAACTCTTACAAGAAAACAGGGAAATATCTTCAGAGCCTTCTAGTAGGCAACTGAAATAGATTTTATACCAGAAGTACAAACAACAAAAGAAAAAATGGATAAAATGGTCTTTATCAAAACTTTATGAACAAAGTAGCAATGGTGGTAAGGATGGAGGTTATTCGTGGGCTAAGTACATGGACATCCACTCACCAAGGCCAGCCTGGCTACAGCCTCTGCTGAGTGTCCAATCTGCTAGTAGCAGAAAACACTCAGTCCCTGAAATAGCACCATTCCCTGCTACCTGGTGACAGGTTGATTATACTGGACCACTTCCATCATGGAAGGGGCAGCATTTTGTACTTACTGGAATAGATATATACTCGATATGTGTATTTGCCTTCTCTGCACATAATGCCTCTGTCAAAATACTATCTGTGAATTTACAGAATGCCTTATCCACCATCATGGTTGTGCCAGTTTAAATCTATCATGTACCCCAGAAAAGCCATGTTTTATCTTGACCCAATCTTGTGGGGGCAGCCATTTCTCTTAATCCTAATTCAATATTGTAGGGCAGAAACTTTTTATTATCTCAAGGAAATGAGACACACCCAATTGTGTGTGTGATCTTTGGATTAGATGGAGATATAACTGTGCCCATTCAGAGTAAGTCTTCATTAGTTTACTGGAATCCTTTAAAAAAGGAACCATTTTGGAGAAAACTCAGAAATGACAGAGCCAACAGAAACTTCAGAGCAGAGCTGACACAGATGCTGACAAGTGGAGAACAGAGACACGGATGTTTGGGGATGCTTGGAGCCCTGCAGACATCACCAGGGATGTTAAGCAAGCCAGAACCTGGAGAGAGCCAAGGGAAGCCACGAGATGAAATCAGCTCCAGAGAAGCAAAGTGAGGAGCCCCCACAGGAACAGAGGAGGAAAGCACGGCGCCCAAGAGCAAAGGACCAGCAGATGCCAGCCCACATGACTACCTAGCTGACAGAGGTGTTCCTGGCCCATCGATCTTCCTTGAATTAAGGTGTCTTTCTCTGGATGCCTTAGTTTGAACACTTTTATAGGTTTAGAACTATAAACTTGTAACTTATTAAATTCCCCTTTTTAAAAGCCAGTTCTGGTATATCACATTCCAGCAGCTTGCAAACTAAAACAATGGTATTCCATACAGCATTGCTTCTAATGAAGGAATCTATTTCACACCAAATGAAGACTGGAAATGGGCAAATAAATGCTTATAGAATTCACTGCTTTTACCATGTTCTCTGTCATTCTGAAACAGCTGAGTTTGCCACATATATATATGTGTATATATATGCATATATGTATATATATTTGTGTATATATAGATACACACATATATATATCCTAATGATTTTGTTTCTATGGAAAACCTTTTTAATACAAGCTCTTACAACTCAACAACAAAAAGACAAACCACCAAATTAAAAATGGTTCAAGGATTTGAATAAACATTTCTCCAAAGAAGATATTCAAATCGCCAATAAGTATTTGAAAACATACTCAACATCATTGCCATTAGAGAAATGCAAATTAAAACTATAGTGAGTACCACTTTATGCCTACTAGAATGACTATTATTTAAAAAACTGAAAATAATAAGTGTTGGCTAGGATGTGGAGAAATAAAAACTTTATTACATTGTTTGTGGAAATGTAATATGATACAGCTACTGAAAATTTGGCTTTTCCTTACAAAGTTAAACATAGAATTACCATATGGTCTGGTAATTCCACCCTTAGGTATATACCCCAAAAGAACTGAAATCAGGGACTCAGACAGATGCTTGAATATCAGTGTTCATCACAGCATTATTCACAGCAACCAAAAGGTGGAAGCAACCCAAGTGTCAGTCAACAGGCGAAGGGATAACAAAATGCGGTGTATCATACAATGGAATATTATTCAAGTGTAAAAGGAAGGGAAGTGCTGGTACATGCTACAACATGTATGAACCTTAAGGACATTATGTTGAGTGAAATAAGCCAAACACAAAAGGACAAATATTGTATGATTTCTCTTATATGAAATACTTAGAATTAGCAAAATCATAGAGGCAGATTAGTGGTTGTCAAGAGATGGTGGGAGGGGGAAATGGGAAGTTATTGTTAATGAGTATGAGTTTGGGTTTGGGATGATGAAAACAGTCTGATAATACATAGGGTAAAATAGATACGGTAATATTGTCAACATACTTAATGTCAAAAAATTGTCCACATAAAGTGGTTAAAATGTTTTATTGTATTTTGCCACAATTAAAAATAAATAATAAGTTATTAATAAGATAAGTCTGTAATCTTCATAAGAAATTCTAGCGATAAAAAAATGAAACTTGTGGGCATAAAAGATGCCTCAAGTAACTATATTTCTGGAAGAGATAGCTACCTTGAGTAATTGGACCCAATTCCTCTTAAATTAGATAATTTATTTAAAGGTAATTAAAGGTTTATTTTTGAAGATCTTGAGGAGATAATCCTATAGTTCATCTGGAAAAATAAACAGGCAGTTATTATTAAACCAGCAATAAAAGATGCCCTATGAAATATAAAAGCATGATTAAAGCAACACTATTTAAAACAGGGTGGTTAAAGCATAAGAACAGAAAGATCAATGTAGCAGAACAGGTAGCTTCTAAAAAAATAGTTATTATGCATGGAAACAACATTTGATAAGAAGCAATCCAGATCAATAGGTAAAAGATGGATAATTCAATAAAATTTTTGAGGAAGTTGGCAAGCTATTTGGCAGAAATATAGATTCTCTCTCTACCAAAAAACTTTTGGATTAAAAGTAAAAAAATGAAATCATAGTATTTGGAAAATGTTTAACTGGTTTCTAGAAGAGGAGAAACTTTCTAAGTATAAAAATTATGAAAGATTCACAATGCAAAAGATTGGCATTTTTTGTGACATCTTTATGCTTAAAATCATAAAATGCTGAAAAGTAAACAAAATATGTGAAAAAATAGTCCTTCAAAATATGATCATTTTACGTCCTGGGTTGAAATCTCCCTGGCAATGTGGGATATGACTCCCAGGGATGAGCCAGGCCCTGGCACTATGGTATCCACAATGCCTTCCTGACCAAAAGAGGGAAAACAATTGTAACAAATAAGGCATCAGTGATGAACAGAGTTCAAAAAGAATCAAGAGGCTCCTTTTACACATGCTTCAGCTCGATATTGCTATTTATCATGCCAAACCCCAATCAAAACCATTTCTTTCAACCTTAAAGAACATCTAGAGCTTTATCTGTGGTTCTACAAGGTTCCATGCACTATGACTACCTTCCAGAAACCTACAACCTCCAGATGGATTCCTAGGTCAGATAAGTCTGAAACCCAGATAGATGGCCAACTTATCCAGAACTTCAACGAGTTTCATCCCCCTATCCCATATTATTGACAGCCCTTTCCAACATGAAAAAGTTAGAATGGGCATAACCTAAATACCCCTAGAGATTGGGAGAAAGATCAAAGGAGAAGGTGGAGGTATAACAGAGAAGATAGGATTTAGCAAATGAGTGTGCCTGCTGAATCATTATTCTGATATTTCTTTTAGTCTCAGCATCTTGGAGGAACTAGAATGAAAAACCTAAAATTGTGGAACTGTAACCCATACCAAATTCTGAAATCTGTTCTATAACTAATTGTTATGGTGTACTTTGAAGCTTATTGCTTTTTTTTGTATATATGCTATTTTTCACAATAAAAACAATTGCAATGAGGGCAGGCAATGGTGGCTCAGTAGCAGAGTTCTCTCCTACTGTGCCAGAGACTTGGGTTTAATTCCCAGTCCCTGCCCATGTAAAAAAAAAAAAAAAAAAGTAAAAATATAAATAAATAATTACAATGGAAAAAAGTATTGCATTAAACTGTAAAGAATGCATACACCACTATCCCTATAGACCCACGGGTAAGGAACAGGAATAGGTAATTTTTCAAAACAAATATAAATGGCAAATAATCATTTGAAAGAATTCAGACTCATAGGTAAAGAAAGAAATTTCAATTAAAACAGCAGCAAGAATCTGTTTTATGAAATTTGAAAAGATTAAAAACCAAAGACTCTACAAAGTTACATTGAGACTGGAGCCTTCATAATGGCTGGTGGAAATGTGAGTTGTTACAACCAACCTGGAAAAGGGTTTGGCGCTGTGTTCCAAGATCAGGAAAATGTTTGTAGCCTTTGGCCTGATCATTTTTCTTCAAGGAGTTTTTGTTTTTTATGCTGTATGGCGGGATCACATTTTGTTACTTTTCCATGTAAATATCTGTTCTAGTTTGCTGGCTTTCTCTCCTGGCTTCTTGTTTCACGAAGCTCCCCGGGAGGCGTTTTCCTTCTTCAGCTCCAAAGGTCACTGGCTTGTGGGCTCTCTAATTCTCGTGACCATGTCGTTCTTCTCTACTTTCTCTGAATCTCTTTCATTCTCCAAAATGTTTCCTCTTTTATAGGACTCAAGAAACTTATCAAGACCCATCCAAATGGGTGGAGACATGTCGTCACCTAATTCATCTTAACAACCACTCTTGACTAAATCACATCATCCAGGGAGATGATCTGATTACAGTTTCAAACATACAGTATTGAATAGGGATTATTCTACCTTTATGAAATGAGATTTTGATTAAAACATGGCTTTTCTAGGGTTCATACACCCTCTCAAACTAGCACAGTATCCCGTTATTGTAGCACCATTTGTTGAATTTGTGTTTGTTTGTTGGTTGGTTTTGTTTGTTTTACTTGTTTATTTTTTGGAAGGTGCATGGACAGAGAACCAAACCTGGGTCTCCTGCATGGCGAGCAAGAATTTTATGATTGAACTACCCTTACACCCCCACTTCAAGGAGTTTATACTGTGCAACAACCAGAAACGCAGGCAGAAATACAGAGCTGTGCACAACAGGATTATCGTTATTGCCTTCATATTAGAAGATCGTCATTTGGTTATTAGTCATACAACACATTATTTTTTGTGTCTTATCAAACATAAAATATTAAATAATTAGAATAGTAGTCATTTGCAATTTGTGGCTTCTTTGAGACTTTTGAAGCATAAAAAGCTGAAAACTACATTGTTTTGTGATCTTTTACATAGTACCAGTTAACACTTAAAAATAAGTTTATGGAACACATGGAATATTTTTGGATTTGATTCAGTAAATTAAGAGTATGAAATTTGTTTACATCTAGACTAAAAATAATTCTTTTCACTTAAGGCAGACCACAGTGTTGTGACAAGTGGCTTGCGGCAGTCTAGAAAAGAACCAAGGCCCCTGGCCCACAGTCCCAGGTGAGCCCCCACCTGATAACAAGTATCACATTACCAGCCTCATGAATAAATCAGCTTAAAAGCAGATCCCTGGTCCTAGCTGCACCTTCCCAGCTGATGCCACATGGAGCAGAGATGACCTGTTCCTTTCCAACCCTACGTATATTGCAGATTCTTGAGCAAACTAAATTATTGTTGCTGTTTCATGCCATCAAGTATTAAATTGTTTGTTACACAGCAATAGTAACTGGAAAAACAACAAATCTTGGAAAGATGGAAGGCAAGTGGAACTGGTCAAAAGAAGTAAACATAGTACAGAATCTTCCCAGAGGAGGCCTGCTGCAGCAGGGGTACACCAATGGCCACCCTGTTTTGGAGCAGGGAGCTCTCTGGGCAGGGTTTTTTGAGTTTCAGAACGGGAAGAAGCCAGGCAGATATGCCTCTTCCTTTTGTGCAGTGTCAGGCAGCAGAATAAAAGGAAATAATGAAAAGAATAAACAGAAAAAAGAAAACAGAAAATCCAGGACAGTAGTTCAATAAAATTCAAAGCCTGTTCTTTGAAAATAATAATAAAATAGAGAAAGGACAAAGAAGGAAAGAGAAAACTTGCTACAAATGAGATAGAGTTTACAATTACAGGTGCAGAGACCATAAATTCTAAGAGAATATTGTGGGCAATTTTATATCACTAAATAAGAAACTGTAGGTGAAATAAATTTTTTCTATAAAATATGTGTAAAGTTGAATGTATCACCATCATGATTAACCTCAGTTTTTACAAGAACACAGAGAATAGAGAAACAAATTGTGCTAGTTTGAAATGATGTATGTCCCCTAGGAAAGCCATGTTTTAATCTAAATCCCATTTTATAAAGGCAGAATAATCCTTATTCAATACTGTATGTCTGAAACTGTAATCAGATCATCTCCCTGGAGATGTGATTTAATCAAGAGTGGTTGTCCAGCTGGATTAGGTGATGACATGTCTCCACCCATTTGGGTGGGTCTTGATAAGTTTCTTGAGTCCTATAAAAGAGGAAACATTTTGGAGAATGAAAGAGATTCAGAGAGAGCAGAGAATGCTGCAGCACCATAAAGCAGAGAGGCCACGAGCCAGCGACCTTTGGAGATGAAGAAGGAAAATGCCTCCCCGAGAGCTTCATGAAACCAGAATCCAGGAGAGAAGAAGGTAGCAGATGATGCCATGTTTGCCATGTATCCTTCCAGATGAGAGAGGAACCCTGACTGTGTTCACCATGTGCCTTTTCAGATGAGAGAGAAACTCTGTGCTCGCCATGTGCCCTTCCACTTGAGAGAGAAACCCTGAACTTCATCGA
The DNA here is from genome assembly GCF_023851605.1 of Tamandua tetradactyla. Taxonomy (NCBI): domain Eukaryota; kingdom Metazoa; phylum Chordata; class Mammalia; order Pilosa; family Myrmecophagidae; genus Tamandua; species Tamandua tetradactyla. The sequence goes on along the minus strand of NC_135327.1, from coordinate 38,585,918 downwards.
CCTTCTTGAACCAAGGTATCTTTCCCTGGATGCCTTAGATTGGACATTTCTATAGGCTTGTTTTAATTGGGACATTTTCTCGGCCTTAGAACTGGAAACTAGCATTGATTAAATTCCCCTTTTTAAAAGTCATTCCATTTCTGGTATATTGCATTCTGGCAGCTAGCAAACTAGAACACAAATTTAAAGAAACCACCAAGGAAGTAAACACACAAATGTGTACAAGCATCTGCACCAATCAATAGCAAGAAAAAGAACAGGGTAATTACTGTCTGAGATAAAAAAAAAAAGTCTTAGAGACAGAACAACCAAAGGGAAGCCTGATTTGAACAAACCACCTGTAACAAGAAATGTTTGAGACAGTAGGGAAAATATGAGTATGGACTGAGGATTAGATAACATCAAATAACAGGGCTGGTATGAAGGTAAGGAGGTACTGAAGTGCCCACAGAGCAAACTTTAAAGAGGCCCTCGCTCTTTGGGGTGGACCCTGCAATTGGCCTGCCCTTAGGAGGAGTACCTCCTTAAATTTCGGGCCATATGCACCTTGCCTCACATGAATCCCAGCCCTTTCAGATAAAGATTCTTCTTGGGTGTGATAATGGCATTGTGGTCACATAAGAAAATATCCATATTTTTTAGAGATACGTATTCTAGTACGAGGGGTGAAGAGATGTGTCTGGGATTCACTTTTAAAACGTCAGCAGAAAAAAAGTGGTTATTAAAAGGAATAGATGGAGGATATGAAGATGGTGGAGCTGCAAATGCTGCTGGAGGAGGAAATCTGGGGACCTCCGGACCCTTTGCAACATGTATCTGGAGTGGGTGGCCAATTATTGCAAGAACAATTACATCCAGTTAGCAGACAAGCAGTGAGCCCTAGAAGAAACCAAAGCCTACTCAGTCCTTAGCAAGTACTGCCTAGCCGATAAACACCTTGGCACAATGTCCTACTGATGCTGGATATCCAGGCATCCCAACCACAAAGAATGGAATCTTCAATCAATCATATTTCACAAACAGTTGATATTCATAAAAACAAAGTTGCAAGAAGGGAAATTAGTATTTTTACTACCAATAAAAACACTTCAAGGGCACATAAGCTTATTCTCCAGCCAATCTTGAACAACCAGTTCATTATATTAAGAAAACGGTTGACTACACAATTCTAGATGATATTGGACATGGAGTAAAGGTGAGGACCCAGAACATGAAGATGGGTGGGCTGCCACTTACCGCACCTCCAACTCACAAACCCCCCCAGTCCCCCTGTTTCAGGGTACTCCCCCAATCACACACTGGAACCAGTGCATCCTCCAGTGGTACCAAATGATTATGTACCTAGCCCAACCCGTAATATGTCTCCCTCAGAGCAGAGTCCTGTACTGGAGGAAGCCACACAACTAGTTGCAGCAACAGTTGGGAAAACAGTGGGAGTGTGGGGGTTCCGATTGCAGTTCCTACTCTATCTCCTCCCAGTGTCTTTCCAGGTCATCCTGTTCAGTTCTACAGCATGGATACACCTGCATCTCACTGGACTCCCCCACCCATAGGGGGCTCATTGCCCTATAGGTGCCTTCCTTCCATAACATCACAAACAAGCCTTCAGAATCAGATGAACACAGAAACTTGTTATAGCCAGAATCCAGTTGCAGATACACCACCTCCACCACTACCTGTGGAAGAAACAGTCTCTGACGAATCTTCACCCCCCCCCCCGATAAATCTCCCCCCAAGATTATGAAGATGAGGAAGCAGCTGTAGTTGAGTCTAGTGATCCTTATGCTGAAGGGGACCCTCTGTGGGCTCCAAAATCTTACTTGGAAATGGTTGTGGCAATTTATGATTACACAAAAGGCAAAGAAGATGAGCTATCCTTTCAGGAAGGAGCCATTATTTATGTCATTATTTATGAGGGTTGGTAGGAGGGAGTGAAGAATGAAGTGACTGAACTCTTTCTGGGAATTAGGTTGAGTTTATCATGCTTTATTCTGAGTAAAGCTCAGCAGGGCTGTGGTTCCCTTACAGGAATAATCAGTTCTTCCTAGATTTTCAGACAACCCTGGGGATTCCCCTCCAGTGAAATGAATGAAGGATACAAATGATTAAAAATTACTTTTTTATTGGGGGGGTGCTTATCCCCCAGAGTTAAAACAAAGACAAACAAGAAAGCAAACTGAGTGTATTATTCAGGGTTCTCTAGAGAAACAGAACCAGCAGGAGATATCTGTAAATATGAGATTTGTAAAGGTGTCTCATGCAATCATGGCAATGGAAGAGTCCAAATCCATAGGGAAGGTGGTGAAGCTGAAAGCTCCACTGAGGGGTCTGGAGGAACTCCACAGGAGAGGCTTGCTGGCTGAAGAAGCAGTGATAAAGTCTCTCTTCCTTAAAAGCATTCAATTGATTGTATTATCTCATTGTGGGAGACACGCCTTAGTTGATTGTAGACATAATCAGCCACAGATTACAGCCTTAGGTGCTGTTTTTGATGGATGGATCTTGGAGGTCAGAACAACTATTTCTTTACTTCTTTCACTAGAAAAACTTTATTCTAGTCCATAATTACATAGAATCTTGACTAGGGCATGAGATCTTGTTGGTTTGTACAGGTTAGTGTGATGCTCTGATATATTCTAGAGTAATTTTGACAGAAAATAAAAAAGTATTTGCAAAGTCCCTTTGGGGGACTGGGAAGAAAGGAGGAAATATTCAACTTCCCTATCAGGGGAATTCCTGACATTCCCACAAGCAGCGGGGACAACCAGTTCAATAGGTCAAGCCCTCGCTCTCGGGTTTGGACCCTGTGAAACTTATTCTTGCAAAGAAGAAGTTAAGCCTACTTATAATTGTGCCCAAGAATAACCCACAGAGAAGCTGTTTTGTTGCTCAGATGTGGCCTCTGTCTAAGCCACCTTGGCAGGTGAACCCACTGCCTGTCCCCCTACATGGGACATGACTGCCATGTAAATCTCCCTAGCAACGTGGGGCAGGATTTCTGGAATGAGCTTGCACCCAGCATCATGGGATTGAGAAAGGCTTCTTGACCAAAAGGGGGAAGAGAGAAATGAGACAAAATAAAGTTTCAGTGGTTGAGAGATTTCAAACAGAATCGAGAGGTTATCCTGGAGGTTATTCTTATGCATTATATAGATATTCATTTTTAGTTTATGATGCATTGGAGTGCCTAGAGGGAAGTGCCTGAAACTGTTGAACTCTATTCCAGTAGCCTCGATTCTTGAAGACAATTAGCTACATAGCTTTTACAATGTGATTGTGGAAACCTTGTGCCTGATGTTCCTTTTATCCAGGATATGGGCAGGTGAGTAAAAACAATAAGGAAAAATAAATAGATAAATAATAGGGGGGTAGGGGTAAAAAAATTGGGTAGATTGAAATACTAGTGGTCAATGAAAGCCAGGAATTAGGGATATGGGATGTGTGGGTTTTTTCTTTTTCATTTTAATTCCTTCTTCTGGAATGATACAAATGTTCTAAAAATGATCATGGTGATGCATACACAAGTATGTGATGATATTGTGAGTCATTGATTATATACTGTGGATGGACTGTATGTGTGTAAAGATTTCTTAATAATTTTTTAAGATGCTACAGGGGAAAAAACAGAAAAAATTTGGGGTTTTTTTTTGGGGGGGGAAATAGCAGTTATTTTCCGATTTCTTGACAGTCGCTAGGAATAAAAGACTTGCTACTGTGCTCTCTGAATATCATGTATGACCTGTGTTAACCTGTTGCTAACCTTATTCCCATGGCTGTGGAAAAAGTAAATACCCTCCTGATTTTTGTGTGACTGGACTCTGAAGTGGCTGCTCTTGGTAAGAGTTTGAATCTTAGGGGGGAGTGAAGAATGGAGTGACTGGACTCTTTTCTGGGAATTAGGGTGAGTTTATCATTCTTTATTCTGAGTAAAGCTCAGCAGGGCTGTGATTCCCTCACAGGAATAATCAGGTCTTCCCAGATTTTCAGACAACCCTGGGAATTTCCCTCCAGTGAAATGAATGAAGGATACAAATGATTAAAAACTACCTTTATTTGCAGGGGCGGGTGGTGTCTGTCACTAATATGGGTTAGGGAGATGGAACTATCTGATGTTCTGGAGAGGCTGGGCTAGGTTTCAGGACTTATCTGAACCAGGGACCCATATGGAGATTGTAGGTTTCTGGAAAGTTATTCTAATGCATGGATCCCTTGTGGAATCTTATATATTGCCCTAGGTGTTCTTTAGGATTGGCTGGAATGGTCCTGGTTAGGGGTTGTGTTTTTTTTTTCATCTGCACAATTACAGCATCAAACTTAGTGGAGTTTTTAAGGCATATGGCTTTCATCATTACTTCTGTCATCAGTAAATGAAAAATACTGAAAAAATGCAGGAGGGCTTGGTGTGCTCAGTACGTGAACACTGATGATTGCCCAACTTATGACTAGGTATCAACATGGGTTCTTCCCAGTCTCTGTGACTTGGCCAGAATAGAGCCTTGATAGGTAACCTCCCTGTGCTGGGTGAAAGGACGAAGGCAATAACTCCTAATATTTCAAGTGTAGGTCTTGAACGTGATATACTGCAAATGATAGAGGAACTCGATCGAAAGATGGACAAGTGTAGTAGTGTATGAGAGCCAGATGGTGCAGTCAGAAGTTTATACTCCACTTGTTAACCTGTTATGTGAGCACAAAACTTCATCACATTTTTAAATGCAACCCAGCTATATATGTTCCCTTATTAAGATCTTTTTTTTACAGTTTTCTCCTACACATTGCAACTTAGCTACTTAGCTACATTGCTTTTAGATTTTTCCAGGACTTGGATTTAGTTTTCATTCACTTGCTTCCAATACATACGTCACTTCACACTTTTGTTAGGTCATCCCCATATCCCTTATTCCCCATTTTTCTTAAAAGTAATGGCCCTCAGTATCTTTTAAGTCTTTAGTTCTTTTATAGACCCAACCTAGATTATACTAGGATAGGTTAACCTCTGCTTAGTACTGGGTATATATTTAGGGAAACATTTTTGAGATTTCATGTTCTCATTATTTACTTAATTTTTTAAAATGTTTTTTATTGTGAAATATATTCAAAACAACAATAAATTTCAATGTACATTTTAACAAGTAGTTATGGAACAGATTTCACAGTTTGGTATGGCTTATAGTTCCACAATTTCAGGTTTTTCCTTCTAGTGCCCCCAAGACACTGGAGACTGACAGAAATGTCAATATATTGATTCAGCAGTCAAACTCATTTGTTAAATCCTATATTCTCTGTTATACTCCTCTTTAAATAACATATATACCTGAAAGCAATACATTTCAAAGTACATCGCAACAAAGAGTTGTAGAACAGATTTCATAGTTTGGTGTGAGTTACAATTCCTCAATATTAGATTTTTATTTCTAGCTGCTCAAAGGTACTGGAGGCTAAAAGAAATATCAGCAAAATGATTCAGCAGTCATTTGTTAAACCCAACTTTCTCTGTATAACTCCACTATCACCTCTGATTTTTCTCACACTCTATAGGGGTATTTGGGCTATGCCCATCCTAACTTTTTTTTTTTTTTTTAACTTTTTTATTGTATAGTTTCACATGTATACAAAGCAAAGAAAGAAAAAAAGCAATAGTTTTCAAAGCACTCTTCAAAAAAGTGTTTACAGGATAGATCCTGGAGTTTGTCATGGGCTACCATACAATCCTTTCATATTTTTCCTTCTGGCTGTTCCAGAATACAGGAGATTAGCTTTTACCATCACAATTGACTTTTTTTTTTCCTTCTTTTTTTTTGTGAACACTAATATTTATACAAAAAAGCTATAAACTTCCAAGCACAGCACCACAATTAGTTGTAGAACACATTTCAGACTTTGATATGTGTTACAATTTCACAATTTTAGGTTTTTACTTCTAGCTGTTCTGTATTACTGGAGACTAAAAAAGATATCCATTTAATGATTCAGCATTCATATTCATTTGTTAAGTCCTATTTTCTATGTATAATTCTACTATCACCTTTGATCTTTCCATGCCTCTCTTTGGGGTTGTTTGGGCTATGGCAATTCTAAGTTACTCATATTGGAAGGGTCTGTCACTAATATGGGTTAGGGAGATGGAATTATCTGATGTTTTGGAGAGGCTGGGCTAGGTTTCAGGACTTATCTGGACCAGGGACTCATCTGGAGATATTAGGTTTCTGGAAAGTTATTGTAATGCATGAAACCCTTGTGGAATCTTATGTATTGCCCTAGGTGTTCTTTAGGATTGGTTGGAATGGCCCTGGTTGGGGGCTGGCAGGTTATGACAGGTAGCAAGGTTTACCTGAAGCTTGCATAAGAGCAACCTCCAAAGTAGCCTCTGGGCTCTATTTGAACTCTCTCTGCCACTGATACTTTATTAATTACACTTCTTTCCCCTCTTTTGGTCAGGATGGAATTGTTGATCTCATGGTGCCAGGTCTGGATTCATCCCTGGGAGTCATCTTCCACGTCACCAGGGAGACTTCACCCCTGGATGGCATATCCCACGTAGGGGGCAGGGCAATGATTTCACTTGCAGAGTTGTGCTTAGAGAGACTAAGGCCACATCTGAGCAACAACAGAGATCGTCCAGAAGTAACTCTTAGGCATGCTTATAGGTAGTCTGAGCTTCTCCGCTACCTACATAAGCTTCACAAGAGTAAGCCTCATGATCAAGGGCATGGCCTATTGATTTGGGTGTCCCTAAAATTTGACACAGTATCAGGGAATTCCCTGATGATAAGGTTTAATAGTTCCATAGTCTTTCTCCCCTCCCTCTCTGGACTTTGCCAATACTTTTTGCTTATCTGGTTAATATACTCTAGAATGTTTCCAGGCATTACAGTAATCTATACAGGATTAAAGGATCTCTTTCTCATTCTGTGCTCTCTGTGTTGCAGTTGTTCAAATGAGCTATACAGATAGGTTGAATTAGATTATGCACTACAGAAAATTTCAGTTCCAGATCAAATAAATCTTTCTTCCATTGGTCTCAAAGAGTATGTGTGGTTCTAAAATATAGACACTGTCTTCCTTACCCTTATGTTCTGAATTACTTTAACCCCAACCTGTTCGGCTTCGTTCTTATCTCTAAATATCAGGATATATATATAAAACAGTCTCTCAATATCCAGAAATAATAATCACCACTCCGGACTTAATGTGTCTGCTCTAAAAGTTTACAATCTAGGCCCATTTTCTTATAAACATTTTCTAAAGGTGACCATACCATTGTTGTTTTTTTGTTTCTGGCTTCTTTTGTCTCACCAAATGTCCCACATGTTTCATTCATATTGTTGTATGCCTCACGACATTGTTCCTTTTTGTAGCAGCCTTCTTTGTCTCTTATGATTTCCTTACATTTAAAGTCTGTCTTGTCTGATATTACTGTAGCTACTTCGGCTTTCTCTTGGTTACAACTTGCGTGGAAAATCTTTTTCCATCCTTTCACTTTTGATCTATTTGTTTCCTTCTGTCTAAAATGAGTCTCTTGTAAGCAGCATATAGCTGGATTATGTTTCTTAATCCATTTTGCCAATCTGTATCTTTTAATTGGTACATTTAGTCCATTAACATTCCAAGTCATTACTGAAAAGGCGTTTCTTGATTTCATCTTATCTTTTTAATTTTATTTGTCAGATCTATATATTCTTTTCCCTCTTTCTCTTAGTATTATTTAAATTACCCTTGGTGGTACTCTTCAATTCTGTGCCCTCCTCCAGACCCCCCTTCTTATCCTTTTTTTTTCAGCTGGCAGAACTCTTTTTAGTATTTCTTATAGGGCCAGTCTCTTGTTGAAAAATTCTTTTAGGACTTCTTTGTCTGTGAAAACTTTAATCTCTTCTTTAATTTTGAAGGATCATTTGGATGGGTACAGAATTCTAGGCTGAAAGTCTTGTCCTTTCAGGATCTTGAATATATCATACCACTGCCTTCTCACCCCCAGGGTACTAGTTGAATAGTCTGAAGTCGGTCTTATTTGATTTCCTTTGTATGTAGTAGATTGTTTTTCTCTTGCTGCCTTCAGGATTTTCTGCTTCTCTTCAACATTTGACAGACTGATTAGTAGGTGCCTTGGGGAAGGCCTATTTGGATTCATTCTGTTTGGAGTTCTTCGGGCTTCTTTGGCTTGTATATTTATGTCCTTTACAAGGGTTGTGAAGTTTTCCCCCATTATATCCTCAACTACTCTTTCTAGCCCTTTACTCCTTTCTTCTCATTCTGGAACACCAATGATTCTTACATTTGTGTGCTTTGCTTTGTCTATCATTTCCCTGAGTTCCCATTCAGTTTTTTTCTGTCTTTATTGCCATTTGCTCTTTTGAGTCTTCAAAGGCAATTATCCTGTCCTCTGTATCACTTACTCTTTCTTCTGTCTCTTCAAATCTGGTGTTGTGTGCCTCTAGTATGTTTTTTATTTGTTCAGCAGAGTCTTTAATCTCTGTGATTTCCACTATTTTTCTATTTATTCTTTCAAATTCCTCTTTGTGCTCTTCTACTGTCTTCTTGATCTCCTTTACGTCATTTGCTATTCCACTTATATTTTATTAAGTAGAGTTGTATGAACATCTTTGATTAGTTGCTGCAATGTCTGTGTCTCCTCTAGTGTTTTCATTTGGTCATTAGGCAGGGCTATATCTGTCTACATTGTTATATGCTTAGCGATCTTCTGCTGTCTTTGTTTTGTATGTAGATATCTTGATTTATTTACTTTGGGAGTTGGTTTCTTTCAGTAGTCTAAGGCCTTGTGTGTGTGTTATGATTGTCCAGCAGGGGGCAGGGCATGGGGTGGAGCACTCAGTATAGTGATTTGTTTCAGGGCTGGTATGGGTGCAAGTTGGGGATGTTATGTTGATGCTTGTGAATGTGGGCACCCATCGACCAGGGAGAATATAGCTGTGCGGGTGCACCAGTCTGGGGGGCTGGTCTAAGGCACAGGGACCTTTGTGCGCATGCGTAGAGCTGTGGCAGCAGGTCGGAGTTTCACCTTCGTAGGCTGGGGGCAGATGTGACCCGGCTGTACAGGTCGGCACTTTCTCTGAGCTGGGAAGTGAGGCTGAGGACTTTACTTAATTTTTTGCTGAGAAAGCTTAGTGGATTAATAATGCAAAGGTTTTTAAAAATCCAACAAATAGTTCTCACAGCTCACAGCTATAAAAGCTGAGAGACACCTATGCAAGAAGCAGATGCAAGTGGTCAGCAGGCAGGCAGCTTGCTTATTGGGCCTGTGCTGCATAGGGGAGTGCGGAAGACTTGGTGACATTCTTTGTACTGCAGGTCTGTAGCAGGGGGAAGCCATGGGTCAGCGGATGTTTTTCTATATTAGTTAGTATTAATATGTGTGTAATTTTTGTTTTAAAACAATCCCTGGTATGCAAGTGTAGTTCAGTGGTAGAATTCCCGCCTGCCTGGTCCGTGCACTTCCCACAAAACAAGCAAATACGCAAAGCAAACAAACAAAAACAAATGAACAAAAATTCAACAAATGGTGCTGCAATAATGGGATACTCACATGGAAAAAGAATGAAATGTGACCCCTGCCATACGGCATACAAAAATAAAAATAAAAATAAAATATCCCTGTTGGATTTTCTGTATCTTTTTAATTTTTGTACAGTTTTAAATTCTATAAAGTGTCTTGGAAGGAGACTTTACATTGATGATGGGCCAAGCCTACAGTTACTGATGACTTTTAATGTATATAATATTTCATGGATTGTATGCTATTAATGGTTGACTAGGGCTGTATTTCCTGCTTTATCACAATATTCCCCCTCTCTTTATCTTACTATAAACTATAAAAGTTCAGTGTTAGGAATTCCAAATGAGTGCAGAAATCTTGCTACATACTTTTAATATTGTAGCAAAGGTAATCCAAGTCTAAAACCTGTTGACCAGTAAGCATCTGCTTTGTCAAGAAAGAGGGAATTTAATGGGAGATTTTTCTCCAGAGGTGTTACATTTTAATTTATGTGTCCACTCCTCTTTTTTCCCCCTTAAAAAAAAGGATGAATATATATATATTTTTGTTATTAATATTTGAATTTCCATGGGGATATGACTGAAAATACACTTTCTTGTTGTCTTTTGACCTTATGGTCAAGGCAATAAACAAAAAGCACAAATAGTGCCAGTGCATCCAAATCTAGACCTGAGAGATTCAGCCTTGTGTTTAGAATAGATATATCTTTTAAGAAGTCTTGTTCAGCATTTTCCTGTTTTCTTCAGAGGTACCTGCTGTTCCCAGCATCTTAGAGTTAAGATTGGCAGGGGCTTCCTAAGAAGTCACTGGGTGAGACATTTCCACTAGCCTCCTTTCCTTTCTTCTCCTATTGTTTACTGCCCAGCTATCAAGAATGTTTTATGCATCCTTACACTGATGTCTGTAATGTAGTTGTTCTCCTTAGCACTCTTATGTTGATTAAGGAAAGATACGATTTTTCTTTTTGGAAGGCATCAAAATGATGGTAGACACTTTGCTTTTTTTTTTTTTAATTTTCTTTTAGCAAGCACCTTTTTCCATTCTGCATTAAGAACTGTTCTCCTTTTTCACCTTCTTTTGTGGAGAAAGCATAGCATGTCCCGAAGGCCACACCTTTACCTTTGAAAAGGGTTTGAGGGCTAATTTGTTAGGTGCCTGGTGATTTGAATCACTTCCTGATTGATGTTAAGGTAATAGGCAGCCCTGCCCCCAACTTTACTTAGATGGCATTGGACATTTTGTTTCATGTGAACAGCTAGTTAATAACGGGAGGATGCCCAGGGGTCTTTCCACTGCTCCACAACCATCTTAATTCAATGTGCTGTATTTTTCTTTCAAAAATTAAAGAGTTCTACTTGATGTCTTCAGTAAGATACTTGAAAAGATATGCCATGTTTTGATAAATACCATCAGAGTATTCAGACTATGTTAGTCATTTAAAGGAGTGTACTTAAATGCACCCATATTAGTAAAAATTTTCATTTTAACTCTTCTGAAACAATACTCAGTATAAATGGTCTTCCCCATAAGGTATGTAGCAAAAATCGCCTTCTCCATAAGATGTATCTAGCAAAAATGTTGTATCATTTCAGCAGTAGCAGAAGCACAGCACAACAAATAGCCTTATTTGAGAAAGCCTTATAAAAGTTATAAAATGGGGGCGTTGTGTTCATTACCTTGTTTGCTTTGTGGTGCTCTCTCTCCCTATTTCTTATTAAGAATCTCATAATTCTTTAGAATAAAATTGACAAATGAAATGACAGGGCCTAGTTGTGACAAAAATGATCCTTGTTAAATATCTTGAGGATTTTTTTGTAAAATAAAATTTAGAAAAGCTTATTTTCACATTAAAATGGAAGCATCTTCTGCAACTTCAGATTTCTATGGAAAAGCAGTTTCTAACCATACTTTTGTCCACAAACCTTTTCTTAATGAAACAGTTTACAGAAAAAGAATGGAAACAATTTGTGACCTGGCCAGTTGTACTTTTAGCTCCCAGAGGAGGGTTCATGCTGTGATTAGAGTAGAAACCATGCAGGAAAACTTGAGGGAACAGTCTGTTGCCAGTAATGTAATTTTCTTGTGTGTGCCATTAAACCACCTCCAGATGAGTAGGGGCACATCCACTTTTTAATTTTTTTAAATTGTGTTTGGAATTAACTGTTGCTGTATACTAGGAATTTGACCTAAATAAAATCCCACAATGTATTTAAAAAAAAAAAGATGAAGCAAATGTGGCAACACCTTGGTAACTGTGGAAAGTGAGTGGTGGATTTGTGGAGGTTCACTGAATATATATAAATATTTTGGGCGGGGGAGGGGAGGGAGTGCATGGTCAGGGAATCCAACACAGGGCTCCAGCATGGAGGGCGAGCATTCTACCACTGAACTACCTGTGTACCTGGTATATTCTTTTGAATGCTTAAACTTGTATGATAAACTTTATTTTTAAACTGGATAGGAGCAGTTACCATAGCAACATTAGTAATAGCCTCACCCAAAGGAATGTATTTGCTGACCTCCCAAAGCTTCCTGCTCGTTGAAGTCCCCTTCCGAGGCCCAAATGCAGAACTACATGCCCCCTCCCAACTGCCAGTGTGCACTGGTAGGGAATTCCCTGTGCTGGGAAATTAAGTTAGAGGAAACATTGCAGGAAGCATTGAGTTCATTGCCTCAACTACCCTGTACTGGCCTTTGCTCAGAGAATCTGGAGGTTCCTTGGATGGTGGAACTTCTACGCCCTTGCCTTTCACCCCACCAACCCCCACCAAGTCAAGAGGAGAAACAATGTGATATTTTAGAGTTAAGGGATGTTGATACAAATGTTTGCCCTTTTATTTACACTGATGATCTAATGAACAATCTGAAAATATGAGGGGGTGGGAAGGGATTGATTGCTAGGAATGATAAGCATATAATAAAATTGTTAAATATGCAGAAAATTTCTAAGAGACTAGCTGCTACTTATTGAGGAAGGCAATCACATCTTTTTTTTTTTTTTTTTTGCATGGGCAGGTACCCAGGTATCCAATGTGGCAGGCAAGAACTCTGCCACTGAGCCACTATCTCCCGCCCTACAGTCACTATTAAGACAGCACCAGGCTTCCTTTCTACATCCTTCCTTTATTTTAACAACAAATATTTCTCATTATGGTTTATTTCCCTACAGTCTTTCTTCAGATTCATATTTTATAAGGATATAAATCATCGTATTTGTACAAATTTATTTTTTTCATTTAATTCATAGCATAAATGTCTTCATGTTGTTACATGGTATTTATAGCCATAATTTTAAAGGCTGAAAAATATTTTGTTAAGTCTATAACAATTTATATTAATATTACTTAATGTAAGAATTTAGGTTTACAATATACATTGTTGTATAATGTCATTTTTGCTATTATAAAAATGCATGTGTCTTTTTTCTTGATTTAAATTTAAGAGTAGAGTCCTAGAAGTGAAATTTTTGGACAAAATGTTTGAAGTCCTTTTAGTTGTTGACATAATTGCCAAATTTCTTTCTAAGATGTTTACACCAATGTTCAGTTCCACCATTTACCTCAAATATGTCTCAAACTAAAAACAGAATTTGTATATATTTGTAGAGAGAAGAAAAAGTAGAAAAATATGGCCTGGGACAATCACAACTCTGTGTGTGTTGTGTGTGTGCATGTATGTGCTGGGCTGTTGGAGAGTTGGGGCCTAATGCACCTAGCAAACAATTAATCTTTTGCCTGAAAAAAATAGGCTGAGCTGACCAGATGGTGAGTGGGATGAAATTGCTTTCTCACCATTGTGTGCAAGGTCTCTAACTCTTTGTCACCCACTCTGCTCTTCTCTGGCAGTAAAAGTCAATGCGGATGCTTGCTGGCTAACGACAGGAGGCAAAACCCCATCTCCGCCCTAATTTCTCATCACTTGCTCAGCACCTATTCATTTAGACTTTTGTTTTAAATACATGTATTTTCCCTTGGAATGCCATAATGTCTTTTTTTTTTTTCTGTCTCTCCTTTTTCCATAAATCACGATGAACACAAATGTAATGGATGTAGTATTCCTTCATTTGAGTCTTGCTTTTATTCCTTTAATTCTAAACTGCTTCTCTTCCTGAAGGAGGACTGTATTACAAAAGAATGGAATTTTCCAGGCAATGTTTAGTACATAATAGTTTTAAGAGGCTTCATGTTTGCAAGAGACAAATTAAGCAAGCTCCTCTAATATGTAGACAACATCTGTTACACAAAGTCACCGTTAATGACAACACCGGGATCTCCTTTGTGGCTGATTTTCATCCAGCTGCACCTACCCATAAAAGGCGCGGCAGTAAGGGCTACGCATTCATCTGCTGGTTCGGAATGACTTTGGAAAACAGTGCAAAAACCCAAAGCAAATCTTTGTTCATGTTTGAAATTTGAGCTTCCATAAATCATAGGTAAGCACTGCTTATAACCTCCTCACAGCCAATTCACCATCTCCATTGTTTTGTTTTTTAGGTGCATGGTCCTGGAATCCAACCTGGGTCTCCAGCATGGAAGGCGAGCATTCTACCATTGAACCACCCGTGCACCCTCCACTGTTTCTCATAAGATGCTCTAAATCTCAGACTGGTGATGCAGAAGGAAGTTGCACATTAAGAAACTGAACTTCATGGCACCCACGTGTAAGGGTCAATTCCAAGCTCTTACTCCAAAGGAGTAAGAGCTACTCCAAAGCTTTCTTCAGACAGTTTCCCATTTGTACTAACAGACCTATTACTAATTAATAAAATCCCTACAAATCTTGGATAAGGCTAATTAGCTATGGCTAATAGTTTGACTTGATGACTTACATTATTTACTTTGATATTAAACAGTAAGATTCTTAAATGAAAGCCAGCTATATAGGAAACATCCAGACAACCAGTAGAGGGGTTCCACTTGCCTTGCAAGACTGTAATGTATAAGACATCTGTCTTATAATTTGGTTGTAATTCTGGTAAATTTTCTCCTCTAGGTTTCTCTGTGGATGTATACACTGTAATATAACATGTCAGCTTATTCACTTAATACCTATTCAAGTGCCTGCAATGTTTCAGATTCAGTGCTAGATGCTAGGGATATATCGGGGAATAAAATAAAAAGTCCTTGCCCTCAGGTAGTTTGGCCTATCAGATGGGGAGAGAGAAAATACATGACTGAAATTATCAATAAGGCAAGAATGACGTTCAGAGACAGCCTCTCTTTGTACAGAATTCTAAATGAAGTTGGGGAGAGAGCAGAGCAAATATGTAGGGAGAGAATATTCCAGGCAAAGGAAACAGCAATTACAAAGGTCTCAAACTTGGCAAGTGCAAGAAACAGTACAGATGCTTGCGTGGATGGATGTTTATGCAAGAGGAAAGGAAGATGGAAGTAAGATTGAAAAGGTGGGCAGGGGTAAGTTCTTGGGGGCCTTGAAGAAATAAGGGTTTTAAATTGTGTGTAGGAGAGCTTTATGAAGTTTTTAAGCAGAGCCTATTGTAGTCCTGTTCATATGCACTTTGATTCAATACCAACTTAAACTGAATGTGTAAGTTTTACATTAGCTGAAAGATCTGGTTGAGATCTTTCATAAAGAATCATGATATAATGCAGTTTTCTTACCTGGAAAAGTGGGAAGCTTGCCTTAGTACACAGCATTAATCTGGCCTTATGGATTTCCAGGGGGCTCAATCCAACCTTCAGAGAAAGCTTGTAGAATACACGTGTAAAATGTTCTGTCTTTGAGAAGGATCCAGACCTGGGAAAGCTAATGACCACTGGTGTAGATGATCCTCAATTCAGTCTGAGTGGCAATATTCCACAATCTTCTAACTTCTAAGTAGATGGTAGTTTTCTATTAGTAATTTTTTTTTTTTAATGAGGGACCGAATTTGTTCACCAGGTTACTTCCCCTGGTCTCTTTTCTCCGTCAGGGCTGACCTGCCCGTCCCAGGAGGAGGAGGAGAGGCTAGAGCTTCTTCCCAAGCCCAGGCTAGACCGGGTGATGCCCGGACACATGAGCAGCCCAGAGGAAGCGGCCAAACCACCCAGCCAACCTGTAGACTTGTGTGCTTGAGTGCCTGTGTTGTGTGCTGCTGAGATTCGTGTGGATTTTTATTATGCAGAAATGTTTACTTGATACACCATATTGCTACAGTACTTGTAGCTCTCTTTAAAAAAAAAAACACCAAATTGTAGATCTAAACATCACGTTCTGTTCTCTACCCATTTTGGGCCCTGGTTTAAAACTGAATCCCTAATTTCAAAGGTATTTGCCATAACCATGTTCATCAGCCCTGGTTGTTTGCACTCCCTTACTGGCACCCACTCCAACTTTCCCTTCAAAAGCTGGCACAGCTGCTCATAGAAGCCAAGTACTAGAGGGTTCCACGAGAGCGAAGGGTGAAGTTCACAGCCCTAATGTTATAATGTTGTGATGCAGCCTGACTGTGCTATATGCTACAGCATCCTAATCTGGTACAGGAGTGCTAATGAAGGATGCAAATCCTCATTCAAAGCAGGAATGTAAGCTGTAGAAACTCGCTAAATGGCTGTAATTAATGTAAACTGCAGCACACCAGCTGAACCTCAGGATACGCTAATTGCCCAGGATGCTTATTCTTCAGCTCTACCAGTTGCAGAAGGATTACATGTCTTTGGTGAACTCAATGGAGAGTTGAAAGTCAATTTGTTTAAACATTAGTAGAATTTAAAATAGGCACAATGAAAAAACCATAAATAACTATTACTGAAATGTAAACTAGAACCAAATCTAAGCCTACTCTTTGTCTACCCTGGGGGAAAGAGGAAGAACCAGAGACTCTTGATTTAGGCTTTTAGTAAACTACAGTCATGTGAAAACAAATGGACTCTATCGAAAATAACAGTTGTGGGCAAAGCAATGTTACCTCTCAAAGCTGTATTTCCCTGCACAAGCCTTCAGACGTGGAGGCATGTAAGGGTTTTGCTGATCTTGAGCTTCACTAAAACAAATCCCCCAAATCCTATTTCTTCCCCAAATAAATTAAGAAATGAGGTGGTAGATTTCCTTAGTTCTTAATCAGCAAACATATTTTTTTCCTTTAAAAATATTGTTTTCAAAAGGCGATACAGATACATGTTAATTTTTTTCAAATGGTAGGAAAATAGTAAAATTTAAGCCTTCTTCATTTACTCTTTATCCTTAATTCCTCAATTTATTTCCCCAGCGAACCAGCAACTGTTGTTACCAGTTTCTTATGTATCCTCAAGTTATTCTCTTTATGTACATATGCCCTATTTTTTGTGTGAAAGGTAATTGGCTCCATTTACTGTTCTATACTTTCCTTTCTTCACTCTATCGTGGAGATCACTTCTGTACTTATAGCTCTGCCTCATTCCTTTTATTTTTCATTCTATGAAACTTATTGAAATATAAACATGTTATCAGTTGAACATAGAAATAATCATTTGCATTAAGTTGTAACAGAGCAGAAGAGCAATTTTAAATATATTTTTTAAATCACAAAACATATTGATTAAAGCACTGAATCCTGTCTTATGTTTTCAATAAATACGCTGCTTTGTAAAAAAGTAGTAGTGAGTACCTATAATTTAATGGCACTACATTACTAAATACAAACACTTTTGCTGTGGTCATTGTGTGTAATTTATTCTCAAAATAACTTTCACTATCTAAAATTAGCATTTTTTCAACTTAAAATATGAAAAAGAAATCACAGTAGTTCTCTTCCAGAGTGACCTGTGCACAAAAGGTGCCATATCTTCACATATTTCATGGCAACAATGAAATATGTATAAGGTACAAAAGATTTTCTCTCAGCAGATAAAGCCATCAGAGGTGGGATGTCTCAGAGCAGCTTTGGAAAAGTATTTTTTTTTTAACTGCAATAAAATCAGCAGGGTTTAGAAAACTCTGAACTTGGGAATCCAAGAAGGCTGCCTCTGTAAGTGCCTGCTGTTCGAGGCTGTGTTAAGCAGCTGAGGGGAACGGGAACCAGGTCCTGTGCTATGGGTTGTAGCCAGCACCAGGCTGGCAGTCAAGTGGTCCGGGTGCTTGTCCGGTGCCATCATTACTTCCTAGTGATGCTCATTCTTTTTTTTTTTTTTTTTTTTTATTAATTAAAAAAAGAATTAACAAAACAATTAGAAATCATTCCAATCTACATGTACAATCAGTAATTCTTAATAACATCACATAGTTGCATATTCATCATTTCTTAGTACATTTGCATCAATTTAGAAAAAGAAATAAAAAGACAACAGAATAAGAATTAAAACAATAATAGAAAGAAAAAAAAACAAAAAAATCAAAAACAAAAAACCTATACCTCACATGCAGCTTCATTCAGTGTTTTAACATAATTGCATTACAATTGGGTAGTATTGTGCTGTCCATTTCTGAGTTTTTATATCCAGTCCCGTTGTACAGTCTGTATCCCTTCATCTCCAATTATCCCTTCTCTCTCTTTTTTTTTTAATTAACGGAAAAAAAGAAATTAACCCAACATTTAGAGATCATACCATTCTACACATGCAATCATTAATTCTTAACATCATCACATAGATGCATGATCATCATTTCTTAGTACATTTGCATTGGTTTAGAAGAACTAGCAACATAACCGAAAAAGATATAGAATGTTAATATAGAGAAAAAAATAAAAGTAATAATAGTAAAATCAAAACAAAACAAAACAAAACAAAACAAAAACCTATAGCTCAGATGCAGCTTCATTCAGTGTTTTAACATGATTACTTTACAATTAGGTATTATTGTGCTGTCCATTTTTGAGTTTTTGTATCTAGTCCTGTTGCACAGTCTGTATCCCTTCAGCTTCAATTACCCATTGTCTTACCCTGTTTCTAACTCCTGCTGAACTCTGTTACCAATGACATATTTCAAGTTTATTCTCGAATGTCCGTTCACATCAGTGGGACCATACAGTATTTGTCCTTTAGTTTTTGGCTGGATTCACTCAGCATAATATTCTCTAGGTCCATCCATGTTATTACATGGTTCATAAGTTTATCTTGTCTTAAAGCTGCATAACATTCCATCGTATGTATATACCACAGTTTGTTTAGCCACTCTTCTGTTGATGGAGATTTTGGCTGTTTCCATCTCTTTGCAATTGTAAATAATGCTGCTATAAACATTGGTGTGCAAATGTCCGTTTGTGTCTTTGCCCTTAAGTCCTTTGAGTAGATACCTAGCAATGGTATTGCTGGGTGGTATGGCAATTCTATATTCAGCTTTTTGAGGAACCGCCAAACTGCCTTCCACAGTGGTTGCACCCTTTGACATTCCCACCAACAGTGGATAAGTGTGCCTCTTTCTCCGCATCCTCTCCAGCACTTGTCATTTTCTGTTTTGTTGATAATGGCCATTCTGGTGGGTGTGAGATGATATCTCATTGTGGTTTTGATTTGCATTTCTCTAATGGCCAGGGACATTGAGCATCTCTTCATGTGCCTCTTGGCCATCCGTATTTCCTCTTCTGAGAGGTGTCTGTTCAAGTCTTTTTCCCATTTTGTAATTGGGTTGGCTGTCTTTTTGTTGTTGAGATGAACAATCTCTTTATAAATTCTGGATACTAGACCTTTATCTGATATATCATTTCCAAATATTGTCTCCCATTGTGAAGGCTGTCTTTCTACTTTCTTGATGAAGTTCTTTGATGCACAAAAGTGTTTAATTTTGAGGAGTTCCCATTTATTTATTTCCTTCTTCAGTGCTCTTGCTTTAGGTTTAAGGTCCATAAAACCGCCTCCAATTGTAAGATCCATAAGATATCTCCCAACATTTTCCTCTAACTGTTTTATGGTCTTAGACCTAATGTTTAGATCTTTGATCCATTTTGAGTTAACTTTTGTATAGGGTGTGAGAGATGGGTCTTCTTTCATTCTTTTGCATATGGATATCCAGTTCTCTAGGCACCATTTATTGAAGAGACTGCTCTGTCCCAGGTGAGTTGGCTTGACTGCCTTATCAAAGATCAAATGTCCATAGATGAGAGGGTCTATATCTGAGCACTCGATTCGATTCCATTGGTCGATATATCTATCTTTATGTCAATACCATGCTGTTTTGACCACTGTGGCTTCATAATATGCCTTAAAGTCAGGCAGCGCGAGACCTCCAGCTTTGTTTTTTTTCCTCAAGATGTTTTTAGCAATTCGGGGCACCCTGCCCTTCCAGATAAATTTGCTTATTGGTTTTTCTATTTCTGAAAAATAAGTTGTTGGGATTTTGATTGGTATTGCATTGAATCTGTAAATCAATTTAGGTAGGATTGACATCTTAACTATATTTAGTCTTCCAATCCATGAACACGGTATGCCCTTCCATCTATTTAGGTCTTCTGTGATTTCTTTTAGCAGTTTTTTGTAGTTTTCTTTATATAGGTTTTTTGTCTCTTTAGTTAAATTTATTCCTAGGTATTTTATTCTTTTAGTTGCAATTGTAAATGGGACTCATTCTTTTTTTTGTAACCATACTAAGCAGCACAAAATATGTGCATTGTCTTAGGTTGATCGCCTGTAAAATGAAAAGGTTGGATTTGATGTTTTCTGAGGACATTTTCAGCTCTAGCACCCTGTGAATCCCTGAGGGCGGGAACTATTTTGATTCCAGCTGATACTGCTACCACATGGGCCCAGCCTCTCTGTGGGATGCACTGACCATAGCAAAGGGGGAAAATGAACTTTCCACAGCATTGCCATTTTGAGCCCTGAGGCAAATCCTTTCATCAGAGCACTGTATGTGATTAAATTAAAAATTAAAGTTATATTATTCACAGAAGGCCACTAAGTTTTTTCATCTCATTAGAAAATATAACTTTTGTTGTAGAGCTAGATTGTATAATCTCTGAGATTAGATTCACATCTGGTTTCTCCAGTCAGGTCTTACCTCAATGCACAGAGATTGGGCAGTACAGGCATGAGGTAAATAGCAAGAAGCTCGACATGAGCCTTAATTAGGGTAACAAATCTCTTTTTTTCTTTTGTCAGTTTAACTGAAAAGGCTACTCCTCTGATGTATTTTACTATTGGTTTCTCATCAGATTGTTTCTTGAGAGTAATAGTAGTGGTGCAGTCATGACAGCTCAATGACCACTTAAAAAGATATTTCTTCTCAAATTTATTGAATTCACCCTAAGATTTCCAATTTAATTCTATCAGTACTAAATACTTTCTTACCTTTCTTAATACAAAATTTTAAAGATTTTCTTGATATCAGGCTTACCAAGTGTTATCCTTTGTACAAATTCTCTTTGTATCCACTTCTTATTTACTACTCTTATGTGTCTCATGATCACCATTCTATAATCACTTTAATGGTGACCAAAAACCTTCAGTTCTATAAGAATTGTTCCTGCTTCAAAGTGGGGTGACTTTTTCTTTGTGATACAAACAGAATTACCCTAAAGTCATTGAATAATTAAATAATTCTCTGCACTATTTAGGCATCAAGGTTTTGTGAGTGTTGACATAAAGACCTAGAAATTATTTCCTCATTACTTTTATCTAGATGATTGCCTCAATTATTTGCCTAGCTTCAAATCCACAGATTATGAGAATCTTTCTCAAATATGGACAGCTACACAGAGTTTTAAAAATATATAACTGTTATATATTGAATTGTGTCTCCAAAAAAAGTTATTCTCAAATCTTAATGCCTGGTCTCATGAAAGTGATCCTATTTGGAAACAGATCTTTGAAGCTGCTATTAGTTAAGATGAGGCCAAACTGGTGAGCCCTAATCCAGTGTAATTGGTATCCTTATAAAGAGGAAACTTGAACACTGACAGGCCAGCAAGGAGAGAAGACAGCGATGTAACAGAGGCAGTGATTAATTTACGCCAAAAGCCAAAGAGTACCACGGGCTGCTGACAAGCCACCACCAAAACCGTCTAAACTTCCGAGGAAGCCCAGCCCTGCTGACACCTGATTCAGCCTTCTAGCCTCCAGAGCAGTAAGATAATAAATGTCTGGTTGTAAGCCACCCAGTCTGTAGCAGTTTGTTACAGCAGCTCTGGAAAACTAAGACAGTATCTTACACCTGATTAATAGATAAAATTGTGTATTGTGGAGGAAGTTATTGTAAACTGTTCATATATGTTGGCTTCTGCAGAACACTGCTGTTTGCCTATCATAGTTGTCTTCCCTCCTTTATCCTTTGTAAAAGCAGCTCAGTTTTATCCAGGGTAAACATGTGATCACTTAAAGGCTGGTTTTTCCAAACTCTCAGCTAGGTGTGGCCATGTGGCTAGGTGTTGGCTGATGAGTTCAAAGTAAAATTGTTGTGTGATGTTCCTTTAAGAGCACACCTTTCTTTGCTCCTTCTCTCTCTAACTAGCCTGGTACAAGGATGCAATGGGTGGGCTTCCAACCACCATCTTGAATCGTGAGGACAAGAGCCATTCTGTGATGGTAGAACAGAGAACTTCATGGAGGCTAAGTTCCTATGACTTTTCATAGCTTCTCTGTCAGCCCTGGACTGTCTGTCTGCAGATTTATTTTATCAAGAGAGAACAATACATTTATGAGAGAAATTTTGAGAGAGAAAAATATAGCATTTGGAATTTTCTGTCAATTCCAGATGAACCTAATTTTACTGCTTTATTTCCATATTGCTTCTGAGAGCAGCAGCAGCAGCAGGAAATCATCTCATGGCACTTCTTTCAGTCCCTGGCAAATGTGGGCTGGGCAGGTGTAAGGCAGGTATTACTACAGAGCCGGGACTCACACTCAGTGACACTGAGTATGAATTTCAAATGGCGGTTTAGGGAAATTGAATCAACCAATCCTTTATTCTTTCTGACTCCTTGGTAAATGATTTCCCTGTTCTGGTTTTGCCATTAAGGTGCATATGAAACTGAGTAGCTTTGTAATAGCCTTATCAGTCTCCTGTTTTCAAATTAGTCTTTGTTTCTTTTCTTCTTAAAAAATTGTTTTTTTAGAACAGTTGCAGGTTTATAGAAAAGTCATGTACAAAGTACAGTTTCCATACATTCCCCCTCATATGCCCAGATTTCCCTATCATTAACACTTTTCATTACTCTGGTACTTTTGTTACAATTTATGAAACAATATTATACTTTTATATATACAATATTCATATATTATTTTATAATTATTATAATTATACTATTAACTATAGTTTACATTATGCCTTATGTCTGAGTTTTGAGTTTTCAAAATATTCTTGATACGAATACTTTATAAGATATATGATATGCAAATATTTTCTTCCAGTCTGTGGGAAAAATTTTGATTTTCTTAATAGTGTCTTTTGAGGAGGAGAAATTTTCACTGATCTATTTGTCTATCTTGATGTTAGTACCACACTACCTTGATTACTGTGGCTTTATACTTGGTCTTAAAATCAGGCAGGACTAGTCCTCCAATTTTGTCCTTTTCCTAAGTTATTTGGTCTATTTTAGGTACTTTGCATTTTCGTATGAATTGTGAAAGCAGGTTGTTAATTTCTAAAAAGAAGAAAAGGAAGGAGAAGAGGGAGAAGAAGATGAAGATGTGGCAGCAGCTTCTGAGATTTTGATAGAGATTATATTGAATTTATGGATCAGTTTGGAGGGGACTGATATCTTCATGTTATTGAGTCTTCCAATCCAGGAATAATTTATGTCTGTCCATTTATTTAGGTTTTCTTTAATTTCTCTCAGTAGTTTTCAATGTGTAGGTCTTGCACATAACTTGTCAGAGTTACCCCTAAGTATTTCATATATTTTATGTTGTTATAAATGGCATTTTAAACTTTAATTCCTGATTACTGTGAGTACATGGAAGTACAACAGCTTTAAAAAAATATTTTTATTAACAAGTCTTCTCAAACATATAGTCCATAACTGGTGTGCAATCAATGACTCACAATATCATCACATAGTTGTGTATTCATCACCATGATCATTTTTAGAACACTTGCATCTCCAGAAAAAGAAAGAAACAAACAAAAAAAACAGTTCCTGTATGGAGTGGCATTAGTGTGCTATATTACACTGACTGATTTTCTTATGTTGAACCACCCTTGTATTCCTGGTATAAATCCCACTTGGTCATGACATATATAATTCTTTCAATGTGTTGTTGAATTCTGTTTGCTAGTATTTTGTTGAAAATTTTTGCATCTGTGTTCATTAGGGAGATTGGGCTGTAGTTTTCCTTTCTTGAAGTGTCTGGTTTTGATATTATAATGATGTTAGTTTCATAAAATGAGTTAGGTAGCATTCCTTTTTCCTCAATTTTTTGGAAGAATTTGAGCAGGATTGGTGTTAGTTCTTTTTGAAGCATTTGATAAAATTCACCTGTGAAGCCGTCTGGTCCTGGACTTTTCTTTGTGGGAAGATTTTTGATACTTGATTGAATGTCTTTACTTGTAATTGGTTTGTTGAGATCTTTTATTTATTCTCAAGTAAGCACAGGTAATTCATGTGTTTCCAGGAAGTTGTCCATTTCATCTAAGTTGTATAGTTTGTTTGCATATAGTTGTTCATAATATTCTCATGATTTAAACATTTCTTCATGATCTATGGCAGAAACTCCCCTCTCATTTCTGATTTTGTTTATTTGCATCCTCTCCTTCCTCTTTTCTTTGTTACTCTAGCTAGGGGTCCATCGATTTCATTGATTTTCTCAAACAACCAACTTTTGGTTTTGCTGATTCTTTCTGTTGTTTGATTGCTCTCTGTTGTTTATTTCTTCTATAATCTTTATTATTTTCTCTTCTTTATTTTCTTTGGGGTTAGTTTGCTGTGCTTTCTCTAAATTCTCCAGGTGAGCACATAAATCGTCAAGTTTTTGCTTGTTCTTGTTTTATAATATAGGCATTTAGTGCAATAAATTTCCCTCTCAGCACTGCTTTTGCTGTATCCCATAAGTTTTGATATGCTGTATTTTCATTATCACTCATCTCCAGATATTTACTGATTTCTCTAGCAATTTCTTCCTTCACCCAATGATTATTTAAGAGTGTGTTGTTTAATCTCCATATATTTACGAAAGCTCTAGTTCTTTGGTGATTATTTATTCCCAGCTTTATTCTGTTGAGATCAGAAAAAGTACTTTGGATAATTTCAATCTTATGAAATTTATAAAGACTCAGTGTTCGTCCCAGCATATGATATATCTTGGAGATTTTAATCTCTCCCTCAATTTTCAAGGATAGCTTGGCTGGATAAAGAATTCTTAGCTGAAAGAACTTTTCTCGTTCATGATCTTAACTATATTATACTACTTCCTTATTGCTTCCATGGTGCTTGTTGAGTAGTCTGAACTCAGTTGTATGTGTTTTCCCTTGTGTGTTGTAGATTGTTTTTCTCATGCTGCTTTTGGGACTTTCTGCTTCTCTTCAACATCTGACAGCTTGATTAGTATATGTCTTGGAGTAGTTCTATTCGGATTTATTCCACTTGGCATTCATTGGGCCTCTTTGATTTACACAGTATGTTCTTCACGAGGGTTGGGAAGTTTTCCCCAATTATATCTTCAACTAACTTTCCCATCCCTTAACTCTTCTATTCTCCTTCTGAGACACCAATGATTCTTAGATTTCTGTGACTCTTATTGTTTATCATTTCCCTAAGATTCAGTTGCCTTTTTCCATCTTTCTTTCCATTTGTTCTTTTGTGCACTCTGGTTCAATTGTTCTGTCTTCTAGCTCACTTATTCTTCATTCTACTTCTTTGAAATCTGCTATCATGTGTTTTCAGTATATTTCTAATTTAGTCTAATGTAGTTATCATTTCTGTGAGATCTGTCATTTTTAAATTTAATCTTCTGAATTCTTTACGCTCTTGTTGTGTCTTCCTGATGACCTTTATTTCTTTACAAATATCCATGAATAGTTGTTCCATATTCTGTGTTCCCTCTGGAATTTTGATTTGGTCATTTGGCTGAGCCATTTCTGCTTAGATCTTCACATGTTTTGTGATTTTCTGTTGTGTTTGGGGCATTTGATTATCCTAATATGGTTATCTTGCAAGTTGGTTTCCTTCACTCATCTAAAGTTTTATATCTACTTGGTTTTGCATTGAAGGTTTCCTTTTGCAATTCGTTTGTCAGTTATTCCCCACCAAATCAAGGTGCAGATCTCATGTAGTGGATACAATTCAACTTGTGGGTCTCTTAGAAGCTAGGCCAGGATGTATAGGTACTTCAGTGGTAGAATAGCTGCATACTACACAGGAGAACTAGGCTTGACTCCCAGACCATGCACCTCCCCAAAAAAGAAAAGAAGATAATAAGAATAAAATCAAACGAGAATTTTAAAAAATATATGAAAAAGCAACAGGAACAAGAAAATAGGCCCAAGAGTCAAAAGGAGATACCCCTAGATATATTGGGAGTGAACTCATAATGGTGCTCATCAAAGGGAGAGAAAATTTAAGAAAAAAGAAAATAGAATAATAAAATATATATAAAATAAGAATAAAAATAAAGTATCAATAAAAATATAAAATATCGATAAAAAATAAAATAAAAATAATTAAAAGACAATTATGCTACTAATAAAAATATATTTGAAAAAGGGGGAAAAGAATATTAGGAAAAAAATTTTTAATAAAAACCTAGGCAGATAGGGAGTTAGTCTGCCTGCACTAACCTCTTCTCCCCAGCAGGTGGCGATTCTAGGGCATCTCCTTCCCTCGGGTTACCCCCGCCCCTACTGCAGCAGCCAGCCAGCACTTGTGGCTTCTCGCCAGCAGGTGGCACACCTGAAGCACCTCCTCCTTCATGCCCGCCCTCCTGGCCTGCAGTTCTTCAAAGACTGTGGACGCAGCCTGGGGACTGTTCCCCGCCTGCCGCAACTGGACTGACTGTCCCCACCAGCGGGACTTGGGAGCTGACCAGCACCCAGGGGATCCACTGACCTGCAGCATCCAGCAGCTGGTGGGTCTGTCAGACACCGCACCTGTGGGGCTGGCTACACCTGGCACCTGCCAGGCGATTGCTCCCAGCACCTGGGGGCCCGGCCCCCCACGGTGGATGATCAGGTCTTCTTCTGGGCTCCTTGAAGATGCTGTCAACTCCGGACCTGCATGGGGAGGCTTCCCTAGCCAGCAACTGTGGCAGACTGGAGAGGAGAGATGATCAAGTCCCTTCTGTTGCACCTCCCCTCACACTGCAGCCGAACCCTGGTGGGGATCATGGTCCATCTGATCTCCCCTGCCTTCCCTGTCCCAATCCCCCCACCTCTCTACTCCGCAAAACTCCCTAGGGCCCTGTTTGATTATTCACACCCTGCAACTGCAGTCCGGGTCATTTTTTCCCTGTCCCCGATCTGTTCAATGAAGCAGGAGTGAATTCAATCCACTCAGCACTGCCATCTTCCCCACGCTGCTCCACCATCTTCCCAAAGGAGTCCTTCCTTCAACATTTCACTCCTATTTCACACGTGGCCTGCTGGATCTGTCATTCCTAGCAGCCCCAGGAGCTGAACAAGGACATATTCTTAGGTTTGGCTCCTTCCTTTCCTCCCATTCTTCTCTCCTTTCCTTCCTTCCTTCCTTCCACCCCTTCTCAGGTCATACAGAACCCCGTTCAAGGTACCCACTATTCTGACTTTTACCATCATAGATTGATTTTTTGCCTGTTTTTGAACTTCATAGTAATGGAAACATACAATATATGTTTGTCTGGCTTCTTTTATACAACATGATGATTTTTGAAATTAACCCATGTTGTTGCTTGTATCAGTTCTTTGCTCTTTTTTATAGCTGTGTTGTATTCCATTATATCAATATATCAAAATTTGTCTAGCCATTCTCCCGTTGATGGACTTTTTTTTCCTGTTTGGCTCTTATGAACAAAGTTGCTATAAACATGTTAGTACATGTCTTTTAGTGGATATAAGCACTCATTTATCTATACCTCAAAATAGTATTACTGGGTCATATCATGGGAGTATGCGTAGCTTTAGTAGACATTACCAGTTTTCTAAAGTGGGTGTACCAATTGATACTCCAACCAGTCATATATGAGAGTCCACAACCTCACATCCTGAGCTCATTTCCTGAAATACTCTTCAATTTCTGCACCCCCTCCCAATTACTTTGTTTTGTGAGTACACAAAACTTATATACACGTACAAGACACATAGAGACAACACAGACAGGAGTATGTGCACAGAATGCAGATAAATTTTGTGCATTTTGATTTCAAATGATTATCCAAATTATATAGCAAATACTTTTGGAAGTCACTGGTTGAGACACTTCCAATAGTTTAATGACACTATATTGTTCTTTTCTTTCCAGGGTTCAACTAAAGTTAACCAATTCAGCCTGAAGTCTTCCTTGTCTACTCCATGAAAATAATTAGGAGAATGCTGGTCTGTATGTGCAGGGTGTGCATGCTCCAATCAGCCCCTCTGATCCAAACACATACCCCTGATGGTTAACTGTAAAGGGTGTAAGCCAAAAGCACACAGCCAATTCCAAACGTTTCAGAAAAGTATATAAAGAGGATAAAGAAAGAAAGAGGTAGCAACTATGGCTAAATTAACAATTGCAGACTCTGTAGGTGGTAGGATTATGAGTGTTCATTCTGTCGTTCTTTTCAACTTCTCTATATGTGAATAAACTAAAGAGACAAATTCCTCAAAGTAAGCAATAACAAAATAAGCATAAATAGAACAAGAGTTGGTGAATGTAATAATCAACTGAAATCTTGAAAATGAAAATATAATAATAGTAAGAAATTCAAGAGAGGGAAGAAATATTAGTGAATTGTAAGCTAGAAGTAAGGTTTTTGCCCAAAATGTAGAAAAGAGATGCAAAGAATTTGAAATGATTATGTGTATAATGCATATACTTATAAATAAACGAAAACTCGGCTGATACGCATATGATAGATTAAATGACCCAACAGTTATCTAGTGGAAAATATAGAAGAGATAGGAAGTCATGGAAGAGAAACAACATTTGGAGGTGTTCTAGTTTGCTAGCTGCCAGAATGCAATATACCAGAAACAGAATGGCTTTCAAAAAGGGGAATTTAATAAGTTGCTAGTCTACAGTTTCAAGGTTGAGAAAATGTCCAATTAAGTCTATAACAGATTGTGCAACAGGACTGAATATAAAAACTCAGAAATGGACAGCACAATATTACCTAACTGTAATACAATTATGTTAAAACACTGAATGAAGCTGCATATGAGAATGATAGAGGGAGGAGGGCTGGGGCATAAAGAAAGATAGACGATAAAGATTGAGATGGTGTAATCTAGGAATGCCTAGAGTGTATAATGATAGTGACTAAATGTACAAATTTAAAAATGTTTTTATATGAGGAAGAACAAAAGAATGTCATTACGGCAGGGTGCTGAAAATAGATGGTAATTAATATTTTAAAATTTCAACTTATGTGTGAGACTAAAGCAAAAAATGTTTATTTGGAATAAAATTTATATTTTGACTAGTGCATTTCCTAATATAACTTGTGTAGATAGCTTGATTGAACACCCTAAGTACTTGGAATCTTGTGTAGGACATGAGATTTTGTTGATTTTTCCAGAGTGATGTCCCAATAAATCCCAGAGTGATTCGATCAGTGAGTGGAAAAGTATTTGCAAAGTCCCCTTAGGGGAATGGTGAGAATGGGGAGAAATTCAACTTCCCCAAGTGGAATTCTTGATATTCTCACAAGCAGTGTGGACAACCAAAGCTATAGGCTGAGCCCCCAGTCTTGGGGTTTGTTCATATGAAACAAGTCAAGTCTACTTAAAATTTAGGCCTAAAGAGTCACCCCCCAAGAGAACCTCTTTTTGTTGCTCAGATGTGGCCTCTCTCTCCAGCCAACACAACAAGCAAACTCACTACCTTCCCCTTGCCTATGTGGGACATGACTCCCAGGGGTGTGGACCTTCCTGGCAACGTGGGACAGAAATCCTGGGATGAGCTGAGACCCAGCATCAAGGGATTGAGAAAAGCTTCTCGACCAAAAGGGGGAAGAGTGAAATGAGACAAAGCGTCAATGGCTGAGAGATTCCAAACAGAGTCGACAGGTTATCCTGGAGGTTATTCTTACTCATTAAGTAGAAATCACCTTGTTAGTCAAGATGTAATGGAGAGGCTGGAGGGAACTGCCTGAAAATGTAGAGCTATGTTCCAGTAGCCATGTTTCTTGAAGATGTTAATGTTTTAGTTCATTTGTTGTTAATTTTTTAAAATTAATAAATAAATTATTCTTTAAATTAATGAATAAATTATTATAAATAAATTAATTAAAAGAAAAAAACAAGCCTATAGAAATGTCCAATCAAAGGTATCCAGGGAGAGATATCTTGGTTCAAGAAGGCCGATGAAGCTCAGGGTTTCTCTCTCATCTGGAAAGGCACATGACGAACACAGTCACAGTTTCTCTCTTGGCTGGAAGGGTACATGGTGAGCAAGGCATCATCTGCTAACTTTCTCTCCTGGCTTCCAGTTTCATGAAGCTCCCCGGGAGGGGTTTTCCTTCTTCATCTCCAAAGCACTGGCTGGTGGACTCTCTGTTTTGTGGTGCTGCAGCATTCTCTGCTCTCTCTGAATCGCCCATTCTCTTTTATAGGACTTCAATAAACCAATCAAGACATGTTGTCACCTAATCCAGTTTAACAGCCACTCTTGACTAAATCACATCATCCAGACGGATGATCTGATTACTGTTTCAAACACACAGTATTGAGTAGGGATTATTCTACCTTTATGAAATAGATTTATATTGAAACATGGCTTTTCTAGGGGGCATACTTCCTTTCAAACCAGCACATAGGTCCGCTAAGCAGAGATTCTGCATTCAGTGTTGTAGCATGAGGGGTTAGAAAGGGCATTAACAGTTTGTTTGGATGGTTGACTGAAACATGGATCAACAGGTGACCAACATTACCTGAGGTCAAAATGCTAGAACTGCCTGGTATAATGCAGGTGAAGGGATCCAGAGGCTTAGAGAGATTGGAATGTTAGACTGGATTTATCATGGAAGACGTGCTCACACACTCCAAGATGGTCCAGAGGACACATCCTTCACCAGAACTTTAAGAAATAAATTTGTAAGACTAGCTCCACCATCCCTGAAGAGCTTGGTAGTCACCCTTCTCTGTAGGTCAGATATTTCCATGGGAACTGCTGTCACTGAGCTGGAATCCTTAAACACAATGGGGATGATTGGATCTCGAGTTAGCAGAAGCCATGTTATAACAGTTAATCACCATGGAAAAGGTGAGTGTGGCCACCATAATGGACAGTAGACTCAAAGCAGCAGTCAAAATAATCTGACTCTCAGAGACTTGCGCCATTGGCTAGTAGATCACGGGGAACCTAGACGCAAACTAGATGGGCAGTCTACTAAATTATTGCTTGAGCTGCGTAAGCAGAAGCATTCTAGGTCAAATGAACAGAAGTCTAACTTGGATTACAAAAATAGAGAGTCAAAACCCTTTAATCAATTCCCAGTCTTGAGACAGTTTACGGACCCAGAGTGACTTGAATGAGGGGAGCACCACGTACCCTTGGGGAAGGACCTGTTTCACTATGCAAAATTTATACTGTCAGCCTTCCTCCAAACCTCCCCCAGTGAGACCTACGGACTTTCACTAGGATGACTAGGCACTGGGAAAAGGAAATGGTCAAATATTTTGAGGATTATTAGATGCTGGCTCAGAAGTGACACTAATTCCAGGATACCCAAAACATCACTGTGGCCCAGCAGTCAGACTAGGGATTTATGAAGTCAGGTGATCAATGGAGTTTTAGTTCAGGCTGTTGCTAATGGTTTGGCTGGCTGGTCAGGGACTTGGAAGGAGCATGACTGGAAAATTGGTGACAAAGAGGTCTTGAGAAGAGGTAGATCTTTCTGTGTAGGAAAAAAACATGAAGATATTTGTATCCCATAGGAATGCTCACTAGAGTGTGACTTCAGCATAGGAAGGTTTTGACAATAAAGTGGATAAGATAACACATTTTATGGATACAACCCAGCCACCCCTGCTATTGCCCAATGGGCTCATGAAAAAAGTGGGCATGTTGATAGGGATGGAGGTTTATGCCTGGACTTAGCAACATGAACTTCCGCTCACCAAGGCTGACCTGGTTACAGCTACTGCTGAGTGCCCAATCTGCCAGCAACAAAGACCCACAGTCCCCAATATGGCACCATTACCTGAGGTGATCAGCTTGCTACCTGATCAGGTGGCAGGTTGATTACATTGGACCACTTCCATCATGGAAGGAGCAGTGATTTGTGCTAACTGGAACAGGTACATGCTCTGGTTATGGGTTTGCCTTCCTGCACGTAGTGCTCCACAAAAACTACCATCCATGAACTTATGGATTGCCTTATCCACTGCCGTAGTATTTCACATAGCATTGCTTCTGATCAAGGAACCCATTTCACAATAAATCAAGAACAGGAATGGGCACATGTTCATGGAATTCTCTGGTCTTACCATGTTCCCCATCATCCAGAAGCAGCTGGGTTGATAGAATGATGCAATGGTCTTTTGAAGACTGAATTACAGTACCAATCGGGTGGCAATACCTTGCAGGGCTGGGGCAGTGTTCTCCAGGAGGCTGCATATGCTCTGAATCAGCATCCACTGTATGGCCAGGATTCACAACTCCAGGAACCAAGGGGTGGAAATGGGAGTGGCACCACTCACTATCACCCCTAGTGATCCACTAGGAACATTTTTGCTTCCTGTCCCTAAAACCTGAAGCTCTCCTGGTCTATAGGTCTTAGTTCCAAAAGGTGGAGTACTTCTACCATAAGCCACAAGAATGACTCCATTGAACTAGAAGTTAAGACTGCCACCTGGCCACTTCGGGCTTCTCATGCCATTGAATCAACAGGCATGAAAAGGGATTACTGTACTGTCTGGGGTGATTGAACCTGATTATCAAGGGGAAATAGGACTGCAGTTACACATTGGAGGTAAAGAAGAGTTTTTCTGGAATACAGGAGATCCCCTAGGGTGTCTCTTAGCATTACCATGTCCTGTGATTAAAATGAATGGAAAACTGCAACAACCCAGTCCTGCTAGGACTACCAATGGCCCAGAAACTCCAGGAATGAAAGTTTGGGTCACTCTACCCAGCAAAGAACCACAGTTAACTGAAGTGCTTTCTGAGGGTAAAAGGAACATTGAATGGGTAGTAGAAGATGGTGGTGATAAATATGAACTATGACCACAGTTATGGTAAAGAGGACTGTGATGGTATGACTATTTCTTCCCTGTTGTGTTACGGGTATGTTTGTTTGTACATAAGCAAATATCTTGTTTTCCTCTCATCATATGACATAAGTTGTATTGTTCATGTTATAGTATTTAAGTCATAGGATATGAAGTTTAAGAGTGCATATTACCTAAGGACTCTTACCCTATCCTGGAGAGATGTAGTTTGTTTCTGGTTGTATGCAGGACAGTTGAGTATTGTTAGGCAAAATATATGTCTGCTACTATGTTCTATTTGAAAATTAAGCATATTTCAAGGTGATGTATATAGCTGCCATGTTGACAAAGGGTGGACTGTGATGGTTAGGTTCTGGTGTCAAGTTGGTCAGGTGATGTGCCAGGCCAAGTTGCTGCAAGAATATTTTGTGGCTGGTTGATAAACCAGAAGGCTGTGTATTAAATGATCAGTCAGTTGACTGCAGCTGTGGCTGATTACATTTGTGATCAGCTAAGGGTGTGTCCCCTGCAAATGAGAATATCCAATCAGTCGAAGATTATTAAGAAAGAAAAGAGACTTTTTTTTTTTTACTGTTTCTTCAGTCAGCAAGCCTCTCTATGGAGTTTGTAGAGACCCTTCATTGGAGCTGCCATCGCACAGCTTGCCCTACAGAGGTGGACTCTTCCATTCCCATGGTAGCATGAGACACTTTTATAAATCTCATATTTACAGATATCTCCTGTTGGTTCTGTTTTTCTAGAGAACCCTAGTATACCATAGATACAAAAGCTGAGGGAGTTCAATACCACTAGACCTGACTTACAAGCAATGCTTATGGAGTTCTTCAGTGTGAAAGGAAAGAACACTAGAAAGTGGTTCAAAGTAGCATAAACAAATAAAGACTTCTGGTAAAGGTAATTATTAAGGTTTTATTATTTGTATTGTATTTTTTGGTAGGTAACTCCACTTCTTAACTTTCTTCAGATGTTAAAATGCCAATGCATAAGAAGTCATGATAAGTCTATGGTTTTGGACATACAATGTACAAATATATAATTTGTAACAAGTACAAAAAAAGTGGGGGAGGGACGAGCATAGGAAATGTGTAGGTGTATGCTATTCAAATCAAGGTAGTGTCAAATCAAATAGATTGTTGAAGATTCAGAATGTTAGATTTTAATCCCATGGTAAGCACAAGGAGAATATATGGAACATATACTCAGAAAGACATGAGAAGGGAATCAATTTGGTACAGTATGAAAAATAATAGAAATATGAAAGTAGAAGAATTGAGGAACAAAAAGGTATGACTCACAAAGACCAAATTGCAAAATGGCAGAAGAAAGTCCTGCATTATCAATAGTGACTTTAAATGTAGATGAATTAAACTGTCCAGTCAAAAGGCAGAGATTGGCAGGATGGATACAAAAGCATGACCCAGCTATATGCTGTTTACCAGAGACTCACCTTAAATTCAAAGACATAAGAAGGATGAAAGTTAAAGGATAGAAAAACAAATACTATGCAAGTAGTAACCAAAAGGGAGCTGGGGTACTGTTCTAGTTTGCTAGCTGCCGGAATGCAACACACCAGAGATGGATCGGCTTTTAATAAAAGGGGATTTATTTTGTTAGTTCTTCAGAGGAAAGGCAGCTAGCTTTCCACTTCCTTACGTGGAAGGCACAGGATGGTCTCTGCTGGTCTTCTCTCCAGGCCCCTGGGTTCCAACAACTTTCCCCGGGGTGACTTCTTTCTGCATCTCCAAAGGCCTGGACTGAGCTGCGAGTGCTGAGATGAGGAGTGCTGAGCTTCTTAGGCTGTGCTACGTTGGTCACGTTCTCTCATTTAAGCACCAGCCAATTAAGTCAAATGTCACTCATTGCAGGAGGCATGCCTCCTAGCCGACTGCAGATGTAATCAGCAACAGAAGAGGTTCACGTACCATTGGCTCATGTCCGCAGCAACAGAACTAGGTACACTCACTTGGCCAAGTTGACACCTGAATCTAACTACCACAGGTACCTACACTGATACCAGATAAAATAGACTTTAAGTAAAAAACGGTTACAAGGGACAAAGAGGGTCATTATATACTGATAAAGGGGTCATAACAAGGAGATGTAGCATAATAAATATTTCACCTAACACAAGAGTTCAAAAATATATGAAACAAAGAGTGACAGATTTGATGAAACAAAGGGATTGTTCTACATTAATAGTAGGAAATTTCAATACATCACCTTCAATAATGGATAGAACATCTAGACAGAAGATCAACAAGGAAATAAAAAACATGAATGATATTCTAAACCAACAAGACCTAACAGACCTATACAAAACACTTCATCCAACAACAACAGAATATTCATCCTTCTTGGATCATTCTCCAGGAGAGACCATATATTAGATCACGAAACAAATCTCAATAACTTAAAATATACTGAAATTATACAGGATATCTTCTCACCACAATGTATAGAAGCTAGAAATCAGTAACAGAGGTAGAAATAGAAAATTCATAAATATGTGTAAATTAAACAACATACTCTTAAATATGGGTTGAAGAGGAAATCACATGAGAAATTAGGAAATACCTTGAGGCTAATGCAAATGGAACACAACACGCCAAAACTTATGGGATGCAGAAAAGGCAGTGCCTAGAAGAAAACTTATAGGTCTAAAATGCTTACACTGAAAAAGAACAGGGCAGGCCACGGTGGCTCAGCAGGCAGAGTCCTCGCCTGCCATGCCAGAGACCTGGGTTCGATTCCCGGTGCCTGCCCATGCAAAAAAAAAAAAAAAAATTCAAAAAGAAAAAGAACAGCAAAATAAACCCAAACTGAGAAGAAGGAAGGAAATAACAAAGGTAAGAGCAAAGATAAATGAATCAGAGAATAAAAAAAAAACAATAGAGGGAATCAACTAAAACAAAAGTTGATTCTCTGAAATGAAATGATCAACAAAATTGACAAATCCTTAGCTAGACTGACAAAGAAAGAGGAGAAAAATAACACAAGTCAAAAATGAAAAGGGGAACATTACTACTGATCCCACTGAATAAAAAATATGATAAGAGGATACCATGAATAAATTAAATAATTTAGATGAAATAGACAAATTCCTAGAAACACACAAACTGTCTACCTACACTGATTCAAAAAGAAATAGAAGGTCTCAGCAAACTAATAACTAGTAAAGAGATAGAATCGGTAATAAAAAATCTCCAAACAAAGAAAAACCCAGGACTAGATGGCTTCACAGGGGAATTTTATCAAACATTCTAAGAAAATGAACATCAATCCTGCTCAAAGTCTTCCCCAAATTGAAGCGGACAGGACACTCTCTAACTCACTCTATGTGGCCTATACCACCCGCATACCAAACCCAGCTAAACACACCACAAGAAGAGAAAACTACAGACCAATGCCCCTTATGAACCTAGATGCAAAAATCTTCAACAAAAACTAGGCAACCAAATCCAACAGCACATCACAAGAATTATATGACATGATTAAGTGGGATTAACCCTGGTTTGCAAGGGTGGGTGCAACATGAGAAAATCAACTAACATCATACACCATATTAACTAAATTAAGGATAAAACCACATGATCTCTTCAGTAAACGCAGGAAAAGCATTTGAAAAAATTCAGCATCGCTTCTTGATAAAAGCACTTAGAAAACTGGAAATAGAAGGAAACTTCCTTAACATGATAAAGAGCATCTATGCAAAACCTACAGCTAATATCATAGTGATAAAACATTGAATGCTTTCCCTCAATACTGGTAACAAGACAAGGATGCCTCCTCCAACTGTATTCAATATTGTAGTGGAAGTTTTAGCTAGAGCAGTTAGGCAAGAGGAGGAAAAGAAAGCATACAACTTAGAAAGGAAGAAATAGAACTTTTCCTATTTACAGACAACGTGATCCTATATACAGAAAATCTTTAAAAATCCACAACAAAGCGCTGGAACTTATAAATGAATTCAGCAAAGTGCAGGGTACAAGAGCAACACTCAAATATCAGTAGCATTTTTATACAGTAGTAATGAATAAGTAGAAGAAGAAATCAAGAAAAAATCCACTTACAAGAGCAACTAAAATAATCAAATATCTAGGAATAAATTTAAGGATGTAAAGGATTTATATACAGGAAACTACAAAACACTGCTAAAAGAAATAAAAGAAGACCTAAATAAATGGAAGGATATTCTGTGTTCATGGGTTGGAAATAAAATATTGTTGAATGTCAATTCTACCCAAAATGATTTACAGATTCAATGCAACCCCAATCAAAATTCCTACCACTTCCTTTGCAGAAATGGAAAAGCCAATCATCAAATTTATATGGATGGATAAAAGACCCTGACTACTCAAATCTGTCTTGAAAAAGAAGACTGAAGTTGGAGGACTCACTTCTTGATCATAAAATTTATTACAAAGCTGCAATGATCAAAGCAGCATGGAATTGCCATGAGTATAGGCACACAGAACAGTGGGATCAAATTGAGAGGTCCAAAATCACCCTTCACATTCATGGTCAACTGAGTTCTGACAAGGGTGCCAGCAGAAGAATAGTCTCTTCAACAAATGCTGCTGGGAAAACGGAATGTCCATGTGCAAAGAATGGAGGTGGGCTGCTACTTCACACCGTATACCAAAACCAAATCAAAATGGATCAAAGACCTACATATAAGAACCAGAATTATAAAACTCCTAGACAAAAACACAGGAAATCATTTTCAGGACCTTGTGTTAGGCAATAGTTTTTTAGACTTTACACCCAAAGCACAAACAACAAAAGAAAAAATGCATAAATGAAACTTAATCAAAATTAAAAATGTTTGTGCATCCCAAAGGACTTTATCTACAAAGTAAAAGAACCTACAAGATGAGAGAAAATATTTAAAAACCACATATCCAGTAAGGGTTTAATATCCAGAATACATAAAGAATCTTTCAACTCAACTGCAAGAACATAAACAATCCAATTTTAAAATGGGCAAAAGGTTTGAATAGATATTTCCTCAAAGGAGATACACAAATGGCCAAAAAGCAGATGCTCAACATCATTAGTTATTAAGGAAATGCAAATCAAAACTACAGTGAAAAATCATTTCATACCCACTAGAAAGCCTATTAAAAAAAAACAAGCAAAATTATAACTGCTGAAGAAGATGTTGCTGCATGAAACCAGGAGCAAGGCTGTAAGCCTCCAGGAATGTTAGGTGGGCACAGAACAAACCAAGGTCGAGGCTCTGACGTTTCAGGAAGGAGGTTTTATTCACCTATGGCCATAGGGCTCAGCCGAGTAGCCTCTGAAAGTCTAAGCCCCTAACAGGGGTTGTCACAGGGTTTTAAGGGAAGCGCTTGACTACGTGCCGATGTACAGGAGAAGTCTCTACAGGAGTTTGTCTTATCCTGCCTATGTGCAGTTTCAAACATTCCCAGGGAGAGTGAGACTTCTCAAAGGGAAAACGGCCTGAGTAAACAGGGACCTGCCTGCTGTGAGAGGAAATGGCTTGGGCAAACAGGGGCTGCCTACTGCATTCCCCTCTTTGATGCTTGCCCGTGCCAGTGGGCAATAGCATCACCTGTATCTCATCCTTTTCTTGTTGCAGGTGTTGGTGTGTCCCGATTTGAGCTGGGCATGGGAAACAAGGTAGCCATACAGGGTTTAGGCCCCTGCAAAGTTGGGGGGGGGTGGTGAGGGTCTGTACCCCACCTCTGTTGGCTCCAAGTTTTCTCCTGATGGTCCCTTTGCAACTATGCCTATCTTAGGTTGTTCCTTCCCTGATGAATCTTACCCATCTTTGGCTAACCAGTCGTCATCTGGGGCCAAGCAGGGTGATGTGAGGTGTGCAAATGAGGGAGGGGTAATGCCCCCCTGAGAGGGCCCAAACTCTCTTCTCCCCAGCCTATGCCTCCTGGCCTCCATGCCCAGCACCTGCCTTGGGATCCCCTCACCTGCTGGCAGGGCCCAGGCTCTGGTCAACATGTTTTGGGAAAGCCAGTTTTTTTTTCCTCCAATGAGACCCCAGCTCATAGCTTTGGGCAAGAGACAAACTGCGTGGCACCAGCTCCCAGGAGGCCTCCACCTCAGCGCAGCCCAAAGCTTCCCCCGATCTCGTACGCATCGCACTACCAGGAGGACCGCACCAGGAGAGGTGTTGGATTCATGGGGGTAAAACTGCACATGTGTGGAAGGTCAGGTGGACTTGGGAACTGTTGCCCTTTCTAGGGTTTAAGACAATAGCCTTGCCGCCCTAAAGTAGTGAAAACAGCACTACTGAACCTGGCGAGGTGGGATTATAGCATACTGGGGGTCCTTCCTTCAGGAAGCACACAGAATAATGCAGGTCTGAGAACTGCCCTGGCATGAATACTGGTTATAGTTTCCACCTTTTCCCCAACATAGGTGGTCTTGAGGCGTGCCTGGCATGCATCATTCCCCTGGGAAGGGCTTATGACCATGCTGAGCAGAAACAGAGGAGGGAGGCGCTTGGTGCGGGCTATGGGGAGTGCCACCGCACAAACGTACAATTAGCCTCAGGGAAGGAATGGAGGCACACACTCTGGGCAGTGGCTAGGAAGGGGGAAGCTATCTGGGTAAGAGGGATCCCACCAAATTAGAGTAAAGTTGGTTTTCCGGAAGAACTTCCATTTCCAGGAGGGCTAAAACAGCTAAACGAAAGACAAATGCAAAGAGCAAGAAAAGACAATTAGTCCACAGACCCAGCAGGCTGGGATGTCCATGCATCGATGCCTCAATCTTCAGCTGTGGGTAGATCAGTCAGCTTCTGGGGTGACTGAAGCAGGGCTCGGAGGTCTCCTCAGGCTTTAGCTGTGCATCGACTCGCTGCTTCCGGTGAGCTAGAACAGGGCGACGACAGTTATTCAGTTCTCAGTCCTGGGCTGGTCAGCTGATCTCGGCTGCCATGGAGAAGGGCGCAGTGGCTTCTGGAGAAGGATGGGCATTGGGTGTTCAGGATCCAGGTTGCCTCCCAGGGGTCGTCTGCGGTGGCCTCTTGACCTGAGAGTGGTGACTCCACGGGATGATCTCCACGACTCTGACAGCTGTTGGGGTTACTAAAACAACATGGTAAGGGCCTCTCCATTGAGGCTGGAGGGAGCCTTTTGTTTGTTTTTTCAGTCTTTTACCCACACCAAGTCCCCTGGCTTAAACTCATGTAAGGGAGGGTTGATGCTAAAGGGTTTGGGTACTGCTTCCAACACCTTCCGTTTTAGTTCACCTAAAAGTTTTCCTAACTTTGACCATAATTTCCTTTTCCACAAATCTTCGGCAACTTACTATATTTGTTCAGGCTTTGTTTGACATTTTCTTCATTTTGTAACAGCCACTTACTTTATCTTAGGACAAAACTACTCTCTTTTTCCTTTTAGTAAGAACGCATTATTTATATCCTTCTTACTTAAGTCATTACTTCAAGCAAACATTTCACCACATACAATTGCCATCAAAATCGAATTTTTCAGAATAATGTTAAATGCGTACCATGCTTTATTCATTGCATATTTGAAACATTAATATATGTCCTGTGAGGAAGTGCGAAGAGACCTGAGTTAATGTGGATGAGACTGAAATGAAAAGCAGAAATATGGATATGGAGCTCGAGCCTGGGACAGAGGGACAGATGG
The DNA here is from genome assembly GCF_023851605.1 of Tamandua tetradactyla. Classification (NCBI taxonomy): domain Eukaryota; kingdom Metazoa; phylum Chordata; class Mammalia; order Pilosa; family Myrmecophagidae; genus Tamandua; species Tamandua tetradactyla. The sequence continues at coordinate 38,545,577 of NC_135327.1, read as the reverse complement.
AATACTCTGCCCATAACTGTCTATACATCATATACGTGTTCTTCACTTATGACCCTGCCTAGAATCCAACTAAATAGAGACCCTTCATCTTCTTTCTGAAATGCCAAGATCTCCAGGAGATTGAGTCCAGCAGTCACTTACATTTTAGTATAATTAATCCAATGATATGCTTTCCTTCTGATACCTCAAAAAGCTGTTATTCTGGGGAAATAAAAAAAATTTTGAAAGAATATTAAAGTTGAGAGCCTGGGTTATAATGTTGGGGCCTATTGTAAGAGTTCCTAGATTATAGGCTCTTATAGCAGTCACGTATATTGAGGAGTTGTAACTATTTTTTTTTCTAAATTCTGAGATACTGAGCTGTTTGTATGTAACCTGTAGTTCCCAGAAACTTTGGGTATTTATGTGACATCCGAGGCTCAGAGTTAGAACTCTGAAGCTATGAAAGCCAGCAGTACCACATACAGAAACAGTTTAAAAAGTTGAACAATGATCTGACTTCAAATAGAAATATGAATGAAGCTGATCCGGATAAGACTAAAGTAAATCAGAATACAAGTAAAGGATGATATCGCCCATATTTTAAAAGTTTAAGTTCTGTGTGAGACCAAAGGAAAAGATGTTTTTTTGGTGCAAAATTTAAATTTTGGGGTACTGCATTATCTAATTTAACTTGTATGGTCAATTTATTCAAATACCATAATTACATAGAATCTTGAATAAGGCATGAGACATTGTTGGTTTGTACAGGTTGGTGGTGCCCTGATTCATCCCAGAGTAATTTGGGCAGAGAATAAGAAAGTATTTGCAAAGTCTCCTTGTAGGACTAGGGAGAAAGGAGGAAATATTAAATTTCCCTATCTGGGGAATTCCTGATATTTTTGCAAGGAAGGACAACCAATTCCATAGGCTGAGCTCTCAATCTTCGGGTTCGCCTCTATGAAACTTATTCCTGCAAAGGAAAAGCTAAGCCTACTTATAATTATGCTTAAGAATCTCCCCCAGAGAACCTCTTTTGTTGCTCAGATGTGGCCTCTCTCTCTAAGCCAGCTCGGCAGGTAAACTCACTGCACTTCCCCCTACATGAGATATGACTCTCAGGGGTATAAATCTTCCTGGCAATGTGGGACATGATGAGCTGGGGCCCAGCATCATGGGATTGAGAAAGGCTTCTTCAACAAAATGGGAAAGGGAAAAATAAGACAAAATAAAGTTTCCGTGGCTGAGAGAGTTCAAACAGTCAAGAGGTTACCCTGGAGGTTGCTCTTATGAATTATATAGATACCCCTTTTTAGTTTGTGGTGTATTGGGGTGGCTGGAGGGAAGTACCTGAAACTGTTGAACTGTGTTCTAGTGGACTTGACTTTAAGATGATTGTATAACTATATAGCTTTTACAATGTGACTGTGTGATTGTGAAAATCTTGTGCCTGATGCTCCTTTTATCTAGGGTACAGACAGATGAGTTAAAAAAAAGGATAAAATAAATAAATAATAGTGGGGATAAAGGGTTAAAAAAATGGGTAGATTGCAGTACTAGTGGTCAGTGAGAGACAGGGGTAAGGGATTTTTTTTTTCTCTTTTTCTTATGGTATGAGTTTTTTCTTTTTATTTCTTTTTCTAGAGTGATGCAAGTGTTCTAAAAATGATCTTGGTGATGAATATACAACTGTGTGATCATACTGTGAGCTCTTGGTTGTATATTTTGGATGGAGTGTATGTGTGTTAAAATAGCTCAATAAAAATATAAACAAAAACTTTTTTGAAAGAAACAAAAGTAGAAATCTAGGTGGTAATTGCATGGAACCCTTTAAAGGGAAAGGCAGGGCAACTCTACCATTTCTCCAATCCCCTTTCTCCATTCTCTAACTGCCACTCTTCAATCTCCTCTCACACGCCCTCCTTATAAGAAAAGGAGTCCCAGACTTCAGTTCTTCCTTTCTTGCAGACTCTGGTGCTTTCTCCTTTGGCAGGGTGTTAATGGGTTTTTTTCTGCCCAAGGTTTCATACTCCAAAGAGTGAGGGTGACTCAGGCAGTGGGCCCAGGGGCAGGGGAGGGTGGGAGGCATTTCCCCTCCCATTCGCCCTCCCTGACAGCCAGGCCATAGCTGCTTTTCCCTGAATTCACCAAAAGAAAACACCTGGCCGCAGCCAGGAGCTATGTGTTTTCTTCCAAAGTTTCACATAAAAAAAGAAATACCACTTCTTAGATGTATGTGTATGTGGGTGTGTATACACACCCACCCACCCCCCCCCCCCCCCACACACACACACACGCTGAGGTATGATTGGACTGAAAAATCTTTTGTCCGCTTTGGGCTCACTTTCATTAAAAGCGCTTTCCTGCTAGCTGAGATCACTTCATCTGACCTGCTCAGGACATAGAGTGCCAATGGCCACTGGATCCTTACTGATCCCCACATTTCACCCACTGGAAGGCAGGTGGAAAGGGTGTTGGGTCTCAGGTAAGCCTGCACACAGGTAAGACCATGCAGCTTTGCTTCATACCTTCAATATGGCCCAGAGAAACCACACACCTATGAGAGCCATGAATGATGGCTATGAAATATGATTTGATAGCTAAGATTGGCCTGTAGATCGGTAGATGGCATCTAGTGGGAATTTTTCTAAGCATCACTGACATTGCATGTTGCAAAAGGTAACATTGCCTTTTATTTGATACTACCTGGTGAGCCGATTATCCCATGGTCAGTAGAGCATGGAGGCTAAAGTACCAGCTCTGACTCCAGACAGTGTAGATTTGAACCCCAGGCTGGCCATGTGTTGTCTAATTTCAGACAACCTTTCCACAATATGGTTTTCTTTTCTATAAAATGGATGCACTGAGTAGTACCTACCACATAGGGATGTTGTGAGGATTAAATGAATTGATACATATAACACACTTGGGCCAGTGTCTGAAAATAGTAAATAGCCCACAAACATGGACCAGGATTACTAAAATTCCTTTTCTCTTAAGGAGTGATGAGCAGTTGTCATCTAAAATTGACTCGTGGCCTCACCACGCCTCATTATAAAGATTATACAGACAATGCCAAAAGTTGACTCAGCACCCATATCAATACCCTTCTTTAGTATCGAGAACTCTTAGCCAGGTAAGAATGACCGACAGCAGGGGGATTACATCAGAATCAAGACTTTGGATTTCAACGTGGCTGAGCAGGTCTTTTTCTTATTCTAACTTTTTACTCTGAAATAATTTCTAATTTACAGGACAGTTGGAAAATTAATACAAAACCCATACAGAGAACTCCAACATACCTCCCACCCAGATAAGATACCTGGATCACCAACATTTAACATTTTGTCACATCACCATATCATTCTTTCCATCTCTCCTTTCCTTTCCTTTCCATCCCTTTTCCTTCCTTCATTCCCCTCCCTCTCCTTTGACACCTCCCCTCTCTATCTCTATCTCTAACTCTTTCTTTCGTTTTCATCTATTTATTTACTAAACATTTAAGAGTAGGTTGTATGCATCATGCTCCTTGAACACTTAATACTTTCATGGACATTTCTTAAGGATATTCATTTATGTAACCACCTTAAGTATAGTTATCAAGTTCAAGAAATTTAATACGGATATAAAGCTTACAGTCTATATTCCATTTTTTTCATATTCCCCAATAATATCTTTTTGTATCTTTCCTCCTCCATTATTAAATCCAGTCCAGGATCATGTATTGCATTTAATTGTTATTGTCTCTTTAGTCACTCATCTCTTTTCTTTTAATGTTTTTTCATTGTAAAATATAACATAGATACAAAGCAAAGAAAGAAAGCACAGTAATTTTCAAAGCACACTTCAACAAGTAGTTACATAACAGATCCCAGAGTTTGCCATGGGCTACCATTCTATCATCTCAGATTTCTCCCTCCAGCTGCTCCAAAACACTGGAGGTTGGAAAGAATATTAATACAGTGATTCAGTGTCATACTATTTTCTCTGTTATACTGCCTCCTTCTCCTCTGATCCATCTCCCAATCACAAGGGATCGTTAGGCAGTGCCCATTCTGACTTTCTCATGTTGAGAAGGGGGGTTGACATTAAAGGATAAGGGGATGTAAATCAATCAATTGTCTTATAGAGGCTGGTGCCTCTGAGTTTCAGGATTTATCTGACTTAGGAACTCTCTGGAAATTATGGGTTCCAGGAAAGCAAACAGTGCATGAAAGCTTTATAGAGTCTCTGTTTGAGCCTTAGGTTTTGTTAAATCAACAGAAGTGATGTTGGTTGGAGTTTAGCAAGCCATACCAATTAGCACTATCTAACTAAAGCTTGCACAAGAGTAGCCTCCAGAATAGTCTCTTGACTCTATTTGATCTCTCTTGGCCACAGATGTCTTATTTTATTACACTTATTTTCCACTTTTTAGTCTGGAAGGCATTGTCAATCCCACAGTGCCAGGGCCAAACTTATCCGGGAAGTCATGCTCTATGTTGTAAGAGAGATTGTCACCCTTGAATGCTATGTCCCATGAAGGTGGAGGGCAATGATTTCCTTGCAGAGTTGGGCTTAGAGAGAGGGACTTACCTTAGACTCAACCAGACTGGCTTCATTTATCAGGATTTTCTGCTTCTCTCCCACATTTGACAGACTGATTAGTATGTGTCTTGGGATAGGCCTTATTTGGATTTAGTCTATTTGGAGTTTGTTGGGCTTCTTTCATTTGCATATTTATGGTTTTTTTTTTAAGGTCAGGAAGTTTTTCCCCATTATATCCTCCACTAATCTTCCTAGCACTTTACTCTTCTCTTCTCCTTCTGGGATACCAATGATTTTTATTATTTATGTGCTTTGTTTTGTCCATCATTTCTCTTCCAATTTGATCCAATTCAAAATTTTCCATCTTTTTTTTTTTTTTTTGTCATTTTCTCTCTCTTTTTTTTTATGCATGGGCAGGCACTGGGATCGAACCCAGGTCTCTAGCATGGAAGGTGAGAACTCTGCCTGCTGAACCAGCGTGACCCACCCTCATTTTCTCTTTTGTGTGTTCAAAAATCAGTTGTCCTATCCTCTGGTTCACTTACTCTTTCTTCTGCCACTTCAAATCTACTTTTATGTGTCTCTAGTATATTTTTCATTTGGTCTACAACATCTTTAATCTCTGTGATATCTGATATTTATCTATTTATTTGTTCAAATTCCTCTTTATGCTCTTCTGGTGTCTTCTTGATCTTCTTTATGTCTTTAGCCATCCCGCTGGTTTTATTTAGTAAATTTATATGAACATCTTTGATTAGCTGATCCAAAGGCTGTGTCTACTGCTGTGTTTTAATTTGGTCATTAGACTAGGGTATATCTGTCTGTATCTTCACATGGTTAGTGATCTCCTGTCATCTTTGTGACATGTAAATATCTTGATAGGTTACTTTGAATGGTGATTTCCCTCAGTAGTGTAAAGCTTTGTATTTGTGGGATGGGTGTGGAGCAGGATGTGGGGTGTGGGGGACAGCACAACAGTGCAGTGACCTGCTGCAGTGCAGGTATATGCATGGGTCAAGGACTCTACACCGGTGCCTGCGAGGGTGGGGCGATGGGTCATGGTGTTGTGGGCGTGCGGTGCAGAGGCCGTGGGGGTGAGATGCAGCTCAGGTAGGCCTTGGAGGAGCAGAGTGCAGCACGGGGGACACAGAGGCAGGGTGTGGCAGGAGGAAGATGGGGGAGCTGAGCAGATGCACAGGGGCTGGTATGTGGGCAGGATGTTGGCAGGCGCGTGAAGCATGTGGGTGCGGGTGTCTGGGTGTGGGGTAAAGGGCACAGAAGTCAAGGCACAGGGAGGTTGGGAAGCAGGTGTGTCCTTGTATAGGGGGAGGGGTCCGGGGGGCCAGGATGCAGTTGCATGTGTGTGTAGGGGCGGGGCATAGGTTGCAGAGGTTGTGGGACATGTGCCAGGGGTGAGTGATGATGGTGGGTGAGGCCCTGGTGTGGGTCTTCAGGGGCAGAGGTGGGGTGGGTTGGGGTAGAGGTGCCCGCTTGTGCAGGGCAGAGGCTATGTGGCACTGATGTGTCCAAGAGAATCTGCCAGTTGTGGAGAAAGGCACTTGGCCATGGGGTGGGCCAAGAGTGTGCGTGTGTGGGGCAGCGGGGGTGGGGCGTAGGGGTCAAAGGGTGCACAGATCTGTGGGTGTCTGGCAGGGAGGATGTAGTTGTACTGGTGTGTGGATCTGGGGGGCAGAGCCCTGGTGGGTGCAGGTCAGGGGGGCTAGGCCTTGATGTGCATGTGTGTAGAGTTCAGAGGCAGGGAGTGGGATTCTACCTGTGGGCTGGGGGCAGGTAAGGCCTGGATGTGTAGGTCAGCATTTGCCCAGAGCTGAGGGGGCACAGTGTGAGTAGGTGTATGCACATGCACATGCACATGCACATGTCTGGCCTGATGCTGCTGTGTGCTTGCACCAAGCTCAGGGGGACTGGGGTTGGGAGACTGTATGGGCTGGGTGCGGGTGTGACCTGGCTATGAAGGTGAGCGTCTGCAGGGGGCAGGGAGGGGGAGGGGGGTGGAGGGGCTGTCTGCAGTAGGCAGGTCTCGAGAGGGGTAGGGGGAGACTGTGCGCTTGCACAGGAGAGGTGGGTGGGACCGGGACAGGCTTACTCACTGTGCTGGGTGGGGTCTGGGGTGGAGATGCATGGGGAGGGGATCTGGGGGGGAATGCTTGCAGTTCAGTGAGGGGCAGGTGACAGGGTTCAGATGCCTGGGGTATGGGGTGAGTCCCAGGTTGTGGGGGCAGGGGCAGCACATGTGAGGGTAGTATGCTCAAGGAACCTGGCTTGGCTTACTTCCTTGTTGCGGTCTCCCTGCCTGTGCACTCCTGAGGGCTCCAGGTCTCCATCTGGAAATGGGTGCACTAGGCTGTTTGCACTAGCTGGACAGTCTCCGCTTCTCAGCATCTCAATTCCTCTGCTTCTTCAACCAGGGCCTTCCTATGTGGTGTAGAAGACTCTCCCAGGTCATTTACACCCCATAATCACTCTCCTGGTCTTTTTTCTGTCCCTTCTCTAGCTGTTATTTGGAGCAGGGATGAACTCCACCTCGACTGGCTTCATTTTTAACTCTAATTGCAGCCTGATCTCTTTCAGTCACTTTAACTGTTATCATATAAAGCTATGCTAATTTTCAGGGCTGTAGCACTCCATTTCTGGGTCTTAGGTGTCACAGAGTTATTCAAAGTTCCAGGGAAATACCAGCTGATACACATTATAACTCAGTGTCTCAGAATCTAGAAATACATTTACAACTTCAGACAGTGTGGCTGCCATAAGGCCATATAATCTGGGTTCCCATTTTTTTAATAAGTATTTTTGAAAGAAACACTAGAGTATCTTGTTCTTTTGTTTCTGGCTTATTTTGTGCGACATGTTGTCCCTAAGGTTTCTTCAGTTTGTTGCATGCCTCTTGACACCCTTCCTTTTTGTAGTCGCACCATAGTCCATCATGTAAATGTATCACAGTTCACCATTCTACTTCTCACTCATTGTACCCTTTGGCTCCTTCAGCCAATTGGGCATTATGGATAATGTCCAAAATAAACAAACCATGTCTTACAGTATCCTCACTTGGTTGTACAATTAGCAGCACTCTCAATTTTAGACAATTTTCATTGGTCATAGCATCAAAGAATGGACAAACATAGCATCACCAACTCTCAAATCAAAACTACCCCTTATCACTTGTCCCTCCTTCCCGCCAATTAGTTGCTCCTGGTATTGCTGTGTTATTGTTGATATCTTCCTGTTAACTATTGGCCATAGCATGTATTTTTAGTTTCCCCCACAATCCTCTACTATCAACTCTGTCCATAATCGAACCTTTGAAATAGCTCATGCGAGAACTCGTTTATAATTGTAGATTTAATCAGTGGAATACATGGCACTATATATCCTCTTTCAATCATATCCACCTTCAATAAAGTGATGTTACTTATAAACCCATGGATTAGTTACCCTCACTTCTATCTGTTCCTTTGCATTTAGGTTCAACCTCATTGGTAGCCTTTCCCCCATCTCTAGCTTTTATGTACCTTTAGGTCTACTCTATTCTACAGTGTAACCTCTGAGATTACCTTTAACATATTCACAATAGCAAAATCACACAGTATCTTTACTGCCTTTAGTGTCTGACTTACTTCACTCAGCATTATATCTTTAAGGTTCACCTACGTTGTCATATCTTTGGGACTTCATTTTGTCTTACTGCTGCATAATATTCCATTGTATATATATATACCACATTTTGTTTATCCACTTGTCTGTTGATGGGCACTTGAATTGTTTCCATCTTTTAGCAATTGTTAATAGTGCCACAAACATCGGTGTACAATTGTCTGTGTATGTCACTGCTTTCAGCTCTTCTGGGTATATACCCTGTGTTGGTACTGCTGGGTCATGGGGCAACTCAATATTTCATTTTCTGAGGAATAGCCAAACTGTTTTCCACAGTGGCTGCACTATTATACATTCCCATCAACAGTGAATAAGTGTTCCAGTTTCTCCACATCCTCTCCAACATTTGTAGTTTTCTGTTTGATTAATAGCAGTAATTCTTACAGGTGATATCTCATTGTCATCTTGATTTGCATTTCCTTTTAGCTAATGAAAATGAGCATCTCTTCATATGCTTTTTAGCCACCTGTATTTGCTCTTTAGAAAAGTGTCCATATCCTCTGCTCATTTTATAATTTGGGTTGTTCTTTTGTTGTTGAGCTGCATAATTTCTTCATGTACACAGGATATCAAGCTTTTATCTGATATGTAGTTTCCAAATATTTCCTCCCATTGAGCTGGCTACCTCTTCAGCTTTTAAACAAAGTCCTTTGACATACAGAATGTCTTGATATCAAGGAATTCTCATTTGTCTATTCTTTCTTTCACCATTGTGCTTTGGGTGTAGAAGCTACCTCCTACTACTAGATCTTGGAGATGTTTTCCTGCATTTTTTTAGAAATTTTATGGCACTGGCTCTTACATTTAGGTCTTTAATCCAATAAAGTTGATAACCAACTTTCCCAAGTCTTCAAAGTAGGTTGCTGGATTTTGATTGGCAGTTCATTGAATTTGTGGTTCGATTTGGCTCTTTTTTATTTTTAACTATGGAGACAGATATACAACACAAACTTTCCCAGCTCAACCACTCCCACACATACAATTCAGTGGAATTTATCACATTCACAACGTTGTGCTACTATTACAACCATCATTACCAGAACTTTCTTTCACCCCACAGAGAAAGCCGATACCCATTACGCACTAACTCCCAGTCCCTCACTGGGAAATCTATACTCCGCTTTCTTTATACGTGAATTCTCATATTCTGGCTATTTTACATAAGTGGAATCATACAATATTGTCCCTTGTATCTGACTTATTTACTCATGTGGTGCTTTCAAAGTTCATCCATTCTGTAGCATGTGTCAGAATTTCATTCTTTTTTTTTTTTAATTTTTTTTTTTTTTTTTTACATGGGCAGGGACCGGGAATCGAACCTGGGTCCTCTGGCATCACAGGCAAGCATTCCTGCCTGCTGAGCCACCGTGGCCCGCCCAGAATTTCATTCTTTTTTAAGGCTGGGTTGTATTCCACTGGATATATAACACACTTTCTTTAGCCATTCATCTGCTGATGAACCTTTAAGTTGCTTCAACTGTTTGACTATTGTGAATAATACTGCTATGAGCATTGGTGTGTAAATATCTGTCCCAGTATCTGCTTTCACTTCTTCTGAATATATTCCTAGAGGTGGATTTGCCAGGTCACATGGTAATTCTATGATTAACTTTTTTTTTTTTTTTTGCGTGGGCAGGGACAGGAATCAAACCCATGTCTCTGGCATGGCAGGCGAGAATTCTACCACTGAGCCACCATCGCACCACCCTGATTAACTTTTTGAAGAATGGCCAAACCGTGCTCCACCACAACTGCTCCATTTTACATTCTCACCAGTGAGGTACTAAGATTTCTATTTCCCCACATCCTTGCCAGCACTTCTTATTTTCCAGTGTTTAAATAATGTTCTTTCTAGTGAATGTGAGGTGGTACCTCATTGTGGTTTTGATTTGCATTTCCTTAATGACCAATGATGTTGAGTTTCTTTTCATGTGCTTTTTTGCCATTTGTATATCTTCTTTGGAGAAATGTCTATTCAAATCCTTTGCCCATTTCTAAAAAATTGGGATGTTTGTCTTTTGTTGTTGAGTGCAAGAGTTCTTTATTCTGGATATTAAACCCTTATCCGATACATGGCTTCAAAATATTTTCTCACATTCTGTTGATTGTCTTTGAGATGATTTATTTTATTTTATTTTATTTAACATGGGCAGGCACCAGGAATCGAACCTGGGTCTCCAGCATGGCAGGTGAGAATTCTGCCACTGAGCCACCATTGCACCGCCTACAGATGATGTTTTGAACAACCCTCTTCTCAGTTCCTATGTGTCCCAATGCCTTCTCATGAAAATCAAAGCTACCTTTGCTGGCCCTGCAGATTCTGAGAAACTCAGTTCCTGGACAGCCTCAATGCTTTTATAACAAGTTCTTTCTCTAAGACTTTTATATTTTAGGGTAGAAGATTGCTGCATTTCCCATCTCCTGAACAAACAACACTCACTCTAGACCATGATTTTTTTCTAGGAAATCAACCAAAGAGTACAGTACTCACATATAATATGGATATTCAGAGCCATCCTGGCATATTATTTGCTTTGAGGACAGCTGCTATCTTCTTTGGAAGAAGATTCTAGTCAATAAACACTAAAATAAACTACCATGAGTAGAGTACAAATAGCACATTTTAATTGTACCACATTTAAAAAGTTGTGCCTGCTTCCAAAAAGCATATAAAAACTCAGGGAAGAGAGGTATGGATCCCGGGACTGGATGCTCAGTATCAACATGCCCTCTTCCTTCTATTCCCTCTCTCACAGTCATGATGTCATTTTTGTAACACTTTGTATTTGAGATTGCCTTTGATGTGTGATTTAACAGGGTCAAATTTCAACTGTGAGCAATCACTGAGGCAACAGAAGGGAAGTAAATACCCAGAGATGACCTTGAGGATAACTCTTAAGATAAATATCTTTGGATATTACTATTAGGAAGAAATAGTCAAGTACAAGAATCCCTCAGGTGTTTCAAAAGTGTCCTCTGAATGAGGGAAATACCAAATCACCATCAGGTCAACATCACAGTAATAACTGTAGGAATGATCCATCCATGGATGCTAAAATCAATGCACAACAGCTTGAAGATAAACAGATTATTTGCATGGTCTAAGTGTATTAATTATAGAGGGAAAAGCAGTAACTTTACAGTGGAGAGACCAGGCAGACTCTGCCTTAACTAAGTAACCAAAGCTAACATCTTTAGTAATAAGACATGGTGATATCACGTGTCCTGGATACCATGTACTGAGAAGAACCCAACATTACTTCTGTAGAATTCCTGACCAAAATGTACAATTTCGAGCTCAATCATGAGAAAATGTCAGACAAGCCCAAATTGAAAGATATTTTACAAAGTAACCAACCAGTTACTCTTTAAAAGTGTTAAAGTTGTAAAAGACAAAGAAAGATAATGAACTGTCATAGATTGGAGAAGACTAAGGAGACGTGACACCTAAATGGAAAGTAGGATCCTGGATTAGATCCAGGACCAGAAAAAGGATCTAGTGAAATTCAAATAATGTCTTTAGTAAGGAGTGTTGTGCCAATGTCAATTTCCTGGTTTTGCTCATAATACTATGGTTATGTAAGATGTTAATGTTAGAGAAATCTGGGTGAGGGGTAGACGAACTCTTTGAACCATTTTTGCAACTTTCATTAATTCTAAAATATGAAATTAAAAAAAAGAATTTAAAAATGTCCTTCTCAATAGGAAATCTTCAAATATAGGTAGATGCTTTGCAGGTTTCATTGGCCTGGCACACATAAAGTTGTAGAACTGTAGGATTCTTGATTCAAAAAAGAATTATAATAATGAACTATTCAAAAAAGATAGTTTCACCTTATGTAATCAATTGAAATACCTAAAAAGTAAACCTTGCCTTGATGATGAAATGTATCATTGTTTAATTCAGTAAAAAAAGTAAAGAGACATTGATATATTGCAAAATGTAAGTATAGTTGTGTGGAAAAGAACATTATACTTGTCCAAATTGATGACCTGTTCTATACGGTCCCGAATCCTGAGTTTTGAAGCATAGTGGGAAACCTAATGGTGTTTTCTTCAGTTAAGACATTTTAAGATTCACTCAGATGAATTGAGGAAATAGAAAGTGTGCGCATTTTTATTATCTGAGACACTCCTTTGCATTTCACAAAGCTGGTCCAAGGTGCACTTTTTCCGCCAGTATTTTATCCAGGAGGACAGAGTATAGCCTTCACTTGGACTCATATTAAATAAGAGCATTCACAGGTTAAATATCTAAGATTCATTAGGTTACAAATGCCAGGAAGAAAGATGCATAACCTGAAAGAATTCTGGATTCACTATTGCTGTACTTCAGAGTTTTTTTTATCATGGGGATGACTAATAATATCCATAAAGGTGACACTTTGATTAACACTTTCATTTTCTACCATACTTTGTGGGTTTCATAACATTTTCCTATTTTATTTCAGCAGTAAGAGTAAACATTGATTGAGAACCTAAGGAGTGGAACCCAGACCCTGCTCCAAAGTCACTGCCAGTCTAGCTGAGGGATGGGATGTATGCAAAGGCCCAATCCCACCATCAAACAAAAATATCTGGAAGCATGGGCATCAGGGCAGGAAAGAGGTGGTGAACGTTATGGTAAAGGAAAAAATGTCTTGGGCCAGGCAGAAGGCAAGTAATGGGATAGAAAATGGGTGGGCATCCAAGTGGGAAGGCCGCCAATAAATGTGGTATTTTGTTCTATGGATGGTGAGAAGCCGTTCAACCGTTTAAAAAAAGAATGGATAAGATTGTATTAGGAAGAGTCATTTGAAGCAACATGTAGAAAGAGTCAGGACTGGGGGAAAAAAACTGAAGACAAGAACAGCAACTGGTAGCTGTTGCTAATAATAGCAGCTAATATTCATAATTCCATTTAATCAGCCCAGTGTTCCTGGGGACTAATTTACTATAATCCCTGTTTTACTGAACAGAAAATGAAGTGGCAGAGATTTTGAGCAGCATAGTCTTAACAAGGTCACAAAAGTAAATGTGACTTAAATTTGGGTTAATTGATTACAGACCTGGGACTTTTAACAGATACTCAACATTCAAATAATAATGATGGCAGTGATTATAATGACAACAAGGGAAAGGACCTTGTGTTAAACATGCCTTGGCAAAAGGTGGTGTGCTGGTGCTTTGCACACATTTAGTACTGGGAGTGGGGTTGTCAGGTAGATAACATTGTCAAGAATGCATACTGCACTGGTAAAGGCCTGACAGGCATGGTTGGAGTGGGGTGGGGGAAATTGAACTGAGCACTATGAATGTGGGAAGGGAAGGACAAGGAGTGAAATTCTTCATGCTTGTTCAACAGAAGAGAACAGTGCATGGCTGAGGGAATCAGGGAAAGCCAAGGGAGAAGGAGGTGGAGAGGCTTAGTTGCTTTCAATAAGCTGAGAATCACTTCCTGGTTTTTCAAACAAACAAATGGGAAGGAAGGTATTCATTAAAGGAAGAAAGGGGTGAATCTCCTTATCTAAACAGTGTTAATGTTTTTGGCAGGTGAGGTAGGTTGATGTATGTACCCCAACAAAAGACATGTTCTCAATCTTAATCCATGTTCCTGTGAGTGTGAACTCATGTGTAAATAGGAATTTCTGAAGGTGTTATTTTTCATTAAAGTGTGGCCCACTGAATCAGAGCGGGTCTTAATCCAAATTCCTGGAGACATTGTAGAAAGAGAACCCAGAAGTCAGAGGAAGCCACAGGAAGGAGCTGAAGTCAGAAGAAACTGGAGAACAGACACAGGAGAGAGAACACCATGCAACCTGAGGCAGAGATGCAAAGCAGGGATGCCCAAGGATTGCAGCAAGTCAGTGCCAGGATGCTACTGACTTTGGAAAGAAAGCAGGGCCTTGCAGTTTGGAAATTATATGGTGATCTTTAGTGTGTTTGAAATTATTAAGAATAAATAATCCAATTTTCAAAGATGGGTAGGTTTTACTTGGTAATGTCCTTAATTTTCTAAAGTCTTATATAAAAGCAAGGAATTTTCACTCATGTAAAAATAATTTGAAATGGTTTGAGAATTTTGCATTTCAAATTATTGCCTTTTAACTTCTGTTCTACTGTTTATTTGAAAAGACAAACCTTTAACTATTATTAATATTTATTATCATTATGAGTGTTAAGGTTATTATGCATGTAGAAACATTCAAGCAGGGTAGAAGACACCAAAAGAAAAGTTAGACTCCCTTAGCTCTACTCCTTAAAAATCCTGTATGTCTTCGTTTCTGTTTTAGCTCTGATGGTTATTTACACTGCATCTAAATTGTTTCTTTACCCCAGAAAGGGCACATATTTTGAATGCTTATCAAAGGCCTGATTTGCTTTTGTACAAAATGGTACGGCTTATTGTTTTCTTTTACTAAGAGGCATTAGCTCATGGTAACTTTTAGAAACAGATTTTATTGATATTTTCAGCCGAGAGCTGTAAAATGTTAATATTTAAAGGAAAAGTATGTTTTTAGTATGTGACAACTTTGAACAGCCTCATTCTAACCATTACTAAATGTACATTAAAGTGTGCATATAAATTCTATTTGAATAACTTTCATGCCTCACAAACTCTGAAGAACCTGTTAAATGGTTTTTGATAAGGTGTAGAATGTTTAAAGAAACACATTTGCTTTTAAAAGCAGCTTTATCAGAATCCATGACGCTTACATTGTGGCATAAACGTATATATTATAATGATGGGGGAGCAGCAAGAAAAACAGCAAACTGAAAATGGAGACATTGCTGTCGGATCTAATATTTAACCAGTTTATTATTCTGGGATGATTGCTCATGCATCTGTTAGCACTGTCTTCTCTTCCTTTTCAACCACGTAGTTGAACTCAATCATGGTGAGCTCCTCCAACTTTACGATCACTGAAAGTAAAAATTCAGCTAAGAGTGCCTTGCCTTAATTTGCACTTCTGCATGGGAATCCTCTGGGTTACCACTGCAAGATGAATTTTTACCCTGTTTCTTCATGTTATTAATTAACCCAGCTGCAATAATTGTTTCTCTGGGCCCTCTCCCTATCTCTTATCCTATCCACCACCCCCAGCCCGGGTTGCCTCTCCAGCCCTATGACCAAGTCCCCATTAGAGGCCTTTCATTTCCACCAGCCCATCTGACAACGGTGTTCATAATTGCTTTGTCTAATTGCATGGGATCAGGGTGGTACACTTTAAAAGGGTGTCTGCAATCAAGAGTGGTATTTCAATTTGCCTCATTAAATTATTTTCTCCTGTGGCCGATATCATGGCTAATTTTATGAAATGTCATTATTCCCACAGAAAGGAGTGAAGCAGGAGTGGGGAAGGGTTAACATGGGAGCAAATGCTGCAGCCCACCTCTCAGCCTGGCCCATGCCCACTGACAGCCACATTCTGCTTGGAGGCACCGTTATGTTCTGATTTTATCCCCTCCATTGTCCCCTCCATTGTCTCATCATGACGCCATCCAAGGGTGGCTTCAGAATCTGTAGTCACTGGTCTCCAAGGGGTAGATTTATATTTCAATCTAATTTCCTGTATCACCTGGATTCTTTCTTCTGACAAGGGCTTTATAGGATCCTCCAGCCGGCCAAAGGGGTCCTTGGCATACAAAAGATTAACTGTGGGAGATGGCCCCATTTCATGCCTCCAGCTGGACAGCAATTGGCCTTTCTGAGAGCCCCGATCCAGACCAAATATATAGTGAAGAATCAACCAAGACTCACAATATTAAGAGAGCTTCTCTTTATTATTTACAGGATTTTACCCAGCCTGAGCCATTTGGATTGAAAAGAGAAAGAGTGTGCAAAGAGATAAATACACTTCCCCCACTCCACCTGGTTCCCCAACCCTTGCCACTGTGGCTATTCATTCCAGAGTAAACTGAACGTTTCATAAGAACAGATGAAGAGCTGTGAACAGTGGTTAGTTGCAATGATGCTAATTAGCATTTTATAGGGAGGTGAGAAGGGAAAATACATATTTTTCCTTTGACAGCTCCAAACCAACATGGGGGTTTGTGGTCTTAGATCTGAGCTGTCCAGTATGGTAGCCACTGGCCATACATGGTTATTTCAACTTAAATTGAATTTAAACTAAGAAAAATTAAATTAAAAATAAACACCAGCTCCTCAGTCACACTAGCCATATTGTAAGTGCCAACAGCCACAGACAGCTGGTAGCTACCGTATGAGAGAATACAGATATGGAAGCTTTCCATCTCTAAGGAAGTCTCCACTGGACGGCTTTCTAGTTCTTTCCCTCCACCTCCCGACTTCAGAGCCTTGCCTGGCACCATCCCTCTGGCTTCCTTTTTTTCTACCCCAATGCTCTTCACCTCTCATCATCATTCATTCTCAGATGTTTGACTCGCCTCCCCGAAGTCCTTCACCATGAAATGGTTATCTGCGGCATGAGTTCAGCTCCACCATTTTCAAATGCTTCCGTGCACTGATTACCTCCTTGTGATGCCCTTTGGATTAGGGAGGGCAGGTGTATCCTTTATTATTATGCTTTTCAGCTAGCAGGGAATCAGAAGCTCAGAGAGCTTAAGGAACCAACTTGTCCAAAGTTGCACATGGGTGCGAGCCATCTTCTGATTTCTAGTACAGATTCTTCTTGTGATTTGTACTTTATTTATGGAAGTCATGTGGTCTTAATTTAAAAATAGGTAAGTTCAACATTTTCTCCATCTCTCTACAGCAGGGTATCATTGGGGGACAGTGTTGGAACGAGAGCAGGAAGACCCGGCTGGATGTGCAATCTGGGGCAGATTATTTCCCTCTCTGGGTCTGAGGTTCCTCAGCTGGAAAATTTGGAGAGGGAGCTCTTGTAAAATAATGCTAAGATTTCTTCTGGCTCTAAAAGACAACATATAAATTAGATTATTTCTACTCATATGGCTCTTTATTTATTTATTTCCAAAATGATTCGCTGACCATGAAGTAAAAGCTTCCCTGCCCTAGTTTTTGGGGTGACAGTCAGTCTAGCAGCTTCCTATTGTTCATTTAAGGGAAGGTCACCTCCAGTAAGACATTTGGAGTTGTAATATAGGCCCTCATCAGCCAACGCAGGGTCCTGGGTTCGAGGCATTAGCTTCCTCTGGGAGAGTGAAATACAGCATTTCAGACCTGGAGAATCAGAATCTGCATATTTTCAAAATCTCAGGTTATTCCTTTGCACCCCAAAGCCTGAGAAACTCTCATCCTGGCCTTAGAAAGACAAAAATAAAGCAACTCACCTGCACATAAATCTGCCTTCAGGGAGCCAAGCAACCCAGGAGTTTGCCCAGCACTGCCAGCCCTCTGTGCCAGGTTGAGCTGCGGCCGCTCCCCTGAGCGTTTTTCCACGTGGAGCTCCTTCCCTCTGTGGAGTTAAATTCTGTCCTCCGTCTGTTCCTTCTGTACAAAAGGTTCTCAGGAAACATGGAGAGGATTCATGGACAATACTTTTGTCTGTGGAGTCTACCGACTTAGAGGCTCTTTCTCTGCTCCTCCAACCTCTACCTGCCAGCTCACTAAGGGAGACCAAAGCTCCCCAACTTGGAGCAGTTTTTCATGCACACCCTGTGGTCCTCTAAGACCTCCGACAGCGGGAATTGCTTCTGTGGGATGCATCTGAGGGTAGGTAGACCTTAGACAGCGCAGCCGAGTCACTTAATGGCTCAAGTGAGCCGCTGTTTGAGGTCCCAGTGTCTGTGGGAGGCTGGAGCTACCCACCATCTCTCAGTAAAGGGAAAGAAGAACCCGACCCCACCAGACTAGAACCTGAGACAGTGGCCATCCGAACCTATAGGAGAGGAAGAGGATGAGGCAGGATTCAGGACACATTAACGCAGAGAGAAATTCAGGGTAGCAAACGTTCCGGCTATGAGGCTCCAAGCACCACCATGCCAGCCTCGTTGGAAGAATGAGCTGCTTTTTGTGTATGGGCCATCATGTCCTGAGTCTGTGCCACATGTCCCTGGGCCCTGCGTGCCCAAGCCTAAAGCACCTGCAGGCTGACACCATCAGCAGTTTGGATCCAGAGCCTGACCAAGGGCCCTTCTCCAGGCTGGAGGCACCTCCCGGGTCCAACCAGATTCCCCTTCCTGGGAGACAGGGATGTGAACTGCGCTCAGAGGAGCTGGGAGTGCCTTTCTGACGGGAAAAGACCAAGTCCCCAGCCTTGGGGGTGGGGCCCAAGGGACAGGGATCCTTAGTTGTGGGCCTGCCCAAGGCTAGCTATAGTCCCAGGGGATGTGAGGGGGTCAGAGCGACCAGCCATCTCTTGGTTCATCTTCATGTCCTTCGTTATGAAGCTGCCTGGCTCCATTGCTTCCTTGTTTCCTGAAACTCTAACTGGTGCAGAAAGACATGCCAATGGTGGAGAGTCTCAGGGAACACATGGGTAAAGAGGCCATTGGGCGACCTCTGAGAGACCAATGTTAGGCCCAGGATGCGGGCAGAAGTGAGGTCTCAAGTATCTCAGGTTTAGGCTCCCCTGGAAGCAGACCATGAGACAAGAATTCATGCGCAAGTAGTTATAAGGAGATGATTCCCAAAGTACAACAAGGAGGTGGGGAAGTGAGAGAGGGAAGTGAAGGAAGCCAGGACAGGCCATGTTGAGCAGAATGCTGTTGAGGGTACTGGGGGCTCAGCCCCACTGGGGCCTCTGGGAGACAGTGTAGAGCCTGCCTCAGACATGTCCCGTTGAGGGACAAAGAGGTGGGCTATTTAGCCATCAACTTTCACCTGAAATTGGGTGAAGGTCATTAACTTCCCAACGTTTCCAGCTGTCCCAGTGTCTTGGGGCAGAGTCGTGCAGGTGCTGGCAGGGAAGCTATGGCATAGCTGGGGACAGGGCCTGTGGAGGGGGTGTGGGAGTGTGCTGAGGGGGGTGCTGCAACCTGCAACCCAAACTGCTGCCCCTCCAGACAGCTAAAGCAGCAAGAACTCCTCGGACTGCATCTGTTCTCATATGGGGAGGGGGCTGTGCTCATTGAGGCCTGGAGATTTGCGAAAGGCACATCCATGTTCAAGCTTTCAGGAATCCTACCCTCTACCATAGACTAACCCTCCCCTACCTTGAAAATGTTGACTGGGTTTTCTCTTGTCTTTTTCCTACCCGGACCTCCCCAAGATAAGATCTGATTCCTCTGGATTTACTTAATTTTTTTTTCTTTTTTACATTTTACATTTCTAGTTTAGCCTCTTCTACAGACATTGATGAGATGATCTTTTTATTTTGTAGCAAGCAGAATTAAAGAAGTGTGGAAAGGCAGTTTTAAGTATGTATTTAATTTCAGATTTCTCCACATTTCTTTAACTCTGCTTGCTACAAAATAAATAAAAAAGATTGCCTCATCAATGTTTACTCATTCTCGTAAGTCACTCAAATTAGGGAGACAAGCACTGTATCCCAAAGAACTTGTTAAACTATTTGCCCCTCTCCCTCACATCAGGTAATCATTTAGTTAAAGGTATAAGATCAATTGGCAGTTGAAGATCTATTTTTTCCCTGAACCCTTTATTGTTCTGGAGAAAAGGGCAGTTGCTTATGTCACCAAAAACAAGGTGGATGGGAAACCAGGTGCCCACAAGCAAGAGCAGGGCTCAGAAAATGCGTCTCCACTGGGCCCACTCCTCCTCCATCCTCATGGAACACTTGCTGGCCCAGGATGGCCACCCGGTACCCAGTGTGCAGGCAGGTGTGCCAGCTTCCTGCTAGACACTAGGGGTGGCAGGCCCTGCCCAGCCCTGCTGTGACCTGAGCCCGTTGAGCGGAGAAGCCTGCCACCCAGCTGCCTTCCACAGAAGGAGTCTTTGTCCCTGCTCCCTCCCCCTTCTCAAGAAATAGGATGCCCTGGCAAAACCCACCACCACCCCACACTTCCAGAACTTCTTTCCGAGTAAGAACACTGCTTTATATCTAAGTTCAGGGGGCTGCACTTCTCTGAGACTCAGTTTACTCATGTATAAAAGGCCAGTCGGGCATGATGATCAGATAAGGGGATGTAGAAGCAACCTAGCAGGTGTCCACGTGGTTATCCTTCAGGTAGGGGAGCTGGGGACAGAGGCTACAACTTTCTTTGTATCATTTCATGAATGAAGGCAAAAGTAGCACAGGTGAAAACAAGCAGATTCCTCAAGCAGTGGATTTTTCCTCTAAGCCTCTGATTCCTGTATTAGGTGATTCATTAATTACAACAAAAAGAAGGGAACATTTCCAGACGATGGAAATGCCGGCCTTAATGGTGGTAGGGGCGGTTGCACGGGTGTCCACATTAGCAGCGGTGAAGACACGGTGGGGGTGGGGGAAGGGGATGGGTTGGGGTGGACACCTTTAGCCTCCTCCTGGACACACTTCAGGCTCCAGGATCCAAGTCCAAGCACAGAGAGTTTTAATTCCCAGGGGATTAAGATTTAGTAAACTTTCCCTCCTAAAAAGTAAGGACAACACACACACCTCTCAAAACGAAGGAGGATTTTCTGCCCGGGTGTAAAGGACAGCTCACAGAGACGTCTCAAACGCTGCCAAGGTGTTCAAACTGCGCTCCCTGACCCAGGAAAGCCGCCTGGGTCTTTTCTTATCCAATCGCGCCACCGCGCGGATGTCTTGGGCACTGCGGGCGACATACGGGGCCATCCATCCGCGGGTGTGGAGACCCCGGTCCCAGGCAGCAAAGGGGCCAACGTTTGCAGCCTTTGACCGGACGCAGTTTCACCTCGTGCATCCACTGACAGACGAAAAAAGCTGGAATTGGGGACCTACTTTTTATTTTGGCGGGCACTGAGGACCAAGAGAAACCAAGTTTAAGATTTCAGGAACGCCTGAAAACGTGGGGCGGACTGGTAACCCAAATTCCTGGAATTAAACCCTCTCTGCCCCAACCGCAGCCCCCTCAGAGAGACACAGAGGCTGGGGTTGGAGGGAGGACGCTTCTACACTCGGGCGCCCTTTCCCCTATCGGATACCTCTGTGGGCAGTCGAGGCTTCAGCACTGGGTTGGGTTCACATGGATGCTCGCAATTGGGGTAGAGGGTTCGGACTCCTCTGCCCGGGCCCCCAGGCCCGTCCTTGGCGCTGCGTCTCCCCCTGGTGGAGAGTCTCTGTGCCTGTCAGCCGTTCCCGCGCCCGTTTGGGATAGGGATGAGCAAGAGTGGCTGAAGTGGGGGTAAGGGTCTATCCTTCTTACTACTCTTCGCTCCCCGGGCCAAAATCAGAATCCTTTCTCTCGGCATCGTCCCATGTTCCTCGGACCACTCCTTGACGCACAACTTGGCAAGACGCCGCGCCCTACGTGCGTGGACGTGCTCAGGACCAGGGGGCCGCGCCCTGGTGGCCCCATGGAGCTGCCCCAACAGCTGGACCATAGGACCAGTTTGCTGTTGCTTCTGCCCAAACATGATGGAAGCCGGGGCGGAGACGTGATGGCAAATTTTTTTCAATTGAGGCGTGTCCTCAAGCGCAGGTGGGCCCCTGTCGATGGCACACTCTCCGGGATGCGCGTCCACCAGCAAGCGGAGGATGGAGCGGATGCTCAGACTTCCGCAGCACACATGCTGTGACCCTGGGGGTTGGAGCCGCTGACTTCTCGGCTCTCTCGCCCTGCTCGGCCCCGGAGCCTCGCCCGCGGGGAAACGCTGCTTGGGGCGTCTGGAACTGGAGCTGCTTCCGGCGCTCCCAGGGCACTAGGTCCCGCGCGCGAGCGCGGATCTCGGGCGCCTCCTGGCGGCGGCGGCGGCGGCGCGCGGGACATGTAAATTTCTCAGGTCCAGAGCTGTCCGTCCTGGGCACTCGGATTCCGTCCACCCGCCGCCCGTCGGCGTTCCCGCAGCCGCACGGACCGCGGCGCCGAGGCCTATTCGCCTCTTTACAAATAACGATGGCCCGGGAGGGGGAAAATAGAGTCTTTAAAAACCAGATAGGGTAGGAGAAGGGAGGATGGGAGAAGGGAGAAGGGAGGGTGGGAGAAGGGAGGGTGTGTGTATGAGTTGAGGGGTTGGTGAAAGCAATAAAACTCAGATCGTTTCCTTGGCGAGATAGCGCGGCTATAATGCACGGCGGGGGGGGGGGGGGAACAGCGGTTTATTTGCAGATGCTGGATAAAAGATGATATATCGACACGGTTTAGAGTATCATGCGCCTGGCTCTCAGGAAGCCACAAGTACATATTTCCTGAAATATCGCCCGACACAATATCTAGTCCACACGACACTTAAAGCCCGGGAGGGAAAACCGCAGTGTCTCACAAATTCGCTCCTGGCTTCACATTCGGGGGGAAGGAGACCCCACCCGAGCAGGGTTTGGCGCGCCCCGACGCCCCCTCCCCTCGCCTTTGTCTTTGGTCCAAGTAATTCACTTAGTGATGGATCTTAATAAATACGTCTGAGAACTGTCCTTATGCTCGGTAAATATTGGATTAGCTTTTCAATGACCAAGCTCTTGAAAAGGCTCGAGAAATCCACACCAGGTCTCAACTAAGCCTAACAGTCAATAGGTAAGGAAAATAAGTTATTTCCCTGGCTAGGGTGGGGGACTTGGGCGGGGATTCCCACCAAGGACAATAATACTAAATGGGAAAGCAAAGGGGGACGGGGCGGCGGGGGTGGGTGGGGGGGAGCACAAAGCTTCGTGTCAACTGGTATTTCCGCCATCTCAAGGGTGCTCCTAAAGGATCCTGCGACTTTGCTCCAGGGGACGTCTAGGTTCTATTTTTACTTTCAGTGTTGGGGGTGAACCCTTTTCTTTGGCATATACTGATTGTTTGGATCTGCTTAAGGGAGTATTTTATGGGGCTATGGGGTGGGGAGCAAGACGCAAATTATCTGCCATTGCCCTGTGCTAACTCCGATAGCTTAGGCGAGGAAGAAATAGGCAAATTTCTTGGAAGTCTTGGTGCTGTCTCGCTCTTACTGAAACTGGCAAACCAAACGAAGCAGGAGACACTGAAGCATTAAAGAGAAGTTCCTTCTCCCTCCATCCAATGTGGGAAGGGGAATATAGTGGGAGGATGCTTCTGAACTGGTTTCCCGTCGCGCTGAGACGCCAGGGGGATACCGCTCGGAATTCGGACGAAAGGGGGCGCCCCTTAGCTGCGAGGAATTGGTAAAGAGGGGTCGCGCGGAAGTGGCCTCGGAACCCGCTGCGGCCGAAGTCGAGTTGGGCCCAGGCCTATGCGTCCCTCTCGGACTCTCAGAGCCTTTCCTGTGGCGCGTGAAGGGGCGACTTCGTGCGCAGGGGCGTCAGGGCGGGAATAAAAGGGCAGAATTTTCATCTAATTTGGAGCCCCGAATCCCCCAGACCCCGGGCACCCCGGACCACCTCCCAATTCTGGGCACTATCGACGGCTGCGACGCGGGACTCCCATGCTGGAGAAGCGTAGTCGCCCGCGCCCAGACCCAGAGGCAGGCAAAGTGCGCGCAATGAACCAACCCTGAAGGCGGACGGTTAGCAGACTCCCGCCAGAGTGTTAGAGCCAACGTGGAAGAGACAGAGAGATCCAGCTCTCAGCGTGTCACGGGGCCTAGAAGGGCAAGCGCCCTCTGAAGCCATCAAAGACAGGGATGGCTTTTTTCCCCTTTCCAGCTCCCCCCCCCCCAATAGATATAGCACGAATTTTTAATGCGTCTTCCTTTCACAGACAACAATACAGGGTTTGAAAGCCGGACACAATTTGGGTTTTGTGCGGGTCCCTCCTCGCGCTCCCTAGGCCCAGCTGGCCATATGGAATCCAGCATGGAGCCCGCGGATGACAAAGGGACCCAGTGACAGGCCCAACAAAACCCCAAGGAGACTTCTGCCTGACTCCGGGATTCACTGCCCGCGATAAGCGCACTGAATGGTGCAGGGATAGTGGTGGTGGGGGGCGGCCCCTTCTCCCTCTTCCCCTCTTTCTGTCCCCTGCGAGCTTTTCTCTCCCTTTTTAATATGCACGCCTCTAACATCCCCAGCTCCCAGCTCTCCCATTGTGCCGTTTTGTACCGCCCGCTGTAGATTGGGCGAAGATAGACTACCGAGGTGGCCCCCGCGCCGGGTGCGCTCCCAGGGCGCTGGGGTTAGGGCCACACAGGGCTCCGCGGGGGCTTTTATTGACTCCTTGGGGATCTGAGGACAGAGAGAGGCGGGCTGCAGGCCCACCTCCCTGGCTCCCGGCTGCGCGAACGCATACCCAGACTACAGGCCTGCGGGCCTGGCCACCGCCTCAAAAGTGCCCTGAATCACGCGCACTCACCGGAAGCCTTCGAGATTTGGACCCTCCTCGCCCTGGAGGTCTGGGGGGAGGGGTGTTCCGATGATCATTCTCGGCCCTCAGAAGCCCCTGCGTCTTGACCAGTCAAAATAAACTGAACATTGCAGGAGTTAAGCCCTCAGGCCGCGTGACAATCCCGGTTCAAGGAACTCAGCGCCCTTCCCGGAGGATTCCGGGGTTGCAGGAAGTTGTGAGTGGCATGTTGGATAGTTAGTACCAGGGCAAGTTGAGCATTTGATTATTACACAACTGACGATTTGGGGATAATTCACTGGCTTTGAAAAACAGGAAGCACGCCCCCCCCCACCCCCCACGTTTCCAAGCTAGTGTGAAGAACAAAGGAAGAATTTTCCGCATTTGGGAATACCGCTCTGTGTCCCCAGCGGAACCTGGAGATGAGAAAAGACATTGAGGGGTCTATCAGAAAGACTCCCCGCGCCCTCGATTATCCAGGGACCGGTGCGCAGCGCGGGAATGACGCGAATCACGTCCCTGGGCGTGTTGCGCCGAGTGCTATTGACGCGCAGATTTGGTCACACAGATAATCATGTTTGCTTTGGATATTGAATTAAATCTAATCATCAACTAGGGAGAGCGAGAAAGTCATCCGGGACGGCTCCCTTTGCTCGGCCTTCTCCCCTCCCGCCCCTACAACGCCCCTCCTCCCACCCCCCTGCCTTGATGATGGAGCTCGAGAGAGAACCAGAGGTACAATTTCCGAGTGGGCCGACTTTCAATCCCAAAGCGTCTTCGAGCGCCTGGTGAGCTCTGAGCCGTAGAGCCCTGAGGGTTTTCGGGAATTGTAGCAAGACAGGAGAAAGGCGCACTCCCCAGTCCGCAGGGGTCCCCCCTCGAAACACTCCCCAGCGTGGCAATGTGTGCGCCAGCATCCGCCGAGGAGATCTGTTCCCAGCCACCAGAATAAAATGGATCAGTTCTTACTGGGGAAGGACCGATACACACCCCCGGGGTGGGAGAGTTGTTTTGCTCATTTCCCGCTTCCACCTTCCACAGCCCTCCATCCCCACCCCTCGTCCAAACTGCAACTTTCTAGGAATTTACGCAGCCCCACGTAAATGGGGCTAGCCCTAGCCAAGGGCTAGGTCTGGGGAGCTGCACGCCGCCAAATTTGAAGGGGGGAAGAGGCGCTGAATTCAGTCTGCAGAGTGAGGCCTGGAAACCTGGGCAAGATGGGCAGAAGGGAGGCTTTCCCCAAAGTGCCACTGACTCCCTCTGCGAGCTCCCTGGTTTCCCTGGCCAAAGAGGGAGAGGCTCGGGCACCGACTGCCCCCCACCCCCACGTCCTCCCTTCCCTACTTAAAGCCCCAGGCGCCCTGCCGTCCTCTAACCTCAGGCCTGGGGGCCCTCTGCTAGGCCGCCTCTCTTCGCCCGATTCTGAAAGGGGACTGGGGAGTAGAGAGAGCTGTCCCCCCTCAACCTCATCCACCCCCACCCCCACCTCCTTAGTGCGAGGTAAATCAAACGCAACAAAGTGAAAGTCATCGAGTGTAGTGGCTTCAACAGCTTCTCAGACTGAAGGAGCCACTCGTAGATTTGGGCGAGCGAGGGGGGCTTTCGCTCCCCGCCTTGGAGTCTCCCAAAGTCACTTTCCCTTCCGAAGCAGGGATTCAGTGGCCCGGGGTTCCGACAGCGCGCGCGACCGGGAGGGAGCCGGGTGGAGAGGGAGGGAGCCGGGTGGAGAAGGAGGGCGACCCCGGGCTTCCGGCCGACAGCTTGCAGGCCCGAGCCGGAGCGCACCGCCTCCGCCCAGGCTTCTATGAGCCGGGTCCCGTCGCGCCTCCAGGAGGCCTCTCCGAGGAGCCCCTCCAGCCCCCCTGGTCCCCCGGCCAGCGGGAGGAGAACTGCAGGCGGTCTCGCCTGGCTCCTGCCCGATGCCTCCGGCTCGGGGCAGGGAGACAAAAGTCAGACAAACGGGAGGGCCGCCTTTTTTTTTTTAACACAGGATTTTTATTAAAATTCTTATTTAAAAAATCGAAAGCTTCCAGCGTCCGGCGCTCTTGGGGAACCGCACGGAATCGCTGAGTTCTGGGGCTCAGGACCCCGGAGGATGGGGTAAGGGCTTCTCTCCTACACAATTTTTCTTTTTTTCATAACAAATTTTTAAAAAAGAAGACAAAACAAAAGGAAGAAAGAAAAAGTGGGAATAACCTCAACATAACCAAACCAATAACAAACCTCAGAGAAAGGAGCTGGGCCCCGAGGGCTAACAGGCCCGTACTGAAGGTCATTTTGGCAACAATCATCACCGATATTTACAACGAAAAGCGAAATCTGCCGCCAGTTGTCGGGATGTTTACATGGCTATAAATAGTTAGCGTTTTCTTATTAAAAAGAAAAAAAGAATGGGGGGATGGGAGGGGAGGAGAAGAAGAAAAAGTCCTCTATATCTTTAAAGTGTTCTCCATTTGCTTTAGAAGACGACTGACAATATCGCTACTCACACAAACGTACTTTACAAAATTCACGAAAGCGAGGGGCAGGGCGTTGGTCTTTTTTTCTCCTTCTCAAGTGACGACGGTAACGCTGGGACGGGTTGGTCCCCACCCCACCCCCCACCCCCACCCCCGGGAGAAGCAAAGAATCGAAGCTGCGCAAACATTCTGTAAACACGGCTTATAGTTCAGCCTCCTTCAAAAGTTCAAAAGGAGTGCGGGACGCGGCAGGGCCGGGTGGCTGGAATCTGACATTCCAGGGAGGCCCAGGCCACCTCCTGGCGCCTCCCCTAACGGAGCTGAGAGTCAACTCGACTCCATAATAATAATTATAATAATAATAATAACAACCGCAATAAGGACCGAGTTTTCCACGCCGCTGCCGCGCCGGGGTGGGGTCTGGGCCTGGACCGCGAGTCTCGGAGGAGCCGGCGCTCACCAAGTCCACTGCTGGGCCTGGACCAGGGGGTGTGCTGTCGCGTACTGAGGGGTGCTGGCCGAGCTGTACTGGGCGTTGTACTGCATGTGCTGCAGCGACTGCGCGCTGTAGGCCGAAAAGGGGATGCCCGCCTGGAAGGTGGCGGCTGCCAGGTCCTGGGCTTTGAGCGCGTGGCACGGCTTGCCGTCCCTGACCAAAACCGGCACGGCCACCCGGCGGGGCGAGGGCAGGGGCGTCACCTCCATACCTTTCTCGGCCCGGGCACGCTTCATCTTGTAGCGGTGGTTCTGGAACCAGATCTTCACCTGCGTGGGCGTGAGGCGGATAAGGCTGGCCAGGTGCTCGCGCTCCGGCGCGGACAGGTACCGCTGCTGCCGGAAGCGCCGCTCCAGCTCGTAGGTCTGCGCCTTGGAGAAGAGCACCCGCCGCTTCCGCTTCTTGCCCGCGTCCCCCCCGCCGCCCGGAGTCTCCTTGTCATTGTCCGGCGACTCGTCGGCCGAGGGCTCCGGGGACTTGGAGCTCGAATCCTGGGGAGCCGCGCCGGCCGCCAGCCCGTGCACTGCGGGAGAGAGAAGCGCGTTAGGCGCCTGGAGGCCGCGCACTGCCCGGGCCAGAGCCTGCGCGCCCCAGAATCGCCACCGTGCGCCCCCGGCCTTTTCGCCCCAGGCCGGGCTGCCCTCGCCTTGACCCACCCCCACCCCCCGCCCCGGCTCCACGGCCGCCGAAAACGTCGGGGTTTCCCAAGGGGAAAGAAGAGGGGCGGCCCGAGTGGGGACTCCAGGGTCGCGTTTCTAGGGGTCGCACAATGTGGATATGGATTTTGAAGGAGCGGCGCGCGAAGATCATCGCGGGTTAAGGGCCCCGGCCCCCTTAAGCGATTTCCTCTTCGCAGAGACGTGGACAGATTTTTAAAAGAAAATCCCACAATCCCGGCATTGATCGGCTTGGCCATTTAAGGCAGGTTTTTTGGGGTTTCGTTTTTGCTTTCGAGCTCTCTGGACACCCCCCGCACTGCACAAAGCGTCCTCTATGAGCGCGCAGGGGGCAGGGTAAGCTATTTATACCCGGGCCACCGGCAGCCTCTCCCACCCTTTGCCCATGCCCGCATGGGGAGCTCTCTGGCTCCTTCCGGGAGGTTAGAGCCGGGGAAGGGGGTCTCCCCGCCCAAGCTGTTAGCCTGGGTTCACCACCGTAACCTGCCTTTAGGAGGCATCTCTCCTCCCCCTCCCCATCCCCATCCGAATCTTCTCATTGAAAAAATATCTGAGACCAAGTGCTTTCCTAGGACTGGGGGGCTTGGCGAGGAGGAAAGAGTTCGACACCCTAAAAAGTGTAGCAGTCTCTCCAGGGCTCTGGGGAGGGGTACCCGGGCTTAAATGACTCCTTCCCGTCTCTCCCTGGCGTCCTGCCTCGGGCGAGGCCTCAGGAATAGAAGCGGCACGGGGAAGTTTCGCTACTTACGCGAGTACTGGAGGCCTTCGGCGCTGGCCAGCCAG
The DNA here is from genome assembly GCF_023851605.1 of Tamandua tetradactyla. Classification (NCBI taxonomy): domain Eukaryota; kingdom Metazoa; phylum Chordata; class Mammalia; order Pilosa; family Myrmecophagidae; genus Tamandua; species Tamandua tetradactyla. The sequence goes on along the minus strand of NC_135327.1, from coordinate 38,516,760 downwards.
CGCGTGTACGGGTTGTCGCTGCTGTCGTAGAAGGGGTTCTTTAAGGGCAGGCTCTGCACCGCGTCCAGGGCGCCCTGCCCCAGCGGCCCGGCCCTCTTGGCGGGCTCGGGCCCCTCGCTCTCTTCCTCCGGTCCTTCGGCCACCGAGCCCTCCTCATCGTTAGTATCCGGCAGGTCCAAGATGTCCTTGACCGAAAACCCCGTCTTTGTGTTGGTCAGCGACATGGTTCGGCCCCCCACGATTTATGCCGCAAAGTTGTAGCTTCACTTGATCAATTTGTGCGCTCCCCAGCCCGGTCGGGCGGGGGCAGGGGAGGGGGAGATGGGGAGGGGAGAATGGGGGAGGGGAGATAGGCTTTAATTATTGGGATAATTATTATTTAAAAAAAGAAAAGAAACCAACCAAACCGTGGGGGAAATAGTAAAAAAAAAGCCCGCCCAAGCCCAGAGCCTGTCTTCTCGGAGGCCACGCGGAAGTGGACGCAGGAGTCCGGCGGCCTGCGCGCCCAGCGCCGCGGGCCAGGCAGTAGTTTGTAACTCCAGGAGGGGTGCCAAGGCGGCGTTAGCTCGGGCTCCAGCGGCCGCTCGGCGCGCGGTGGCGGCTGGTGGCGAGGAAAAAATGGGCCATTGCCCGAGCGATCAGTCCATATAAGGCTCCACTCACGAACCTGGGGAGAGAGGGGGGAGAGGGGGAGAAAGAGAGGGAGGGAGGGAAGAAGAGAGGAAGGGAGGGGGAGCGAGAGAGGGAGCGAGAGAAGGGTGGAAAAAAGGGGGAGAGACGTTAAAACGCAAAGGTTGGCCACGTGTGGGCGGGTCTTGGGAGTCAAGTGGAAGAAGACAGTATTTGCAAATGTGAAATTGTGGGTTTTGGGGAGCTTCGCGCTCCCAGCCAACGGCCCTCTAGAGCAAGATGAGAGGTGTAACGTGTCAATTAATTGCAAAGACCCGGCGAGCCTTTGTTTTGTTTTTTTTTTTCACCTAGTATTTACATACAAAGGACCACCGCGTAGCTTGCGAGTCCGCACTCTTGAAAGGGCCATTTTAACAAATTGCATCTTAAAAAAAATGGGGAGGAAGGAGGAGGGAGAAGAATAAAACTGAAACCAGGAGGAAGGGGGATACTCCTCTTTAACATCCACGGGTTTCTACCACCCCTAACACCCCCGCGCGCCTGCCCCCTGCAAGTTGGGAAATTGGCGATTTGTGGCGCCTTTGGAAAAGGGGGAGGGGGCGAAGGCTGAGCCGAGGAAATCTCTCCTTCCCATCGCTTGGGGTTCCCTAAACAAGATCCGGTTCAAATGGCAAGAGCCCAACTTCTGTAAGCCTCCTAGGTCAATATTTTGGTTGAGGCTTAAGGATGAGTACTAGAAATGACAAGGCAAGTAATTGATTCTAGTTAAAGCCGAAAAAGCTCGAAACCCGAGAGAGGGCTATAGGCTTGGGGCCGGCCGGAGCCGCCGCCGCCAAGCGCCCTCCCGTCCCCCACCCGCCCCCCTCCGCCTCCCTTTATTTGCTAAAGACTCATTTATTTCCCCTCATTCCGCCTCCCCCATCCCCATTTCTTTGCCGCTGAGGAAGACGCGCAGTTCACTTTCAGCTTTGCCGGAGGCCCAGGGATGGGCGGGGTGGGCGGCCGCGACTAACTCGGGCGGTGTTCGGACCCCAGCCTCTCCGCCTCTGGGCTCCCGGGACAGCTTTCTTGGGCTGGGAGGAAGGGCCGACGGGAGGGAAGGGCAGACCGCCCCGCGCCCTTCCTGCCCTCTATTATGCTTCCCTCCCGCCCCCCACCCCTCCTGCCTCCAAGCTGGTCGCAGAACTGCTGGAAGGGGAAGGGGAAGGGGAGGGGCCCGGGTTATGTGTCTTCAGTCCGGGTGAGGACCCCTAAAGCCGCGGGGGAGGGGTCACAGGGAGGGTGGATGATGCTACGCCTTCTCCCGAGTTTTCCTCTCCCATATGAGCCCTTTCATTTCGTCTCCATTTGGGCGCCCCCAGGGCCCGTTCCGGGGAGGTGTTCCAGGAACCCAGGCTACCTTCGGTTTGTGTTAACGTTCCTAGTTCCTCGCCACCCTGGAAACTGAACTATCTCGGGACAGAAAAGTCCAAGGCTCATGTCTCTCCCCACCCCCATCTTCCTCCAGTTAAAAAAAAAAATGGTGGTGGGGGCAGTAGCTTGCCACCTGATGCTGGTTCACCCCAAAAGGGCGTCAGAGAGATGCTTTGCCTGAGAGCGGGAGAGGCAGAGAGGGCCGCCTGTGGGGGTCCGGGTCTCGCCCCCACCCCCAAACGCCACCTCTGCGAGAGCCAGGAGCAGCGCAACGTCCTCCGGGTGCGCGCAGCTGTGGCCACCAGCGCGCCCCCGCCGCCCCCGGGTTGCCAGTGACCGGCTAGGGCGCCGCTCCCCAAGCCGCTCAGCGGCTTTCTGCAACCCTCGCTGCCTCGCCCCTAGTATGTGACGTGGGTGACAATGGCCCAGGTTAGAACGAGCCCCTCGGCGGCGCGTCCTGGGTGGTCGGACCCGGGCAAACACAAATACAAACCGATTGCTAAGCTGCGGACAATGAGGGAAATGTAGACAAATGTCCCGCTCCCGTTGGAAGCCTTTGTCCCGGCTCGGTTTTTGCATTTATTTCAGTGGCGAAATAATACATGATTGACGCTCTCTTTCAATGTGTCCTAACTGTTTGGAATAAATCTAAGGTTGTTCCTAGTTGTCATGGCATTCAACCCTTTTCAATGGACTATCTCTTCATTCATTTCTGAATCCGTCCACAATATTAAGGAAACCCCTTCATGTCGACACTCCCCAATTCCTCTTTCTCCTTCTACTTTTCTTTTTTTCTCCCCCTTTTTCCCCCTTTTCCCTGCAAGAATTAGAATCGGGTTTGAATCGTGTTCCTCCAACCCATTACTTTACGTGCTTTTTTCCCTTCTTCTTTTGCTCTCTTTCCAGTCTCTGTCTTTCTCAGCCTCCCTCCCCCGTGTCACTCCCACCCCCTTTCACGTGGAGCTCGCTGCCCTGCCCTGTTGGAAGAGGGAAGTTTGTTCTCCAGAAGTCGGGGAGGCTCCGAGTTTGTACATGGGGAGGGGGTGGGGGTGCCTGTTAGGGCCATTGTTACTCAGCTGCTAAATAAATAACTGGCCAGAAAAAGTTTCTCAATCCAAGCATTGCTTCAGAGACTCTCCTTTTGTCCCTTCTCTTCTGTGTGTGTGTGTGTGGGGGGGCTCTTGGAGCAGGGATGGTGACTGAGGCCAGAATGGAGCCTGGTTAGGCCAGGCCAATTCTTGGGTTGGATGCAGAGGGGGATCCTTTGGCAAGAAATAACCCTTTTTCCATATCCCAGAGCCATCTTTTGGGGAGTGGGGCCTCCCTCTAGCTGCCTTCCACGAACCTATTCATTTTCCTAGCTTGGACTCACCTAGTTCCATTTAGTCCCAACTTCTCCCCTCTCCTCCCCAGCATAAGTGGGGCCTTACTTTTCAGCATCTAATCAGCACTGCCGCTGTTGATCAGTTCCCTCCCTGGAAGCCTGCAAGGTGCGCAGAGCACCTGAGATGTAACTGTTTTTCTATGGGAGTCCAGCGTCCTGGGAATTTATCATGGTGTGTGTGTGTGTGCGTGCGCATGTATGTGTGTGTTGACAAGGGCTCATTAAGGGGAAGGCCCCCAGTCCAGTTCACAGAGGTCGAACTAGCCTGGGCACCTGCTCCTTCGCCTCAACGGACCGAAGGCCCTCCCCTTCCAGGAGCACCTGCTAGGTCCACGCTTCCCCTGACCGTGCAAGCCGCTGCCTAGATCTCCGCCCCATCTTCCGTCCTCAGCCCTGTCTGTAATTGCGTTTTTCCTTCCGCGGGCCTTGGGGTGGGGGGAGGGAAGGAGGGAGCTGGAGAAGGCCTAGGCCTTGCCTCCCCCGCCGCACTCTGCGTCCTGCGCAGCCCGATCCGTCGCGCTCGGTGTGTATCTCCGGGGACCTCGCGAGTCCATTTTCCTCTTCGCTTCGTCTCCCTGTGGTTCCAGCGTCCACCTCCAAAGAGTTGACATTTGCAATTGAAAAGGCTCAGGGAAACCGCTGGGAGGTCCATAATTGAAGGGGAGAAACTGGGCTCGTTAGAGGAAGATCATAAAATGCAAGTCCCCCAGGAGCGTCCTGCGGAAGTTGGGCGGCGCGCGGGCCCAGCTGGCGGTCAGGCGGGGACAAGCCCGGAGCCCAGTGCTTGCTACAGCATCTCCCAGATCGCGAGCGTTCGGCTAAAGGCCGTAAGAGCCGAGGGGGCAAGGCGCTTTGCAAATGCACCCTTTCCATCCAAATTTAACAGGAGCTTGCACCCTGACGGCTGCCCTAGAGGCCTCATGGACAGCGGTAGAGCCTGGCCTTTTCCAGTCCAGGACTAGTGTTCGGCGGGCTCCTGCACACCCAGCAAGCAGGGAAGGCCAAGGCACGCGGCCCTGCTCTCTCCAAGAGTCCTCTGCTAATATCCCCGTCACAGGTCAGAAAACGTCAATGTCAGCCTGCACCAGTTCCAGCTCCACTTGGAGGCTTTCTACCCACGTCCCATCCTCCCCAACTCGGGATTCTTTTGTAAATCTTTCCAGATTCCTCCTGCAGTCTGGAGAAGCTGAAGGCTCTTGCTGGCTTGCTGGATCCCATTTGGGGTGGACTTTGGGCTTAACTGCCGGTTGGCGAGTTCGTGAGCGTGCCCTGCCCTGGGCCTTCTCTTTTTGCCTCAGACTTGGAGTATGAAGTTGCGGCTGGGTCTGGAAATTCTGGGCCTAGCATGCTCCAGGCTGGAGACTTGCTTGGTGACCCTTTAATGGTCAGAACCCCACGCACCTCTGCTGGATCACCTGAACGGCTGGTGCCCCTGACCCTGCTCTTTTGTCTCAGCCTTGAAGATGCTCAGTTCCTTACATATTGCTTAACTCTACTCATTCTTATGTGTTCAGCTACAATGATGGGCGCAAAGGAAATTGCAGTCCTCAGGGGAGGTGAGGGAGCAGAGGAGGAGACCCGTTCTCCCTGGAGGCTGAAAGAAGTCCCTTTGGGGAGCCTTGTAGGGGTCTCAGCATGCCTCTGCTGCTCCGGGATACTGGATGTGTTGGAGCTCAAGCACCAGTGGTCTAAAGGGGCGGTGGGGGAGCTGAACAATCACTGCAAGGCGCATGAGGGGAGGTGAATGTACACAGGCTAAGTAGCCCCACTCCAGGACAAGTGGCCCTCCAAGGCGGCCCAGTGTTTACCTGTTTACTTTTCCAGGTAGCTCAAACATCAGCGCCTTTTCTGCACTCTGGGGCATGGGGGTGGCCCTGATGCACCCTGGTTCCCAGTTCCTCACTTTCTTACACCTGGGGTTTACGCCCCCTGTCGGGGTAGGGATGAGCTTTCAACAGTAACAAACAAATCAAGAAAGGAAGACACTTTTGGAAAAGGAGGAGAGTTCTCTACCACTCACTTAGTGTGTCTCGGTGGATGAAGTGGGCTTCCTCTGATAGCATCCACACCCCCTCTCCCAATCTCTATTTTGAGCTTGGAGAGCCTTTTGGGAGACAGTGTGCTCATATCCTCCCCCAGCTTACCGGGTAGGTGAACCCTCCAGGACAATTCGGGCAAAATAAGTCCTGGAGGGGGTGGGCACCTTGGGGGCCGGCTGTAAAGGTAGGTGTGGCCTTGAGGAGTCCAAAAGTTCAGGCACTCCTAGGCAGCGCCCCCTTCCAAGCCCTCCCCACCCACCAAAGCTCTTCCAATCATTAAAAAGGCAGGGTCTTTCCCCTTTATTTGGAAAAACTGATGTTTATATGTTCTTTCTTCTCTCTTTTTTACTTTTTCTTTTTGGAATGAAAAGAGGTTGAAAAGAAACCTCTTCCCTGGTACAGTATTTGGGGCTGAGCTGCCATCTCAGATAACCTTCGAGTGGATTAGTTTGTTTTCTGGTTAGCGCCAAGGTGCAGGCGTTCGTCTTCATTCACTCCCGAAACAAAGCGCCGTGTACCTTCTTGCTTCGCAAGGATTAGCGGCGCCGACACAAAGGTTTCGTCGGAGGGAAAGGTTTATTTTTTCTCGGGTTGGAGACTCGGTGCGTGGCATGCACTCACAATGAATGGAGAAGGGAAATGTCGTCCAGTCTGGGCCCTGAGTGTGACGATAAAGACGCTCAAGTTGGAGACCCGCATCTCCAAGCCCGCCGCAATGGCGGCTCTGGCTGAAGGTAGGGGAGCAGGGACTGTCCAGAACAGGGGATGTCGGCTACGGCGTCCTGAGTGGAGGAAGTCGGGGAGCTTGATCCTGGCGCGCCACCGCACGCGGGGACCTTTCCTAACCGGAAAACCAAAAATCAGGCCTGTCTTGGGGCGGTCCACCGGCCAACTAGCCTCACCTTCTATCCCCCCTCCCCCGGGAGGAAGACTATGGGGCCGCTGGAGGTCCCTGCGGACCGCTGGGGAAGAGTTTGTGTGTGTGTGTGTGTGTGTGTGTGTGTGTGTAGAGGTGGTGGTGGTGGCTAAAGCCGTTCCAGTGTGCAACTGTTGTGGAGGTCAGGCCCTCACAGGGGCAGGTCGCTGTCAAGAGAGACCCACAAGCCACTGGACAGGTGGGGCTGAAAGTGGTGGGATGGAAATTTCAGTCCACTTTTGGGTTCAAGCCTAAGGTGAGGTCCTTCCTTCAGTCCTCCCCCCCCCCCCCATTTTGGGCAATATTGTGGCCTTAATTCTTAAAATTGCTCCAGGAGGGTAAGAATGAGTGGGTGCCTCCCAGATAGACCATCCTCCCAAGTCACCAAGATGTCTTAATCAATAAAGGCTGGCCAGGTCAAAAGACTGCTCAGATTCTGTGTCTCAGAAAATCTACCTCTTCAAGTCCCGGGTCCTCCAGAGATAGGAATTGTTAGAAGCCATGGAGACCACTGACATTGGCAGGGAGAGCCTGCAGATCCTGCCTCCCCTTCCAATTAATTGTGGGTGCAGGACCCAGGTATCTGAATGAGCCACCCCCCCCCCCATTCTTTTCCAAGGCGAAATATACATCACGTTCCTAATTATCTTCCTTTGAAAAAAAAAAGGGCAAATATCTCCCAAGGACCTAAATTGTAATAAAAATTAGAATTTCTCTTTCTATTAATCAGCCTCATTGTGTGGGGCATAAGACCCCCAGGCATATTGTTAGGACTTTGATAAATGCACTTTAATGAGACCTTTGAAAATGCACCCAATAAAATAAAAGGCGAGAAAAGCCGTTTAACTTTCATGGATGTTAAATTGAACACGAAATGCGGCTCGAGGCGCGCTACAAAATGGAATCAGTCTCCCTCCACTATTTTCTTAAAAAAAACCAAAAAACAAAAAACAAAAACCACGCAGCTTTAAGCCCCCCTCGGGCTGGACTTGCCTGTCCCAGACAATCCATTATCACCGGTTTACTGGGGAACCAAACGCCACCTCCCCCCGGGCTAACCTCTTTGCTTTATTCGTTCGCACTGCTCTAATGATTAAATATGTTACAATGAGATTACGCGTCGCCAGACTTGCCTTCAGGAACGTTCTTCCAGCCAAGCCCGACCTTCCCCCTGATAAGGGCGATTTCAATGCGGGAGATTTGGGTTTCTCAAGGAAACGCGGCGCTGAAAGCACTTTCTTATCTGAATTTACTTCTTAACACGTGACAAAACCATTACCACAAGACTTCTAAAACCAAGCGACCACCCCTAACGGTTTGCATTCAGCACTTGAAGCTGGGCCAGACAGGCTGGTGTGAAAAATAAAGTCATAGCAGGGGCAGGAAGCCAAGCTCTCGCCTTGGGCTGGGGCCCTAACGAGGGACAGATCCGTGAGGCCCTCGGGCATCGAGGGAGAGTTCTTGGGGCATCATCCCCGTACCGCTCAAAGCTGGGAACCAGACGTGGGGACCCCAAACACTTTGCTTCCAGGATTCCAAAGGCATCGTCCCCTTTCCATCCTCCAAAATCGTAGAGAGGTCGAGAAGGAGCGAGAGAGGCGCCAAAGGGCCTTTTAGCTGTTGCGGGTGGGAGGGCGGAGAAGAGCGGGCGCCCCGGCGCCTCTGGGAAGCCGCGACCTCAGCAGGCCTCACCGAGCTTCATTTCTGATCCTCTGGCGATCTCTACTGACGCAAATGAGTACTGTCCGGCGCCGGGCGCGGCCCAGGCAACACTCACCACCCCCCAAACTCTGGGCTCCCCTTGCCTCTCCAGAGCCCCCCCGAGCACTACTCCGGTCTCCCCTCCAGCGCCCAGTCCAGCCAGCCTACGATTACCGCCACTTGTCCTTCTCTTCTCCCCCACCCCCTACACCTACTTCCCGGCTCCGTTTGACGACAGCCCTCCCACCCCTATTCTCCACTAGGAGCCATCTCCTAATTACCTCCGGGCTTTCTGTCTGGCCTCGCCCCCCAGTTCCCGGCCCTCCCACGGCTCACAGGGGAGACTCACGGGCGGAGGTGGGTGCAGAGGCGGCCCTTCCTCGCTGCCGCCGGGGCGGCCGAGGAGCCTTCGGCTCCAGGCAGTGGGGAGGGAGCTGGCGAGGCGCTCGGCGCGCCCGCTCCGCCTCCCGCTCCCAGGCACTGCAGCGACAGCCCGGCTGCATTTCGAGGCGCGTCTTTATCTAGTCTTCCCGGGCTCGGACCCCCCTCTGCCGCGCCCCTCCCCCGCCGGGCGCCCTCCGGGCGGGGCTTGCACATCGCGGCGCTCCGAGCAGGAGGGCGGGGGAGGCGGGGCGCCGGCCTCTCCCTGCTTTCCGGCTTCCCAGCCCCCCCCACTATCCGGCACCTGCCCAGCCCCGAGTAGTCCCTCTTTCCCGGGTCGCGGTGGACAGTGCGTGGCGGCCAGAGCACCTGGCCTTGGTCCCAGGTAAAACTTTTCCAGGCTGCGGGCGCACGGGGCGGGGCGACCCTCCGCAGTCGGTCTCCGGGAACCGGCGTCGTCGGGGAGGACTTTAGACGCCCGGCGCTTGCCCACCTGCTGCTTCCGGACGCGCAGTCCCCAGATGGAGGGAAGTGGGAGCCGTGAGAGGGTGGGGCGCGGGGAGCAGCGCAGATCCCGCGGGTGCTCCAAGCCTGCTCGGCGGAAGCGGGGCCTAGGGACCCTTCTCCCCTGGCCCGGCGCGGAGACGTGCCGGTAGCCCCTTCGCGTCCGGGCGACTGCAGAGACCCGCGAGGGGGCGGGGATAAGGGAGTCTGTCGGGCCAGGCCATCCCCGCTCAGGGTTCGGTGGCACCTCCCCGGCTCAGTCCTGGCTCTCCGCGCCCCGCCTCCCCAAGTGCCCCCATCTGCACGAGAGCGGGAGGCTCACCGGGAGCGTGGCGGTGCCGCAGCTCCCCGGCCACTCCTTATACTAAACCGCGGGCGGGCTCTGGGTGGCGGGCGCTGTGTGCGGTGCTGTCCGGCGCGCTCCCCTCCAGGCTCTCGCCAGCCGCCTCACCCGCCGGCTCAGTCCGCGGCCCGGTGCTGCCCCAGCGGGGAGGGGGGGGGGGGCCGCTCCCCCGCGCCGCGCGCGCTGTTTGTTTTCCTTGTCCGACTGACGTGAGTCAAAATATTGGCCATATGTTCAGCGGTAATAAATTGGGTATGAGCGCAAACACACTTGGTCTTCGATGGTTCTTTCAGCTGCCACATGGCCGGCTGGCTGGCGGGGGGCGTCGGGGGGGGGGCTCCGTTTGCCTCGGCCCCTTCCCCCCAAATGCGCAGTCGGGTGCCCCTGTCCCCTGAAAGCGCCCCTCTGAGCTGTAGATTTGGGACCCCAGGATCTCCTCTCTCTTGCCCTCGTCGGTCCCCAACTACCCGGCGGCTGGTTAACAAGGTCACCATCTATAAATTGCTGGGTCGCTAAGACGCCATAAAACCAAAGGGCCAGATGTGGCACGTTATTTATGTGTGAAACCGCGTTTACACTTGATACGCCCGACCCAAGGCCGATAGCACGACTTCACTGGAGGTCACAGCCCTCTCACCCTCAGTTCTAGACTCCTCCTCCCGCACCCGCCCCGCTCCAGATTGCGGGGAGTCGGTCCTTCTGGGAAAGGGATTCAGCCCTCGGCGGCCCAGGAAGAAAGTAATTTTAGTGTGCTCGGCACTTGTGCCAAGGTGCCACCTGTCCACGGTTAAAGGCAGGGTCTGGGGTTTATTCCTGCAGCCTTTCTATTTCCCTGCTCTTTCCTCTTGTCACAGGGACTGGGAGGCTGTTTTATTTTCCAGGCTGTTGTTATCTTCCATGGGAACTTTCTTTTGGTCTCACTCAGGAAAGGGGACCTTTGAAAACCCAAGATGCACAGCCCTGAGGTGGGTGGAATTTGAGGGTGGGGGGCCCTGACCCCTGAGGGAGGGAGTTTGAGGTGGGGGAGAGGGGAAAGTGGAGCAGTTCACCTGGCTGAGGGAGCACCTGAGGTTATTCCTAATTCAGGCCTAACAGTGGACTCCCTGTGTCACATGTCAGTCATCCTATTTAAATTAAATTAAAGCCTGGTCACTAAGGACAAAGGCAGCCCTGGCATTGCACAATGAAAATGAGGGGCACTGTGTGCTTCAGGAGAGCGAAGGAAATGCTGGGTGGTAATATGACACAATTGTTTCATTTTTTCCCTCCTGAAGGCAGCCTTAGGAGTGAAGACAATGCTACTTGTCCCCAAACCGGTCATCTCACACTTTACTCACACGAACTCATTAAGAGTCACTGTCTCTCCCGTGCCATTATTTTACTATTTCTTGAAGTGAACCAAATTCTCTCTGTGGTTAATAAGCACTGAGCCAGGCCCCCTACCTTCCTTTTCATCTTCAAAACACCTGGGGTTCCCTGAATGACATCTTGCATCTGGCCAGGGAAAATGAGAGATGAAAAATGTTGCCCTACCGCAGGGAAAAACATAAGCATTTGACTCCACTATTACAAGTTATCCCGGGTCTGTGCTCACTGGATAACTGTCCTTAGATGGCTGTTAAGGGTGGAAAAATGATGCTGTTGGAAGAGGGTGGGAAGGAAGGGAAAGTGAATATGAGGTGGGGGTGGGGGGACTCATTCAACAGGTGCACAAAGAGCTATAAAATGAACCTCTCAATCTTAAGTACTGAGCACACAAAGCCCTCCTCCAGGTTTGCTCGGCTGGGACTTGGGATGAGTTCCAAGAAATCTGGGGCAACTCTTAGGCCCGAGAAGTTGTTGATCTTGGAAAACCACTACTGCACTTCACACTTTTTCTTGGATTTTAAGTGTGGTTAAAAATGAAATTTAGAGTATATATTTTGGGATTGCATCACTTAGAGGGTAAACTGGGTTTGTAAAGAGGAAGGGGCTCACTGATAAATTGCTTCTTTGCATGAAAATATTTCTTCATGTCCTAAATTAGACAGGAGAATTTGAAGATGAAGTTTCACATTTTTAATCCTCATAGGAATGGATTTCTTTGTCTAACAAATGCCTCCTGGGGAGGCTATGTTTTTTCCTCTGCCCATTACACTGATACCTGCTACCAAGTGAACTGAGATGCAGATAAGGAGTTGAGAAAGTGTGTTGTGGTCCTCAGGGTGGAAAGCTGTGAAGATGAAGCAAAGAGTACATCAAGCCACCTTTCATACCCTTCCCTATTTAGGAAACCCTATTTTGCAAATTGACTAGTGCATCAATTAGTTATTTCATCTTCAAAATCCATTCCAAAGGAGATGCAAGATTTAGATGAAATTCAATCACTTAGACACACAACTCACATGCCCTCTCTTTGGGCTTCTCTCGCCATCAGGTGCTAAACTTGATACACTTAAGCACTCTTAGACCTAAACAGAGTTCCTTCTCTCTGTCTTTTCTTAGTTCCATAATCTTTTGTGCTATTATGACTTAGAAGGCATCCCTCTCCTTCTCATGGACTAAAATTCATGGGCTTTTCACATTGGAAAACCCTTCCTTCACAAAAGCCCCCAAAGGTATCAGCAGCTACAAACGGGGCTTGTATCATTTCTCGTTGGGCAGGAGAGGTTCTCAGGTTTTCTGGAGCCTGGCTGACATCTTCAGACCACCTGGATGGGGCGGATAGAGCAGCCTTCAGTGCCGCTAAAAGGGCCTTGGGCTGACCTGTAATTCTTATAGAGCCAGAACTTACCAGCAAACAAACAGTTGATCAAATAAAAGCTCTAGACTATTTTGAACCAAGCTAGAATATGATTGGATTTTATCTAAAAGAGTTTATTCAGTAGTTCCCTCATAGAGCGCTCAAGGAAGACAAGGAGGATATCTTCGGGAGACAGTACGAAGACAGCTGGTGGCCAGCCTCCCAAGGAGGATTTTTTGGCTCAGAGAAATGCCCATGCAGAACATTTCCAGCTGTACCTCACCATTACCACATTTAGAATTCAACAATCACCAGCCTTGGATCGTCCTTTTTCATTTTTACTTTTTTACTTTTCGGAAACTATTTTTGAAAAACAGCAGCTCGTTTCCCCTTAGAATCTTAAAATCTGAACACGGTCCGCACTGGTGTATGGGATTGATTTGACTGTAGGACTAAGTTATGCTTTTCATGACAAACCTCCTGTCCTCTTGCTCTAATTGTAATAGCACAATCATGTTGTAGAAAAGGAACAATAATTCCTTATTCAAATTTCATTCCTTATTCAAATTTCCCCAAGACAAAATGTGTTTTTTGTAGATATTTTTTTCCATATCTAAGACCTGATCAAGGCTCATGCAGTACATTTGATTTTTTTAAAGAAGACATTTATGCTCTTATTTATTTATTTTGGGGAGCAGGGCTGGGGATCGAACCTGGGTCTTCCTATAGGTGAATATTCTACCAGTGAACTACCCACCTTAATTTATTTTAATTTAAGACAGTCCTCCTTGTCTTCCTCCCTTCCTCTCTTCCTTTCTTTCTGGTATTGACTTTTTTTAAAAACCCAGGCCATTTGTTGAATTTCCCAAATTCTGGACTTTCCGAACTGTTCTTTATCTTGCTCTCTACCCCTGACAGAGCCATCACTTGGGCATTAGATCTAGAGTCATGATTAGATTCACACTACACTTTCCAGATAAGAATGTCACAGGTGATAATAGAGGAAAGCATGTTCCTCTATTAGTGCAGCCAAGAGTGATCATTTGGTTAAGGTGGTGAACCCCAGGTAGCCCCATTGTGAATTAGTGATTACTAAGTAATCTGTGGGGCAATACTTTGGCATTGTCTCAGTATCTTTGGTACAGTGTAAACATCATGTTCCCCAACAACTTTTTATCCAGTGAGTTTAGCATCCATTGCCTGAATCCTACTGTTCCTTCTCCATATACTTGCTGGCATTTGTCTGGAAAGGAGAGCGTACTTTCCCTCAGCCCCTGCCAAGGACTTATGGAATTAGAAAAAATTTAATATGGTATAATTAACACTTTTCTTTTGATGCCCAAAGTGTCCAAAATTTGGCCATGGGGAATCCCTTCAATTTAACTCCCATGTCCTTTTGAATGACCCGATTTGTCTGAGGCTAATTGGAAGAGAATGATGAGAACTATGAAATATGAATCAACTATAATTTAGGTTCATTTTGAGTAGGTTCCTCTTAACTTTTGGGCAATGTAAGAGATTGGATTCTGATAGCAGATGTTTTATTGGACACTTTCTAAGCACTGGCCTGCACTAAGGTTCTTTATGCATCATGTTTCCTGTAATGCCCACAATAATCCTAGGGGATAGAGAATGCAAGATTTAAATGAAATACAATTTTTTTTTTTTTACAGGTGTGGAAACTGAGGTCTAAGGAGGTTGCACTCAGTCTGGAGTCAGGGTGCAAATTGTTTCCCCTCCTCATGACCTTGGGCAGGAAACTTAACCTCTTTGAAGCTCATTTTCCTCCTGTGGATAATGGAACTCAAAATAGAACCTATTCTTGGGGGCTCTTGTGAGAATTCAATAAGATAATGTATGCTCAGCTAAAGGCTGTCGGTGCTTGGCATGTGGAAATATACCATAACATCTTTTTAACTCCATTTACCATCATCAGTATCAGCTCTGGTGACGGCAGAGCTGGAATTCCAGGTCTACCCGACCCCAGGACATGCACATTCAGCCATCATGGCCAACCATTCCACAAGCTCTTTCTTTTTTTGAATTAGTCTTTGGGCAAAGGAGTACTATGGTAATGATGGAGCAAAAACAGCACCATGATTCTGTCACTCAGTGGCAGTTGGAACAGCTTCTGAGAGTGTTCTCTTACGCTGAGGAGCACTGTCTTGGTTTTCCTCTTCCATTCCCTTTTCTGTTAATTCTGTTTTCCCATGCTCATGTTTTCTTTCTGTTTGATTGATGGCCATTCTATTGGTGGCAATGAGGGACACTGTTTGTCTCGGCTGCTGGCTCTCAGGACTACATAAATGACTAATTCATGGGTTGTTTTACCGCTTCCCAGTGAAAGGACACAGCAGAAGGCTCAGGAAGTTCCAAGGGGGAAAAACATGTTACTTTCCAGTAGCAGTGGTTGAGGGAAGTATTGCCTTTTAAATGTCAGAGGGTCTTTTCTCTCATAATGTTGTATTTCTCTTATGGACAGGAAGTTTCTAGAGAGGAGTAGTACTGGGGTCTGTGTCCAGACTCAAGGCAGCCCAGTGGTTGGGGTGTTGGTCTCGTAGCGGGTTCCCTGCAGGTTAACTCCTGATCTGCCCTACTGCATGGATCAGCGCCCCACTCTTTTGGGTTTATGACTTCCCTGCTAAGGAAAGGAAATGCCATGAAATGGTATATTGCTTGGACTTGTCCAACATGGAGAAAAAACAACTAGCCAGGCTTCCCTAACAGATATCTGACCCAATTACAGTATAGGAAGTAAAATACTTAAAAAGTCACGGAGAGCAAATGAATTGGCATTTCCTCTAATTATTCTGTATTCGTGGTCACCGATTCCCTAGTGTGTTGACATATTAGGAAGAGGAGAATAAAGATAGAATTTCTCCAATCAGCTTTCTTATGTGATGGGCAATTCATCGGCTGAATTACAAATTTGCTTTTTGAGCCCTTTAGGGTTTTCTTGGAGAAGTTAATGTTTATCTGACCCTGGTGAGTTTAGCTCTTTGGGTGATCTTTTGGGAGAAAAGGTATCATAGCTGATATCACAATAAAGTAAATGATAAGGCCTGGGAAATTACAGGAGCAGAGGAAGAACAAATTACATTCGAACCCAATCACAAAATTGTCATCTAGATCGAGGTTGTCAAATTTTAGCTGATGCTGCTGTTGCTGTTGGGGAAAGAAACAACTCATCATAAATCTCAGCGACTCTTTGACAGTTTTCAATTTCAATGGGAAGTATCATGGAAGTGAATTTGATAAAGAACTTGCCAACGAGGAAAAAAGTTTCCTATTTTTCTCTTGTCAGTTTAAAGACCATCTTTAAGAGAATTTATAAATCTGTTGCGTTTAAGGTTTAAAATTGCTTGCATAGGAAATTTCTCCATGGTGAGGAATTTAATTTTGAGGAAGTGGACATATTACCTTACTCAGAGGAAAAGGAACAAGTCTAGTCTTGTTTCTTCCACAATTATTCAATTAATAAATGAAAAATCTCCCGGTTTGTTTTACTTAGACTGTGTGTTTACTTTGAATGTGTTTAAGGAGGAGGTGATGACCATCATGGAAGACTCAAGCTTCCAAGCTATCCTTTGGTGATGCCAAAGTTTAGTCCAATTCAGCCTTGGGTTCAAGTGAATGGGGTGATGGTGGCCATTGGGCATTTAAGGAATATGACTTTTAAGTGAATGCAAATAATCATTTGGAATAGAGATCCCATTAGGGAAATGGGCGTATATATATACCATACCTAAGGAAAACCAAGAGAATCACCTTGGACTGTTTTTGTGGTGATCAAACTACTCTGAGCTTTGCATATTTAAGCTCTACCCACCCTCACTATTTCACACACACACCCACTCCCTTTTCTTTTTTATATTGCAGTATCTTACCATGTGTCTCTGATAGACACCTAATTCTCACTGAATTAATGGGAGATTTCAGGCCTTATGGATAACTTCTAGTGAATGACACCTCAGTCTCTATATGACTCATGACTTTTAGGAGCTCACAGTATGCTGAAGATTGCTGTAATCCTCTTAACAAGAATCAGCACTTCCATCCTGGGGGAGGAAAACCCAAAGCTCAGAATAGGAATATCTGCCGTCTAATGCCACAAAGAGGGACAGAAATGGTCACGCTGTCCCTTTAACTTATCCTTTATTCGGATAGTTCCCTCTTTAGCTACATTGTTTTCCAAAGCAATCGTTTTTTTTTTTTATTTTAGCATCCCCAGTTGCTGTTTGTGTATGCTGGCTGGTGTCTGGGGCAGGAGCAGTTCTGGATGAATTGAGAAGAAAAACGACAAAACTTCTATTATAATGCACTGTTTATTATTGGATCAATATGATCGATGACCACCTGTCAGATCTGTAACATTATCTGGGAACCAGCAGATGGAGCTGTTCCAGATAGTATTCAGAGGTTTGTTTGTTCTCCCCAGCATGTGTTTCCATCCTGCGGGAAATACCACTTTATTGTTAGTGCCACGGAGTTGTGGGGAGCCAGATGGAGAACACGCCTTTTCTCTTGGCCCAGGTCTGCAGCCCTAGGAGGTCATGTAGGTGGGGGGCTAAGGTTTTCACCTGGGAAGGTGTGCTGGCGGGTCTTCCCCTTCTCACCTCCT
Source organism: Tamandua tetradactyla (assembly GCF_023851605.1). NCBI lineage: Eukaryota > Metazoa > Chordata > Mammalia > Pilosa > Myrmecophagidae > Tamandua > Tamandua tetradactyla. The sequence goes on along the minus strand of NC_135327.1, from coordinate 38,500,106 downwards.
CCTGGTAAGAACGGTTGATGCCTGTGTTCGAGGAGAAAATGAGATCTGCTGCCTTCTGGAAGCTCCCCGCTTAGAATCATGGATGTGTGTATATAAGGCAGCCTGGAGAGGATAAGAGGGACTTTGTTGATGATGACTCGTTTCATAAACTCTGCATCAATATTGATAGATTCCAAAAGGGATGCATATGCAGGATGTTCTTGGGATTTGCAGGGACCGTTTGTCCAGGCGAACATGCAGTACTATTCATTCGAGTCGGATGTGGCGGGCACTTCGTTACTCGTGTTGTGAAGGGTGGTGGGGCTGTGTGTGTGGGGGGGTTATTCGTTCTTTCTTGTGCTTTTGAGGCTATTTAGAAAACTTAAAATGTGCCCATATTCTTTTTAATCTGGGAGGTATTTCTTTCCTGGGGAAGACTGGAAACTTCTAATGGTTTTCAAGTACTATACAGAAGACCGCCCCCAGGAAGAGTGGGGCTCCTGCTCTTCCTCTCCGGGGAGGGCAGAATGACAGGCTATTTGTTTGGGGGCAGCACGAAGGCTGTGGAGGAGAGCAACGTGTCCCCGTGGTGAAGGCTGATAAATATCGAAGCGCGTTCCCATGCCTTTTCTCCAGGGTGGTTAATAAATACTGATTTGGAAAATGATATCTGAAGAATCTCAACTGGCCTAAATGTGGAAAAATAAGTGAAGCGGGGTGGGGGTGGGGTATAAAAAAAGAGTGTCCTGCCTGATTGTGAATTATGAGTCTATAAAACCTGCCTATTGTTTTTCCTAAGAGAAGATGCTGTGAAGTCCATCAACACCAACTGCTCTTTGAAATGTTCATAGCATTTGAAAAATATTGCTTTATTGTACCAATAGTGCCTCTGATTAGTGAGGTTTGGGAACAAATGCCCACTTTATTCCTGTCGTCTATATCATTTTAAAGGTGAAATTTTACAGGAGAATAAATGCTTGAGGAATGGTGTGTTTATGGTGAATAATACTTAAAAATTTATCTTCGGGCTAATAGAGTCTTTTTGGGTCTCAATTTGTGGTTGGAAATAGTTCCCAAATGTATTTGCCTACATTTTTCCAAAATGATGGTAGTATATTAAAGATGAGTGAGCATTTATAAAGTATTTGAAGAGCTTGTAATTTCTGGAATTATAGTACAGTTTTGGAAGACAAAAAGAATGTGGGTGGCAGCACTATGCTCCAGTACCAGGGAGTAACCTGGATTCCTGCTTTGGACTGGGTGAAATAGGTTTTCTGTCCCTGGTATGAGTCTACCCGTCCTATTGCTGGGCCATCACCTTTCCCTCAGAGATGGCATGCCAAAGGTTAGCTGGGGATCGGAATAGCTCAGTTCCAGTCAATTAATGCTGTGATTTAGGATATCACTTCCTAAATGGTCTTCCAGGGGACATGCGTTATTCTATTTCGTTTTTCCTTTAGGTTTTTAAATTTATTATGACACTTTTCCAACATTGGAACCAAAGTGCGTTGAAGAAGGATGACTTTTCTAACTTTTATAAAACCCCATGTGGGTAGCTTGGGACCTACATTGATGCACATATAATGTACAAATGTTCACACACATCATATGTAATATATATATGTGGTAATAGGATCATGCAGTATGCATTGTTCTGTGTCTGCCCTTTTTCATATCTTACTTGATATGAAGATCTTTGCATATCAAGGCAAATAACCTGTCCTTCTTTCTTCTTAATGGTTGCATCATATTCCATGATATCAGTGCCCCACATTTATTTAACCTGTTTCCTAATAATCATTCCAAATTGTCAATGTAGTAACTAGCACTGCAGCAAAATGTCCTTGAATATAGAGTTGGGAATTAGAATGTAGGTTACTGGGGCAAGGGTTGGGTGGAGGGAATGGGGAGTTAATGCTTGAATTGTACAGTTTCTATCTGGGGTCATGGAAAAGTTTTGGTAATGGATGATAGTGATGGTGGCACAGCAGCACTGAGTTGTGTATTTGAATATGGTAAAATGGGGGAAATTTTAGGTGGTGTATATGTTGCTAGAATAAAAAAAAAACTTACCATAGGACTGTGCAACATAAAGAGTGAAACCTAACGTAAACCATGAATTATAGTTAATAATATGAATTGTAGTTAATAATATTCTTTCATCCGTTGTTATAAATGTACCACAGAAATGCAAGGGGGGCATAATATGGGAATTCTTTATTTTCGGTATGATTATCTGGTAAACCTTCTACTTCCTTGATTAAGAAATGTTTTTAACTGTGCAGGAGAGGAAAGCAGTCATTCTCCACTTTCATACCTCCTGCATTGGCCTAGCTGCAGCCCATCCTACTGTATTTCTATCACTTGAAAAAGAGACTGTTAAGAACTTCCACTGCCCTCTAAGCTCATATGAATTCCCTTGAATGGAACTGGGGTGGTGGGAACGGAGGGGACAAGGAGGGATGGAGCGGAAAGCAGGGCTGGAGCACAGAAAGAGGAACTGAGAAGCTGGGGACCAGCCTCTTGAATTTGGTGTGGGAAACAGTGAAGAATCCAAGGGAGAGGGGGAGTTTATTTGAAATTAGAGAGTATAAAGCAGGGGGTTTATTTGAAGTCAGGCTGGATAGGAGGCATCAGGAGAAAAATGCCAAGATATAAAGGGAGTGACAATGCCGGGGGACAGGATGATGACATCTCCTAGATGAGCTATCACCTGAGATCACTGCGGTCTGTTTAGACTGGAGCTTACGTATCCTGGAGGCAAATGCTGCTCTCTGGTGTCATTTATTGCCAGGATTTTCAACTGGGGGCAGGTATTGCTTGTGGTTTGTAGTACAATGTGTGTGTGCGTGTGTGTGTGTGTGTGTGTTTGTGTGTGTATGTGCAGACTCACATGTATTTCCCTGGAAATCTGTGAATATGTCTGTATTCTCAAGACATAGTGATGCCAAAACAGAGGAGAGAAATGGCCTGAATGCCAATTCTGATGGGCAGTGCCAACTCTTCTCATGGCGCCAGTTTTCAAAATCCAGAAATTGTGGTAAAGACTGGGAGTAAATCTCTTGTCAATTAAACAACAGAACAGGTAAGGGTTGCCCGCTTTTTCCTTTATGTTAAAATTTGGTAACTTTTTTCTTTTAATATGAAAACTAAACAGACACATTGTGGAGTAGTCAGCAAGATTCATGTGAATTTTCGTGATAAAACCTGAGCTGTCAAAGAAATTTTGGAACAGCTGGCTGGTTGCCTCAAACCATACCGGCTGAATAAAATGAAACGTTTATGTTCGTGTGCTTCCCATCAACTTCTTTCTTAATCTGGAAAGTTAAGTGGGGCCCTGGACTACATTTCTTTAATAACTGTCCAATCACCAAAATGCCATTTTAAAATGAGGGTCCATGCATGTTTTATGGAATCTAAACTTTCCCCATACAGCCCACCTGCTGGCCAAGATGTGCTTCTTTAAACAAAGTCAAAAGGAGAGAAGCCAGCCTGAGCAGCCTGGAGACTTGTTGGCTTTCGAATTTTTTCTAAAGTTGGCCAGATGTCCAGTATCATTCCAGCCTGATACTTTGGTGTCGTCCTCTACAAAGATCCACTTTCATGTAAAGGAAGCATGTTGTCTGATGTGCCTTCTTCCTTCTTGGAGTAGAGGTCTTTGCCCCAGGAACAGTCTTGGCCCTCTGTCACCCCTCAGTGCACCTGTACTCAATGCTTTCATGTGAAAACACTGCATCTGTTCCAGGCACAAACATACAATACAGGCAGCTCGCCATGTTGCAAAGTCCAATATAAAGATGCAAGAGTCATGTCCACAAAACCCTGTCTGCGAGCTACTCAGGAGGCTCTTTAGACTGTGGTAACCAAACAGAAGCTGAGATGTTAACGTTCCATCTTACTCAGCATGCAGAGCAGAGCTGCAGAGCACACACACACCTGGGTGAAGCAGATGGTGCTCTGGTGCTATTGTTATTTTGCAGTCTGGCTGAATGGAAACCTGGATTCAAGGACAGAGAGTGGACTATTGCAGTTAAACAGGGGATTGTGTCTCCCAAGAAAGGATCCCACCATTTTGGAGGAGTCAGTATAGCTCTTCTTTACCAAGGAAATGAGGACAGCTGATAGTTTTCTGAAGTGACTTATATAATGACCCTTAAAGAATTATTGCCAGGGCATTGTCTTCAGCGTTGAGTTACTTGAGCTTCCTGGTTGGAAGATAGCTAACGCATGTCCAGATCTTGAATTTCTGTTGCTTGCGACAGCTAGAGTTGCCATCTGCACACACGAAGGCCATACTTTTTTTTTCATTGATATTTCCAAAATAAGATTACTCTGCAAAATTATTTGAATTGTTTGTCTGATTGACAAGTACGCAGCCTATGTGTGAGAACTTTGGAGACAAGTTGACAGAAAGTTCCTGATGGGCTGTATTAATTCTTAACATGCAAAGGCAGCACATGTTAGAAACTAATACTCTAGCAAGGCTGAAATAGCTTATTATTTCAGAATATTAGCATTGTTTGGTGTAGAATAACTTAACCGTAATGACACATTGAGAAATCAATATGACACAAGAGCCAATGTGCATTTTCTTAAAGATGAATGAGCTGATGGCTTTAGCAGTGTTTTAACAAAAGAAATGAGCAAAATTTGAAAGTAAATGAATCAGAAACTGATAAGCAAGTAATACATTTGTAGTGCATAAATGATTTTTTTAGCTTGAGATTATCACCATATTGTTCTAGAAATATATATTATGGTCTTTTATTTTGTGTACAAATTATTTCATGTGTCCCGTAGTTACACATATTTTATAGGTTTCAGGGATCTTACCACTCATCAGCATGAAACTCAAATTTTCTTCTTCTAAAAGACACTGAATTTAGCATTGCTTGCCAAGTTGGTATGAAAAGTTGAAGATGGAGAGAAAAGATGTTTGGCTTATAATTTTAGTGACTGAAAGATTAAATCATATATTCTCCTAAGATCCCCACTCTTTTTCTCAAAATGGAACTAGGCTAATTTTTTTGTTGCTAATTATAAGAAAATTAAAAGCTTATTGCAAGAATATAAAAATAAAAGAAAAGGTACCTCTGTATTCCCACCCCACAAAAAAAGCTACAAAGTTTGATACATATTTTTCTAAATTCTTAAATGCACTGATATAAGTAAATACACATAAAGAAAACAAATGGATTATTCTGTATCCACGGCTCTGTAAACTGCATTTCCCTTTGATCATGTGTCTTGGGCACCTTTCTATGTCAGTAAATATAGGTCTGGCATTACAAAAGATGCTCCATAATTTTACTAGACATCTCTTAATATGTATTTATTTGGTTTTCAGTTTTCTACCTTTGTAACCAATGTTGCAGACATTATTTTTTATATTAGTGTATATTTTTCAACTGTGTTCTCATGTTAAATTACCACAAGTACTAACGATGGAGTTTTCTAAAACTTTTAAGCAAAATACCTAAATTTTAGGGTATAAGCCACTCTCAATTATCCACATGGTGTATAATCTGTTGTGAGACCACATTCTTAGAGGAATTTCCCCTGTCACCAGACGTTGTGGTGGACAGAATTCTAAGATGGTCCCCAACACTCCTGACCGTTGTTGGACGCACAAGTGTAATCCCTTTATCTTAAGTGTGAATAGGATGGTGTTCTATGGCTGTGATTAGGTTAACAATCAGTTGGCTTTGGAGTAGTCATAGGGGAGACTATCGAGGTGGGCCTGACTTAATCAGGTGAGCCCTTTAAAAGAGGCCAAAGCATGAGAGAGAGAGGTATGCTCTTGCTGTCAGGATGAAACCAAACAACAATGTTGTGAAGTACCCATGGGGACTGCATGGCAGGGAACTGAGCGCCCCCTCTCGGGCCGGGAGGACCACCTGGCCAGAGACCTCAATCACAGAGCCACAAGGACATGAAAACTAGTGAGCTTGGAAGAAGACCTTGCAACACAAATGAGAATTTCAGCCCTGGTTGCCACCTTCATTTTAGCCCAGTGAGACCCTGAACAGAGGACACTGCTAACCCAAGCCTGGATTAAATTTGTCTTCTGTCAGTGCATGCTGGGTTTTGCTTGGAGCTGACATACCTGGGGGAATCAGCCAAATGAGCCCTTCCTTACTATCCACTCCCTATAGATATGTACTAGGCCTACTGGTGGCCTGGAGTATAAGCCCCAGGCTCTGTGCCATAGGCTTTTCTCTGGATACCTCCCTCCATAGCCCTGCCCTTCATGAGTTGTTAGACCTTAGACCACCTAGCTAAAGCACCCTGTTGTAGAAATTTGCATTAACCTAGCAGTTTAAAATGGTTTAACTGACGTTGCCTTTCCCCCAATATATAATTAACTAATTAATATCAGTATAGGCTCATGGTTTCTTATTTTATTCAAAGAATTATAACTTTTACTATCATCATTTTGAGACTCGGCTTAGTTTTGTCCTTTAAGCTGGCTCCCCTGTCGTTTTGTAATACATTCCATCCATTTTTGAGTACTTGTCGTTTTGGCACAAGAACTCATCTTATATTTTCCCTGGAATCAGCCATTTCTACAGGGAGACCTCATTGCTTTTAGTTGGGAATGGTAGTACCTTCATCTCTTAGGGCTACAAAGTACCACAAACTGGATGGCTTAAAACAACAGAAGTTTCTTGATTCACAGTTCTGGAGGCCAGAAGTCTGAAATCAAAGTGTTGGCAGAGCAATGCTCCATCTGAAAGCTATAAGGGAGAGTCCCTACTTGCCTCCTCTGGCTACTGAGTTTGCTGGCAGTCCGTGGAGTTCCTTGGTTTGTAGACACAGCACTGCCATCTCTGCCTCCTCCACCCTCTTGTGACCTTCTCCCTGGTATCTGTCGGTCTGTGTCCAAATTTCATCTTATGACACCTGTCCTGTTGGATTAGCCCCCATCCTAATCCAGATTGGCCTCATTTTAACTGATCACATATTCAGAGATCCTGTTTTCAGATAGTTACAATCACAAGACCAGGGTTTAGGACTTGAGCATGTCCTTTTGGGGATACACAATTCAATCCATAACAGGTATTTAGAAACCAACAGTATTTTAGAATCCAACATCTGGGTGCTAGAATTCTCACTGCCTTTAGACCCTTTTGAGCTATGAAATCTGTTCTACTTTTAACTCTCTATCATCCATCTCCATCTATCAATCTATCTATCTGTCTACTTACCATCTACCTTTCTCTATGTTAAAAACCAGGACTTCATCCTGATACCTACAATTCCATTCTGGCACAGAGTTCACTCTGGTTTTCCCTCTTTCCATATTTCTAACTATCTTTTCCAGCAGTGGGAAACTTGGCTCTGTTATTTACTCACTTGTTCCATCCTACCTTATACTGGAAATGGCCTCAGTATTGCAAACACATACCACTGGGATAAACAGATCTTCTAGTTAGAACTCAATATTTATTCAAAATTCTTTTTGGGTCTAGACTGAGACTATATGGTCAGAGTACTATATTCAAAGATACTTGGGTTAATTAAAAATTTTTTTTTCTTTTCTCTAGTATGTTATGTTATTCATTTGAAATATCAAGTAGGTTCATTTATTTCTGTTAAATGTATACAATTTTAATTTGCATTTTAAATAATTTGCAACTGAGGTCAAGAAATATCTGAATAAGAGTTTATCCCCAGGGGTCACTTGATCTTGCTCAGGGAACCTTATAGAAGTCCTTTCACCTCCAGAAACTGAGTTCCAGATCCAGGGATTGCCCTTGATCCTAAATGGAACCTCCCAGGGGAAGTGAGATGGCCCCACAGCGGGTCTAGGTTGGGGTCGCCAAACCTGTGTGTTCTTCAGGCAACCCCAGGAGAAGTAGGATTGGCCTCATCCCCAAGAGCGCCCTGTGGCAGAGGGGTGCACCCTCTGGTGGACTTCTCATTGCAAGACAGGCCCCAGCACCTCCTGCCCATGCTTGTGTACTGACATAGCATCCAGTCACAGAGAGCCCGGTCTGCAAAACTGCACTGAGAAATGCGCAAAGCACCGTGGTACAGATGGCACTGCCAAATCCCGCTCAGCCCTTGACAAATTAAGGAGGACAAATAATAAGTGAAGATCCTGCATTGGATTCTGGATTGAAACAGCTATTGTTCTAAATAGTAGTATTGGGATAACTGGTGAAAGGTGAATAAAGATAATATTAGATATCTTAGATATTTTATAAAAGTATCACATCAATATTAAGTTTCCTGAAATTAATATTTTCACTGTGGTTATGTAAGAGATGGTTCTTGTTCTTTGGAGATACATGTTGACGAATCTAGGCGTGAGGGGTCATTATATCTGCAACTTACTCTCCAGTGGTTTGCAAAAAAATAAATAAAGCAAAATCGCAACATTGTTTGTGAAGAGTATGCAGAGTTCATTATACTATTCTTGCAATTTTTCTGTGGTTTTCAATTCTTTCAAAATAAAAGGTAAAAATAATGCTTATAAGACAGATCCTTTTTATGTTTGATAGATTAGCCAGGTTATGTTTATATCAAACCTCTACGTGTCTATTCTGACACCTATGAACAATCACAAAAATGGACCACATTTTAAGCCAGAAAGAAAATCTCCATTCATTCCAGAATGAATGGAAAGTAGACACTTTCCATTATTAAACAAGAAAGAGTGGAAATAAATAAATGGAATATTCTAGTCAAGAAATAAAAAAACACCAAAAAACCAACCAGATCAACAAAACACCTAAATAAAGCAGAAGGGTGTAATTAAAGAAGATAAAATTAGTGTATTAGGAAACTGATCACAGCGAAAAATAAACCCAGGCCCCTGCTTCCTTGAAATGACCAATGACACAGCTAAACTGTTGCTCGTTTCATTTAAAACTACAAAGTCACAAGACAAGCCCACTTATGGAGAGCAATGCAAATCTATTCATGTAGTTTGCCATATTAACAAAGCAGTGAAGAAAACTATACTAGATTTTCAAGAGTTGTCAGAAGTCATTTAATAAATTTTAATATCCTGTGTAAATGAGGGATCTTAAATTTAAACTTTATTAGCTGCATGCAAAATCCACCTAAATCCAGCCTGGATTCCTAGGGTTTGAGGAAAGAGTTTCATCTGGAATAGGAATGCATTTGCCTGAGCCAAGAGAACTACAGGAGAGAAAGAAGGGACTCTCCAAAGACCCCCCAAGGCTGTGCCCAAGAGAATGTCCAATTTAACTTTTTTAAAATTTAAATTAAATTTAATTTTTTTAAATACCAAAAAACACCAAACAAATGCAAACATTCCTATTTTGATCATTCTGTTCTACATATATAATCAGTAATTCACAATATCATCACATAGTTGTATATTCATCATCAGGATCATTCCTTGGAACATTTGCATCTATTTAGAAAAAGAAATAAAATAAAAACAGAAAAAAAATTTATACCTACCTTACCCCTCCCTTTCATTGATCACTAGCATTTCAAACTAAATTTATTTTAACATTTGTTCCCCCTATTATTTATTTTTATTCCATATGTTCTACTTGTCTGTTGACAAGGTAGATAAAAGGAGCATCAGACACAAGGTTTTCACAATCACACAGTCACATTGTGAAAGCTGTATCATTATACAATCATCTTCAAGAAACGTGGCTACTGGAACACAGCTCTACATTTTCAGGCAGTTTCCTCCAGCCTCTCCATTATATCTTGACTAACAAGGTGATATCTATTTAATGCATAAGAATAACCTTCAGGATAACCTCTCAACTCTGTTTGGAATCTCTCAGCCATTGACACTTTGTCTCATTTCACTCTTCCCCCTTTTGGTCGAGAAGGTTTTCTCAATCCCTCGATACTGAGTCTCAGCACATTCTAGGGTTTTTCTCAACCCCTTGATGCTGACTCTCAGCTCATTTTAGGATTTCTGTTGCACATTGCCAGGAAGGTCCGCACCCCTGGGAGTCATGTCCCATGTAGACAGGGGGAGGGTGGTGAGTTTGCTTGCTGTGTTGGCTGGAGAGAGAGGTCACATCTGAGCAACAAAAGAGGTTCTCTCAGGGGTGACTTTTAGGCCTAATTTTAAGTAGGCTTGACCTATCCTTTCTGGGGTTAAGTTTCATATGAACAAACCCCAAGAGTGGAGGCTCAGCCTATAGCTTTGGTTGTCCACACTGCTTGTGAGAATATCAAGAATTCAACTTGGGGAAGTTGAATTTTCCCCTTTTCTCACCATTCCCCGAAGAGGACTTTGCAAATACTTTTTTATTCATTGTTCAAATCACTCTGGGATTTATTGGGGCATCACTCTGGACAAACCAACAAAATCTCATGTCCTATCCAATTTAACTTTTGCCAGACAAGGAAAAAGCCACCAGCCAAGCAAGAACTGTTGCCTGGCCTTGCCTCTTCTCCGTGATTCCCACCACACCACACAGGTGGGTTGTGCGTGTGTGGGGGGAGTAAGCAATCAGTGAGTGGAGGAGGGGACCAGAATAGGGTGAGAGAGAGGCCACTCACACCCCCTCCCTGAATGCAGAAAGACAGAAGCACGAGAAAGTAAGTTTGGTGGACTGGTTTCTCTATTATAAATGCTATTAAACAAAACTAGAACCAATTTAGCTATGCTTCATGCCTTGTGAGTAGAATTGTCATCAATCCAAACTGGATTATATATCTATTAGCAAGCAGGAGAGGGTTTATTTGTCATATAAAAAGCATTAAATAAGTTATTGCTTTGGTTATCTATTATTATGTGACAAAGGACCCCTAACATTTACTGGCTTCCCAGCAACAACCATTTTGTTATATTTCATGGTACTTTAGGTTATGGATTCAGGCATGGCTCAGCCAGGTGAGTCTTCTGTATGTGGTACAAAGAGGGGGCACTGAGTGCTGCCTGGCTGATGGCTGCTCTGGTCTGGCGGCCTGGAGACATCTTTACACACATGATGTGACACGGAGGGGACAGCTGGAAGATTGGGCTCAATGCTAGGTTGACTCAGTGTCTCACTGTGGTCTCTCCAACAATGTGACTGGACATGGAGATACATGGCAGCTCTTGGTTCCAAGAGTGAGTGCTCCAAGAGTCAGGAAGTGGAGGCTTCCTGAGGTTCAACTTGGAAGTGGCCCAGTGCTGTTTCTACCACATTCTATCAGTCACAGAGCCTGCTGAGATTCAAAGGAAGGTGACAAAGACCAACCCTCCATGAAGGTTGTCAAAAGATGCGTGGCCCTTTTTAATCTGTCCCTCAATTTCAACTGCTGAGGAACGAAAAGTTGCAAGTGTAACTGCGATTTTACATAATTGCCTAAATGCAAAAAAACACACCTAGTTTTTTTTTAGAGATAAAACAATCTTTATGCCTTTTATTTTTTTGTCTTATTTTCCTTGTTAAGAACTCCTGTACAATGTTGAAAGAACAATAAACACTATTGCTTTTATTCTCATTCTTAGGAATCTAATCAAAGTTTCCAACCTACAATATTGAGTAAGGATTAAAAGAATTGGCTTCTTCCACAAGATTGAATCAGGATTAAAATATGGCTTTTCTGGGGTACCGGCACATTCTACCCTCTGGATCACAAGAAAGACATTTTTCCCCCCATAAACAAAATACATTCATTCCATGACAACATTACAAAGCCTTAAACCATTTCAGTAACAATAGAAATAAAATACAAAGTCAAAACCAGTACAAAATCTCATTGAAGTCTGTTACAGGCATGGTCTATTCTAAGGTAAAAAATTCTCCTCTGGCTCTGGACCTGTGAAACTCAGAGCAAATTATCTGCTGCCAATATACAAAGGAGGGACAGTATAGTATACATGTCTCCATTTCCATTGGGAGAAATTGGAAGGAAAACAAGGGTCACTGGGCCCAAATAGTTCAGAAAACCTACCGGGCAAACTCCATTAGATTTCAAAGTCTGAGAATCATTTATTCTTGGGGCTTTAGAAAGCAGCTTATGCAGTGGCAGTGCTCTTCCTCCAAATGTTTGCGTGTGCTGCAACACTAGTTTTCATTAGGGGAACCACCTTTTTCTCGGCTGCATCCTCTCCGTGCATTGGGGCAGCATCCAAGATATCTGCCATCTCCAGGTGTTTTAATTTGTAAGCTACCAGAATGCAATATACCAGAAGCAGAATGGCTTTTTAAAGGGGGAATTTATTATGTTGCAAGTTTACAGTTCTAAGGCTATGAAAATGTACAAATTAAGGCCCCAACGTGAGGTTACCCTCACTCTAGAAAGGCCAATGAAGTTTGGGGCTTCTCTCTCAGCTGGCAGGGCACATGGTGACGTCTGCTAGCTTTCACTCTCAGCTTCTTGTTTCATGAAGCTCCCCAGGGGGCATTTTCTTTCTCCATCTCCAGAGGTCTCTGGCTGTGTGGGTTCTGTTGGTTCTAGTGGCTCTCATGGCTCTTTCCAGAATGGTTCCCTCTTAAAGGGCTCCAGTAAGCAACCTCACCTTGAATGGATAGAGACACATTTCCAGGGAAATTATCTAGTCAAAAGTTATCACCCACAATTGGGTGGGTCACGTCTCAATGGAAGCAATCTAAAAGCTCCCACCCAGCAATATTGAATGAGGGTTAAAGAGCTTAGCTTTTCTGGGGTACACAACAGATTCAAACCAGCACACCAAAGCGTATGTTCAAACTCTCCAGAACAATGTGGTGGCAGCTAGGCTTCCCCCAATCCTCGGCTTATGTGTTCCACCCTTTCTGAGGCCTAAATTGGTGCAATTCTTCCTGAGCACTGAAGTGGAAGGCGCTCCTCTGCTTCCAGGGCAAACTCACCCTCTCTAAGTGTCGGTTGGTCCACTCTCCTGGCCCGAGGTTTCCTGGCTCCAGACCTTAGTCTCCATGGTTCTGCCTCTGAAGACATTTTTCCTTCACTTTGTCCCTTTTCTGTCCCTTTTAGTCCAGACTGGCAGTAGTTCCGTTTATACAGATCCCACAACACTCTTGTTGGTTTTCTATGCAATTTTTTATAATTCCTTTTTTATAATCTTTCATATTCCTCCTTTTAATTTGTTTTGATTATACTCATTGAAATGTAATTTTGAGTGATCGAAAAATCAAATTTTGGGCCTGCACTTTTTTTTGTCTTTTTCACTTTATTTTTCTGGTAATTTATCATCATTGTATTTTATAAAAGCATTGATATGAGAGTGATTGAACATTTTGAAAGCCCTGGTCCTTCACCTCAGGTAGTTTGGGAAGTGCTGTTAGAGAAGATATGTTTACCAGATGAGCAAGTGATGTAAGTGGGTGGACCATCAGGGAAACTGGAGCATCTAGAATCCAGCACCAGCTCTTGTCACCCAGCTGTGCTCACTGGAGCTGGGAGAATCCATTCAGGGACCAGACAACCATCTCCTCTCTCTGCAACTGGACCCCTCAGCAAACCTGCAGGACCGCTTCCTACCAGAGGGGGTGCTATTTCCAGGTTGTTCTCCCAGAGGGCAGGTGTCTGCTGGTCAAGTATGAGGCTCCTCAGCCAGGGGGTGGGGGTGGGGGTAGGGGTGGGGAGGCAGCATTTCCATTCAGGACTGAGGCTGCCAAGGCCTAAGGCCACCATGCCAACCAGAATCCTCAAAGGTCTTTATAACTAGGATATCGAAGACAAAGACATTTAGGGTTAACTGTAACGTCTTGCATTGAGTTGTCAATCCAGCAGCACAAGTACAAGGTAGAGATGACATGTGGACAAGAGGGGTGTTAGGGCGGGTAACGGTGGCTCAGCAGGCAAGGACGCCGGGTTCCATTCCTGGTGCCTGCCCATGTAAAAAAAAAAGAGGGGCGTTAGTTGACAGTGAGATTAGTATAAGTCAACGTGTCAAAAAAGTAAAGATTAAATTAAATTAAAGAAAGAACGTGTTCTTAAATTCTAGTCATGAAAACTCAGAATCTGGAACAAAGGAAGTGAGAGGTATTCCACCCTGCTGAGAAAACGTATTCACTCATTCGTCAGTTATTAATGGGATATCCGCCCGGCTGGTTACTAGGGATACAAAAATGAATAAGGTACATGCAGGTCCTGGACACTGTTATTTCTCTATTACTCTGAATAAGGGACTCATCCTTTGGGCGTTTGCAGAGGGTTCTGAATGCTGCACTTCCGTGGGGATGTAGAACATTAGGGTGAATCTCTGAGGACGAAAACTGAGATGTGAAGGACTCAGATGACCATATATGGATGATGTTTAAGGAAACTGAGGAGGTTGAACCTATGCCGAAAAGAGACAGGACATTTGCTACCATTTTTGGTTTTTATGTATTTTTTATTTAAGAAAACAAACAATATGATAGAACCACCAACAATGGATATCTTAGTTAGCTTAACCATAGGCATATTTAAATAAAATATCCATATAATCATTGCAAAGCTGTGTTTGCACAGTAAGTTTCTTAAACCAATTGCTACCATTTTTTTAATGCCCCAAACCACACTGTCCAATATGAAGCAATTTCATAGCTGCGTGGAGCTATGGGAATTAAAATGAATTACAATTAAATATCGAATACCTCAGTTTCAGGAGTAACTTGTAACACCGCCAATGGCCCTATGTGTTTAGTAGCCACCTGCTTTGGACAGCACGGATCTAGAATATTTCCATCATCACAGGAAGTTGATTTGGATAGTGCTCACACGAGAAAGAGGTTTTACTACACCCTTGCTTTTGTTTACACTTGCAGGTTGAAAAAGTGATGATAAATAGCTGAAAATTTAAAAAGCATGGATTTTAGTTTTCTATTAGGAAAATCTTCTAAATAGAAACAACTGTCTGGAAATATTTTGTAGGCAGTGAGTCCCCTGTTACTGGAGGAATTCATCCATGGGTTGGGTGGTTATTTGCTTGAGAATCTCTTCTATAATGGCTTTGGCTGTATTTTTTCCCTTAGAGCATTTTCCATGCTGTGAAAGGTATTCTTTGTCAAATGCTTATTCTGTTCCAGGGGCTAAGCTCTGTGCTTTCCCTACCCCATCACATTTGTCATTTTCACACTTCTGTAAATGTAATATGTGCATTGATAAAATTTCATGCCTACGTAGAGAATCAATGAACTATTGCTGTGTAACAAACCACCTCTAAACTCACTGCTTCTCACAATTCAGCGGGTTGGCTAGGTGGTACGTCTCCTGATTTTCCATGGGCTGCCTCATAAGATTGTACTCGTCTGGTGGTTGGCTGGGCCTGATGAGCCTGAAGGTCCAAGGTGACTCCACTCATGTAGCTGCCAGTTGGTGCTGACAAGGTAGGCGGGGGTGTGTCCCCCCACGTGGCTCTCAGCCTCCAGGATGCTTCATGGCAGCGTTCTTAGAGGGCAAAGACAGAATCCGCAAGTTCTCTTAAGACCTTCTATCTAGAACATACTACACCATCACTTCTGCCACATTCTGTTGATCAAAGCCAGCCCAGACTCACGGAATGGGGAAACAGATTTCATCTCTTGATGGGAGGAGCATCAAAACATTCTATCATGTTTTTAAAATCTCCCAACCATAGCAAAGCATGCATTTAACCTCATGGAACAGAGGCAGAGAACATTCTGTGGATTCACTGTCTCAAATGCCATCTCAACATGGACGATTTTCCTTGTGGTCTGTGAGTGGTTTCTTTAGAATGCTCAGAGCTGCTATTCGTGATGTTATCTTCTCTGTCTAGGATTCATTGGGCCTGTAATGGCTAAAATATAATCCCCGAATACGCCTATACCTGTTTAGGCATATTACTTTTTTGAATGATTATGCTCAAGTGGAAACAATGGATGGAAACAAATAGTTTTCATCCTATAGTGAAGGATCTCTGAGTGATATTTTGAGGAGTCATTATTAGTTTGAAAGATAAAAGAAATTAAAAACTTGATCAAGGAAAATATTGTAGCATAAGGGATTTAGGGCTCTTATTGAAAAGTACGATTCACACCCTTAGTTTTCATCTTTGCCTTTAGCTTGGGAAGTCTTTCTTCTCAGTGGAAATAGAATCAATAGATGTTTTGAAAGAGGGATGTGAGCAATATCCAAAGGAGAAAGCGTTCCCCTTTTAAGAAAGCTCAAATGCAGCCTGCATAGATTGGCTGGAACTGTTCAGTTAATAGCCCCTTCTATGTTTACCAAGACACTTGCTTAAATCATCTGATTCAACCATGTTAGAGCATCCGTGCTGACTGAGCTCAGTGACTTAAATGCCACCTGCTGGCCAGGAAATCAAAATCTTACAGTTGCGAACCATAGTGTTAGTTTTTTTTTTTTTTTCTGTATGCTGTATGGCACGGGTCGCATTTCATTCTTTTTTCCATGTGAATATCCTCTTATTGCAGCACCATTTGTTGAATTGTTGCTTGGTTTTTCGTTTGTTTTTTGCTTGTTTGTTTGGGAAGTGCACGGGCATATTGTTAGTTTTTGCCTTGAGAATGTGAAAATCTTCTTTCCATAGCTGAAAGGGTAGGTAATTTTCTTGTTGAGGTCACCAGGAGATTTCAATGGCTCCCTTCTTCTATGTCTACTGGTTGCACAGTTTAAGTATGTTGGTGTTTTCATTAGGAATGAATTCAGTTGCAAATAACAGGGCATCTGACTCCTGGAACAATACAAATAGAGATTTTTTCCCCCCTGTAATAAGAAGCTTGGAGTAGGGTTGGATCCTAGCCATCTTTTATATTTTAATTACATCATCTTTAGGGTTTTGGTTTATGAGCCCATTCATTTGGCCTGTGGTAACTAAATGGCTGATGTCCACCCCCTCCAGCCTTCACATTTGCCTGCCAGACAGGGAGAAGGTGGGATGCACTAAGAGGCAAGTTAAGTACCAACTGAGTTTTTATCAGGGATGCAAAGTTTTTCTGGAAGTGCCGCCTAGCAGACAGCCATTGGCCAGATCCAAAAACTAGATGACCACCACTAGTTGGAAAGTGGCTGGCGAGAAGAGGGCATTTGGATTGGGCAGACTCAGCCAACCAAGTCCATGGCACACATCTGTGCTATACCCACACTTTAAACCACTGTTTCTGGGACCAACACAGAAATGGAAATGGAGTGGGCACTTAAGGCAGGGAAAGCTCCTAGATGCCTGTCTGAACTACCAGGCCACGTCAATCATCCTCTTCCTATTTTCTGCTCCCAACAATTGCCTTTACAACTACAAATCTCATAAAGATGGAGGACATTTTGTATATCTTAATGTACCCTCAGGCATAGCACGGTCTTGCATTTGTTTTGTGCTTGATAAATATTTGTTGAGTTTCTGAAAGAATTGGATTTCTTTCCTCTTTTTTCTTAAGATAATTCCAGACTGTTCGAGTGCTGGTAATTGGGAATGGAAAATGGGAGCACTTCAGTTAACACTTGGGAACACTCTAACTGTCTTCAAAATGGCAGAGAGAGTAACACCATCTATACAAGATTTCTTTCTGTGGCTTAATGCTTTGTGCTCTTGCCTATCCTTCTAAGGCTTGTGGTTTGCTTCATCCAGAGACACTCAGTAGCTAACTTGGTGACAGCAAGAACTGAAAAAACACAACCTCCAACTTCCACAGCAGGGGTTATGTGCATTAACCCTTTTTCTCTCTCACTGTGCTTAATCATTGTCAAGTGGAGTGTGAATAGTCTGTCTGTTGACAAAGGTCTGGAATAACTAATTTAGTGCTAAACTTCTAACCAGGCTTGAGGAAGGCGCTGTGACACCCCCCCCCCCCCCCCCCCCCCCGTCCCAAAGTCCTTTTGTTTGCAGAGCCTAATGAGGCCTCTTAAGCGCACACACCTGCTTGACACAGGTGACCCCCCCACCCCCACCCCCCAACCAGGCTGGTCTTCCTTCTCAGTTTTGCTCAAGGCCTCTAGGAACTGATTTGTATGTCTTCATTGTAACAATTCCTGAAACCTCAATTTCCGAGGTCCTCCACGGCACACTATAATTTCAGGATTGACAATGATGCTGACAAGAGTGAAAAGAAAACATATTTAAGGAGACAGGAATTTCTCTCAACCTTTATTTTGACATTCAGCAGTAGATGATGGATGTTTTAAATTATTCTTGATAAGAAGCTATCAGTAAGAGCTATTTTGTTTCACAGCTACCTGGCAGGTCAAAAACATACTCAAATTGAACAAATATTCTCAAATTAAGTACAGGGAACGGTAAGGTTCAGGAACTCGTGCTGGGGGGAGGAGGGAATTCAGAGGAACAGAGGCTCATCTAGTGCTGTATTCTTCAGGCAAGCCAAAGTCCCACAGCGTTTCTATAAGAAACAAATTCAAGAGAGAAGAGACACTCGCAGTGGACAAAATGGACATCAGGTTTGCTGGCTTACTCTAGAGAGCTTGAACCAATTGAAGGAATAGGTGGGGAAGACCCTCAGTAGAGCTGAGGGCTTGGATGGAATGAACAAGTCATTTCAAAGCTCTTCAGTTTCAAAGGTATTTCACAAGTGACTTCATATCTCAAGGCATTAGGTTCCCCATCTGTGCAGTGGGGATGGTAAGATTTGCCTTGCCTTCATTGCAGAATATGGAACAGCTTCATAAACTGTATGCATTGTGCACCTTTGGATACATAATATCTGCTCTATCAATAGTAAATGTGTCTCCTTGGTAAAACTTTTAAAACTTCCAATGCAGCTGTGTGGCGAACATTGTAAATAACATACATTGTGCAAACATTTATTGAGCATCTACTATGCATCAGGGGCTGTGCTTGGTGCTGGAGATATAAAATGACAAAGGCAAAGACCACATGCTATGTTTTATTATATGAGGACATATATAATATGTAACTGTTCATAAAAAACGCTGAGTATTGATGGATTTTAAAAAAATCTGATGAGTTTATTTTAGGGTTGTCTTAATTTCCCAGACACCATGATAAATAAGCTCATAAGGGATTGGCTTAAAAACTTGGAATTTATTGAATCACAGTTTCAGAGGCTAGAAGTTTTGCTTCTTACCAGGGTCTTTAGCGATCTGGCCGGCTGGCAATCCTTGGGGTTCCTTGGCTTTCTCATCACCTGGTGATGTCCTTTCCTTTCTCTTCTGGGTTCCAGTTGACTTCTATCTTCTATCTTCCATGTAGCTTCTTCTTCATAAGGCCTCCATTCTTGGGATTAAGGACCAACTTCTTTCATTTGGGCCACAACTTCACTAAAAATAACATCTTCACAAAGTCCTTTTTACAGTGCATTCATAACTACCAGAAAAGATTCTTTTTCTGGGGTACGTGATTGAACCTAACCCAACGGCTCTATTTTATTTTTTAGAAAAAATATCAAGCATTTATTGTAACAATTATTTAAGTAAATAATGCACATGTGACTAAAAGGTCAAATAAGACAGGAAGAAAAAAATGGTCTTTATGTGAATTCGCAAGACCTTTATCCTAGGCAATCTCCAAGAAGCAGACCCTAGGGCTAGAATTTGAGTATAAGAGATACATTCTGGAGGGTGGGTATACACATGGAAATAATCTAGAGTGTGTGTGTGTGTTTGTGTGTTTTCCAGGTATATAGGATGTGATGGTTTGGAGGCTTTATGGACCCCAGAAAAGTATGTCCTTAAAGTTAATTCATTTCTGTGGGTAAGTAGGATCTTTTGGTGAGAGCTTAATTTAAGATGTGACCCACCCTGAATGAGGTCCTCTCACTGGAGACCTTTATAAGAGAATGAAATTCAGACAAAGACACATACACACTGATAGGGAATGCCATGGAAACAGAGAGGAAACTGAAAGCAAAGAAAGCCAGAAGAGAAGGGAGAGAGCAGCAGATGCCACTTGTGCCTTACCATGGATCACCAGCAGCCCGTCTTCAGGAAGAAGGTATCATACTGATGGTGTCTTGATTTAGACATTTTCACAACTGCAAGCTTGTAATAAAATAAATTTCCATTTTTAAAAGTCAGCCCATTTTTGGTATGTTGTATTTTGGCAGCCTAGCTCACTCAAACAGATGGGAAGGAGAACTCTGCAGCCAAGCAGATGGGGTTTGGGCACCAAGTAGGCTAGTTTTCTCAGTTAAATGGACCATATTTGTACTCACCTGCTGATAAAGCTGAAAGATACCAGGTGTGCTTGGGCCACTAAAATGTAACTGCAAAATATTTGATGGATCTTGAGAATAAAAGGAGTTTGGAAATAAACTAGTTGTTTTCAGGAGCAATAGCTAACATTGGCAGAAATTCTCAGTTGCTTGCAGAGCGGCCATCCCTCTACTGCCCAGCAAGAGGCAATATAATTCATGATCCTCTCCCTCCCCAGCTGGGTCAGGGTACACACAGATTACCTAAGTTGAATGCATGTGCTGGGGCCAGAGGTGAGTTAGAGAGGAGCATGTGACCATACTTTGGCTGATGAGCGGAATGGGCAGGCTCAGTGGGTACCTGGAGGAATTGGTCTCCTTCGACTGCTGAATTTGCAGGTGGATCTGATTTGCTTTTTGTCGTGCAAGGTCATACATTTTCTTTACCCTGTGAACCATTTTGAGTTGGATTTTCTGTGACATGAATTTGAAAGTATCTCAGTTGGCCACACCAAAATTCTTTTGAGCATCTACAATGTACCGAGTAATGTAATAAACACTTTCCATGGTTTATTGCATTTAACTTTACATTTTGACCCCAGAAGCTGACACTTATCACACCCCCCTTCTTTTAGAGGTGAGGAAACTGGAGGACATGGAAGTGAAGTAATTTGTCAAGAGTCACAGGAAATTAGAGAGTTGGTGCTTTGGTTTGCTAAAGCTGCTGTAATATAATATACCAAGAATGGAATGGCTTTTTAAAAGGGAATTTATTAAATTACAGTTACAGTTCTAAGGCTATAAAAATATCCAAACTAAGGCATTCGGGGAAAGATACCTTGACGAAAGAAAGGCTGATGCGTCCAGAACACCTCTGTCATCTGAGAAGGCCTGTGGATGGTGTCTGCTTGGGTCTTTGGCTTCTGGTTTCAAACAGCTTCCTGGGGGGCATTTTCTTTCTGCATCTCCAGATGTCTGGGTCTAGTGTTGGCTCTGTCTCTTCTTCCAAAATGGTTTCCTCTTAAAGAACTCCAGAAAACAACCCCACCTAGAATGGGTGGTGACACATCTCCATGGAAAATATCAAATCAAAAGGACCCACCCACAATTGTGTGGGTCACATCTCCATGGAAAACTTAAAAAGACCCCATCCTACAATATTGAAGCAGGATTAAAGAACATGGCTTTTCTGGGGTGCACAAAAGTTTCAAACTGGCACAGTTGGGATTCGAGCTCTATAGTCACATTTAAACTCCTCTCCAAATGGACAAAGATATTCACAATAGAACAGGTTTTCTTATTAAAGAAACTATAAAGCAAAGGACTGTTAGATTAAAAGCCATCATTTACTAAATTCAAAAGCAATTCACCATTGAGGAAAATACGTGTAATGCATAAATATCTGAGTATATGACAGACAAATGGTTAAAAGTCTTAATATAAAAACATCTTAAAATAAAAAAGATTTGTAAGAATTTTCAATACAAAAGAGAAAATTGAAAATTTTTCACATTTCCAATAGAAAATGGCAAAGGACATTAATTTGCAATTCACCAAAGGAGAAATACAATTGCTTAATAAACAAAAGAAGTAACCATAATCAAAGACATAAAATTGAGACATGAATAAATATGCTTCTAAAATTGGCAATGATGAGCGATGAAAGCATAAATAACAATACAGTGAAAATAGCATTTTCATCAACTGCTGTGTATATCAATTGGAAGGTTAGCACTTGTCTTAAAACTTCTACTATTCTTTATTCAGCAATTTTGGCTTCTAGGAACTTATCCTAAGCAGAGATGAGCTCAATGATTTATGTTCAAAGATGTGGGAGTGTTAATTATAATATCAAAATTGGGTATGGTCTAGGTGCTCAACTATAGAAGACAAAATAAATTTTGGTTTGGTAGGATGGGCTAGCCTGCCATCTTAAATAATCCCATTTTCCAAAGAAATCACACGCAGGTCCCACAGCGCCCTCAGCTTTCTACCTTCCTTTAGAAGGAAGAGGGCATCTTTGTTCCTAACGTTGTTGCCTCATGGGACGAGATGGCTGCATGCCTTCCGGCTGTACATCCTTTCAGCACAGGTTTAGTGACAGGGTCTGGGTTTGCAACAGTGAAACAATTTTTTCCCCAGAAATCTCTAGCTGGCTTCCACTTACATCCATTGGCCAGAACTGTGATTCTGGAAGATGTTAGGTTCAACATCTCCTTTTTTCACACACTAAAGTCTTGTATTTAAGGCCTTTTCTGAGTTCTGGTCTGTCTTACTGACCTGTTTATCTATTCCTCTACAGGACCACATTGTTTTAATTGCAATATGTGCTTTTTTTTTTTTGAAATAATTTCAAGCTTACAGGACAGTTGCAGAAATAATACAACCCCCTTACAGGGAACTGCAACATACCCTTCATTCTTCCAGATACCCAGATCTGCCAATTTTAGCATTTTACCACATTTGCTGTATCATTCTATCTATCCGTCTATCCATCCATCTATCTCTCTAGCCAACTGTGATGGTTAGGTTTATGTGTCAACTTGGCCAGGTAGTAGTACCCAGTTGTCTGGTCAAACAAGTACTGGCCTAACCATTACTGCAAAGACATTCTATGTACTTAAATCATCAGTAAGTTGACTACAACTAGGACTGATTACATCTACAGTCAACTAAGGCTTTAAAAGCAGTGATGACGTCAGCAGTCAGAAGAGAGAATTTTCATCTCTACTTCAGCCTGCCAGCCTGTCCTGGGAAAGCACTGAAAACCTTCATCAGATTGCCAGCTTCAGCCTACCTTATGGAATTTCGGACTCATGCATTCCCACACTTGTGTGAGACACTTTTCTAAAATCTCATATTTATACATATCTCTTATTGATTCTGTTTCCCTAGAGAACCCTGACTAATATATCAGCGGTATCTATCTATCTATCATTATCATCATTATCCACTAATCTATCACTTCGCAGTATGTTTTGATAGCTGGTAGGACAGGTCTACCAAATTAAAAAATTTTTTTTGGCTTCTCTTACACATTAAGGGTTTCAGATAAATTTTAAAGTTCTTCTTCTCTTCCTTTTAGGGTATGATTGCAATGGTATGAAATTAGTGATTATTTGGCAAATATTGCAGGGTATAATAGTTTTCAAAATAGTCCTGCGCACATGCTGTAATTTACTTAGCTAAGAACATGATTTGGGTCTTCAAGCTGTTTCCGCTTTTCCCCTTATATAAAGCATTTTGAAGAACACCCTTGTGTGTAATTCTTGTAAAACTCTGATAATTTTCTCACTATAAATTCCTAGAAGTTATTCCAATACAATTATTGAGTCGAGGTATGTGCAGATTTTTAAGACTTTTTATGTGAATTGCATAACTTATTGGTTATGAGATTGGATTTTTAAAAACTTAAGATAATTTATTGTGGTAATATATAGATAACACAAAAATTCTCATTTTTAACTTTTTTAAGTGCACAATTCAGTGACATTAAGTACAGTCTCAATGTTGCGCCACCATTACCACCACCCATTACCAAAATATTTTCTTCACCCCAAACAAAAGCTTTGTATCCATTGAGCAATAACTCCCCATTTCCCCTCCCTCTGCCCCTTTGGTACCTCTAAACTACTTTCTGTCTCTCTAAATTTGCCTTTTCTAGATATTTCATACAAGTGGAATCATACAATATTTAAATTTTTTTTGTATGTCTGGCTTATTTCACTCATTATGATGTCCTCAAGGTTCATTCATGTTGTAGCATGTATCAAACTTCATTACTCTTTATGCCTGAATAATGTTCCATTTTACGAATATATCACACTTTTTTTTTTTAAATCCATTCTCCTGTTGATGGACAGTTAGGTTTTTCCACTTTTTGGCTATTGTGGATAGCGCTGTTATGAACACTGGTGTACGAGTATCTGAGTCCTTGCTTTCTTTTGGGTAGTGGTGGAATTGATGGGCCTTATGGTAATTCTATGTTTCGCTTTTGGAGGAACTGCCAAAATGCTTTGCACAGTGGCTACATCATTTTACATTTGTGCTAAAAATGTCTGAGGGTCCCAATTTCCCCACGTCCTCCCCCACATTTGTTATTTTCCATTTTAAAATAATAGCCATCACAGTAGGTATGACGTGTATCTTATTATGGTGTTGCCTTGTGTTTCCCTAATGTGGAGATAATCTAATCAAAAGCTATGAATCAGGATTAAGAGAAAAGGCTGCCCTCACAAGACTGGATCAGGATTAAAACATGGCTTTTCTGGGGTACCTAACTGCTTCATCTGGCACAAAGTCCTTTGTCCACTTTTTAAATCGGTTATTTGTCTTTCTCTTGTTGAGTTGTAGGAGTGCTTTATATATTCTGGACATTAAGCCTTTATCAGATAGTTGATATGCAACTATTTTCTCATTCTGTAGGCTGTATTGCCGTTTTTTTGATGTCACCCTTTGATGCACAAAGGGTTTTGACTTTGAGGAAGTCCAATTTATCTATTTATTTTGATGTTGCTTGTGATTTTGTTGTCATATCTAAGAATCCGTTGCCAAATTCCAAGTCATGAAAATTTGTCCTTCTATTTTCTTTTTTTTAAATGCAATTTTGTTGAGATATGTAATATACTCACATACTACATAATTATCCAAAGTGTGCAATCAGTGGTTCGCAGCATCATCATATAGCTGTGCATTCATCATCACAATAGATTTCTGGACATTTTCATTTCTCCCCCCAAAAAATAAAAATAAAAGATTTTTTTCTCACCTCCATTATTTATTTATTTATTTTCTTTTTTTCTTACTCACCTGTCCATACACTGGATAAAGGGCGTATCAGTCATACAGTTTTCACAATCACATGGTCACACTTTAAAAAGCTCTATAGTTATTCAATCATCTTCAAGAATCCAGGCTATTGGATTACACTTCAACTGTTTCAGATACTTCCCTCTAGCTAGTCCAACACATCAAAAACTGAAAAGGAATATCTGTATACTGCATACGAAAAACTTCCAGAATGACCTCTCGACTCTGTGAGAAATCTCTCAGCCACTGAGACTTCATTTTGCTCCATTTCTCTTTCACCTTTTGTTCAAGAAGGATTTCCCATGAAGCTAGAGCCAGGCTGATCCCTGAAAGTCCTGTCCCACGTTGCCAGAGAGATTTACACCCCTGGAATCATGTCTCACATAGAGGGGAGGGCAGTGTGTTTACCTGCAGAATTGGCTTAGAGAGAGGGGCCACATCTGACAACAAAGGAGGTTCTCTGAGGGTGACTCTTAGGCATAATCATAAGTTGGCTTAGCTTCTCCTTTGTAGGATAAATTTCATAAAGATGAGACCCAAGATTGAGGCCTGATTCATCAAATTGGCAGTCCCCAATGCTTGTGAGAGTATCAGGCCTTCTCCAGGTGGGGAAGTTTAATATTTCCATCTTTTCCCCCAGTCCCTCAAGGGGACTTTGCAAACACTTTTTCATCTTCTGCCCAGATTACTCTAGGATGTATCGGGACATCACACCTACGTGTACAAACCAACAAGATCTCACTCCATATTCAAGTTTCCATGTAATTATGATGATCAAATAAGCCGACTATACAAGTTAAATTTGCATGCTACCAAAAATATAAATTTTGCACCAAATGAACATCTCTTCCTTTGGACTCACATGGAAACTGAAGTCTAAAAATATGGTCAGTATCATCCTTTCCTCTTCAGTCTGATCTACCTTAGTCCTGCTTAGATTAGTTTCATTCATATCTCTAATTGAAGTCTGATCATGTTTTCAGTGTTTTTAATAGTAATGTTGACTTTCATAGACGCAGAACTCTAGCTCTGAGTCTCAGGTATCAAACAGACACCTAAAGTTTCAGGGAGCAACCACGCTATACACAAAGAGCTCGGCATCTCAGAATTTAGAAATAGCAGTTACAACTCCAGAGTAGATGTGGCTGCTGTAAGAGTTCACAATCTAGGAACTTTTACAATAGGCCTTCACCTGATAAACTACGTTCTTGAATTCAATTCTCAGAGACTGCACATTACAGTTAGTGAAGTGTTAAAATATTTGTCTTCTCATTTCTGGCTTATTTTACTCAACATACTACCCTTAAGCTTCATTCACCTTCTTGCAAGCCTCACAACTTCCTTCCTTCTTGCAGATGCTCAGTAGTCTGTTGTATGTATATACTATAGTTCGCCCTTGCGTTCCTCAGTCAATGTACCCTTAGGCCACTTCCATCCATCACAAATTGTGAATATTGCCACTATAAACACCAGTGTGCAAGTGTCCATTCATGGCCTTGTTCTCGGTTCCTCCAAGTGTACATCTAACTACGGGGTTGCAGGATCAAACGGCAACCCCACCCCTACCTCCCTATGGAGCCTCTGTTTTCTTTTAAGAGTGTTATGGTTTTAGTTCTTACATTTTGATCATTGACTAATTTTTTGGGTTACTTTATTTTTTTTATGAGAGAAGTTGTAGGTTTACAGAAAAATCACTCAGATGGTATAGAATTCCCGTATACTTTCCTTTATGTTGATTCATTTGGAGTTACTTTTTGTATGTGGTGTGTAAAACGAATTCAACTTCTTTTTTTTTTTTTTTTTTTTGCATGTGAACGTTTCCCAGCACTGTTTGTTGAAGAGACAATTTTTCCCCATTGAATGAATCTAGCGCCTTTGGAGAAAATCACTTGGTCATAAAGGTGCAGGTTTATTTCTGAGCTCTCATTTAGTTCCATTGTTCTATATGTCTATCTTTATGCCAGTACCACACTCTTCTGATTGCTGTAGCTTCCAAGTACGCTTTTAAAGACCTCCTACTTTGTTCTCCCATTTAAGATTATTTTGGCTATGTGGGGGCCCTTGCAATTCCATATGAATTTGAAGATTGGCTTTTCCATTTCTGCAAAAAAATAAAAGCTCCTGGATTTTTTTTTTTTTTTTTTAACATGGACAGGCACTGGGAATCGAACCCGGGTCCTCTGGCATGGCAGGCAAGCATTCTTGCCTGCTGAGCCACCGTGGCCCGCCCACTCCTGGAATTTTGATAAGCAATTTGGATTTTTAAAATGTGCTTAATGTAGTTTGTCATAATAATCATATAACTTTAGTATTTTGTAAAAAAAAGCTCCTAGAGCAGAACAAACAAAACAAAAAGATATTGTCCCATTTCTTGACACTACTTGATAGTGATTTCTGTCAGCTAGGTCCATGCCAGAGAAACCTGTAGGGGGAAAATGGAGGGAAGACGGTCTCCAAGGTTGACTTCTGAGGAACCAGAACTCCTACTGTGAATCGGGACCAAGGATCCAGAGTAAGGTGCCAGGAGGAGAGTGGGGCTCAGGACTACATTTAAAAAGCCAGGAGGCTTGAACTGATCCCAAAGGAGCAAATTGTCAGACTTGAAACTCAGAGGCGAGGCTAGTGCTGGTGAAAATGCTTGTTGGTGGCTGGCTACCACCCCACTGGGACTTTACGAAGCCTTCCAAATTCAGGGCTCAGCTTGGTTCATGAACCAGGCTTTACGATGATTACTTAGATACATATTTTTTTGATATGCCTATGGATAAGCTAACTAAGATATCATTTGAGGTGGTTAAGATTTCCATATGTTAATTGTAAAAATATTTGTGTCGTCATTTTTTCTTAAAATCAGGGAAATTTTTAGTAACATAGGTCATTACTATAGCAATGCAGATATTTGTAAGAACTTTCTGCTGATACTTTGAGAGCATTCACAGTTTTGACAGCTGAACAAATGGTATCTAAGTGAGTGCTTAATATTTAGAATTTAAGAACTTTGCTATCTGAATTTGTAGATTTTTTCCGTGTTGCCTTAATTTTAAATTGGTTTTGGAAACTTACTGAGCAAACACAGGCTTTATAATGATTATACGGATTTATTTAAATATGCCTATGGTTAATAACAAAGATGTCCATTTTTGGTGGAACTAAATGGACTGTTTGTTTCCTTAAAAAAAAAAAAAAAAAAAAAAAAAAGATAGGGAAGGGCCAACTTGGCTGGACCAAGAGCATCTCCTATGGTGCTGGAAATCCAACCAAGACAGACATGCCATGGTTAATCTCACAGAGCTGAGCTTCTACCACCTGAAGCCCAGACAGGACTGTGCTCTCTCTAGACAGGAGCTTCCTGGGTCCCTGGAGCCCTAGGATATAGAAGTCTGCTCCCAGCTAAACAGTGAGTAGCTTCCTTGGCTTAAAGAACTTTTATACTTCCTCTGAGCTTTTCCTGTAACTAAACCTATATTGCTTTCTGGTATAAGGGGTTCTTTCTCTCTCTCTTTTATTTGGTGGTGGTGGGGGATGGGTGGGTCTGTTATAATATCAAAGTAGCAAAAATAGGTAAAAAGAGCAACCACACAGGGAAATAGCTATTCCAAGTGAAAATTCCTTTTTTTTTTTAAATGTAGAGTTTGAGCAATTCTTTTTTCAAAAATTTTTTATTTCTATTTTTAAGATCACACCCACCTCTTTGGGAAAGCCAGCCTCAGAAGCAGAGTGGCCATTCTGTTGCAAATTCTGGTCCTGAATGGGGTTTTTAAAAAATGAGTGTTTTTGCCTCCTCCCCCTCCTCCTAGGAAGCTGAGATAGTGTATTTATATGGCTCTCACCTTAGGTGTGAACTTTAAATTAAACACTTACGGTGTTATCAATTAATGTAAGAGAAACCCATCCAGCAAGGGGAGCGAGCCGACCACGCGGCCGGGCGGAATTGAATGCGTATAAAAGCGGTTCAACAATGTGATCTGCGTGGCCTGGACTCCGGGGATATTTTCCTTGAACTGCTTCACGTTAGTCGAAAGCCTTACATTCTTCTCTGAAGGACGGTTGAGATAATTTTAATCATAATGGAGACTATATGCCGTGAAGTCTTTAAAAGAATGAACGGAACGAGTCAGCCCGGAGAAGGATATATAACACGCCGGCTTTCGAGCTTGCATTAGCATGCACCGCCTCTTGTCTGGGAGCGCTGGCTGTGCTCATCAAGGCTCGTGATAACTCCGAAAAGTAAAGCGAGGGTGTAAGAGAGGCCACGGGTGTTAAGCATGTTAACATTTCCATTAAGTCTAAAAGCAGAAAATGGAACAAATAAAGCAGGTTGGGTTTTTCCCCCACTATAATGTATGCCAGAATGTCACAGGAACTCATTGTCTGCACTGAATACAAAAAT
The DNA here is from genome assembly GCF_023851605.1 of Tamandua tetradactyla. NCBI lineage: Eukaryota > Metazoa > Chordata > Mammalia > Pilosa > Myrmecophagidae > Tamandua > Tamandua tetradactyla. Next base: position 38,470,922 of record NC_135327.1, on the reverse strand, counting down.
ATGGGCAATTCAGGCCGAACAATGAAAACGCTGGTGATTCCATAAAAGCTTCTCACTAGCATTAAGTTCATCTGCCATGGTTTTACTGTTTTTCGTTTTTTTTCAATAAGACTGTTTCTTGAATAATGTGATCTTTAAAGTTTAAGCTGCATCTAGGATTGCTTCTTCTTTCCCCTTCTGACTTTCCCTGCTTATGAAAGGCAAGAAGCACAGAATAACATAACATTGAAGAATCATGTTTGTTTTTCCTTCCTCTTCTCCTTCGCGGTTGTGATTTTGATGCAGGCATCCTAATAATTTTCATAGGAAGCATATGCCGGCATCTCAGCAGTGTGCATGATCAGTGGTGCTATATTAGGGGAGTTTAACTTCCGAGGAGAACTTCTGCGGATGCTTTGGCATTAGCTGAGTATCAAGGGAAGGTACATATTCCTGGTGTCTCATGAGCCTGGGACTTGCTGGGACCTCAGAGCAGGTGGCCCAGGGGGGCCAGACTGTGCACTTGAAGAGGGGGCTGGGTGGTCTTTTCTGTCTCCTTGGGGTCTCTTGCTCTTGGAGGAAGGGGCTTTGGGGACTGAGACCTTTAGAACTCAGATGTGATTTTGTGTTTGGGTTCTCATTTTCAGAGTGAACAAGCTGTGGAAAGATGGCTCTTTGAAATGTTTATTTCACCCCAGGCTGACAGAGGTGAAACAGAGTCAGTGAAGAAGAGAACATCTGCATTTTTTGTGACTCTTGATCATGTTAGTTTCTGCCTCTTACTGGAAATGACTTTGCCAATTTAGTATGGAGAAGAAGGGTGAAAACACTTCTCACCCCTGGCCCTCAGAGAACAAGCTGGTACGAATTTGGACGGCATCTAATATTGGGTACAAAATGGTCATCTGCTTCAAAGAATAAGAGCATTTGGGTAAACCTATACCCTTATCTACACAAAACAGCATTTTTCAACCCAAAGAGAAAAATTTTTTCTGTTCAGTGAAATTTTGTTTGACTTCCTTACCTTTGTTTCTTACCCCATATTTCCTTTCTACTTTCCTGGTCCTTTTTATTCTTAACTCATTAAATATGGCAATATCCAAGATTGCCCTGTTTGCTTTCCTTTCCATTTTCCTCTTCTCTTTCTCTCTACTTTCTCCCCAGAGAATCCCTCCATTGAGTCCTAAGTGTTCAGCTTTTAACTCTGTTGAAACAATTCCCCAAAGTCTTTTCTCAAATACCAAGCTTGAGAGCCCCTCCAGCTGCCTGCTGCCATTTTCCTGGTGGGTGCTGGTCCACCTCAACTCAACCTGTCTGAACCCCAACTCCTCATCCACCTTGTCCTCCCCAAAGCCCATTTCCTACCTCCTGACTTTCTGTTAATGGCATTTTCCATTTTTTAAAAGCAAGAATTCCCTCATGGCTCTGCTCTGGCTTTCACCCCTTTTCAATTTCCTCATGGTCCTTTTCTTCAGCCCCCCTGCCCAAATCCAATTTTGTTTTCATGCCCTCTCTCTTCTGTTGTTGCTTTCTTTCCTCTCTTTTCCACCCCCTTGAACTCCTTCCTGGTCCTCCCAGTTGACCATGATAGTTTCTGAACTGATCTGGTCTCCAGCATTTTCTAGCCCTCAACTCCTCTTGCCCTCTCTACCCAAAATATTTTCTAAAAACCCAGTCTGGTTCACACTCCTCTTCTCCCTTCCCGGCACTCCACTGTCAGTGAAAAACCGAATGTGAATAAAGTTCCCGGGGACCTGGCCCCAACCTCCCTTCTAGGATGTCCCCTCCACTGTCTTCCTACATCCTGCACTTGAGTTGCTCTCAGCTTTTGTCTTTTGCCAGAACTTGGCTCATCCTCTCACCTGCAGCCTTGGCCTGAGAAATCTTCTCCATCCTCCCAAGTCCATCTTGGTTGCCCCCTCTTCTGTGAGACCTGTCTTTATCCCCCAATCAAATGTGATTTCTTCCTTCTTCTCTCACCAGGCATCAGGACATCTTGTATTGTATCTTTCCATGGCCCCTCCATAACAGCATAAACATTTTGTCCCTGTTTTTGTATCTGCTAGCAGTGCCTCTGGGGCCTGAAGGTCACAGTCTGCCACTTGAAATTGTTGAACTGAGTCATAGGCCCCTGTTGAAGTTATTTAAGCATGTGATTTAATTGCACAGGACATTTTTCTCAACATGCTCCTGACTGCCTGGCTGAAAGAATGCAATGTGTGGCCACCAATGAGCTATTCTTTTCTCGTGTTGTTAAAAAACACCACCAACAAAAAAGATCAAAGCAGGTTTTAATTCAGTCCACAAACTTAAGTGTGCAAGAAATAGAAGTCTTTTTTTAGAACTGAATTACATTTGTAGTTTGAGCCATCACTCCAGCGGATGGCAGAAGCATAATGTTGGAGTCTTGAGGAACTCCCTGTTTCGTAAGGCTTGCTCCTAGGATTGGAGGCTGCCGCGATGCTGAGAGCCAGTGGGAGGGGTCTGGCGCTGGTCCTCAGCGTTGCCCTCTGCCTGCTTGTGACTCCTGCAGGGCTGTTGTTTCCTGTGGACTGTGGCCCATGAACCTGGGGTGCAGCCCCTCTTCATGCCTGGCTCCAAGGCTCCTCAGGCCCATCTCCTGCTACCTGGAGCTCCCCCACCGGGGACCTGGGCTTGTCCTGCTGGACCTTCCTTGAGCCTGGAAGGGGTACTCTGTGGTGCCCTCTGAGACCCTCACCACTTCCATTTCCTCGGGGTCTTCCAGGAATCATTTTGCTGCCTAGATATCGGCTTGGTGGTGCAGGTTCCGGTCCATCCATGGAGACTCCTCCAATGGTGACATTAACGGGACATCACTTGGGGTATTGCGCCCCTGGGATCTCCTAAGAAGGGGGCTGCTTCTGCTACAGGGCCCCTCAAAGTTCTCGGAGGCTTCTGTCATCCCTCCCACTGGTGTGGGGCTCACGGCCCTTTCCTAGGGACCCATCAGAGAGTCAAAGCTCTTCTCTGGTACTCTCTGCTGTCCCGCTTTCCCTATCCAGGGGATCTGTATTTGGACTGATCTTATAGTCAAATCCAAAGCCTATCGTCATTGCCAGAACCCAGAAGGGCCCACGTCAAAAGCCAGTTAAATACACCTTTCTCTGCTGTTACCAGATACTGAGGCAGCGGGCATAGACTGGCTTAGGTGACTAGATGAGAGGTGTGGAAAGAGGCAGCAGGAAACCCTGATCTGAGTGTGTAAGTAAGTGTGCATGTGTGTGTGAGACAGAGAGGGAGAAACCATTAGAGTGGACCTGCCATGTGAGTGCATGTATCGTGACTCCTGCGCCTTTTATGTAGACATCAATGGAGGCTGGATGTGATCTCTGGGACACCATCATAGCACAAAATATTTTAGAAATTGCATTTTTTTTTTTTTTTGGAATTCTCTCTAGAGCAAGCCTAGGAACCACATGCCCAGACGCACACCATTCTCTCAACTTATTGCATGTTGAAATCACCTAGAGAACTTGTGAGAAGGAAGGTTCCCAGACTCAAGGTCTGGGGACTTTAATTCAGTGCAACTTGAGTGGGGGACCCAAGTCCCATCTGCTTTTTCTCATGATAGATTGCAGTTGGTAGTAATTATAACACAGTATTTGCAGTGATATTTCCTTTCATTTTTTTTTGAGATAATTTTAGATTTACAGAGGAGTTGCAAAACAGTACAAGGAATTCCGTTCGTCCCTCCCTCAGCTTACCCTGAGGTTAACAATTTAAGTCATCATAGTACAGTGATCCGAACCAGGAAACTAATGTGAATGCAATGCTATTAACTGAACGGCAGGCTTTACTCGGATTTCACGGGGCTTCCTGCTAAGGTCCCTGTTTCCTGTTCCTGTGTCTAACCCAGGACCTCGTCTACAATTCCGTGTTGCCCTTAGTGGTCGCGTCTCCTTAGTCTCCCCCAGTGTGGGGAGCTGCTTGGTCTGTCCTCCTCCTTCACGACCTTGTCAATTTTGAGGCGTTCTGGTGAGTTATCTTGTAGCATGTCCCTCATGTCCGCAAACCAAGAGCGTCTATCGGCTCGTTCACTTTGTAAGCAACACCCAGGCAATTCTTCCTCAGCCCATGTTCTGGAAATGCTGTTGGAAACAGTGCTTTAAGTCTGTGCTTTTAATAAAATTTATTCTGGATACATGTATATATCTCATAAAGCCTGCGATTTTAACCGTTTTTAAGTAGACAATTCTGTAGGATTAATTACAGTTACAAGTTTGTGCTATCATCACCATCCAATATGAAAACTTTTCCATCACCCCAAACAGAAACTCTCCACCAATAACCTCTCATTTCATTCCTCCCACCCCCTGCGTCTGTCTCCAGGAATTTGTTTACTCTAGATATTATATAAACTGTAATCATACAGTATTTGTGTGTGTGTGTGTGTTTGTGTATGTCTGGCTTATTTCACTTATTGTGATGTCTTTAAACTTCATCCATGTATCAGACCTTCATTTTTTATGACTGATTGATATTCCATTATATATATATATTACATTTTGTTCATCAATTCTTCTGTTGATGGACACGGGATTCTTTTCACCTTTTAGCCACTGCAATTCTTTAGCTTTGTGCTGACTTGAGCAGTGGTGTATAAATATCTTATTGAGTCCCTGCTTTCAGTTCTTTTGAATATATGCCAGGAAACAGTATTGCAAGGTCATATGGTAAATCTATATTTAACTTGTTGAGGAACCATTGAACTGGTTTCCACAGTGGCTGCACCTTTTTATATTTTCACCAGCAATGTGTGAGGGTTCCAGTTTCTCCAATCCTTGTCAGCACTTGCTATTTTCCATTTTAAACATAATAACCATTCCAGTGGGTGAGAGGTGGTATCTTATTGTGGTTTTGATTTGTGTTTCCCTAATGACTAATGTGTTGAACATCTCTTTCATGTGTTTATTGGCCATTTGTGTATCTTATTTGAAAATACATTTGTGTATCTTCTTTGGATAAATTCAAGTTCTTTTGTTGTTGCATTGTAAGAATTCTTTACATATTCTGGATATTAAGCTCTTATCAAGGATATGATTTGCAATTTTTATCCCATTCTGTAGGTTGTCTTTTAATTTTCTTGATAATGTCCTTTGAAGTGTAAATCATACAAATGTAAAAATTAAAAATAATTTTTATGAAGTCTAATTTATCTATTTTTTTAATGTGTTGTTCGTGCTTTTGGCATCACATCTAAGAATATATCTTGTTTTGGACCAAGGTGTTTCCAGGCTGACCCCCAATTGCTTCGTAAACATCAGAACCCCCAAGTTAAATCCACTGTTCAACATCATGCTCTTTTCCTCACTGAAAATCATTAGCACATGTCCCTTGCCCTAACATTTCTTGAAGTTCTAACAGTGGACCAAATGCATGGCTTTCTAAAATGACCCCTTTGCAGAGGGAGATACTCTTTGCAGATATGATAGAACGACAGCTGTTAAAGGATCTGAAGGACTAGAGGGCTTATGCAGTTCTCTCCATTTTACTGAGAAAAAGGTGGTCCATTTTGGTAAAATGTTTCTCTCAAGGTCTCAGAATGGGTTGTTAGAAGAACCAGAAATAGAAAGTTTACTGATTTTTAGTCCAGTATTTTTTTCTCCCTTGATTGTTGCTTAAAAGTAAGCCTATGAAAAATAATCTCGTCATTCATTAACAGCCATTACAAGCTCACATACCTGCTTGGGCTGGGCAGGTTCCAGAATTGGCTAGGTGGGCTGAAGGTAAGCTCCCCTTGTGGGAGTGGTGGTGGGTAAGGAGCGCTGCTGGGCTGTGGCAGAGCCCTCTGCCTACCTCTGATGCCACCACACCTGGCACGTTCAGTTAGGTACATGCTGACAATTTCCCACCTTACGTGTCCGCCACAGTGCCTTTTCAGAAGCAGAGCTTTCTCCCAAGCGGGAGCTTATGTAATGCATGTGCAGCTGTTGGGGAGGCTAATGGTGCTGGTAACAATTCTCAGACAGTGAGAGACAAAGCCAGTCGGTAAACGGGGCAGCTCCTGTCCTGTGAGGGGACCACTTGGAGGCAGGTTCTAGCAAGTTCCTCAGGAGGTGCCCGAAGAGAGCGTCTCTCTGTGGTCCAGGTGAACCACATCATCAGTGAGTGCCCTTTGCTTGGCTTCCCACTTCCCTGTCTCCTATTGCTGCTTCCTGGAATTTCTTAACCAATAAACTACCTACATCCATGTCCTTATCTCTGGAACTAATGTAGGGCGACTCCAAACTAAGAAAGGCAAGTTTTCTAGCCAACTGTCACCAGGCAGGAAGGTGTGACCAGAGATGGCCTCATTTTTTTTTTTTTTTGGTCAGGTTTGTTGAGATAGAATTTATCTACAGTACAATTCACTCTTTGTCATGTGCAGCCCTATGAAGTTTTGACAAATGCATAAAACCAAAGCCAAAATCAAGATATAGAACAGTTCTGTCACCCCTCCCCCATTCCTTCATGCCCATTTTGGGAGACCCTTCCTCCACCTCCCCTCCCCTGATAACCACTGAGACTCAGGTTAACCTAGTCTAATATGTCATATAACAGGAACCATACAGCAGGCATCCTTTTAGTCTGGGTTCTTTTACTGAGCATAAGGCATCTGAGATACATTCATGTTTTGATGAATATCAGTATATCAGTAGTCCATCCTAGTTGTTTATTTGTATTAGAGAAGTTGTAGATTTATAGAATAATCATGCACAAAATACAGGCTGCCCATCTCCAGACTCATTGTTTTTTGGGGCTGCATGGTCTGGGAATCGAACCTAGGTCTCTTGCATGGAAGGTGAGCATTCTACCACCGAACCACCCGTGTACCCTCTACCTCATTTTTAACACTTTGCATTGGTGTGCTACATTTGTTACGATTGACGAAAGTATGTTTTTTATCCTTGTACTGTTAACCATAGTCCATGGTTTAACAGGTCATTCCTTTTCACTGCTAAGTTATATTCCATGGGATGGATGGACCATGCTTTGTTTATCCATTCATCTGGTGAAGGATATTTGAATTGTTTCCAGTTTTTGGTGATTATGAATAAAACAACTTATAAACATTTATGTACAGGCCTTTATATGTACACAATTTTTCATTTTTCTAGGCTAAGTGCTCAGGAGAAGGCAATCTGGATTATTTGGGAAACATTATGTTCACCTTTATAACTGTTTCCCAAAGTGGCTCCACCATTTTGCATTCCTACCAGCAAAGAACGAGCCTTTCAGTTGCTCTGCAGCCCTGTCAGCACTTGGCATTGTCAGCTTTACTGATTTTAGCTGTTCTGCTATGGGAGCAGTGGTATCTCAAAAAAAAAAAAAAGTGTATCTGCCTGATGACCAATGAGGTTCAACTTCTTTGTGGGAGCTTGTTAGTTATTTGTATATCTTCTTTGGTAAAGTTTCTGTTCAAATCTTTTCCCCATTTAATCTTTTTTTGAATCTTTCAAGAGAATCTAGAAAGTTGAATTTTTACATGGAAGTTTCTGATTTTTAAAAAACAATATGAGGGACTTCCAGGAAGATGGCAAAATAAAGTAGCTCAAGATTAGCCCTGCTCCACAGGAAAGTTAGAGAAGGGACAGGAGGGTGATTGAGGCAGCGATTCGGGAGTGTGGCTCACCTGGGAGAACCTTCTGCACCACACAGGGCAACCTGTTGCAAAGGCCGAGAAACTGAGAGTCAGAAAGCTGGAGCCTGGCTCAGAGGTGTGGAGCCCATGGGAGTGCAGGAACAAGAGCCGGGGACTAGGAAGTAAGCCAGGTTGCATTCTTTGGGTGCGCTACCCTCACCAGTGCAGCCCTGTGACTGGCGACCCCACCCCCCACCCCACACACCCGAACCCCATCACCCACTCCCATTCCCTGTGCTTCAGGCGCCCCCACCCCACCATCTCCCAGTGCACATACTTGCCCCACACCCCCACTCCAAGTGCAGCCCAACTTACCTCTCCTGCACCTCTCCCAAGCACTACCTCCCCCTCCCTGTTCCCTGAAGGCTGTTGCCAATGCGTAAAGGCTGTGGGCACTAACCTCCATACCCAGGCTACTCCTGCCCCCTGTCCATAGTGTTTCACAGTCCCCCCCCCCCAGCTCTATGCATCAGTTTATGGCACTCTTAAGCCCATGCATGCACATAGGTGCCCAATCACGTCATTCAGCTCTGGGAACCACACTTTACAGCAATCCTAGAACCGCACATGTGCACGGCCCTCAGCCTTATTTCCCAGCTCTGAGAAAGTGCTGACCTGCACAGCTGGGTCACATCTGCCCCCAATTCATGAAAGTATAATGCTGACCTATTGCCACAGCTCTACACATGTGCACAAAGGGCCCTGTGCCTTAGACCAGTGCACACCAACTTTACGTACCACCAGACTGGGGTACTTGCACAGCTGCATCTTCCCTGGCCACTGAATGCCCATGTTCACAAGCATCAGCATAACATCCCCAACCTGCGCCCATATCTGCCCTGAAACAAATCACCACACTGAGTGCCCCACCTATACCCTGCTTCTTGCTGTACAACCATCCCACGAAACACAAGACCTTAGACTACTAAAAGAAATGAACTCTCAAGGTAAATTAATCAAGATATTCACATGCCACAAAGACAACAGAAGATCACTAAGCATATCACAATACAGACAGATACAGCCCTGCCTAATGATCAAATTAAAACACCAGAGGAGACAAAGACATTGGAACAACTAATCAAGGATATTCATACAACTCTACTTAATAAAATAAGTGAGATAGCAAATGACATAAGGAGATCAAGAAGACAGTAGAAGAGTATAAAGAGGAATTTGAAAGAATAAATACAAAAATAGCAGATATCACAAAGAGTAAAGACTCTGTTGACCAAATGAAAAACATACTAGAGGCACACAACACCAGATTTGAAGAAACAGAAGAAAAAATAGGTGACATAGAGGACGGGATAACTGACTTCGAAGACTCAAAACAGCAAACGGCAAAAAAGATGGAAAACACTGAATGGGATCTCAGGGAAATGATAGACAAAATAAGGTGCACAGATAGAAGAATCATTGGTGTTCCAAAAGGAGAAGAGAGAGTAAAGGGCTAGGAAGAGTAGTTGAGAATATAATGGGGGAAAACATCCCAACCTTCATAAAGGACATAAATATACAAGTCAAAGAAACCCGACAAACTCCAAACAGAATAAATCTGAATAGGCCTCCCCCAAGGCACATACTAATCAGTCTATCAAATGTTGAAGAGAAGCAGAAAATCCTGAAAGCAGCAAGAGAAAAACAATCTACTACATGAAAAGAAAGTCAAATAAGACTGAGTTCAGACTACTCAATTAGCATGCTGGAGGTGAGAAGGCAGTGGTATGATATATTCAAGATCCTGAAATAGAAAGACTTCCAGCCAAGAATTTGTATGCAGCTAAACTGTCCTTCAAAACTGAGGGATAGATTAAAGTTTTCACAAGCAAAGAAGTCCTGAAAGAATTTGCCAACAAGAGACTGGCCCTACAAGACATACTAAAAGGAGTTTTGCCAGCTGAAAAAAAAAAGGAGAGGAGAGGGAGATCCAAAGAAGTTCACAGAATTGAAGAGTACCACTAAGGATAATTTAAATAATACAAAGAGAAAGAGGGAAAAGAATATATAGATCTGACAAATAAAATAAAAAAGATAAGACGGTGGAATCAAGAAACATCTTTTCAGTAATAACTTTGAATGTTAATGGACTAAACTTACCAATTAAAAGATACAAATTGGCAGAATGGATTAAGAAACAATCCAGCTATATGCTGCTTACAAGAGACTCATCTTAGACACAAGGATACAAACAAATTGAAAGTGAAAGGATGGAAAAAGATTTTCCACACAACTTGTAACCAAAAGAAAGCAGGAATAGCTATACTAATATTGGACAAAATAGACTTTAAATATAAAAACATCATAAGAGACAAAGAAGGAAACTATATACTAATTAAAGGGTCAATTCATCAAGAAGATATAACAATCATAAATGTTTACGTTCCCAGTCAAGGAGCTCAAAAGTACATGAGACAGCCATTGGCAAAACTGAAGGGACAGTGGATGTCTCAACAATAATAGTAGAAGACTTCAATACACCATTCTCCTCTATGAATAAAACAACCAGACAGACGATCAACAAAGAAATAAAGAAGTTAAATAACTTGCTAAATTAATGAAACCTAACAGACATATATAGGTCATTGCACACCAAAGCACAAGGATATACATTCTTCTCTAGTGCTCATGGAACATTCTCCAGGATAGATCATATGCTGGGGCACAAAACATGTCTTTATAAATTTTAAAACATTGAAATTATTCAAAGCACTTTCTCTGATCACAATGGGATGAAGCTGGATCTCAATAACCACCAAAGAACAAGAAGATTCACAAATATATGGAGATTAAATAAAACACTCTTAAACAACCAGTGGGTCAAAGAAGAAATAGCTAGAGAATTTAGTAGCTATCAGGAGATGAATGAAAATGGGAATACAACTTATCAGAACTTATGGGATGAGACAAAGGCTGTGCTAAGAGGGAAATTTATTGCCCTATATGCCTATATTAAAAAACAAGAAAGAGCAAAAATCGAGGCAACATAACAGCACACCTGGAGGAACTTGAGAAAGAACAGCTAACAAACCCCAAAGCAATTAGAAGAAGAGAAATAACAAAGATTAAAGCAGAGAAAAATGAATGGGAGAACAAAAGAACAATAGAAAGAATCAATAAAACCAAAAGTTGATTCTTTGAGGAAATCACTAAAGTTGATGCGCCACTAGCAAGACTGACAAAGAAAAAAGAGAGAGGATGCAAATAAACAAAATCAGAAATGAGAAAAGGTGCATTACAACAGTTCCTGAAGAAATAAAAGAAATCATAAGAGGACACTCTGAACAACTGTACACCAACAAACTAGACAACTTAAATGAAATGGAAAAATTTCTGGAGACACACAAACAAGCTACACTGACTCAGGAAGAGATAGAAGATTGCAACAAACCAATCACAAGTAAAGAGATTCAGTCGGTCATCAAAAATCTTCCTACAAAGAAAAGCCCAGGGCCAGATGGCTTCACAGGGGAATTTTATCAAACATTCCAAAAAGAACTAACAGGAATCCTGCCCAAACTTTTCCAAAAAATTATGGAAAAAAGAACTCTACCTAATTCATTTTATGAAGCTAAAATCATTTAAACCAAAACTGGGTAAAGATGCTATAAAAAAGGAAAACTACAGGCCAATCTCCCTAGTGAACATAGATGCAAAATTCTCAATAACATATTAGCAAATCGAATTCAACAACGTTAAAAAAATTATACGCATGACCAAGTGGGGTTTATACCAGGAATGCAAGGATGGTTCCACACAAGAAAGTGAATTAACATAATACAGCACAGTAACAAATCAAAAGGGAAAAATCTCATGATCATCTCGATTGATGCTGAAAAATTCAGCTTCCTTTTCTGATAAAAACACTCCAAAAGATAAGAATCAAAGGTAACTACCTCAATATGATGAAGTGAATATATGAAAAACTGAGAGCCAGTGTTGTACTTAGTGGAGAGAGACTGAAAACTTTCCCCCTAAGAGCAGGAACAAGACAAGGATGCCCACTGTCACCAGTATTATTCAACATTGTGCTAGAAGTTCAAGCTGGAGCAATCAGGCAGGATAAAGAAACAGAAGGCATCCAAATTGGAAGAAAGAAATAAAACTCTCATTATTTGCAGATGATATGATACTATACTCGGAAGATCCTGAGAAATCTGCAGTGAAGTTATTTGAGCTAATAAACAAATTCAGCAAAGTGGCAGGATATAAAATTAATGTGCAAAAATCAGTAACATTTCTATACATGAGCAATGACCTAGCTGAGGAGTCAGTTAAGGAAAAAACTACATTCAAAATAGCAACTAAAAGAATCAAGTACTTAGGAATGAACTTAACTAGGGACATAAAGGACTCATATACAGCAAACAACATAACGTTGCTAAAAGAAATCGAAGGAGATCTAACTAGATGGAAAGACATTCCCTGTTCATGGATAGGAAAGCTAAATATAGTTAACATGTCAATTCTACCCAAATTGACCTACAGATTCAATATTCCAACAACCTACTTTGAAGATTTGAAAGAGCTAATTACCAAATTCATCCGGAAGGGGAAAAAGACCCCAAATAGCTAAAAGCATCCTAAAAAAAAAGAACGAAGTGGGAGGATTAACACTCCCTGACTTTAAAACCTATATAAAGCAAAAGTGGTCAAAACAACATGGTACTGTCACAAAGATAGAAACACTGACAAATGGAATCAAATCGAGAGTACAGAAATAGACCACCAAATCTACAGTCAACTGTTTTTTGATAAGGCCTTCAAATCCTTTGAACTGGGGCAAAATAATCTTTTCAATAATTGGGCATAGAAGAACTGGATATCAATAGCTAAGAGAATGAAAGAGTACCCCTATCTTACACCCTACACAAAAACTAACTCAAAGTGGATCAAACACCTAAATATAAAAACAAGCACCTTAAAGCTTCTAGAAGAAAATGTAGGGAAACATCTTCAAGACCTAGTAATAAGAGGTAGCTTCCTAAACTTCACACCCAAAGCACAAGCAACAAAAGAAAAAATAGATGAACAGAAACTCCTCAAACTCAAATGCTTCTGCACCTCAAAAGACTTTGGCAAAAAGGTGAAGAGGCAGCCAACTCAATGGGAGAAAATGTTTGGAAATCATATATCGGGCAAAGGTTTGATTTCTTGTATATACAAAGAAATTGTACAGCTCAACAACAAAAGAGCAAACAACCCAATTATAAAATAGGCTAAAGATATGAATAAGCATTTTTCTGAAGCGCAAATACAGATGGCTCAAAAGCACATGAAGAGATGCTCATTTTCATTGGCTATAAGGGAAATGCAGATCAAGACTACAATGAGATACCACCTCACACCTTTAGGAATGGCTGTTATTAAACAAACAGGAAACTATAAATGTTGGAGAGGATGTGGAGAAACTGAAACACTTAAGCACTGCTGGTAGGAATGTACAATGGTGCTGCCACTATGAAGACTGTTTGGCAGTTCCTTAGGAAATTAAATATCAAGTTTCCCTATGACCCATCAATTGCACTACTTGCTATACACCCAGAAGAGCTGAAAGCAATGACACAAACAGACATTTGTGCACCGATGTTCATAGCAGCATTATTCACAATCGCCAAAAGATGGAAACAAACCAAATGCCCATCAACAGACTAGTGGATCGACAAAATGTGGTATATGCATACAATGGAATATTATGCAGCAGTAAGACAAATGACCTTCTGAAGCACATGACAAGTTGGATGAGGCTTAAGGACATAATTCTGAGTGAAATTAGCCAGACACAAAAGGATGGCTACTGTATGATTCCACTTTTATGAACAGCATAAAGGTATAATCAGAGGCTTAAAATACAGAATATAGGGGACTTAGAGATGCATATAATCTAGAGATGGGTGAACTATAGCTAATGAAGTTGAACTCTGTCATGGTCAGGTTCATGTGTCAACTTGGTCAAGTGGTGGTACCTGTTTGTCTGGTTGAGCAAGTGCTGACATGATAATATCAGCTGCATCCACAGCTGATTCTATTTGTAATCAGCCAAAGGGGACTGTCTTCTGCAATGAGTAATGCTTAATATAATCACTGGAAGCCTTTTAAGGAGGATTCAGAAGAGACAGGCTCTCTTCCTGCTTCGGCTGGTGAGCGTCTCCTGTGGAGTTCATCCAGACCCTGCATCGGAATCGTCAGCTTCACAGCCTGCCCTGTGGATTTTGGACTCTGCGTTGCCATGGTCACGTGAGCTACTTTTATAAATTTTATATTTGCAAGTGTTCCCTGTTGATTCTGTTTCTCTAGAGAACCCTCATTAATACAAACTTCAATGTGAGGGAATAGATAGGAATGAAGGTGGTTCTCTAGTGGGTCTATATTTCCATATTGAAGATGAACAAGATTGAAAGGGGTTGTATAGACCTATGTGTCCCACTGATTAACACTAGAAATACAATTAGTTCTTGCAAGAATTACTTCAAAGATATGATTCTTCTGTTTGTTTGTTTGTTTGTTTTTGTTTTTGCATGGGCAGGTATCGGGAATCGAACCCGGTCTCCAGCATGGTAGGTCAGAACTCTGACACTGAGCCACTGTGGCCCACCCAGAGTTATGATTCTTGTACAAAGAATGTAAGTCCAGGGTACAGGAGGAAAACTGCTATTGCATGCTATGAGCTATGTTCAAAAGGAAACCATCAGCACTACCACAGCAACAGCAGCAGTAAATAATGGGGGGAGGGGCAAGAGTTAAAAGGAGGTTTTGATTTCCTATTTGGTGAGGGTGTGTTTATTGGTTTTTCTTTCTCTTGGGAACAGTGAATTTTCTAAAATTGAGAATGTTGATAAACTGTGGACTTTGGGCTCTCTACATGATGCCCAATGAATGCAGGTGGCTGAAGGATGCACTGACTGAGAAATATATTGGTGAACGATAGTATATACTTATGAACGAAGGCTGTGCTGCTACAAAAAGGAGTGAAGTTGTGAAGCATGCAAAGATGTGAATGAGCATGTGGGACATTTGGTGAGACAAAATAAGCCAGAAACAAAAGAACAAGAATAGTATGGTCACCTTTAGAAAATGCTTATAAGAAAAAGGGGCCTAGATTGTAAGGTTTAGAGAAGACACATTAAATCCAGAGTGGTGACTATTATTTCTGGATTTTGAGAGGCTGTTTTATATATATAACCTGATATTTAGAGATAAGAATGAAGCTGGATCGGTTGGGGTTAAAGTAATTCAGAACATAGGGGTAAGGAAGACAGTGTTTATGTTTTAGAACCACACATGCTCTTTGAGACCAATGGAAGAGAGGTTTATTTGGTTTGTAACTGAAATTTTCTGTAGTGCATAATCTAATTCAACCTATCTGTATAGCTCATTTGAACAATTGAAACACAGGGAGCACAAAATAAGAAAGAGGTCTTTTAATCCTGTAAAGATTATTGTAATGCCTGGATACATCCTAGAGTACATTAAGCAGATAATCAAAAAGTATTGGCAAAATCCCTTGTGGGAGGGGAGAAAGACAATGGAACTATTAAACCTACCATCAGGGAATCCCCTGATATTGTGTCAAACTTTAGGGACACCTGAATCAATAGGCCATGCCTTTGATCATGAGGCTTACTCTTGTGAAGCTTATGTAGGTAGCAGAGAAGCTTAGACTACCTACAGGCATGCCTAAGAGTTACTTCCGGAGGACCTCTTTTGTTGCTCAGATGTGGCCTCAGTCTCTCTAAGCCAACTCTGCAAGTGAACTCATTTCCCTCCTCCCTACATGCTACCTGACATCCAGGGATGAAAGTCTCCCTGGCGATGTGGGAGATGACTCCCAGGGATGAATCCAGACTTGGCACCATGGGAACAACAATTCCATCCTGACCAAAAGGGGGGAACGAAGTGTAATTAATAAAGTATCAATGGCAGAGAGAGTTCAAATAGAGTCCAGAGGCTACTCTGGAGGTTGCTCTTATGACGCTTCAGTTAGATTTTGCTACATATCATAACCTGCCACCCTCCAACCAGGACCATTCCAGCCAATCCTAAAGAACACCTAGGGCAATATATAAGATTCCACAAGGGTCCCATGTACTAGAGTAACTTTCCAGAAACCTACAACCTCCAGATGGGTTCCTGGTCCAGATAAGTTCTAAAACTTAGCCCAGCCTCTCCAGAACAGTAGATAGTTCCATCTCCCTACCCCAAATTAGTGACAGATCCTTCCAATGTCAAAAATTTATAATTGCCATAATCTGAACACCCCTAAAGAAAGAGGTGGAAAGATCAAAGTTGATGGTGGAGTTATACAGAGAAGAAAGGATTTAACAAATGAGGATGAATGCTGAATCATTTAATTGATATCTCTTTTAAGTTGCCAGTATTTTAGACCAGCTGAAAGTAAAAACCTAAAATTGTGAAATTGTAACCCATGTCAAAATCTGAAAATGTTCTACAACTAATTGTGGTACTGTGCTTTGAAATTTATTGCTTTTTTGTAGGTATGTTATTTTTCACAAAAAAAGAAGGAAAAAAAGTCGATTGTGATGATAAAAAAATATTTAAGCCCTCCAGCCTCCTATATTCTGGAACAACTAAAAGAAAAAATATGAAAGGATTGTATGGTAGCCCATGACAAACTCTGGGATCTGTCTTGTAACAATTTGCTGAAGAGTACTTTGAAAACTATTGCTTTTTTATTTCTTTCCTTTCTATATATGTTATACTAAACAATAAAAAGTTAAAATAGAAAAATAAAAAAAATCATATAGCATATATTCTATTCAAAATAAAAAAACACACACACACCAATAACAGTATGAGCCAGGTTTAATAAACAAACAAGGACCACACTATGGAACAGAGAAGCCCCCTTTGGCCACATTGTGTGATTTCAGCCTGATGCAGAGGGGGTATCCCACAGACTCCTAGATTCAAAACTCACTTGCTGGGCAGGCCAGACATTCAGTCATCATGGTTTACCCAAAAATGAGTCACGTAAATGTCACAATCAGAAATAGACTACGGAGAAACAAAAAGCCATACATTTCATTGTTTCACACCAATTACGCAATACCTGAACTGTCTTCCAAATATAAGTCAATCATTGTGTCTTCACTGCTAATGACAGAGGAACCCCGTCTGGGACAGCTCCTGTGGATTTTACTTGCCCTCATTGGTGTAGAAGGTTTCCTTACAGCTTTTATGCTCATGATAACATTTCACCTTTGGAACTGAGGGTGCTGCAGAGATGTGACATGTTATAATTGAATGTCAGAGAATTCCAGATAGATGTGGTTAAAAAAAAAAGAAAAAAGAACGGGCTCTTAAGGGGAGGCGGTCTCCACAAAGCACTCCGCTCACTATTCAGGGAGAAGGTTGGCCCTAAGTTGGCAGCAATGATTTTCACGAATGTGGGTCAAGGATATTTTGAACAAATGCACCAGGCTCCCCAAGGGAGTCTGTGACCCACAGTGGGGCTGGATGTAGCTGTTCTGAGGGTCCCATCTGAAATCCACTCTCCCATTGCCAAGGAAACCACGTGTGTCCTGATCGTCCTTAAGAATCCACGTTCAAGGTCGTTGTGGATGCTGTGTGATTGTGAAGGCGTGAAGGCCCCTTTCAGGCCCTCCCTTCCATGGCAGACTGGGTCTCCTGTGCTCAAGGCGAGCACCAAACCCGAGCTGGGGTCGCGGAACTAGCGGTGGCTGCCCTTCACTGGGAAATACCCAAATCGTGGAGGCCCAAACCTGTTTCTTTAGCAATATAAGAGAAACGTCCTGTCCAAGAGAATCATCCTTGAAGAGAAGAGGGTCCTTCCTATTTTATAGTTATCTGAATAATTAGAACCAAGAAGCCAGAGTCAAAAATTTAAAGCTTGTGTCCCTAAGGAAAAAAAATAACGATAATAAATAAATAATATAAAATAAATAAAGTCCTCTTATTGGCATTGAGGGTCTCTGGCAATGTTGACAATGGATTGATCTCTGGAGTGGGACTAGTCTTTCCTACTTTGAACCCCTAAAGACTTCCTTGCTATAAGATGTCAGTTCCTAAAATTCAATCTTTTCTGTGTGATTTTCTAAAATTTTCCCATATTCACAAATCACCTATATTTGGATCATAATTTTCATTAGACTTTAAATGAATTTTTATTATTATTGTATTTTTACTTAGCCTTAGCAGTCCTCTTAAACTTTAGCATGCATCAGAATCACCTGGTGCACTTGCTAAAACACAGGTCTCTGGGCCCAACTCCAGAGCTTCAGTATGTCTGTGGTGGGGCCAAGAACTTGCATTTCTATCCATTTCCCAGAGGATATTGGTGCTGCTTGTCTGGAGACCCCATTTAAACAATCACTGCTCTAAGCAATAGTGCTCTGGAAATCATGGATCGATTATAGCGGTGTTCTAGTTTGCTAGCTGCCGGAATGCAATATACCAGAAACGGAATGGCTTTTAAAAAGGAGAATTGAATAGGTTGCTAGTATACAGCTCTAAGGCTGAGAAAATATCCCAGTTAAAGCAAGTCTATAGAAATGTCCAATCTAAGGCATCCAGGGAAAGATACCTTGATTCAAGAAGGCGATGAAGTTCAGGGTTTCTCTCTCAGCTGAGAAGGCACATGGTGAACACAGTCAGGGCTTCTCTCTCAGCTGGAAGGGCACATGGTGAACACGGCGTCATCTGCTAGCTTTCTCTCCTGGCTTCCAGCTTCATGAAGCTCCCCAGGAGGCGTTTTCCTTCTTCATCTCTAAAGGTCGCTGGCTCGTGGACTCTTTGCTTCGTGGTGCTGCAGCATTCTCTATTCTCTCTGAATCTCCTTCATTCTCCAAAATGTTCCCTCTCTTATAGAACTCCAGAAACTTATCAAGACCCTCCCAAATGGGTGGAGACCTGTCGTCACCTAATCCAATTTAACAACCACTCTTGATTAAATCATGTCTCCAGGTAGATGATCTGATTACAGTTTCAAACATACAACATTGAATAGGGATTATTCTGCCTTTATGAAATGGGATTTAGATTAAAACATGGCTTTTCTAGGGGACATACATCCTTTCAAACCAGCACAGGCAGTTTAGTGGCTTTTCTAGTATACATTAAAATAAGTATAGAGCTACAAAAAAAAAAAAAAAAGAAAAAAAAAGCTTCTTCTGGGCACCATCTAGAATTATCTTGTATGCCACTGAGTATTGCTGGTACAGTAGAACGTATTGAATTTGGATTCAGAAGACTTGGAATTGAAAGCAAATAAACACGTTGTTATCTTGGTGGAGCCAGTTAATCTCACTCAGCCTTAGTTTGCTTATCTGTGCAAAATTTGTCAAAATCTGAGATCTTTAAATCCCAAACAGAGAGATAAGTCATGGTTATAGAGGGGATCAGGAATGCGGTGGAAGAAATTATTAATAAGCAAATTCACAGAGTCAGAATCTAGAATATAGATTACTAGGGGCTGGGCTGGCAGTTAGGAATGGGGAGTTAAGGCTTAAATTGTACGGGATTCAAGAATTTCTTTTTGGGTCGATTGTCACGTTTTGGTAACGTATGGTGGTAACGGTAGCACAACATTGTGACTGTAATTAACAGCACTGAATTATATATGTTATTGTGGTTAAAAGGGGAAATTTTAGATCATACATATGTTACTAGAATGAAAATTAAAAGGAAAAAACATGGGATTATATAAATGCAATGAACCCTAAAATAACTAGCAAACCAGCCAACAGGTAGTATAAAGGTTTGTTGTAGGATCACAGAATGCCTGTTGTTTCTGAAGAACCAAACTTTGTGGAGAATTTGTAAAAGTATATTTGGAGCAGGGATTCCGTGTGGAAAATTGGAGTCAGTGGGTTGGCAAGCTGGCTGGGATTGAGGTGCGGGAAGGAGATTGTATGGAAAAGTGATGGAATCCGAAAAAAAGGAGCTTTAGATTTAGATTTGACTTAATTCTGACCAGAAGTCAGCCTCAGAAGCAGGAATGGGATATGTCAGAGCGGGGTTAGGGCAGATTCAGAAGGCTGGAAAGGTCCAGAACTGGAGACACGGGATGGCTTTCCATTGGGAAGAGATGGAGGGAAGGAAGGAAAGATGCGGGAAGCCTCTTAGAGAGAACAAGTAGGTTAGGTTGGAGATAGTGGAAGACAAGCATGTCTTGGGTGTCTGGTTGGGGTGGGGTTGGGAGGCGGTACTGATGGTAAAGAGGGAAATAAACAATGTCGTGCTCTGGGGGATAATGACCGGGAGCCAGTGCCTCTTGGAATGTTGCTATGGCCAATTTTAGATGCTGAAGAGACACCGATGTGGACATATCAGATACAACTCTTCTCAACCTGTCTTCCCAGCAACATTTGCCTACACAATAACAATGGGCTGCTTTGAACAAGAAAGGGGGTGGATATTGGGGGGTTGCTTTCATCAAATGCTACAATACAATGATCTTCTTTGTGGGCACCCTCAATGCATAGCAGCACTTCAGAGGTCCAGGGAAGCTCTGCAGTAAGAGGAACTTGTAAGATAATGTCCATTCAAATACCCACAGGGACTCGAAGGACTAAGGTTCCAAGGAGCAGTGTGTGAAATACAGGGCCAGGGAGATGAAGTGGAGAAAAGAAATCATTTCTCAAGCCCCACAGCTCAGGATGCCTTCACCCTGGACTATTTCCTATAGCAAAGATTCGGAGATGGAAGAAGGAGTGACTGGTCTCTCTCTACAACCCCTCAGGTAAGCCAGCACTTCCCCTGAAGGTCAAGGACTGCCTGGGGTCTCCAGATCCAGTGTTTGTTTTAGCAGTGTGGAGCCGCAGACCAAGATTAACTGGTGCAGTTTCAAACAGCTGCCTCTTGGTCTGGTGTGGAAGTTTCTTGAGCAGCTACTGTGTATCAGATACTCATCACTGAGGGTATGAAGATGAATAAAATATTGTCTGCATTTGGGAATACACAGAAGCAGAGGCTGAGGCAAGGATTAAGGTACTAGTTATTTAGGAATTGATCCCAGGAAGCCTGAGTAGGAGAGTGGGAATGTGAGGCAGGGAAGGGGAGATCCCACACAAGGTGCCCTATTGATCACTGCCGTGAACAACTGGGGATCAGTTCTGCTGGGAAACTGGAGACAATTTAGAGCAGGCACTTTTGTGCCATTCTTCCTGAGGGTCAATGGAGCTGGGTGTGTCTAACCAGTGAATCTCTACTTTGGAGCAATAATCCAGCTTGCTGGCTGGGCAGGTAGGGAGGACTCCCACACCTGGGACAAACAGTCCTTGGGGTAGAGTGCTGCAGTGTTTCCAGTGACAGCCTTGGTGTGTGGAGGTGTGTTCCGAGAGGGTAAGGACAGGGCACAGACCCATCCCCTGAAGATGGGGGGCAGAGCCTTGGAAAGGCTGAGGCTTAGTCTTCTAGGAGCTTCTCTCTGATGGGGTGTTCCCAGAGCCTGAGCAGCAGAAATAACACAGAGTGCCAGGCTCCGCCCCAGGTTTCTAGCTGACTGCATTTCACCGCGTGTCCTGTTGGACTCTGACCTCCTGTCATCATCGAGGCATTTTAGCCATGGTCAGTGTTTATATAAGTTACTTCCCCTTGAGTTCCCTGGAGCAAAACAGTGTTTCTGGAGGCAAGCACTGCCGAAGCCCGCGGGGACCTGGGACCACGCCTGCAGGGGGGCGCAGCCTTCCAGACAGCCAGGTATAGGCTGAGGGCCATCTCGAGGGCCATGCCCTCCTGCCTGGTTACAGAGCAGGGAGTGTCCTCGTCCAGGCTGTGGCTTCAGACTTGAACTGTGGGGGTCCCAGGCCCTGGTGTCCCCTCCCTGGACATGGGAAGAGGACCGAGAGCCATCAGATACCTCTGCAGGGGCTCTATGTATCATTTTGAACACCTACCTCCTCTCTGGGACAAGATTACTTTTGGCAATCGCCAGATAATAGTCAGAACTAGCCATTATGCTTTTTTATTTGTTCCTTAGTTTTACAACAAACACTTAAAACAGAACATATTTAAATTTTAAAGATGTTATCCAAATCTGGAACAATTTTTCATGGATGAACTCAATTTTGCACTCTGCAAACAAAAATGTCACCTCACGGCTTGCCTTCTGTTTCCGCATAGTTTTTTAAAGACAAACAAAAACTCCAAGTGGTCACACACATTGACAGAGCTAGAGTAGCTCCACTTTTGCTTCTTTACTTTTGCAAGCTCTGTGCTCTCATTCTTTGCTTGGAATCCACTGCCAACGCACGAAGATGTGGCACCCCAGGTACACCTGCGATAGAGTTAGTGCAAGCAATTCTGAGTGGTCACGGACCCATTTTTTGGAACCACCGTGCAGCTGAGCCCATATGTGGAAGGCCGACTGTGCAACCGGGAATTCTCTGAATTAAAGTCTAGGTAGAATGCAATATTTATTAGAGGATAAGTGAGGAAACTGTGCTAATTTGAAGTTTTCCTGTACTAATTAAAACTCATCAATGATCATGGCAATTGCTCAGTACTTTGATCACAGTAAATTGTTGAGAACTTTGATCAACAAAAGATTTTTTTCTTTTCAGAGAAGAGTATTTTATCACTGATGCTGTTAATAATTGCTGGGCATGGTGATAATAAAAAGCAGAAGATTTATAATTAGTGTTAGTACTGTTTTAAAGTTTTCTACGTACGATGAAATTTTCTACAGACAATGGGCTCCTGGGCCTGCCCTTGGTATATCACTAACTCCAAGGGTTGCTGTGAGGATCAAATGAACTAAAACATCTAAAGCTCTTAGAGAAGGCTTGAAGTAAGCTATTATTCATTCATTTAAAAGACTCGTGAACTAGAAGATTCTTGATGATCCCATTTCTAAAAGACTCCAGAAGTATTTCGATGAGGGCCCCCCATGAGCCACAAAATCCAAAAATTAAGAAGGTCGAAATAGTCAAAATACTCCCTAAGAAGAGTAATATTAGGGACCTGACATACAAGACAGCAAAAATTATCATAAAATTGTAATAATTAATCAGTGTGACATCAGCATAAGGATAGGCAAATAGACCAATAGAACAGAACAGAGAGCACAGAAAATGATCCCCCAATATATAGAAACTCGATATATGACGGGTCCCTGGAAAAACTATGGATTATCCAATAAATGGTGCCAGGCAACTGCTTACCCATATGGAAAGAAATGAAATTAGATCCCTATTTCTTAACATACTTGAACTCAGTTCTAGAGGGATTAGATAAAAATGAGAACAGAAAAGCTTAAACACCTGTCAAAGAAATTATAGGACAATGTCTAATCTTGGGGTAGAGAAGGTTTTCCTACACAGAACAAAAATAGGGCTGGCCAGATGAGAAAAGATTAACTAAATAAAAGGCAAATAAATACAAGGAGAAGATTTTCCATGTCATTTACAACCAAAGAAATGGAAATTTAGATGACATGAGATGTCATTTTATACTTCCTAGAATGGCAAAAATTAGTGCATGTGGTATGAAGTACTGATGAAGATGTGATTTGCTGACAATGCTTGAACATGACTGGAGTGTAAATTGGTACAATCACTTTGGAAAATAATTAGAAATTTGAACTCTGCACATCCTATAGTCTGATAATTACACACCAAGTATATACCTTAAAGAAATTCTTGAACATTACACCAAGAGGCACAGAATATTCATACCAGGATTGCCCTATCCTAAAAAAATATTTTTTAGTGTGAAATATAACACACAGAGGAAAGTGAAACTCCAGTATAATCACCACTAGGTGAAGAAATAAAACGTTGTCAAGCTCCAGAAGAAACCCACATCCACCTTCCTGATGCCAAATCTTTCCCTGCCAACCCCCAGCTAACCACTCACTGACTCATATTGTCATCATTTCCTTGTTTTTATTCATAGTTCTTTCCGACTAAGTATGAATCCCTAAACAATAGTTTCCTTTTGCCTGTTTCTGAACTTTCTATAGATGAAATCCTACAGTACATACCAGCTATCCAGTAGCTGGTTTCTTTAACCCAACACTATGCTTTTGAGATTCACTCATGTTATTGTGTTGCAGCTATAGTTTATTTATTTTTATTATTTACATTGTATTCTGTTGTATGACTATACCTCAATTTATTTGTCCATTTTACAGTTCATGGAAATTTGGGTTGTTCCAGTTTGGAGCTGATGTGATCATTATATTAAATTGCATTTCCTTGATCACTGATGGGGTGGATGTCTTTCATATGCCCACTGGCTATTTGGGGTCCCTTTTGTGAAGTGTCTATTCAGAGTTTTTCTTTTTCTTTTTTGTTTTGATCCATTTTTCTATGGGATTTTCTGTCTTTCTTATTGATTTATAGATATTCTTTATGTGATTTGGATATGAGTTTTCTGAGTCTCAAATATTTTCTCCCATTCTGTGGCTTCCCTTCTCATTCTTTAAGATTGTCTTTTCAGGAACAGAATTCCTATTTTTAATATAGTCAAACTTATAGTTTTTTTCTACTTATAGTATTTTTTTTTGTGTGTGTCTTGTTTAATAAATATTTCCCTATGCCAAGGTCAAGAGGACAATCTCCTTCAATACCTTTAAGAAACTTTACTTTTTATCTCTCATTTTGCCTTTCACATACAACTCATCTGGAACTGAATTTTATGTATAGTGTAAGATGGGAAATTGTCCCAGTCACATAAATCTTAAAGACTGCCCTTTTCCCTGGTTCTTCAATTTTACCTTTGTGGGAAAAAAAAATGGTTGGGATTTTAATTGGTACTGAAATCGATCTATGTATCAATTTCGGGTAGGATTGGTTTTTATATGACATTCAATCT
This sequence comes from Tamandua tetradactyla, assembly GCF_023851605.1. Lineage (NCBI taxonomy): Eukaryota > Metazoa > Chordata > Mammalia > Pilosa > Myrmecophagidae > Tamandua > Tamandua tetradactyla. Next base: position 38,446,504 of record NC_135327.1, on the reverse strand, counting down.
TGTGATCCATGAACATGGTATTGTTCTCCATTTATCCAGGACTTTCTTAATTTCTCTCAGTAAACAGTTTTCTGCATAGAGGTCTTGAAATGTTTTGTTAGATTTATTCCTATTTACTTGATATTTTTAATGTAAATATAAATGGTATTTTCCTTTTAATTTCATATTCCAGCTGTTCGTGACTGACATGGTGAAATGCAATTGATATTTGCATATTGATTTTGAAATCAATCTTTTAAAATCCTCGTGGTTTTTATATATTGCTCTTACCCTACTGTATTGGCAGTAACCTTTATTACCAATGTTGAGGGTTGTGGTTATTGAGGACATCTTTGTCCCCTTTTGACTTCAAAGGGAAAGCGGTTAACATTTCATGACTTTGTAAGGGTTTGCCAAAGGTTTAATGCTGATAAAATAACATTAAAATTTATAAAACATGAAGCTTCGATTTTACAGAATTATAATTATGCAAAATTACAATTACAAACACTTATAATTGCAAAATTGCAATTAGATAAAAATCACATGAAATTACAATTTTACAAAAGTTACGTTACGCATTACACAAGTACATCAAAAAAAAAGCCTTCTTCCAAACAAGATCTGAGGCTAGGCTGTCTCCAATATGAATGTGACTCTGTGCAGTCTCTTACTTCTTTGAGCTCTGTGTTTCCTTATCTATCACCTGGGCTTGCTGAGGGTCCCTTTACATCCTAAAGGCAACAGGAGTTAGTGTGGCAACAGTATATAGAGTAATTAGTCGTGAGCTGGGTATACAATAGGTGCTTAATAAATGGTTGGTCATTATATTCATAGATTCACAATTCATTTACTGAGCACCTATTGTGTACCAGGCACTGCACTGGCACTACAGCAGGGGGCAAAATCAGATGTGGGTTTTACTGAATCTGGAGCAGATTCAGAGGCTGGTCCCACAGGCCCAGCCTCCACTGAGATGAAGCAGAGCTCGATGTTTATGGCGCCACCTGTTTTGAAAGTCTTTATCACTGATGGGCAAGAGTAAATGGAAGTAGCCGCTTTTGCTAGGGTAGGGCACTAGGGGTCAACAGGAACTTAATCTTGAACTATTTGGAAACCAACTCGTGATGGTCACATTCCTTTAGGAAGTGAATGAAAACATCTTGCTTTCCTAACCCAGGCTCCTATGGTTGCATTTCTTTACAGCCAAAGGTGTCCTTCTGAGATCTATTTCTGTTACTCCCTTCTTTCCTGAAGTCTCCGCCAAATGCCACCAGCTTCTCTGCTCCAGGTGGTTCACTAGGAAACAGGCACACAGACGTGAAAGGTCTCACTGAAGACCCTGGCTAACTGGAAACTGAATCCAGATGGCTTGAGGTCTAGTCTTTTTCTTCGACAGGAAATTTCTCCCACTGGTCTCTGAGTTTAGGGAATCAGTAATTTTCAGGTGCCTCATTTTCCCTCCAGCACCCCTGGAAACTTTTGCAACAATCCCTCATTTTCTGGTCTTGGCATGGCTTTGATTCTCTGGCAGATATTTCTCAGATGGTTTTATGCAGCCTAGGGACAGTACCTCCTTCATAGCTTTGCTGTGAGGATTAAATAAGCGTGTTAGGAATGTGCTGATGTCTTCAAGCAGCCGAACAGTGGATTTCACTTAGTTGACTGGTCGTTGGCTTGGGTGGGCCAGAGTCTGTCTCCATATAGATACATGGACATGTAGTTAGAAATCATAGCTATAGCTAGATAGTTGTAGATATATGTACACACATATATAGTTTGCTCACATGTATGTGCTAATTCAATACTTCAACAAATAGTTGAGTGCCTGCTGTGTACAATTCTCTGAATTCATAAACATATATCTAAACATTTAAGTGGGTGGATCTCTTGTTAGTCCTGTTTGCAAAATCCCAGAAAGTGAGCTATGACGGTTCAACATGATTTTTGGAAGGTGGGTACTCACCAGTTACCTGCTAGAAGTTGATTTTGGGGTAGGTTGGAAATCTTGTTGCTAAAGCTGATGAAATGCAATATACTAGAAATCGGCTAGCTTTTACAATGAGTATTTATTAATTTACAAGTTGCCAGTGAAAGGCCATGAGGATGTCCAAATTAAGGCATCAATAGGACAATTCCTTCTCCCCAAAGATCAGTTACTGGCGATCTTGAGATCCTCTGCAGATAGCAAGGCACATGGCGATGACTGCTGGCCTTTCTCTCCCGGGTTTCATTGCTTCTAGCTTCTGGCTTCAGTGGCTTCCTCTCTGACCTTCTGCATGTTTCTTTCTTTTAGTTTATGTCTCTCTCAGCTTCTGTGTTTTATTCTCTTATAAAGAACTCTAATAAGAGAATTAAGACTCACTCCGAATGAGGTGGGTCACATTTCAATTGAAATAATCTAATCAAAAGTCCCACCTATATTAGGTCTAAACCCACAGGAATGGATTAAAAGAACATGATCTTTTCTGGGGTACATGCAGCTTCAAACCATCACTAGGTCCAACTGCCAAGGATGGAGGGAGGTTGTCATCTTTGGGAACCATCCAGAGAGGACTTGGCATTCTGCCTCCTTTTGCAGCTCCCCTCCTGTGTTGGCCGTGGCAGAGGATACAGGTGCCGATGGGAGAAAGGGATATGGAGGAAGTTGGCATTGCCAGGGTAAAGGATGAATGGCGACTGCTGAGGCTGTGCCAAAGGGTGGAGCTTCCCTGAGTGGGGGTCGGGGAGGACAAGAGGAATTGGCTGGAGCTTGGCTGCATTCAGGGTTGTTGCTCTCATTCAGAAAGATTTAGCTCATGTGTAGAGACCCCTGGACTTTCCTTCACAGAACTTTAATGATACATAAAAGCAGCATGAGATGCTCCTGAGTGTGGATTTCTTTGGAGATAATTTTCTCCACTGAAGAGTGGTGAGAATCTTGCAAGGTCTGGTTCCTTAAAAATGCACTTGTTTGGTATGTGAATGAAAAGAAGTGGCTGGAGAACAGATCTTCAACTGGCAAGACTTCTCTGGTAAGTTAAAAACAAAAAATGCAGGCTGTGGTTCAGATGAACTTGTGTTCATGAAAGGGTTAGGGCAGTGACTCTCAAACTTTATTGTGCAAAAAAAAAAAGTATCACACGAAGGGTATTTTAAATGCAGATACCTGGACCTCACCTCCAGAGATTCTGATTTAGCAGATCTGGAGTGCTGACCCAGATTGTGAATTTCTAACGAGCTCCCAGGGGCTGCTTGATGCAGCCTTCTCCATACTTTGTGTGGCACTGAGTTTGAGGATGTTAATTTTCAGCTTTTGAAGTTACTTACAGAGAATGATTCAAATCTTGCTTTCTGGCAGTGGGACCCAGGCATCCATAGTTCTTAAAGCTTCCCAGGTGGGTCAACACGCAGCCAGGGTGGAGAACCACTGTTCTGAGAGGAAGGTATTGAGCAGTGGCAAACAAAAGTTCTCAGTTTCCTCAAGGCATCGGAACCACCTCGGGGAGCTGTCTCAGTTTTTCCAGGCTAAGACAAATGCCACACAATGGGCTGACTGCAGACCAGGAATTTATGGGTTCATGGTTTCAGAGGCTAGAAGGCTTGCTTCCTCCTGGGGTTGGTTTCTTCCAGCAATTTTTGGTGTTCCTTGGCTTTTCTGTCACGTGGCAATGCACATGACGGCATCTTCTTTCTCCTCTAAGGTTGGTTGACGTCCATGTTTTGGGGCTCCCCATGCCTGCTCTATTTCTCTGTCTGACGTTCACACTTTGTATGATCTAGATTAAAGCCCAACCTGATTCCATTAGGCCACACCCTAATGAAGTCACATCTTCAAAGCTCCTACTTAAAATGGGTCCACACCTGCAGGACCAGGGGTTGGCCCTGAACATGCCTTTTGTGGGGGGCATGATTCAGTCCCCAACAGCTTGCTTCTTTCTGGGGTCAGTATCATTCTGACTGGCTGGTAGTCCTTGAGTTCCTTGGTTTTTATGCCATGTGGCGATGCACATGGCGGGAACTTTCTCTTCTGGCTTCTGTTGACTTCTGGCTTCTCCTCCTGGCTTTCTCTCTCTCTATGCCTGAATTTATTCTTCTTATAAAGGACTCTAGTAATCCAGATTAGCACCCACCCTCATTCAGTCTAGTTGCCACTTAACTAAAAATAGCATCTTCAAGAGACCATATCTGCAGTGAGGATGTGATTACAATTGCCCCAAATCCAGACCAACCCTGGTCTCGGAGACCCCCAGCTTCTAGTCACCAGTGCTGTGATTTACCAAACAGGTGAAAAACTCTTACTGAAGTTCTGGACTAAACAAAGCATGGACTTCCCTTGGTTTCTCCAGAGGCTGGATTCCTTCACAATTCAGCACATATTAAACCAGGAAATGATGCTTTATGTTCATAGGTGAGATAGAGTTTGGGTCTAGGTCTGGGTTTTTATAAGGTGGTTCACTGACCCGCATTTCAGGCTGATGTGTGAGCATTTCAGAAGCTCTAGCATTCCTCCCCTTCTCCCAAATGCCAGGAGTTCCCTGTACTTTCATTGAGCAACCACAAATGCCCCCCACAAATTTCTCAGCCCCCTCCCAACTTGAACATGGACACAGAATGAAGGAATGCAATGCACCTTTGAGGTTTACTCAAATGCCAGTTCTGTTTTCCACCCCGGAGTAGAAGTTATGCAGGACAGCATTGGTGTGCATGTCAGTGGTTGCAGGAGGAGAAATGACCCCCCCCCCCCCAAATATCCACAGAGAACCACTAAAGGCTGCAGGTTTTGGCCAAGCTCAGCCCTCACTGAAAGTTCAGGTTCAGGTTCCCCCTTTCTAAAGAAAGGCCAAAGCAGTTCCTTCACGCCCACTGCTGGATGCCCCCCCACCCTTCTCCCCCCACCCCTAAGTAAACCCGAGAAATATTTAGCGATCTGTAGTGCCCTCTAGTGGCAGTTTATTTGTCATGTTGGGCTCCGAGACATTTCTTAAATTCAATTTTTATTTTTCAAAAGAAAACACAAGTAAAATTTCAGCCTATATAGAAGGTTTATAGAGTAAAAATTTCATGCTGTCCTGCACTGCCTTACCTCATTCCGATCTCGCTACATCCCCAGAGGACATTTTTAAATTTCTCCATGCATTTCAAATGATGTACGTGTACACCATATATATGTATTTGTTTCTATATGTGCACATAGAAATGTTGGCATATAGAAATATGTAATTTATGTGTCCATAAAATAGATATTTTACATGCATGTATATATGTGTATGTGTGTGTATATATGCATATATATTTAAATTATTAAAACATAAAATGGACCCTAATATACATTTATTCTGAAGTTAGCTTATTGTCCTTAATAATCCACCTTGGAGAGCTTCCACCTTAGAAACTATAGGTCTATCTCATTATCATTTGCTGTAGCATAGTATTCTGTAGTATGAATGTAACCTGGTTTATTTGACTTTTCCCCCTACTGGTGCACATTGAGAAAGCTTTCATTTATCCTCCATCACAATGCTGCCACGGATACATGTAGCACTGCATATGATAGTAGAAAGCGTGGTACACGTTTGTGAGTTTTTCTCTACGATAGTTATAGAATCTCAGAAGCTCATGGGAGTGAGAAGTGTTAGAAAACAGTTCATTGAAGGAATGCGGTGAGGGGAAGTTTTATGGACTCGGAATGAAAGGATAACACTGAACAATTTTCAAGAGTGGGAAGTGTGGGATTTTTTTTTTCTTTTACCTATAGCTGTATCCCTGGCCCTGGAATTTTTCTTTTTATTTGTTTTTAAGTTTAAACAGATAATATTGTTTCAAAAAATAGCAATGGTTCATAAAATCTGCTTCAAAATGCAAGAAGTACAAAAGGGTGTATGGTGACAAGTCATCTTTTCCTCTCTCTCTTTGGCATAAAGTTTTGTTCCATGGAGTCAACCAGTGGTATCTCGTCTATTTTTCTAGAGTTAATTTTTGCATCAGCAAAAAACCAATGATATTTATACATCGTACACCTAGTTTTGTACCTTTTTTTTCGTTAAGTAATAGGAGATTAGGCCATTATAAAGAAACAGATTTCTTTGTTTTTTAAATGTTTTTATTTAAACATATTTTATTGATTTTCAAAGTATACTTCAATAACTATTTACAGAACAGATTTCTGTAACTATTTACAGAACAGATTTCAGAGTTTGTTATGGGTTACCACTCCACTATTTCAGATTTTTCCTTCTAGCTGCTCCAAAACATTGGAAGACAAAAGATTTTTTCTTTTTTTGTGAAAAATAACATATATATGGAAAAACAATAAATTTCATACCACATCACAATAATTAGTTGTAGAACAGATTTCAGAGTTTGGTATGGGTTACAATTCCAGAATTTTAAGTTTTTATTTCTAGCTGCTCTAAGGTACTGGAGACTAAAAGAAATATCAACATACTGATTCAGGAATCATACTCATTTGTTAAACCCTACTTTCTCTGTATAACTCCACTATCACCTTTGATCTTTCTCCCACTTTTTAGGGGTATTGGGGCTATGCCCATTCTAACTTCTTCATGTTGGAAGGGGCTGTTGATAATATGGGCTAGGGGGATGGAACTAGTTGATGTTATGGAGAGGCTGGCCCCTCTGGGTTTCAGGACTTGGCTTGTCCAGGGACCCATCTGGAGGTTGTAGATTTCTGCAAAGTTATGCTAGTGTACTGAACCTTTGTAGAATCGTATATAATGCCTAAGTGTTCTTTAGGATTGGCAGGAATTGTTTTGGTTGAGTTTGGCAAGTTATGGTAGGAAGCAATGTCTAACTGAAGCTTGTATAAGAGTGACCTCCAGAGTAGCCTTTCAAATCTTTTTGAGCTGTCTCAGCCACGGAGAAACAGATTTATTCATTCCTGTTTCATGGCATCCCATTATGTGACTGCCTGTAATTTATTGGCCCTGTCCCCTTTCTTACTAATGGACACCTAGAAGATTGGTTCCAAGCTTTCTACTATCATATGCAGTGCTACAATAAACAGCCTTGTACACTTGTTAGTGTGAACATGAGTGAGGACACATAAGGGATACATCCTCAGTAGCGAATCAGCCCAAAAGGAGTGTGCATTTCCATAAGTATTGTAAGTTGCCTTCCACAGAGGTTTTGACAATTTATATCCTCATGTGGTTTGTGACTGTGTATGCTTCACCTTCAGCAGCACGGGGTGTTGACATATTTGCTAAACAGATAGGTGAAAGACAGTACCTCCATATGTTTTCACGAGGCATTTCTTTTGTTAGTTATGGGTAAGGGCAAAATCTTTTCAAAAATTTTTGAGGGGTCCTGGAGCTGTCACCCCTTCTCTGGGGGAGTCTGCACTGCTGGTTCGTATCCTCCATGTGCAGCTGCTTCACCGGGCATGGTGTGCCTTAAGGACTTGAGAGTTTTCTGGAGAAGAAAATGGATCTCTTCTCTGTCATGCAATTACCCTGCTCTCTTCACTACGGGGACGAGTTCTGAGGGCTGCCATTTTCCCCTCCCCCTTACTTCTCTCTCTTGCTCCCCACCATGCCATCTCTGCTCCTGGTCTCATAAGTAGTCACATGACCGTATGACAGGTAAGAGTCACAATTCCAGAGGAAGAGCGGAATGAGCATGTTGGTGGGCAGGGGTTCTATGTTTCCCCCTGCAGAGGCTCCAGCTCTCTGCTTCCAGCCCACGGGCACATGGGAACGGCCGATTCATCCGACAGCACCATCCAATGATGTTTTGTAGATTGTTCATGCTCTACCCTTCCTGCTTCTGTGTCCTTGCTCATGCTGTCCCCTACCAACCCCTGTAATGCCTTCCTCCAGGGCAGCCATGGGAGGCCGGGCCCTTTTCTAGCAGAGGCCCTGCACCCACTGTGGACCTCCTCCTGGGACACCTGCCACCTTCCTCTCCCACAGTTGTGCAAAGGTTAGATTCCCTGTCTGAGTTGCCTTTGTAACCTCAGCACAAAGTCTGGCATGGAATAAAGGTGCATGGAATGAATAGATAAGTTCATTCCTCAGATTCAGGAAAACAAGGAAACAGAGACAAGAAAGGAATCCTTCAGCTACAGGCATGGAGCTCACTGAAGACATGGTTCCCAAGGACAGCAGCTGAGCCCAGTGCCTCGGGGGAGGAAGAATCCACCATCAATAAGGCAACCAAGCTGGTCACAGCACAGAGATACAAGCTGTCCTGGGAGCTGGTGGTCACAGCAGGAAACACTTCCCAGCCTCTCATTTCCCTTGAAAATTGTATCATCGTGGGAATGTAAAATGGTACACTCACTTTGGACAACAGTCTGACAGTTTCTTACAAAGCTAAACATAAGGTCACCACGTGACCCAGCAATAGCATTCCCAGGTATTTACCGAAAGGAGATGTAAAGCTTATGTCCGCACAAAAAAACTGCATACGAATGTGTACAGCAGTGTTATTCATATTTGCCAAAAATGGAAAGCAGCTAAGATGCCCATTCGTCGGTGAACGGTGAATAAACTGTGGCACGCCCACACCGTTTAAGTTTCCTGGGCTGCTCAAGCAAATACCATGCAATGGCTCAGTTTAAAATAATGGGAATGTCTTAGCTCAGGGTTTTGAGTCTAAGATAGAAGTCCAAAGCAAGGCATCATCAAGGCAGTGCTTTTTCCCCAGAGACTGACCAAGATCTCTGGTCCTTAGTTTGTCACACAGCAATGCCCATGGTAGTGTCTCTGGGTCTCTTCCTTATCTTCTGGGTTCCGTCAAATTTTAGTTTCTGTGGCTTTCTCTCCGTCTGGCTCAATATCATTCTGCTTATAAAAAGGACTCCAGTAATAGGATTAAGGACCATCCTGACTGAGATGGGTCACGCCTTAACTGAAGTAACCTCATCTAAAGGACCTACTTACAATGGGTTCACACCCACAGGACTGGGTTAAGTTTAAGAACACATTTTTCTGTGGTGTGGTACATACACTCCGAACCATCACACATACAATGGAGGATTATTCAGTGATAACAAATGAGCTATCAAGCCAAGAAAAGTCATGGAAGAATCTTAAGTGCATAGTGTTAAGTGAAAGAAGCCAGTCCAAAAAGATGACATACTGTTTGATTCCAACTATACAACATTCTGGCAAAGGTAAAACTATAGTTTTTATATCTCAGCAGACACGTGGTTAAGAAAAAAATTAAAGCAGAAGCAGAGTCCCATTATATGTGATGCCAGTTTTTTTTTCTCTCTCTCTCTCTTTTTTTAGTATCTTCATCTTTTATTACCATCTTCTTCCTATCCCAATCTCTTCCACCGGCCTCAATGAAAAAGACCCTTCAAACATTTTTTTTTCTGTTGATAAGACTTGTTATTCTCCCCTCTGTACGGGCTGCATCTGCCACCTTACCCCACTTCCACTTCCAAAGTCTCACCCAGTGCCCCCGTGGTGCCCCTCAACACTGCTCATACTCCGCTGTCCAGCAATTAAGAAAAAGGGAGGGAAGTTCAGAGCCCATCTCTGGCAAGCTTATTGGGGCCCCAGTGTTGCTGGGGCACTGATGAGGGTTACAAAGTGGGGGTGGGAGAATTGAAGAGGGTCAAGTTCAGTGTCTGATGGGATGCGGGCAGAACGTCCAGAACTGGAGTGAGTCGATCCGAGTTTGATGGGCACAGGTCTCCAGGGATGCAAATCCTCCTGAAGTTCAGAAGAACGACCCATCAAATTTTCAAAGGAAATGAACGAATGAAGTTGAGGACATAACTGAGGTCTGCCCTTGCTTAACGGTCAAAATACCAGGTGGCTCAAGGTTTGTTTCTTTCCTTAAAAAAAAAAGGTAGAAAAGGGTAAAGAGTGACTGAGGGGGACGCTGGCTTTCACCAGGCTACCGGCTACCTGAAAGGTGTGTAGAGACAGGATTAATTTTTGTGCATTGATGGATTTCTTCGCTGAAAGGGTAACTAAAAGCATACGATAGATGGAGAACTTTCCCCAGTGAGCCCTTGAAACAGCTGGACAATCTCCTTTACTTTCTACCACTTCCTCCTGAAGTAGACATGGTCGCTGTCTTTCATTGGTGAGAAAACAGACTACAAGAAATCCAGGGTGGGAACTGAATCTGGACGTAGGGCACAGGGGGCCCATACTGTCCTCGTGTCATATGGCTTTGCTAATTGGAAGGTTACCACATTAGTTTCCTAGCACTGCCGTGACAAAGTTCCAAAACCTGGTGGTTTAAAACAACATAAATTTATTGTCTCATAGTTCAGGAGCCTGGAAGTCCAACATCACATTCCACCTGAAGACTCCAGGAAGGAATCCTCCCTTGCCTCTTCCAGCTTCTGGTGGGGGCCGGCAATACTTGGCATTCCTTGGCTTGCAGTTACAGACCTCTAATCTCTGTCTCAATGCCTCTGTCTCCAAAAACCTCTTTCTTGTAAGAACATGTGTCATTGGATTTAGAGCCCACCTTAACCCATGATGTCATTTTATCTATGAAGTCTGGTGGCCAGTGGAATTGTTTTTTAACTTGGATGGGGAAGGAGTCTTAGCTCCAGGTTCCCGAAGGAAGACACTACAGGATGCAAAATTTTAGGTTCAAAATATGATTCATTCTGGCTGGGCTGCTGCATTTGCATTTAACCTCAGATTGGATAGCACCCTCTGGAATTGTGCAGTGCTGAGACTGAGGGCTACGTGCTTCAGCCTGAAATAGGTTGCTTTGTTCAAGGAAGAGTCTTAGCTACTAAGTCTATGGAGACATGAGTTTTATTTGCAGATTTGGTGTCTTTTAAAAGGAGAAAACGGAAAAAGCCGGAAGAAATAAAAACCAATGGGTGCATCTCCACCCCTCCCCCTCCTGCAGACACTTCCTTTGGCTGGAGTCTCCCAGCAGTTCTGAAATGGGGACTCTGTGGATAATTACAAAGAAGTATTTTTTTTTCATCTTTCAAGTCTTCATGGACTCCGTCTATGGGAAGGAGGGGACACCAGGTCAAGGGGAAAAGGGTTCTGTATGGGGCTCCCAAAACAGCAACAGGGAGTGCCACACAGGGCAGGTCTGGGAAGAGGGTGTCCCCATTCAAAGGACAATGCAGCCTCAAATTAGAGTCCCGAGGCTGGGACAGAAGGTACAGTCAGTGACTTTCCTGGAAGCTGAGGTTACGTAAGATTTTTCTATTTCCTTGGAGTGGCTTTGTGGGAGGGAGGGTTGCTGATGCAGATAATGGAGCCTAGGGCTCTCCAAGTGATCCCTTGGTGTTATCATTGAGACCCCATTTTGGCAGAGATTTTTATCTGCTCCATCTGGATTATAAAATTTAGGCAATTAACGAAAACATTTTACAAAACTAAAATCATTTGTGCAAGTCGAATAAAACAGAAATAATCTGAACACAAATTGGCTATATTCTTAGGTACTATTGCCTCCTAGAATATAGTGGATGACAGGCTCAGGTAATTTACCTGTCCATTTCCCTCTGGTTCGGTTTTGTTGTTATTTGTCTTACTCAAATCCGTCAACATTATTATCGGCTAAGTGTTTCTTTTTGAAGAACAGGGCAGGGGGTGAGTTTATGTTTACATTGAAGCAGAGGTGAGCTGTACTAGTTTAAAACCTCAACCTTCAATGGGTTATCATAAGGGTCTACAAACACTGAATTAACAATCACAATGTTTTTACACCTAGGGTGACATAAAGCTGTCCAGTAGCACTAAAAGACGGGCTTATACCGATAACGAGGAAAATATTGCTTCTACACGGAGAGTGAAGATTTCCTCAGCACTTTCAAGTATATCTAGGATCCCTACAATAAGTGTATTTTTTTTTAATCTTGTGCTTCAAGGTTATGTCCCTGAAACAAATGTCTTTTTTTCTTTTGTTATAAAAGGACGCTAATGAAAGATAAGGGCAAGTTTCCACCATGGCTACAGTGATTGTCAACAAGCTTTTTGAGCTTTTCTTTTTCTGTTGAAATCAGCTAATGAATTGGAGTTTTCCACTGAACTCAGAGAAGGTGGTTTTTCAGATCTGGGAGCGAGAAATCAGAGGGATTCCTTCTCCATGTGGAATGTCTCGGGCCTTTATTTGGTCTTGTGGTTACACAAATTCAGTCGTGTCCAGGACCTATCTCGCTAATCACCACAGGTGGCTCTTTGACCCAAGGAAGGAAATAACGGTTCCAGGGCACTTCTCCGTGACCGCCTCAGGGCCCTTCAGAAGAGATGAGCCGCCCATCTGAAAGCTGCTTGGGTTATAATGATTCTTGAATGAGCTTTCATGTGGATAAGCAACATGACCTGAGGCATTGGGACACTGGAAAGGATATCTTTTTTATGCAGCTTGAGATGTGAGCAGAGAGCAAAAGAGATTTGCAAACACAAGCACCAGCACCGCTGCTCTGTCAACCAAGTGTCCTCTGAATTAAAATAGTGTATACTTGGGCATGAATTGCACTTAAACTTCGTATTTTCAGAAAATAGCAATCTGTGTTTTGCACTCATTATGCAAAACAGTGGACCAGATGTTCTATATACGCGAGACATAAGGCGTAAGGTGTCCTTCCTTTAACCCCCTTAGTGGCCCTGAGAGGGAAGAGGGAGTCTTGCCTCCACTGTACCCAGGTGGTGACTGAGTTTGCCAGGCTGGTGAATGGTCCAGTTGGGACCTTAGCTCAAGTTGTTGGTCCCAAAGCTTGTGTTCCCCGAGGCTCACAAGGATGGAGCCGACAGTGGAGTTTATTTCAGTTCCTGTTGGCGTACCCCTGGTGTGAGGTGGAGCCAGGCTGATGGAGCACGTGGTGAGAAATTCAAAGTGCTTTAGCTTGTTTAGTGACATATTTCTAATCACCCTCTAGGATCTGCCTTGAATCATGGGCATTGGTGCATGTTCATCACCAGAATGAGAGGAAATCAGTTCCTCGACAATGCCAGGTGATAATGGGTCATTATGGACCCACGCTTGATTCCTAGTGCTTTAGTATGGGGATTTATTATCCTGGGTTTTCTGTAGCACTCTGCATCTTCCTATCTGAGCTTAATGCCTTCTCCAACCCCATATACTCACACCTCCTTGGGAAACTTACTCCATCAAGTTTTCATTTTGCTTTTGAATACTCTTCTCTCTCAACTGGATTCCACCAAAGCTGTATCATACAAAGTTTCAGTAATACAAAAAAGTTGAAATGCTGACCTAAAAACACCAACAGTACAGTAAGCATCTAGATTCTATAATTGCCATTTTGCTATATACGCTTTATCACATTTCTGTCCTTCTGTCTATCTCTCTGGCATCTGTTAATCCTTACGTTTTTAAAGGCATTTCAAAGTAAGTTTCAGACATCATGCACTTCTTCCCTACACATTTCAGCGATGCATATCATTAACTGGATTTTAATAGTTTTTTCATTTTGTCTCTAAATCAAACTTTATTTATAGCTAAATGCACAATTCATAAGAATACCTTTCAGTGAGCTTTTCCCATTAACTTTTATCCATCTTCAAATCTCTTCCATTAAATAATCAAACCATATATACCTTCAGCCCCACAATATCCCCTTCTGCTATTGCCCCATACCTCTCCTCCTTCTTTCCAACCAGACTTCTTGAAAGCATTGTCTCCATTTCTTCCCCTCCTTGCAGCCATCTGGCTTCTACCTATCCCTCCCTCCATCTTAGCTGAGATGACTGACAAACTTCATGTCTCCAAGTGTAAAACACATTTTCCAAATTGTCGTCTCCCTTATGCCCTCTGTGACCTGCAACCTTGGCCTCTTCTGTCTAGAAACACTCAGTTTCTTGACTTACAGGAAGTTAACTCCCTTGGATTTCTTCTCAGCCCTCTGGCTGAACATTTATTCTCTCCTTTGAAGTCTCATTTATTATCTTCTCCTCCAGAATGAAATATTGGAGTTGTTTAGGGCTCAGCCCTGAACTTTCCTTTCTTCTCATGATATACTTTCTGCTGTGATGCTCTATCCACGTCTGTGGCTTCAGTTTCACCCCACACAAATTGACTCTCAAATTTAGGTTTCTAGTTGACATCTCTCCTTGAGCTCTAGACCTACACAACCAGCTTAATATCTCCTTCAGTATATCTGAGAAGCACTCAGGGTGTTTATATCTTAAACTAAACTCATTGTCTTTCCTTCTCAAACTGGTCTTCTCCAAGTTCCCCCAATAGAATGAGTGGCATTCCCTTGAACCCAGGAGTCACCACTTATCCCTCCTCTACCAGATCTAATCTACTATCAAGTCCTATTGATTTCAATGATTATGTCTTGATGCCACTATCTGCTTCTCTCCACTGTCATAATCAGGGTTCACACCCTGTTGAATTTCCCCACCCTCGCACGATGCCCTCTTGCCAACTGTTCTCCACCCAGAAGCCAGGGTTCTCTCTCAAAGTGCTAATCTGGTCCTACTACTGCCATGCCGCAAACCCTCCATTGGCTTTCTACTGCTTTCCATCATTAAGGGACCACAAGGACCCCTGCTCACCTCTTCAGCCCACCTCACAACTCTCTCCCCATCACTCGTTGCCCTCTGTTCTAGTTTGCTAGCTACTGGAATGCAATATACCAGAGACGGATTGGTTTTTAATAGAAGGGGATTTATTTTGTTAGTTCTTCAGAGGAAACGCAGCTAACTTACAACTGAGGTTTTTTTTTACGTGGGAAGGCACAGGGTGATCTCTGCTGGCCTTCTCTCCAGGCCTCTGGGTTCAAACGACTTTCCCTGGGGGGATTCCTTTCTGCATCTCCAAAGGTCTGGGCTGAGCTGCAAGTGCCGAGATGAGGTACGCTGAGCTGCTTGGGTTGTGCTACGTTGAGCTCTCTCATTTAAGCACCAGCCAATTAAATCAAACATCATTCACTGCAGCAGGCACGCCTCTTAGCCTACTGCAGATGTAATGAGCAACAGATGAGGTTCATGTACCATTGGCTCATGGCCACAGCAACAGAAGTAGGCACATTCACCTGGCCAAGTTGACACCTGAACCAAACTCCCACACCCTCCAACTACACTGGCTGTGGTGGATTGACTTATGTATCGTGATTTAGACCTGCTCTTGGTCTTGATCTGCATTGCTGCAGATGTCAGCCCATTGCAAATAAGATGTCCTTTTAGTTAAGGTGTGGCCCAACCGAACGAGGTGCAGTCTTCATCTGGATTTACTGGTGTCCTTGATAAACAGAAGAAATTCAGACATAGGAGGGAGATAAAGTCACGAAGAGAAACTGGAAGCCAGAATCCAGCAGGACCCTGGGAATCCAGAAGAGACAGGGTGACAGGAAAGCCAAGGAACCCAAGGTTTGCTGGCAAGTCAGAATGCTGTGGACCCCGGGAGGAAAGCAAGCAAGCCTTCTAGCTAACAGTTTGATTTGGACTTTTGGCATCTGAAACCATGGGCTGATAAGTTACCATTCTTCAAGCCAATCCGTTATGTGTCATTTGTCATGGTAGCCTAGAAAACTAGGACCTTGGCCACTTCTGGTTCCCTATTTATTCTTCGTTCTCCTAGCACTGACCTATGCCTATGCTATTCCCTCTGCCTGTAATCTTTTGCCTCCCCTCCCTATCTGCCCCATACGCACATTTTACCCATGTAACTCCTCCCTGATCTTATGCATCTGACACCGACCTCTCCTTTCAGATATTTAGCAGAGCTGCAATTTTACATTTCTTTGTGAGATTCTTTGTTTAATGTCCTCTGCTTCACATATGCTCTGTAACTGTATCTTTTCTTTTGCTTTTGTTTTATTGCAAAACAGTGTCTGACATGCCTGATGCATGTTAGACACACAGCAAATATCTAATGAATATGTGAAATTTCATTCTTTTGCATTATTCATGATTTTTAAGTGGAATGCATGTTGGGAGATGCAACCTGGTACCAGTTCCATATACCCCTGTGGTGTTAGAAAGGGTGAAGCCTCCACATCATGTCTGTTTTTTTCGTTTGCAGCAGAGGACAATAAAATGATCCCTGGCATATATAAGACATGTCTCCAGGACCTGTGAAGACGACATATTTGTGCATCTCTGAGAAATGTTACAATTACGTCAACCTGATGATGGGAAAGGGACAACGTTTGAGATCAGCATTCCACCCAATTCTGCTGTCTTGCAAGGGGCGGGGCTCTACCCTTGGATCATAGTGGGGACAGTATGCTGTGTTGGTGCCTGCTGCTGTGGGGACTTGAGAGAACTGAGATGAACCAGAGTGCCCTTCTGCGAACATCCTGCAGAAAGGTGGCTTTGGTCTCTGGTCCCTGGATGGCAGGCAACGCAGAAGAAATGTGCCTCCATTCTGAACTCCAGGAAACTGGCAGCTCAGGGTATTGGTTCGTCGGCAAGTTGCAAACCCAAGCGCTCCTGGGATTGTCTTCCTCTTCTCCTTGTGGTGGAAACCTCATCAGCGCTTCATGGGGGAGGTTAATTAATGCAATTAACAAGGCATGCCATAATCGCAGATGTTTAGAGGGACACTTTACTGTGATTATCGTTATTATTGTTTTGTGTGCGACTCTCTGCACACTTGGATGTCTGTTTATTAAAGCAAATAAAACCGTAATTAGGTGCAGTTCGATTCAAACAGTAGCAGCAGCCTGGAGCAGGAAGCTGTAATTCAGGATGTGGGGAAAAAGAGGAGTTCTCCACAACTATTAGGTGGTTGGCTCTGTAACCCGTTGTGTGCCAGAGTGCCGCTGAGCTGCTTCTGGAGATGCCTTGTCTGCTCTACCTGGAGCCAGGTCAGAGAACGAAGATGGGACTGAAAGGAGACAGATCACAGGAAGCCCTGGCCCAGCCAGCCTCCACCTCGGGGACCCCGGCTGGGAGAAGAGCGTGAAATGGAAAGAACTGCATCCATGCCCAGGGGTCAGGGGCGTTTGCATTCTGGAAAGCTTTGGTTAGAATATGGGAAGTACACCGAAGTGGGGTGTTGAGAGGAAATCAAAAAGAGGCACTCAGTTCATGGTTCTGCAAGTTTAGAGGGAAGAAGCCAGAGATTAGATGAGCATTTCAAGAGGACGCAAACCATAGCCTGCATTCGGAGGCCATCAGCAAAGCTTAAAACCTTTAGTTGTGTTTCCTGATAGGACAGACGGCTTATAATGTGAAGTCAGGTTCATCGATATGCTAATGACTGCCTCTTTAAGTGAAATTAATGCCCGGATTGTGCGAGTGGAGCAGCCCTTCATTATTCCCTGTGATATGAAGATGTGTCGGAGATTCTTCCCAGACTCTCTGTGACACTCTTCATACAAAATTTATCTCTTTTATGGGTTTGAAGCTCCTTCAGATACATATCAAAGACCTTTCCATGCCTCTACCATGCATAATATATTCTGCAACAGCTTATAATAAATCATCTGCTGTCCCCGACTCGTTAGCAGGGAGCAAAATGGTTATTGCTAGCACCGAAGGGATGTGGAATTCTCATATTTAATACTTTGAATCCTGCATTTCTCCTCTCTGTTTTCCATCTTCTCCAGGGAGCCCCACAAAATGGCAAGGAGCTGGAATCACCCCAATCTCTGCTCTGATTTCAAAGCCATTCCCTGTAGCGATGGTGTGAATTTGCTGTGCTGTTATTTCATGTTGAAAGGATCATTTTCTCCCTTTGTTTCACTTCCTGCTTTCACAATTGGACATGGCATGTGTACTCACTGCATTTCCAAAGGACTGTAGTTGGGAAAGGTGGGACATGATGGAGGTTGTGTCTGAGCTGAGCACAGAAGGGCTGTGGGTTGAGGAGAGAAACAAAATAGGACAAAGAGGGAAAGTGTCCAAAAGGGCAGCTGTGAAGGTCACCACTGCTGCTGAGGGCCAACACAGGGGCCAAAATATGGAGAACCCCCATGTGGTAGTTAGATTCAGGTATCAACTTGGCCAGGTGAAGGTACCTAGTTCTATTGTTGTGGACATGAGCCAATGGCATGTGAACCTCGTCTGTTGTTGATTACATCTGCAGTTGGCTAGGAGGTGTGCCTGCTGCAATGAATGAATTTGAGTTAACTGGCTGGTGCTGAAATGAGAGAGCTCAACGTAGCACAGCCCAAGCAGCTCAGCATACCTCATCTCAGCACTCGCTGCTCAGCCCAGGCCTTTGGAGATGCAGAAAGAAATCACCCTGGGGAAAGTTGTTGGAACCCAGAGGCCTGGAGAGAAGACCAGCAGAGACCATCCTGTGCCTTCTCACGTAAGAAAGAACCTCAGTTGAAAGTTAGCTGCCTTTCTTCTGAAGAACTAATGAAATAAATCCCCTTCTATTAAAAACCAGTCTGTCTCTGGTGTGTTGCATTCTGGCAGCTAGTAAACTAGAACACCCCATCACGGCAATTACCCGTGTGCATTTAGAGATGAGGCTTTCCAGTGATCATGGGGCAAGTGGTGGAGCTGAAGGATTAGTATTTCTTAAAAAGAAACAGAATTTTGCTTTTTCATGGTATTTTTTTCCAAAGGCCAATGTGTGTTAGGTCTACCAGTCTCCCTACCCCCACCCCATCTTCCTTCTCTTCTTCCATTGGGATAGAACCCCCATTTATAGATGGACAAATGATTGCACAAAATAAAGATGACATTTCCCAGTCTCCCTTGCATCTAGGTGTGCCCATAAGACTTAGTTTTGGCTTTTATACTATGTAAAAGTAGAAGTGCCTTATGATAGCTCTGGAGTACTTCCTCAGGTGAGAGCTAGGGTATACTCTTTGCTTATATTTTCTTTGCCTCTTTATTTAGCCTTCCTTCTGGTTGAGATGAGGGGCATACTGGCTAGAGCTATAGCAGCTATCTTGGACCCTGAGTTGGTATTGAGAATGGAGATTATACATGGTGAAGCTCACAAAAGAGAAGGCACATGGGTCTGTGAGTGCTTCATGGGGTTGAGGTATAGGTTGCCAATGTATGGATACCAATGTGGGAGAGAAATAAACTCCAATCTTGTTGAAGCCAGTGTTATTTAAACTTTTACTGTTTTTTAAAGTTAACATAGAGGTATAGAATGTAGACTGGGATACTGGTGGAAGAGAGACATTCTTTTTTTTCTCCCTTTCTACCAGGCAAAATAGGTGAATAGTGGTGAGTCTAGAGAGTGGGGAGCACATCTCCTTGGCTTCCATTTCCCCTGATGAAGAGCAGCATGGAACTTACGTGGCACTCACATTTGGGACTGTTGGAAGAGAGATGATGCCACTTAATCCTCAAAGTGACATCATAAATTATTACACCCATGGGAACACCAAAGAAAGGTTGAAAGACCAAAGACTCTAATAGCTGCCATATTGGCAAACTCTTGTGCACTATGATTATCACTGTAGTCCAGGTGATTCACCAAGGACCATCACCGGGATATTAAGGAGCAGTGCTGCGTGAAAAAAGGGGCAAGGCTTTAAACTTCCTGGAATGTTATCTAGAAATAGAACAAACTGGGCCGAGGCTCCACAGTTTCAGGAAGTAGGTTTTATTTTCTATGGCCATAGGGCTCAGCTGAGTACTCTCTGAAAGTCTGAGCTAGGCACCAAAGGTTAACCTCAGTTTTTATAGACAGGATGACATGTTAAAGGTAAGGTAAACGATTGGCTGGTTTATGTTGAGAAGGGCGCAAAGCTGGGTTACAGAAGCATATGACCCCTTAAGGGAGGGGTCCCCATTCCAGGTGTCTTACCTCGCCTGCCTGCAGTTTCACCCATTCCTGAAGGTCGGAAGAGGGGGGTTGGGGATTTTCCACAGAGGAGGCAGCTGAATCAGAAGAAGAAGGGGGTGGGGAGAGGTCTGCCGGCTACATTTCTTCCCTTTGATGCTCACCCTGACTTATAGGGAGGGGTTATAACATCACCTACACTTTGTCTTTTTTTTTTTTTTTTTTTGCTGCAGGTGTTGATAAATCTGTCCCGATCTGAGCTGGGTGTGGGAAACAACGTAGCTATACAGGGTTTAGGCCCCTGTGAAGTTGGGGGTGTGTGAGGGTTTGTGCTCCCTCTCTGTTGGCCTCAAATTTTCTCCTAATGGCCCCTTTGTAACTGTGCCTGTCTTAGGCTCTTCCTCCCCTGAGGAATCTTACCTGTCTTTGGCTCACCAGCCATCTTCCGGGGCCAAGCAGGGCGATGTGAGGTGTGCAAGTGAGGGAGGGGCAATGCCCCGGAGAGGGTCCGATCTGTCTCTTTGACAGCCTATGCCCCCTGGCCTTTATGCCCAGCACCAGCTTTGGGATTCCTTCACCTGCTAGCGGGGCATCAGCTTTGGTCATATGTTTTCAGGAACCCAGGTTTTTTTTTCAGTGAGGGCTTAGCTTATAGCATTGCGCAAGAGATAAACTTAGCACCAGCTCCCAGGAGGCCTTTACAGTTTTGTCATCCCAGAGTAGTGAAAACGGCATTACTGAACCTGGCAAGGTGGGATTATAGCATACTGGGGGATCTTTCTTTAGGGTGCATACAGAATAACTCAGGTTTGAGAACTGCTTGAGGCGTGCCTGGCATGCGTCATTCCCCTTAGAAGGGCTTATGACCATGCCAAGGAGAAACAGAGGAGGGAGGCGCTTGGTGCGGGCTATGGGGAGTGTCACCGCACAAATGTACAATTAGCCTCAGGGAAGGAATGGAGGCACACACTCTGGGCAGTGGCTAGGAAGGGGGAAGCTATCTGGGTAAGAGGGATCCCACCAAATTAGAGTAAAGCTGGTTTTCAGGAAGAACTCCAGGAACTTATTTTCAGGAGGGCTAAAACTGCTAAACAAATGTAAAGAGCAAGAAAACACAATTAGTCCACAGACCCAGCAGGCCGGGATGTCCATGTGTTGATTCTTTAATCCTCGGCCTGTGTGTAGATCAGTCAGCTTCCGGGGTGGCTGAGGCAGGGCTCGGAGGTCTCCTCAGCCTTCGGCCGTGCGTTGACTCACTGCGTCCGGTGAGCTAGATGGTCACTCAGGCCTCAGTTGCGGGCTGGTCAGCTGTTCTCAGCTGCGATGGAGAAGGGTGCAGTGGATCCCGGAGGATGATGCGTCTCAGGTGTTCAGGATCCGGGGTGCACCCCCAGGGGTCGTCTGCGGTGGCCCTTTTGACCTGAGAGTGGTGAATTCATAGGATGATCTTCATGGCTTTGACAGCTGTTGGGGTCACTAAAACAGCACGGTAAGGGCCTTTCTATCAAGGCTGGAGGGAGCCACCCCCCCCCCCCCTTTTTCTTTTCCAGCCTTTTACCCATACCACGCTTCCTGGCTTAATCTCAGGTAGGGGTGGGTAGATGCTAAAGAGTTTGGGTACTGCTTTTAACACCTTCCCTTTTAGTTCACCTAAAACTTTTCCTAATTTTGACCATAATTTCCTTTTTTGCAAACCTTCAGTAACGTATTATATTTGTTCAGGCTTTGCTTACATTTTTAATTCTGTAACAGCCATTTATTTTATGTTAGGAGAAAACTACTCTCCTTTTCCTTTTAGTGAAAACATGTCTTTTATTTCCTTCATCCTTAAATCATTACTTCAAGCAAACATTTTACCATACACAATTACTATTAAAATCGAATTTGTCAGAATAATGTTCAATACTTAAAATGCTTTAGTTAATGCATATTTGAAACCTTAATATACAATTTTTTTTAAGAAGGATTGATGGCACATATTAAGATTTTTAAAAAGCTGTATGGATAAAAGTCACAAGCAAATATTAAACAGCTTTTTCAATTAAAAAAAAATATGAAACATTAAACCAAAGGGGAGCCACAAATTTGGAGTCAAAGATAATGCGGTTTGGCTTAATCCCTTTGTCTGGAAGAAAGGAATTAAATGAGGGTACAGAGGTACCAAGGGAGCTGGATGCATGTGCTCTGCCTTGCCAGGAGTAGGAGCACTATTCACTTCATGATTATAACTTGGTTTACATTTCTTTTTCATACATTTTTAAAATTTCATTATTTGACAAAACATTAATATTTTTTTGGTTGACCTCAGCTTCCAGCAGGCTTTGGAGCATGTCTGTGTGGGAAATCCTGTTAACTAGTTTTGGGGAACCATTTCTCATTATATATATATATTTTGGCCTTTCCTTTCCCTGTATTCCAGTCTCCCATGTTTCCCAGCTTTGACATTTTATAAAGTGTACCAGGGTCGATTATTTCATGGCCGCATAGTGTCTGCAGGGCATTGCTTATTACACCTTGTGCAGCCAAGGTCCTCAGGACCGGAGGAAGCAACAGTTGATTCAAAACCCTTTGCGGTTTGTCTGTAAGCCCGCCCACTAATCACTGGCGCCACAAATGTGAGGGGGAACTCAGTAAGACACCCTCAGGGTGCTTGATGTCTAACTTTAAGAAAGCTTTTACTAATAACTGGGGAACCAAGCTGACCCCTGACTCACTTAGGAAACTGTGTGAATTAAAGTGAATCAACTTTAGGGAGGATTAAAAAAAAAAGAAAGAAAGAAAAAGAAATTATCTTGTATTACAGTTTATCATTACTCTGTCTTATAAATTAAAATTTTCACATTTCAGAGTAAGAGGAAAACATCTGTGTAAGGGTTTTCAAATGTATCTCATGAAGAGAATCTGCTCTGTACAATTAATGTTGCCATTGCGTGACTTTGGTAAATTAAAAAATAATAATAATAAATAAATAAAACATGCACTCTAGCTGGGAGGATTGGCTATCCTCCCGGAAGGAGGTGTACTTTAATAAAAATATCTAGGTCCCAGGAAGCTCCTTTTGGTCCCACAGGACCAAATTGCGCCCAGTCATATAAACTAATTGGAATTTGGCCACTTTACGTGAAAATATCATAAAAAAAAGAAAGGAAAAAATCTTATGAGAGAGGAAAAGCACCTCATCAAAATCTTGTGCTCTGCTACATATCTTAACTATGAAGACACCGAATGCTGTCCCCAAGATGATTGTGGATTTTTACAAATAAGAGTTAAAATGCTGCTTCTAAAACTCTTCAGCACTTCTTTCTCTTCAGGTGTTGGTGCCACCTTATCTGGTGATGTAACTATGCTTTATTTTTGAAGACTCTTTTAATTACTATCTTCTAATATTTTCCTGAATTACTTTTCTAATAAAATCTGTTTTTATATCACTGAAGCCTGTGTTGTCTGCGAATCCAAACCTATAAATTAAATGGCCACAAATACAATGTTGCCTTTCGTGCACAAAATTGGCGCTGTAAACGGGATTCGCATTTCAGCATGGCTTCCTAGTGGTGAAGGTCAATAAGACAAGCTTTAAAAAATTTATGCAGAAAATGTGGAGTATGTTCTTCTAAATATTGTAATGCTTTATTAGGACCATTCTTGATAAATTTAAAGTTCCGCTTTCTTATCTTTTTCATGCAGAATGCTTTGAATTTAAATATTTTACCTTCCTGGGTTATACTTTCTAATGCTTGAAGACATTTGGGAATTTTTAAATCAGTAGCCCTTCTTCAAAATTAACTTAAAGTAAATTAACAATAAGCCATAAGCTTTAAACATAGATTAGGAAATAATGTCACTTTTTAAGAAAAAAGGTCTTCTAAGCTCAAAATAAAGAACCAAGAAATCCCAGGATGGGATAATTTACCTTAGGAATGAGCAAAATGCACAGGACCCTGTAAAGATTAGGGAAAGAAAATTAAACAGGTAAAGCCTATTTAGGTTGTTCTGTGTCTAAAAAGCATAACATTGAAAAAGGGAAAAAATAATTGGAATGTATATAAAAAAGGATGGGCTTTGTTAATGGAATATAGAAATATGCATGAACAGAAAAACTGAGCAATAGCTGAAAAAAAAAGAATTATGGAAAAGAATTGGCAAAATTACAAGAAAAACTGTCCATGCTGTAGAATCAAAATTTTGTTTTTTTAAAAAAAAAGTCAAATTTATAATTATCAGTCAGTAGCTGAGAGGGCCTCAGTCCATGTAGCCCAATATAAATACAAAAAGAGATGAGGTAAAGTGAACAAAGGAAAAAAACATATGGTATTAGCCACTGCCACTGCCACTGCTGATTAAAACCCTGATAAGTGAGATGGTAATGTGCGAAATAAAGCAGATAATGGAAAAAATGAAAATATATTAAATAAAAAAAGTTTGTCAGAGAAAAAAAAGAAAACACCCTGGTAAGCCGTTATAATTACCTGGACGGTCAGAATTGCTGCTGCAGGGGCTGGAGTGGAGGAGTGGGGCTGGACTATGCTAATTGCATGAAATGCATAGGAATTAGTACCAATCCCTTCATACAGACTGTTCTTAAGAAGTTCAATCAGCAAACTGGGGATGTAGGGCGCCTCTTGGCTTTGGTGGTCTCGTATAAGCCCCTGGCCAGACCCCCTTTCGCAGTTGCTCACCCCGAGCCCTACGAGGATCCCCACAAACTTGCAGAATCCGAATTCACTCACGGCCGGTTGCCCGGCCCAGGACTTCCTCTTGTTCACAGGATCTCACACACGCTCCAACACCCTCCACACCGCCCTTCCCAGAGCCGAACCTGAAGACTTCCGTTTCCTCCGGTCCTCCAGCCGGAGACTGGTACTTGGAGAGTCTGTGGGAGTTGATCAGGCTCCCCTTCCACTCAGGACCCTTAGCCTTTTACGAGTGGGCTGAAACTGATGCACCTGGGTGCTTACCAGTCAGACGGGCGGTGCTCTCAGAAACCTGGTTCCGGAAACTGTCCCGGATCCATTGCCGCTCCGGCGGTGACAGTTCCCCGGCCAGGGAGGTGAGGAATCCGAGAGACTGGGAAATGCCCCAGATGAAGAGATAGTAGGGTGTCCAGTCTGGGTACCGCCGCAGCATCCGTGGGCAAGGGAGGGGCATTTGTTCTCTTTCTATACAGAAAGGGAACAAATCTGGGGAGGCTCTGAAGTTTCAGGAAGTAGGTTTTATTTTCTATGGCCATAGGGCTCAGCCGAGTAGCTTCTGAAAGTCTGAGCCATGCACCAAAGGTTAACATCAGTTTTTATAGACAGGATGACATGTTAAAGACAAGGTAAATGATTGGTTGGTTTAAGTTGAGAAGGGAGCAAAGCTGGGTTACAGAAGCATATGACCCCTTAAGGGAGGGTCCCCATCCCAGGTGTCTTGCCTCACCTGCCTGCAGTTTCACCCGTTCCTGAAGGTTAGGAGATGATGTTTGGGGATTTCCCACAGAGAAGCAGCTGAACCAAAAGAAGTCAGTGGGGAGAGGTCTGCCTGCTACAGCAACAACTGACAGAACAGTTGTGTAGCACTTCACAGATGTACCCAAGAGGACTGATACTCTTTGTTTTGTTCTTCACCTTTAGGAACAAGAAGAGCTATGTGTGGCGGTCAGAAGCCTCAGGGGGAGAGGCTGGAGTGTCCAACCGATCCATCAGAGTTGGGAAACATCCAAAGAATCCTACCTTACTGTACTAGTTTGTAAACTGCCAGAATGTAATATATCAGAACAGGAACAACTTTTAAAATGGGGAATTTAATAAGTTACAAGCTTACAGTCCTAAGCCTATAAAAATGTCTAAATTAAGGCATCCATGGAAAGATACCTTAATTCAAGGAAGGCTGATGGGTGAGGAGCACCTCTGTCTGCTGGGTAGTCAACGTGGCTGGCATCTATTAGTCCCTTGCTCTTGGGCTCCGTTACTTTCAGTCTCTGTTTCTGTGGTGGTCCCTCACTTTACTTCTCTGGGGCTGGCTTTCATCTCTTGGCTTTCCTAAGCTCTCCCCAGATTCTGGCTTCCTTAACATCTCAATGATAACATCTGCTGGGTTCCAAGCATCTCCAAACATCTGTGTCTCTGTTTTCCAAGTGTTGGCATTTGTGTCAACTCTGCTCTGAAGTTTCTGTTGCTTCTGTCATTTCTGAGGTTTCTCCAAATTGATCCCTCTTTCAAAGACTCTAGTAAACTAATAAAGACCCACCTAGAATGGGTGGGGTCACATGTCCATACAAGCAAAGGTTAATGTAATCAAATGGACGCGGCACATCTCTGTGGAGATAATCAAAAGTTCTACCCTACAATACTGAATCAAGATGAAAAGAAATGGCTGCTCCCACAAGATTGGATCAGGATTAAAACATGGCTTTTTGGGGGTACATAATACTTTCAAACCAGAACACTTACCTTCTCTTCTAGTTTGACTTTGCTTATTTAGCCATCCATCTGCCATCCATCTACCCAACCATCCACCCATCCACCCATCCACATTTAGTTAACAAATCTGTACAATGCCAAGAGTTTGTGTTAGATGCTGAAGATATAATGATAAGCAAAATAAGAAACAATCTTTGCTATTGTAGAGCTGATAATCACACAGAGATATGAAAAAATAGGCACTGAGGACTAGACAACCCACACGGAAATGAGTGCATAAAGTGTTTCCTTGAGGCCATAACAAAAGATCTGGGGTTCAACTCAGGGTAAAGAGAATGCTGTGGATGTTTGGTTTATATGTATATTTTTTGCATGGGCAGGCACTGGGAATTGAACCTGGGTCTCTGGCATGGCAGGCGAGAACTCTGCCTGCTCAGCCATTGTGGCCCGCCCTTGGTTTATATTTTGATTAGTTTGGGAAATGCATATAATCATGTAACCACCATTGCAATTGATATTTGCACCATCCCCCAGTTCTCCCATGCTGTTTAGTGGTCAATCCTTTCTTCTACTTCCAGCCCATGGACCACTGACTTGCCTTCTGTGACATTGCTTAATTCTAGAATTTCATGGATGTGGAATCATGCCATATTTACTTTGTGTTTAGTGTGTGTATGTGTAGGTGTCTGGCTTGTTCACTTAACACACTGCTTTGAAGACTTATTCATTTTATTGCATGTATCAATAGTTCCTTTCTTTTTATTACTAAATAGTATTTTGTTGTAAGGATAGTCACAGCTTGTTTATCATTTTGCTTGTTAACAGACATTTGGGTTGTTTCCAGTTTGGGAAAAAATACGAATAATGTTGCTATACGCATTTACGTGCATGTTTTTGTGTGAACATATGTTTTTTATTCTCCTGGGCAAATTCTTATGAGTGGGATTGGTAGGTCATATTTTTAATATGTTTAAATTTATAATAAACTGCCAAACTGTTTTCCACAGTGGCCATGCCATTTTGCATTCCCATTCACAATACATCAGAGTTTCAATTGCTCCACATCCTTGCCGTCATTTGGTATTGTCAGTCTTAAATTTAAAGCCTTCTAGTGTGTGTGCAGTGGCAAAAAATGCATTTAAAATATTCTATATCAGACTTTCTGCATATCTCTTTGAATTTTAGCTCAAAGCGAACACAGGGTAACTTGGAGTCACCCATGTCTGCACTGCTCTCCTCCTCTGACAGATGGAAGACACTCAGGTCTCCTGTGTTTAAGAGCACAGAATTATGTCCCAACTATGTGACAGTGGAAAGTGATTTAACTTCCCTTGGCCTCACTTTTGTCATCTGTACAATGTAAAGAATAATTGTGCCTGGACAAGATTAAGACGTTCAGAGCCCCAGAACACTGGCAAGCTTGTGCTGCAAGGTCTTGAGCTTCTGCAGAGAACTCCAAACACCACTTATATTTCAAAATGGTACAAAATTAAATGACAAAGGTAAACTAATTTATTTTGACATTTTATGAAGGCAAATACTCGATAGTAAAGTTAGCAAAGTGGAAAAATAAGAATATTTTTCTATCCCCGCTTCTTCCCTCTTGCTAGTGCCCTAAATACTGGATTGGCCCATTAGGTAATTCCTGCTTCACTTGGGCGTTGAAGTGAGTAAGTGAGATAATGAAATAAAGCACTTAGCACAGAACATGGCAGGTAGTAAGCTCCCAATAAATAATTGCTATGTATTCATAGACAAGGAAACCATCCAAATTAAAGGAGAGGCATGGTTTAGGAAGAGGGTTTTACAGTGACTCAGCAAACTTCAACGGGAATTGAATAGGTCAGTTATGGAGGTTGAACAAATACACCCACTTAGTTTCAATCATCTTCCACACTCTTCTCCACTGCTACCAATTCTTATGTGTTAAGCTATAACTCCAAACAATGCTAAAAAACTCTCTAGGGAAAAGACTCCTGGGATTTAGAGCAATTGATAATGACTTGCCTGGGATTGTCACATTAGGTGAAATATAAAACTCTGGAATTTAGAATAAAGACTTAAACATTTGCTCTTCTATTATTATAGTGGTGCTGTCCCTATGAGAAGGTTGTTTTGGAGTAGAAAGTTTGGGTTTTTCCTTTACAGTGCTGCATATTGACGTCCTGTAAACCAGTTTATCATTGTTGCTTTATGGACTTGGGATAGCATCCTTTCTTCAACTCTAGATGGAATGGAGTTTGCAAGATGAGCAGCCCTGTAAAAAGGCCAGAAGGGGCAGGTCATGGTGGCTCAGCAGGCTGAGTTCTTGCCTGACATGCCCGAGACCCGGATTCGATTCCCAGTGCCTGCCTATGCAAAAAAAAAAACAAAAAAAAAACGCCATTAAGTCCTCCAAGCCACTTATGTCTATTTGCTACACTGAGCCACTAAGATTTGCTGATTATATTTCCAAGTAAGGAAACAATCTACACATTTAAAGAGTGATATCTAACACATGCATAGAGTATCTTGGAAATGTCCAAATCAGAGCAGGTTAACTGGATTTGTGTGATAGTTAGGAACTGGGCTGAGAACCCTTCCAATCTCAGAGTTTTTCCAAAGGTCCAATGACTGGCCCAGAATAAGAATTCTTCTGTTAAATGAGCAAGTCTTTTTCCCAATATAGATCTGAGAAAATAAAGAGCTGCATCTTTTGAGTCCCAGGAAGCCTGACTTCCAAAGTAAGGCACCTCTCAAGTCAGCGGTGCTCATATTCTGAGTCCTGCAGATGCAAAGTCTTGACTTCAAAGCCAGTTCTGGTTGAGCTTATTCAGACACCTCTCTCCCTCTGTCACAACTGCTGGTGGCAATCAGTTCACATTGACTTAGAACCCCCGAGTAGGAGGGATAAGAGAAGAACTTCTGTTTCAGCATGTTTGAGTTTGGATTTCCCAGAAGTAGACCCAGAGACAAGGATTTGAGTGACAATCCTAGTAAACATGTTTAGGGATGTGGGGAAGTGAGACAGGGAAGGGAAGGCAGCCAATCAAGAATTGAGTTAGCCAGTGAGTAAAAAAGTATTTGCAAAGTCCCCTTGGGGGAATGGTGAGAAACGGGGAAAATTCAACCTCCCCAATTAGAGAATTCTTGATATTCTCACAAGCAGTGGGAACAACCAAAGCAGTAAGTTCAGTCCTCAATCTTGGGGTTTGTTCATATAAAACTTAACCCTACAAAGGATAGGTCAAGCATTCTTAAAATTAGACCTAAGAGTCACCCTTAAGAGAACCTCTTTTGTTGATCAAATGTGGCTTCTCTCTCCAGCCAACACAACAAGCAAACTCACTACCCTCCCCCTGTCTACGTGGGACATGACTCCCAGGGGTGTGGACCTTCCTAGCAACGTGAGACAGAAATCCTAGAATGAACTGGGACTCAGCATCAAGGGATTGAGAAAACCTTCTCAACCAAAAGGGGGAAGAGTGAAATGAGACAAAATAAAGTGTCAATGGTTGAGAGAGAGTCCAAACACATTCGAGAGGTTATCCTGGAGGTTACTCTTACGCATTAAATAGATATCGCCTTGTTAGTCAAGATGTAATGGAGAGGCTGGAGGAAACTGCCTGAAAATGTAGAGCTGTGTTCCAGTAACCATGTTTCTTGAAGATGATTATATAATGACAGAGCTTTCACAATGTGACTGTGTGATTGTGAAAACCTTGTGTCTGATGGTTTTATCTACCTTACCAACAGATGAGTAAAACATACAGAATAAAAATAAATAATAGGGGGAACAAATGTTAAAATAAGTTTAGTAGAGTGAAAAAGAAAAGAATTGAGTTAGTACTGTGGGCAACCGGAGCTCAACCGTTCTGGGGAACTGTGGGAGCTGGAGTAGAACATGCAAAAATAGAACAAGGACGCTGAGGTCTCTATACTCCAATTCCCCATCCAGGCTTGGTTGAGGGCTGCTTCTCCAGGACTTCTGGCTTTCCCTGCATGCTTCTGTAGTCAGAGAATCCTTGTGTTTGCAGGAAGCAACCTTTGATGTGCAAGCAGAATGCTGAAGGGAATAGGTGGGAACTGATAGTTATGGTTACACGGACCACACCAGGTCCACTTCTTGCTTTATATAAATTCTGCCTCTCCTCCCTGTCTTTGCCATGCACTGTGTGTCCCTCATTAGTTTGTCACTTGCCAGTATTTCACCCTTATTGCTCTTTTCAGAAGGCTTTGCTGAAATAATGCATCGTCAGCTTTCAGATCTCATCCCAAGCATTCTTATCTCAGAGAGACCTAATGGGACTCCTGAGGAGCTCATGCCTCCCTATTCTAAGCTAAATGGTCCTGGTAGATGGGCCTGCTCAGCATTCTTGGGGGTTTCCTTGGTACTACTGAAGCCAGAACACAGAACATTTCCTAACTTCCTTGAAGCTGGTTCTAGGCATCACTAGGATGTGCTTGTGCACGGCTTGGAAGGCAAGTGGACGTGGAGCTGTTGGACTTTTCCATGGGCCCATTCCACATTTGGGCTCTTTTTGTAGTGTTGAGAGGCAGAACACAAGATGTTCCTGAGTTTGCCAGTGTGCCTCCATCTGGCGTGGCATGGCTGGGACCAACAGTTGGGCTAATGTCAGTTTCCTTGTCCTTGGTTACAGTCAAGGCAGGGTGTTCCAGTAGCTGCAAGCTCTCGTCTCAGCCTCCTGATTCCTGGCTGTCCTGATTGCTCCATGGCCGAGTTTTCCTGTGGAATGACTCTGTGGTGTTGCCCTGATTTCCCTTCTGAGGGACTAGCCTAGAACTTACTCTCCAGCCCCAACAAGGATTCTGTAAACACTCAAGTCCCCCAATTAAATAACTCTTGCTTAAAATACTTATCAATGTCTTGTGTTTCTTGCAGCTGAGGTTTGAGCTCCCATGGCACCATATTCTTCTCCTTTGAAGCAAACTCATATTCATTAGTGTAACTCTATAGAAGAGAGGTCTTTCTCTCTATTCAGAAAGTTCCATGAAAACAGGCCTATATCCACATTAGCCAGTATAATAATTAAGGGCAATGGCTCTCAACCTGGGATGATTCTGCCTTCCAGGAGACATTTAACACTGTCTGGAATATTTTTGATTATTGCATGAGGAGAGGAGTGACATTGACATCTAATTGGTAGAGGTGAAAGATGCTGCTAAAGTTCTTATAATGCACAGGATGACCCCTTAATAGAGAGTTATCTGGCTCAAATGGTCAATAGAGCTGAAGTTGAGGAACTCCAATGTAGAGGTTTCTTAAAAATAGATTGGGATCTATTCACAGCCATAGTGGAATGCCCGAACCTAACCACACTGTTTCAGGAAATGCTCCTGTTGCTGCCTTTTGCACCCAGGACTCTAAAGATCCAATGCCAGAAGTCTCCTGGGCAGTGGCACAATTAGCAACCCCTCTTTTACAGATATGGACATGGATGAGGCAAGAGTGGTATGTGGTTAGGACAAGATTCAAACCCAAACCACTTCCTAATCCATGCTTCCGTGTACCACCGCAACCTCCCCTTTGTAGGAAAAAAAAGAAAAGATAAATAACTTGACGGAGTGATTTGTACATTCAGGAAAGCAATAGAAAAGCATTTATTTATTTTTATTTTTATTTTTTTTACCCAAATTGGTAATATTTTGAAAGATTTTTCCATTTTTGTTCGGACACATCAATAACTCTATTTGTGGGTCTGTCTATGTGTGTTATATACACACACACATAAGCTGTTTATTTGTTCATTTAGTTCACAAGTAACCCAAGACTATATTACCCTTGTAAATAAATCAGACAATAAAAAAGCATATACAGAAAAAGGCAAAAATCCCACTTCAATCTCTCCTGTGTTCCAATCACATGGTCCTTCCACCAGGTACCTGCTGCTAGAGTTTGGTGTAAATGTTTTCTATGCATCTATGTGCACAAATATGCATGTAGAAAAGTTTTGCTTTTAGGATTTATTTAATTAAGTGTTTGATCTCATATGTGATTCTGCAACTTCCTTTCTCCTATTTTCTTTTTAACTTGATGTGTCTGGAGATTTCCACGTGGAAATGTCTGGCTTCTCCTTGCTTGTGCTGGTGCCTGGACAGCAGGGCAGTGTACCAGTGCAGTGCATTTTGGTGACTGTTGAGTTCGCAAATGCACCATTTGCAGTCCTCCTGCCTGGGTGAACTGCAGCTTCACCACTCACTAAGCACGTGGCCATGGGCAAGTTTGCTTAACCTCCCTGTGCTCTGGTTCTCTCAGTTGGGTGCTGGTGTTTTCATCTGTAAAAACTGTGAGCTTGTTGAAAATGTCCACTTCCAATAAATTAAAAAGATGTATTTATATTCTAGACCCTGTTTTCCCCAGGGCTTGACATGTGAAGGGACGCAGTTAGTTTCAGTACCATTGAAACTTTGCTTCTCTTTTTTAAAAATTTGTTTTCACTGGGAAAAGAATTCCAAGTAGATGTAGCTGAAATTCAGGCTTAAGAAATTATATTTTAGGTAATTTTCTAGAAATTTCCCCTTCACGACATACTGTGCTGTAGGCAGGGTATCAGTTGATTTCAATGATTCTTTATTTCACCTTGACGTGTCTTCTATCAGAAGTCATATGGAAACTTTTTAATTTATGGGCTTTCATTGCAATCCTCAATTCACCCTGAGTAGTCTTTTATTAAGTGTTCTAGAGGTTCTTATTGTCTCTTATCAGAGAATTGTATCTCAGTGCAATTCATCTGTAGTCATTCTTCACAGAGAAACTCTTTCATATTACCTTTCTCTCATCATACAACGACAGCTCTTGAATACATCATTATTCCACAATGAGCTTATAAATTATTATCATTAGGTAATTTTTCATATAATCTGATTTTATAAACTGTTTCTTTTTATTATTGTTAGAGGGAAACCAGAAAATATATCTGTCTGTTTTGATCCATGGTGATAGCAGTAATAGAAAAGCTAAATAAGGACGTCTTACTGAGCCACCATACACCGGATTTGAAACAACTGTGGACTCAGAGATTCTCGTGTGTGTCACCAAGTTCCACAACCCCCTCCAGGGAGACAGGGTGGCTACCCGGACGGCGTCTTAATTGAGAATAATGATTATCACAGTGTCTTAAACCGGAGTTTTCTCTTCACAGAAGTGACTTGTAAAAATGTTAAAAAAAATATTTTTTAAATGAAGGAAAAATCAAGGGGAATTGTTTAGAAATGCATGCTGCAGGCTGTGAAATGGTAACCTGAAGGAGATTCCTTCCTGCTACTGGCACACTCTGGGACATTCCTACCTAACACCCTACCTACCTGTCCTTAGAAAAAACATAGTCTGTGGTCACATGCATGTAAGAAGGAACGATGTCCACATGTGGTTTTCAGAGCAGCTCTGTCCAATCAAGCGTACTGTGATGGGGAAATGTTTCATCAGCTGAGCTTCCCGATATGGCAGCCACTAGTCACGTGTGGCATTGAGCATGCGGTCTGTGGCTTCAGTGCAACCATGGAACTGAATTTTTAATTTTATTTAATTCTCACTCATTTAAATTTAAATAGCCTTAGGCAACTAACAGCTACAGTTTTAGACAGTACATTTTTAGATTGCCCATACTTTGGGAGCTCAAATGAGATGGCTCGTTTCCATTAGTACGGATAACTGAAAGTGGACTATTTCTTCCAATCTGGGAAATCTTTTGGGTGAGCAGTACATGTAACATTCTTTAGGAATAGAATGACATCAGTAGCTGTCAGCATTCAGGGTCCTGGCTGTGGGCTGGGCTCTGTTCTAAGATTTTACCTGGATATTAGCTTATCTATCTTTCCATTGGCTGTGAAAGATGTCCTTTTTAAATTGTCTTTTGCAGTTGAGGTGATGAAGGAAGCACAGAGAGGTTAAGTGACTTGCCCAAATTCACACAGTTAGGACAGTCTGTCTTCCAACTCCCTACTTTTTACCAGTGAACTGAACTATGTCCTGTTGTCTGACTTTCAATTCATTCACTCTGGGAAGATGCCAAGGTTATTGGAATGTGATTGAGGTGGGATATTTTAGGACGATACACTGGTGAGCAGGTGTACTGGTTAAACTCTGAAACTCCTCCTACCTTTAAATTTCTGATTCTTAAGATTAAGGTGGTTCAATGGAGTTTTAGGCTTCTTACAAGGAAGACCCAATTTTTAAAGGAACCCAATTTAACATTCCTATGTCATGTCCAGAAAACTCAGGAGGTATGGGATATTGTCTTATTTTCTTGATTGGTGTGGATTATGTTTCATTTATTGGTGGGACACTCAAATGGCAGAGATGGAAGGGACTTTCAAATATCAAGGATGGGCAACTGACATGTCACAGCTCATGGACTTATATACACTATATATTAGAACTCAAACCAAATTGCAAAGAATTCTAATATTGCCCTTCTCTTCCACCATATTATTCAGTTAAATTCACTGTATGCTGTACCAAATGACTAGAGAGCACTTACAACTTAAATAAATTGAAGGTAACTTGCCAAGGCTTGTGAAAAAAAAAAGTAATATCAAGTAATGCCCAATAATATGAATACTGAACATCTAAATAAGCTCATGAAAAGTGACAATTTTATGGCATCCTTTTCTACAAAGGGGAAGCTAGATCTTTGGGGGGGCATTGGAGGCTTTTCATTTTCATTTCAGAGAGGAAAACATGCTATGATAGCCAAGAAAATGCATACATGCATAGTTGAAATTTTATTAAGGTAATTCTCACTTCTGTCATGGACTATTAAGAAAAGCAGAATTTAGTGATCACCTAAGTTAACCTCTTCATTTTCCTTTTATTATAAATTCATAAGCAGTTAAGTTTCTTTTATATATACTGAATAGTTTGTGTGGGTGGCATTTCCTCCATATACACGCTTGTTTTTATATTTGCTTGTTGTATCTTGTCACCCATCCATTAAAAATTTTTGAACTAATCAAATTTATAACTCTTTATCCTTTGTATTTTCTGTTTTTAAATAACTTTCACCTTTTCTGAGGTTGTTGTCTCTTATATTGAGTTGAAGATTTTTAAAGGCCTTATGTCCACCTGAAATTTACTTTTGCATATAATGTGAATAAAAAATATAATTCTATTTTATTTTTTCATCCTTCCTTTCCCTGTGGACTTATAATGCTCTTTCCGCCATTTTCCACATATGTGTGACTTTGACTTTTTATTCTGTGATATTTATAAATGTGTGCGTGCTGGCCTGAGTCTGTTATGTACCCCGGAAAAGACCATGTTCTTTTAATCCATTCCTGTGGGGGCAGAACTATTGTGAGTGGCCCTTTGGTGAGGTTATTTTCATTGAGATGTGACCCACCCCATTCAAGGCGGCTTTTAATTCTTTATTGGAGTCCTTTGTGAAAAGCATAAAAAACAGAAAAAGCTCCAAGAGTTTAGAGAGAAATGCCTCAGGAAAAACAAGCACAGACCTATAGGAGCTGAGAGAGAAAGTCATTGAAATCAGAACCCCCAGGAGAGAAGGACCAGCAGATGTCACCATATGCCTTCCCATGTGACTGAGGAACCCCAGATGCCAGCAACCTTTCTTCAGAGAAGGTATCTTCCTCTTGATTTGGACATTTTCATGGGCTTAAAACTGTAAATTTGTAATAAATCCCCATTGAAAAAGCCAACCCATTTCTGGTATATTGCATTCTGGCACCTGTAGCAAACTGAAATTGTGTCTATCACCACAAATGATTTTAATCACTAAAATTTTGTATTAAGCCCTGATATCTAGAAAGGTAGTCCTCCCTCTGTGATCTTTTTCAAACTTGTCTTGCCTATTCCAGAAGCTTTCCTTTTCTAAATCAAGGTTTCTCAACTTTGACTGTATTGACACTTGGGTAGGATTATTTTTGTGGTAGGGACTGTAATCTCTGGTCTCTACCACTTCAACTCAAGACATTGTCAAATGTCCCCTGGAAGACAAAACCACCTCTGATGTTTTTGTGAATTGTAGACTCAGTGTACCAAATTCCAAAAAATTTGGTTTGGATCTTGATTGAAATTCTGTCAATATAGATTAATTTTAGGAAGGCTCATTCGCATTATAATCATGTCTTTTCAAACAGGGACATGCTTCATCTTTTGATATTTTCTCAATCTCATTTCAGGTCTTTTAATAATGCTTTGTAATTTCCCCCAGGAAGGCTGCACACATCTTTTGTTAAATTTATTCCTGAGTACCTTACAGTGTTTCCACTATTATAAAAAAAGATTTTTTCTTTCCCAATTACTAATTGGTCATTGTTAGTACAAAGGAAGATTATTAAATTTTTGCGTGTTTATCTTACACCCAAAAGTCTTGAACTCTTTGATTAAACCTAATAGTCTCTCTGAACATCTTCCAGAATCTTCTACCCAGATAATCATGTTGTTTACAAATAATCACAATGTTGACCGATCATGTAACGTCTTTGTGCCTTTAACTTCTCTGCATCTTACTGCATTGGCTCGCACCTCCAAAAAGTGTTAAATGGTAGCATTATTTCATTCTACAAGCAAAGAAACAAAGAACTGAACTTGTCCAAGGTCATTCAATGAATGAGAGCACAGCCAACGCTAGATTCTGTTGGCAAAGTTCTATTTCTGTTATTCTTTCTTACTTCTTTTGTTTTCGGTTAATTTAGTTAGCATAAACAATTTTTCACCAGAATTCTTTTGACTTCAAATCCATTGAAGTCACAAAAGCATGTGACATACAGTCTTTGGTACCTGTGGAATATAATGCATCAGCACACTGATGGTGATGTGAAACCTCTGTTACTCTGATTATAAAGGCATACCAGCTTTTAAAACTGATATCTACTAATCTGTGAGTATGTTTCCATTTGGGAAATTCATTCAGTGACAGTTCTTTGTTTCAGAGAGATATTAAGTGGATGGAGGTTGTTTAATGAAAATAGCTAATTGATGGAGGTTGTGTAATAAAAATAGCTAAGTTATATAGATCATTTACAATGCTCCCCTTTTGTCTCTATGGCAATGCTCTGAGATGTATATTATTACCCCCATTTTACAGAGGAGGAAACTGAGCTTCAGGCCCTTAGTTATTTGCCCAAGCCCTCTTGTTTCTAAATTTACAGAGCTTGAACTCAAATCTAGGTCAAACACCAAAATATGTGTTCTGCTTGTTATACGTTTTGGTTTCTGTCAATCAAAATATGTTAACTACACATGTGAATTCAAGACTGGACAAATTCAAAATCAGTTTAAAGAGTCTAGGAATTAACTCTCTTCATTGCTTTAGCTTAAATGAACAGGATGCATAAAAAACAAAACAAGTTGTCTCCTAGTATCTCATTTACATAAATATAAAAAAGCAATAATAGATTCAAGTTAGTATTGTATGATACTCTGATAATGGTGGGTGCATTATGCTATTATCGCTTACTGCATAACAAATCTGGAAGGAAAGTTGTATTATTACCATTTTAGGGATTAGGAAACTGAGGCTCACAGGGCTTAAGTAACAGCTAACAGGGGCCAGAGCAGATTGCAGCCTTCCCTTGGCACCACATAATAGGCATCCAGCTGGCCTGTCAGCTTCAAGCTGTGTTCTGGCCACACTAGATTCTCAGTTGAAAAAAATGTGCTCCAGCAGCTGCATTTTAAAGAACCATTTCCATCATTATGCAATGCGTGGAACCTAAGAGGGGTTTCTATAAACATGAGTACATGTTCCAGTCAAAGCAGATAATACCTATGACAAACAGCCATTATCTAGAACATCTGTTAGGCTGCTTCTCCTTGTTTTAAATAATGCACTGGGCACTTGAATTCAGGTGTACTCCTGAAAACCCAGTAGCGCTGGCTGTGATTTTTGGGATCTTTGGGCATGAAGGATCTGTTCTTCATGGCGTTCACTGCTTAATCAAGGACTTCGGCTTTAGATCAGATTTCTACATTTTTAGCTATAATTATAGCTATAGCCAGCAGTACTTATCTTGCTTTATAATTTACATAGTGATTCTATATTCAGGGTCTCATAAGCATTTAATTCTCAAAACAGCTCTGCTAGGCAGTCATTGATATTTTCCTCTAAACAATGATTTTGAAATTGTCCACATGTATTGACATGGAGAGATATCCAAGAGAGATTGTTCTTTGAGAAGAGTGGGTTTTCACAATCTGGTTTAATGCGGCTCCGTGTTAATTGAGTGTAGAAAAGAGGATGAAGGAACAAATATCGAATAGTTAATTCATTGGTTCTTTCAGGGTGAGAGTTTCAGAAAAGCTTCCTCATTCTATTTTACATGTACCTCTATTCCTTTTATTTTTAAAATTTAATTTTTATTTCACCCATGTACATTGTTTGTTTGTTTGTTTTACTAATTTACTAATTGTGTTTTATTTATCACTACCAATTTACATGCATTTGGAACATAGTTGCATATGCACGTGGTGGAGGCGGGGTCTTCACTGGGTCTCAGGTAATGGTGGTGAGCGAGTGGGGAAGACCCCCCTTGCAAGAGCCCCACACTTCCCCAGGAGCTGAGACGTGCAGGTCGGCAACCTGGGGCTTTTGCCTGTCCTTTTTTTTTTCAAGGCATATGTGGTTAGATGCTCGTGCTCCCAGGTTTGTTGTTGCACTAGAGTGTTTCTCTTTCATGAAGAATGACAGCATTTCCCTTCTAACTTTCTAGACATGTCTCAGAATCATTACATTTGTGCAAGGTTTAAATAAGCACACATTTGTAATGTAATTTAACTTTTTAAAAGTGCTGTTGTATAATATTTTATTTTTATCTATTATATGTAATTTATCAAGTATATATTCCTATTAAAGAACAGATCTAGGATGACAGGGATTTCATTTTGTGAGAAGGACACTGCAGGGAAGTGTATGGTTTGACTGAGGTCATGTTGCAAGTGTGAGACTGGAATTTTATTTCCTTATGTGAATTCCCTTGCTTTTCACTTTATCTTATACTGCCTGAAGGTCTTTTCCTTTTCTTTTTTTAATCTTTTGAAATAAACAAGTCCTCAAACCCTCAGTTACCCTTTTGTCCCTCATCTTTTTTTTTTTTCTCCCAATGAAATCTTAGGCCTGTCTTATGATTTGCCACTCCTGGTTTTTCTCTTTGCCTCCCATGGTTTTTTAAAAAATATACACATTTTACACACGTACAAAGTTACACAGGTATATTGTTTTAAAAAATCATGTAATTATATGATACTGGTAGGAAGATGGTAAATATTCTACCCCATCAGCACCCACTACCATTGTTAGGAAGGAACAACTTAGAACTCTTTGAACTGTTTGGTATTTATTACTGCATTCAAGCTAAATGGTTTTATTGTTTTTTTTTTAATTTATCAGTTTTAGATATTGTACATTGACTTTCTGCTATGGAAGGTGAGGATTTAGCATTCACATACTATTACTTTCACACATACCCTTATATTAGTCAAGGTTCTGTAGAGAAACAGAACCAACAGGAGGTATCTGTAAATACAAGATTTATAAAAGTGTCTCATGCAAATGTGAGGATGCAAGAGTCCAAAATCCATAGGGCATGCTGCGAGGCTGGCAACTCCAATGAAGGGTCTCCAAGAATTCTGCAGGAGAGGTTGGCTGGCTGAAGAGCTGTGAAAATTCTCTCTTTTCCCTTAAAAGTTGTCAACTGATTGGATCAAATCCAACTGGTTGGATTCTCTCATTTGTGGAAGACACACCCTTAATTGATTGGAGATGTAATCAATCATAGATGTAATCAACTGGCTGATGACTTAATAAACCAACCTTGGGTTTATCAACCAGCCATGAAATATCCTTGCAATAGAGGTTAGGCCAGTGCTTGCCTGACCAGACAATTGGGCACCATCACCTGGCCAAGTTGATACCTGAACCCAACCATCACCATCTGTTCTAGTTTATGAGCTGCCGGAATGCAATATACCAGAAACAGAATGGCTTTTAAAAAGGGGAATTTAATAAATTGGTAGTTCACAGTTTTAAGGCTGAGAAAATGTTCCAATTAAAGCAAGTCTATAGAAATGTCCAATCTAAGGCATCCAGGGAAAGATACCTTGGTTCAAGGAGGCCGATGAAGTTCAGGGTTTCTTTCTCAAGTGGAAAGGGCACATGGCAAACACAGTCAGTTTCTCTCTCACCTGGAAGGGCACATGGTGAACACAGCATCGTCTGCTAGCTTCTTCTTCTGGCTTCCTGTTTCATGAAGCTCCCTGGGAGACATGTTCCTTCTTCATCTCCAAAAGTCGCTGGCTGGTGGACTCTGCTTTGTGGTGCTGCAGCATTCTCTGCTCTCTCCAAATCTCCTTTATCCTTCAAAATGTTTCCTCTTTTATAGAACTCCAGAAACTTGTCAGGATCTGCCCAAATGGGTGGAGACATGTTGCCACCTAATCCAGTTTAACAACCACTCTTGATTAAATCACATCTCCAGGGAGAAGATCTGATTACAGTTTCAAACATACAGTATTGAATAGGGATTATTCTGCCTTTATGAAATGGGATTTAGATTAAACCATGGCTTTTCTAGGGGACATACATCCTTTTAAACCAGCGCACCACCCCCCCCTTCATCCACCATAGTCAATATGAAATGTGTGCATAATTGTGACTCTCAGTATTACTTGCAGCCAAGCCATGCCATATGCGAAAGTCTCATTTCCTTTCATGCCAGAGTTGGCAATAGTTTCTCTTGTTTTTTAGGCACCCCAATTTTTATTTATCCACCTTCCTGCTCTCTTTTAACATATTATAAACCCAATTAATCTCTTTTTGACCCAGGGGTGTGATAAGACCTATCATGTTACAAAACGGTGGCAGTTCTTTGCCTGCTTTTACATTTTTCTGGCCCCTCTCAACCCCTGGCTGTCACTTCTCTTGTCCCCCATTTTAACCCTGGTAAAATGGGGACTCAAACTACCAACTTCATTATCCTGTGGCTAGAGAGAATACTCACCACTAAACCAGGTTTTTAGGAGCATCTAAACTTCAAAAGTTCTTTCCTGTACTTCAAGCCTGCTTTTCCTCATCTATCATGGGCTGAAGAAGCAGGGAACCTGTAAACCAAGCACATGATATAAAATCCATAAGGCTGGGTGAAGACCTAGATGGTAAAATGCATGGGCTTTGTGACCACTGCTGCTAACTTCCTGCCCAAGGACTAACTAAGTGAGCAGTTCCAAGACCCCTGCTCATGATTCCCTGCGGTGTCTCCCTTGTGCCTCTATTGCAATCAGGGACTGAAGGTTTCTCACTGCCCCTTGCCATATTTGAAACAGTATGAAGGATGCAACAGAGGCCAGAGATTGGACAATCAGCTCAGGGAGTCAATGGGGGGTCACTGACACATCAGTTTCAAAGTTGGTGCCATTTCTTCTTGGAGAGGTAGGGCCTGGGCAAAGATGCCAGCTGGAAGGCAAAGGGTGGGACTGGCTCTCAGTAGAGGTGGTGACCAGGCTTGTAGGTGCTATCATGGAACATGCCCAGGTACTGTGTCTGCTTCTCAGGAAGCCTGATTAGCTTCACATTCGAATTGGCTAGTTGGGCTTTGGCTTCTGCTTCATCCAGCTTCTTGGGTAGGAAGTGG
Organism: Tamandua tetradactyla; assembly: GCF_023851605.1. Lineage (NCBI taxonomy): Eukaryota > Metazoa > Chordata > Mammalia > Pilosa > Myrmecophagidae > Tamandua > Tamandua tetradactyla. The sequence goes on along the minus strand of NC_135327.1, from coordinate 38,404,925 downwards.
ACCCCAGTGGTGTGCTTGTTCAGGTAGGTCCATAGCTCAGTCTGTGCCAGCAGCTGGTTGGTGAAAGAGTTGCTCATCACAAAGCTAGGTGGTCCATGGCACAGCCCAGGTTGACCAGCTGGCCCTCAGCCAGTAGTGGTCCACCTGGGGCTTGATGTTTATCTTCTCCACAATGTTCTCATTGAGTCACTTGACATAATCTCCATGTCAAAGTGTCTAATATTATATACAATGACATCATCCTTCATTTGCTCAAAGTGCTGGCCAAGGATGCTGTCAATATAGCCTGCGGTGGTGACAAAGATCTTGTTTTAAAGACCACCATGGCCACCTCAAAGCTCTCCATGGTGGTCTGCAGTGCAGTACATTGATGGGGTAGATCTAACATGATGACGGTGATGATGACATGGGCCCTTAAGCCCCTGAGGGCTTCAGTACAACCCTTGCCCACACCCATAGCCTGCCACCACCACTTTGCCTGCAATCATCATATCTGTGGTCCCTTAATGCCATCTATGAGGGACTTGGGGCAGCCTCAGATATTATCAAACTTGCTCTTGGTGATGGAGTCATTGATGTTGACGGCATATACTTTCAGGATCCTGTCTGGCCATCATCTTGTACAGGTTGTGGACCCCAGTTGTGGTCTCCTTGGAGATGCTTCTGGTGCCTAACAGGTACTTGGAATGGATGAGGTTAGTGAAGAAACTGCCATCATCCAGAATCATGTTCAAGATGCTCCAGGCACCACAGGCACTCTTCATCTGCTTCACCTTTCTGGGTGGACAGTGGAATGCATGGCCACTGCAGCATGGTGAGGATGTCACAGCTGGACCACTGTACCTCAGCACCCAGGATGACAAGGTTCTCAAGGAGCATGGCTGTCTCCTGTCATGTGCAGGCATCTAGCGATGCGGGTGCCTTTCAGTGGCTCAGAGGCCGAGGACATCTTCTGTCTGCACATCAGGCCTGGCATCTTGGTTTTTGTGCTATTCAAGGCCTTGCATTCTCAGGAAGCCAGGCTGATGGCAGCAACTTTGTAGGGTAGTTTGTCCAATGTGCTGGCAGTGCTTTTGCATGGAATGACGGGTACAGACAAAGGGGCTGAGCTTGTTATGGGACAGGAACAGGGCTGGAGGCCCTGGCAGAAATAGTCTCTTTTTAAAAACTGTTGCACATTTTCTTTCTTTTTTTACAAAAAAAATTATCAATCCTAATATGGTTTTCGATCTGGGAGGTTGGAGCAGGGACTTTCTGATGTGGGGAACAACAGGCACAGGGGAAGGCAGGAATGCCAACTATGAGCAAGGAGGCAAGCTCTGCTTTCAGATTCATGAACTAAATAAATGATGTTTTTAAAAACCACTAAATTTTGGAAAGGTTTATATATGCAGTGGAAGATAACCAGAAGAGATTATCTTGGCACTTAGTAGTTATTTTACGTGAGTTGATTATCATTATTATTCTTTTTACTTGTCCATAGATGAAGTTGCTTTGAAAGAAGGGCCTAGGGGATGAAACCTGTTTGGAGATTCCTCTGCAAACCATTACTGGAAAATGCAGGATTCTGAGGCAGCACTACAGTTTAGTGCCCATGGAATCACATAACCAGAGGGGTTTTCATGTCCCATTTGATCTATTCCTTGTCTTTAGATTAGTAAATATCCAAAACACTCCAAGCATGATGTTTCTCCTACCATTAGAGCTTTTGGAGGGAAGGGGCTGCAACAAATTCATCTGGAGGACGGGGTAGGAAAAGCCTCCAGAAAACTCCTATGACTCTGTCGGGAGAGCTGAAGGAGGTTTGAACTGAATTCTTGTTCCAGTAATGTACCCATGACTAACCCAGTGGACTCACCAGCTGGTGGTCAATGTGGTATGGACTGCCTCATGGGGATTTGAAGACACAGACTATCAGAACCCAGGTTTCTATTAACCCTCCCCTCCTCTGAATGGAACAACATCTAGATAGGATTCCCTTCACAAGAATCTTGCAGATAGATGATACACAGCCGTTTGTCTTTCTTTTTCTGGGCATGCCAGGCAAGCTCAACTTTTCTCCATTGCCTCTTTGCCAAATTTCTTTGATTTTATTCTCATATACCTTAAAGTGAGAAGACTGAACCTAGAAACAATACTAATTAGAGCTTCACCAAGGCTGCTTAAAACAAAATGATTGATCCTTGATCTCTGTGTTCCCAACTCCCACAAGTACTTCTGAAGGCTTCGTGCTCGCAGTACTGCAGTTCTGACTTGTATTCAGCTTCGGGTTCACTGTGGCTCCCAGGTTTTTCCTACCCTTTGTTTTCTGTGTTCTTTTTACCCAGTTGTTACTGCAGCATAATGTCACCAACCCTGACTAATGCACTTGGTATACAAATCTCCTATTTATCTTTACTGCCTCCTACACAGGCTTACTTTTTACCTTTATCCCTCTTGTTCATTACATTCTAGGTAATGTTCAGTTCAGTTTGAACAGCTTTTTTTACTGCTTCTTTTATTGTTGAGGGTGCCTGGCATACAGTAATCTGTAGCAAAAGCTGTCAGTACCCTGTTTATATTTCCCCTTCGTATTTATACCCATGGCCTCTTCCTCAAGCATACCCAAGTCTCCATTTGGGGCTTCCCCTGGCTGGGGAAGCCTTCTGTATGTATAGGCATGGAGGGCTGAAGGTGGGGACTGGGTGGGGTACGGGTGGGAGGGGAAAGAGGCTGATGTATTGGAAACAGTCCTCAACCAATGATGGAGCTTGTGGATAAATTTCTCACCGTCTCGCCCCTCTGTGGGAAACTTAGACATAGTCCACAACATCTCCCAACGTTCCCTAACAGAACTGAGTCCTGCCCCTCACCCTATCAGCCTCGGCAGTAACTTTCTTATTAACAACCTCAAATTATCATCCCTCTTCCCTGTGTATTTCTCCCCACGTCCCTACCCAGGTTTCTTGGGATCATGTCCCAAATAAATCACTTACACTCACACCTTTGCCTCAGGTTGGAAGTACTGGCATTTATTATATATCTGTGGTTATAATTAATAGTAGAATGACTTTAGTAAAGCATTAAGTCTCAATAAATACCTCACAAGGTGTAACTTGTTCCAATTCAGAGAGGGAGCTTTGCAGTTGAAAAATCTGGTAATATGCTCTGACAGGAGGTGCCATCATTCATTCATTCATTCATTCACTCACTCACTCAACAAATACGTATTGAATGTCCTGTCTTAGCCAGGCAGTATGCCATGCCCCAATAATACAGTGATTGACCAAGACAGAACAAGGCAGATTCTAGCAGGAGAGAGTGATATAAACAGGAGCAGTGGCAGGAGAACCTAAAGCTGTATGAATGCAGGTTTCACGGTAAGGGGGAGAGGCAGGAAAGCAGTCTTTACCCTAGCAGCCCTCAAATGCTGTGATGAGGAAGGCTTGGTTCTGGTCACCAGAATCTACTCCAACAACCCTGGCTCCCATCTCCTAGGACGTTTGTACAATTTAGAGAATAAAGCTTTGCTTAGTTGTCATTGTTGATATTTTTGTCTTTCTTCTGCTGAAAGTCAGAGGTAAATAAATGCACATGGTCTGGTCTCATTGTGCTCAGAATTGAAGGAAGGCAGAGAGGGGCAGGAAGGTAAAGGATGAACGGCTCCATAGTTTTGAGAAAAGAAGTTGAATCACGTTGCTCCTGGCACCCCCACTTTTCTCTCTTGTCCACCTCTGGGTCTGCAACCCTGAACCCCTCACTGAGCCTCCCCATCCTGTATCTTTTCTCTATATGTTCTTTATGTTTTCTTCATATGTTCTCTATGTTTGTATGTTTTCTCTATATGTTCTTAGAAATCAACATTTTTCCATCACTCAGACTTGAAATATTTTTTTGATATCTCTCATCCTTTGATTGTGGATTTCTTCCCTAATCTTAGCTCAAAGAGACTTTTATTCCTTTATTCCTTTGTCATCGCTTTGAAGGAGTCGTAAGAGAGAAGGAAGATACATGCTTATATTTCACCTGTGGTGACAACCTGCTCATTTTTGAGATTTCCAATTTGGGTTAATTTTCACGGTTCTGCTGTCTACCAGGCCCAGCTATGGATACCCCAGGCAGCGAGGAGTTTCTGGAAACTGACATTCTTTAAATATCTGTTCTGTAGAGAAGAGGCAGGGTTAGGAGGGCTGCAGCCCACAACAGTCCTAGCCATTCTCCTGCTGCCTTGGGTAACTGAGACAGTTTTGGCCCCCAGCGCACACATCCCACCTTATGAAAGAAAAGCCTGCCCTTGACCAGCGGGGTCTACTCTGGGCGGAAGCTCAGTGTCTGTTTTCTCTAGAGTCTAACTTTTAGGATGTCTTACTCTCTACCTCCAGGAACTTATTAAAATATAACCTCCTTTTGGTAGCGTTCAATGATACAAGCTCTGGCGAGCGCAGTTTTCTTCCTGTGACACCACTTCCAGGGGCATTTTCACACTCCATGTGGACAGCCCTCGGCGGGTGCACCCTGGGCTCCAGACCCACACCACTGGCCACCTCTGCCCAGGCGAATTTGTCACAGAGAACTCAGTTGCAAGCACAATTTGGAAGAGTTTCAGAGCCCTCCTTCTGTGCCCAGAAGAGCAGCTCTGAAATCTACTGTGCCTGGGAGTGAAAATCGTTCTTGGCTGCCTTTCCGTGCCATTCAATGTGCCATTGTTTTACATACCAACACTCGAGTCTCTTGAGCCAGTGCCCATTTCCAGCAGCTCTGAAGCAGGGTCACCAATTAAAGCAAGAAACAAAAAGTTTCCTGGACCCAAATGTGATCTCCAGCGCTCTTTGTTTCCTGTTGCTGTTTGTGTGGGTGCGTGTTTTCCGCTTCTGATCGGCCTCGCTCGGCTCCCACCGCTCTCCGTGTGCGTCCTTCTCGACGTCTTCATTATTCCTCATTAGCTTTCGTTTCCTCTTTCCTCCCTTTCCCTTTTACATGTCTGTTATTTCCAGCCCTTTAGCCACACAAAATGAGGGGCGCCCCCTTTCCTGTTCCCTCGGGAGTCACTCGGAACAGACCCGTCACCTGCGGGGTCTCGGGCAATGGCACGCAGCCACTTGTCGCCCACAATGGGGGCTCTCAGAGCAGGACGGCCAAGCCTGGGCGCGGTGCCAGCGCGCGGCGGGGAGGCGGCCCGGCCTGGCAGGGGGCGCGGGGCCTGGCAGTCCGACTCGCGGAGCCGCCGCTGGCTTGTTGTGGGGTCTGGAGCCAGTCACTTGACCCCTGCTTCCCTCCTTGTCCCGGAGAGGAAGTAAGGATGGCCTCCCTGAGGGTGCCGGGGGGTCGCCAAGGAGGGCGGGAGCTGCCCGCCCCTGCACACAGACCTGCAGCCAGCTCTTCCGATGGGCGGTTTGTGGGCACACCCAGTCACTCACACACACTAGAGCACACACATTCACACACACACATACGTGCATCTACTCACAGACACAAACAACTATGCAGCACACACAGACATATGGATGTGTGCTCACCCACACAAGCACGCACACACACAGACACGGGTGGACACACGGACATGCCACACTCTGACACATAAATGTGCACACAATCACACAATTCCAGACTGCACACACTCCCACACACACACTCCCACACAACTGCACACTCACCACGCAGTAAGAATAGCTATAATAAGTGTGTGTCTGTGAACTGGGATACCTAGTACAATAGAAGCAAAACAAAATTTCCACCTGTCTTCATAAAAAGAACACAAATGGTGTTGGCACCACACCTGCACCAAGGGCCCCAAGCTCTGTTCCTCTTTCCCTCCCTTCAGCCTACACCAGGCCCTGTGACTTCCTCGGCAAATCCAAGACCAGAGAGTGATGTTGGCAGGACTCTGAGGCTGGGTAACCAAAGATGATTCGGCTTCTGCCTGGTTCTCTTTTTTGGGGACAAGTTCCTTGGGAGCCTGGATGTCCAGCTGCCCTGAAATAGCCACGCTGGCGAGAACACATGGCGGCGCCTGCACTGAGATGGGGAGAGGGGCCCGAACAGCCCCCGTGCTCCCAGCCCTCCCCCCACACTGGCCACTTCTTCCCAGCCCAGGAGCCACCTGAGGGTGTGAGGTGATGCCAAGTGAAGCAGAGATAAGCTCCTCCTGCTTGGTCCTACCTGGATCATGGCATTGTGAGCCAAATGCAGCTGCTGGTTTAAGCCTCTGGGTTTTGGGGAGGTTTATTACTCAATAGTAGACAAAATCAGTGCAAGGAAAAGCTCAGAAGCACTAGGTTTGCCTTAACGACCGAGAAAAACCTCGACCACTCTCTGTGGTCTTGGTTCAGCAGGCAAAGGGCTGCAGGTGTCATTTTTTTTTTAAATCTGTTTTGTACTCCTGTTGAAAATATTACAGAGGAAAACTCTGAACATCCAAACTCCCACTTCATGTCCAAGTGGCTACAGTTAAGCACCAAAACACACAAACCACCTACTATCTTGCTTCCTTGTAAACGTGGCTCCTTTTCTTCCAGGTATGTGTGGCATACTGTCCTGCACGATATAAAGCAACCCTTACCCTGGAAAGTGGTATGGAATTAGAAGTGCCAGCTGTATCGTGTTTGGGATTAGTGTTAGAATCGACACGGACCATCCTGTCAGGCCGGCTGCCCTCCTCCACCAAGAGAGGGGACGGCCACTTACCAGGAGGGAGACCCAGATTCCTCCTGTCCCCCTGCTTTGTGATGCACGATGAGATGACCAAACAACATGACCCCCAAATAGATTTCCTTCCTAGTCCATTTGCTTAAATTGCAAATTCTAGAGCTAGACTGTGGTGATTTGGAGTTATGCACCCCAGACAAACATGTTAAACTTAACCCATTCTTGTGGGTGTGAACCCATTGCAAGTAGGACACTTGATGGGGTTACCTCGTGAAGTTGTGGCTCACCTCACTTAGCATGGGTCTTACTCTTCTTACTAAGCATACTGAAATTCAGACAGATGGAGAGAAAGCCACAAGAAGCAAGAAACTGAAGGTCACTGGAACCCAGAATAGAAGAGAGAGGTCAGGAGATGCTGCCATGTGCCTTGCCGTATGACAGAGGAGCCCGGGGCTAAGGATCCCCAGCAACCAGTCTTTGGGGAGAAAGCTTCAGCTGGATGACACCTTGATTTAGACTTTTCCTGGCCTCAAAACCATGGGCCAATAAATTCCCACCATTTAAGCCAACCTTTGCATGGTATTTGCTTGAGCTGCCTAGGAAACTAAAACACAGACTGTCTTGTCTTATAGGTATGTGCTGTGATAAAAAATGTCTAATCCATAATAGATGAATATTTTGTAAAATACAATAAAAAATGAATTGCGAGGAAAACGAAATTAAAGTAGACATTTGAAATTCAAATCCATTGTTAGATTGAACATATCTAAAATCATGCTCTCAGATTGCTATAAAATTTTGAAATGTTCCCCTCCATATCTCATTGTGGACCAGACAAAGCATTCCTTCACCAGCTCCAGGCAGTAAGGACAGCTCTCTGGACCACAGTGTCCTAAAGCTGCTTATACAAAACAGGTTTGAAATGGGAAGAAAGGAAAGGGCATAAAGTATGTGGGAACCAGGTGCAAAAGAGATAAGGGCTGTCTTCTTGGGGGAAGTATTAAGAGAGTGGAAATTAAGGTTCCATAAAGACCAACTTTGTTTACTTTTTTTTTTAGCCCAAGATTGAGGTTAAGATCAGAGAAAAGTCTCTATTTGAGAGATGGTGACCAGGGCATGAGGCTTTAGAACATCTGGGGAGACTGGTATTATGGCTCCACTTGCTAAAAGCAAATCCTCTTTCTTGTCCTTTGCAGACTCAGTGTAGGGTCCAGAGAGCCTGAGATGCAGCCCAGATCCGTGATCAAATTCCTGGTCCTCAGCCCAGTGCTCCTAGGAGCTAGAGACCCACATCTGAGTCACGGGATTGCACTGTGTGTGGATGTGCATTACATGTGTGTGTATGCATGCATGTGTGCATTGTGCACGGGTGGATGTGCAGTGCATGTGTGTGTCAGTCCAGTATCTACCAATGAACTTTCATCAGGGCCCCTTGCAGCACGGTGGACAGATATATCTTTTCGTCCTTGGGTAGTGTCTGTCCAACACATGAGGTCCAGGATGCCTTAGAATCTCCATGTGTGGAACTGATTGCCACCTCATCAAGTCTGTAGGGTAGGATAGCATGGGCTGTGCAGGTAGATGGAAGCACAGCAGACTCTGGACATGCTTGTAAATAAATTACCTTAAAAAAAACATTTCAAGTTTGGTGGATTTAAGGGTAACACATTTTCACTCTCTTCCATTCTGATATACTTTCTTGATGGAAGCGAAGCATGCACTTACCACTAATTTGCACAGCTCACATCTTGTCCCACTCCTATTATTGCATTCCATCATCTCACTGATGTTACATTATTATTTATAGCAATTTGGGTTATTACAGAATATTTGGGGGCAGCATTTATAAAAATCTTGTATGATATTCATCGGTTTAATAAAATATGCACATATCTAGCAATTCCCCTTTTATTTATTTACCCGAAAGAAATATTTATACCTTTGCACAAAGAAGCACGTGAAAGGAAGTACATTGCAGCTGCATCTGGAATAACACAAACTTAGAAACAAACTAAATATCCATCAAAAAGGAAAGGCCAAATAAAGTAAGTTTCATCCAAATAAAGGAATACTCTACAACAGTTAAGAGAAAAGGTAGATCTGTGAATGGAATATTGAAAGTTCTCTAAGATGCACTGATGAAGGAGGAAAGCAATTTCTAGACAATATATATCCAGCATGATAGCATTTCTGAAAGAAATGAAAGACCCACAAAAGGTATAGAGCTCATGGGAAATATTCCGTAAGGGTATATCCAATGTGACTGTTGCTACTTTAGGTAGGGGAAGAGGAAACTGGAATCGGTCGCGGTCAAAGGAACTTTGCATTTTTGTATGAGGAAACACTATACATTTATTATTTGTTATTATAAAGGGGCAGTATCTGGGTGTGCTGAAGGGTGAGGCTCTTACCCACAGCTAAGCCTGCCAGAAGAGTGGAATTAAGGCAAAATAAAGGGTGGGGAGGCCTACAGATTGGAAGGCAGTAAGACCAGTTAAAGAGGAGTGCCTGAGTCTAGAAGGCTACAGCTCTCCAAAAGCCAGAGCCCCTCCCATGCAGTCCTGTTCTCTAACTAGCCCAAGATCCGAGATCTTTAGAAGTTACCTGGACCTGACATCAACCAGAGAGCAAGGTGTCCAGAGAACAAACTCCTGAACTAAAGCACCCCATTTCAGGTCCTTCAGATATTTACCAGCTACAAGATCCTGGGAGAAATTATTTAACCTTTTAGCACCTCAGCTTCCTTGGTTGTAAATGGGCAACATAAGATAGGGACGTTCGAGGGATTCAACTAAGGAAGTTTACCCAGCTGTTAGAATCTCCACGTAATTATTTATTATTACTATTACTGTGAATAATAAATCTTTCAAGAGATTTTTTTTCTAGAAGATTCTGCTGGGATGGAGATGCTCAGCCTCCTTTAAAATCAAGCCAGTATTTGTGGTCTCTGATGTTTTGGGAGTTTTCAATACCTGAAAGCCCCTTCCTTCATTTCAGATCTTTGGTGATTAGAACTGTGGGAAAGTTAGAAAGGTTGGAGCATCTCATTCTACAAATAGAGAAACTGAGACGTGGAGAGGAGGGGACCATGGCTGGTCCCCTCAGGAAGTTAGTTAGTGGCAGAGCGGCCCCAGGCCTCACATCTGACCTCCTCTGGCCTGTTCTCTTTGCACTGACAATACTCATACCTTTGACTGAACAGTAAAGAATAGGAGAAATAGGCTGATGGAACAGAAGAAATGCAGTTTTTATCAAAAGGATGACTGATTCCACTTTGGAAAGTGGGCAAAATTCTTTTGAACTGGTGGCAAAATTTTCTGTCTGACCAAATCCTCATTTACGCCCACAGTTAGGGTTTGGGAAGGCTTGATGCTGCTGGTGCAGCTTTGAAGGGGATGTCACAGAGTGGGGAAGCTCTTTGAGCCAAAATAGACAGGTTTCCAAAGGTCCACACGGGTCTCCGGTGAGCTGGCCGAGGCCTCTCCTGGCCCCTCGGATTGAGATGTGCTGACTACAGACAGGGCAGCTGCCCTCCCCTCTCCTCTTCAATATTGACCCACAAAGGAAAAAAAAAATCCATCTTCTTACTTTTTCAGGGGATAATGAAGCAGCTTATTTAATATTATTTGGATAACAAGCCTCTGCGTGAACGGGATTCGAATGTCAGTTGTCTTAGGGAAAAAAAGATTTATTGGTTGGTAAATATTGAGAAAGAAAAGCTGATAAAGAACAGCTTCAGCTGCGGCTTCTGCCCGGAGCAGGAGAACAGGCCTGTGTTGTATTTTTGGGCCCTGGGAAGGCAAAAAATTGTGAATGTCTTCCTTTGTTGGTTTGTGTAAAAGTGGAGCCCGCTACAAATAATTTCTTATTTCTGTTCGCATAGATTTTAAATTATGTAGCTTCTCTACCTTGTTAAGTATTAAAGCGGTCTTGTTTAAGGAAAAGGCACTTTATATAATGAAGCTTATGTAGCTTGTTTTCAGACATCAATATCTGGCTTTGAGTGGCACAAAGGGATCAAGGAATGTGGATTCAGAGCTCCCTGGGAGGTTTGGCAATTCTAACTCGACCCCAGACTGCAAATGGACGTACAACTGTTGTGACTTTTGTTGGAGAGGGAAGGCTGGGTGAACATGTGATGTGGGGAAATCGTATTTTCTTCTCCTAGCTCCTCTGTTTCCGAATATTTAATCTGACTGTTCTTTTCGTTAGTGAAGGTCTCTTTAGTAAAGAATCTCTTTCCTGCAATCGTTTCAGGAAACAGAGGCTTGTTTCAGAAACAAACAGGCCTGGGAGATGCCGGCGACAGCCTGGTTGATATGGGGAGAGGCTGCCATCTAATGGCCAGTTTGGTCCTTGGCACTGGCCGATGCCCAGGCTGCAGCGAGCCAGGACCTGAGGGGAAGCTGACGTGGTGAGGCAGGTTCGGATGCCTTTAGAAAATGCTCTGAAGAGAGCTGAGGGCCCCCAGGGTAGGCCCAGGTGCATCTTCTGCACGTGCCTGGCCGTTCCTGAGTGAACCACAGGCTTCAGACGCAGTCTGAGCACTCTGTGCCCGCTGCGTGAAAACGTGGTGAGAAATATAACCCCACGGTGAAAATAGACACAAATGTACATCTACAAAATGCCTCCTGTGTGCCCGGCAGAGGTCAGATGATGGACGTCTAGGCTGAAGAAAGGAGAGAGTGACTTGCATCAATGTCATCAACTGCCAGTTCACATTGAACGGAGATGGCCAGAGGTGGCCTGCCATCCGTCATCCACCAGGACATCTGGTCACCCTCAGACAAAGCCAGGCCTGAGCACACTTGACCCGTGGGTCCCTTACTTATTTATTTTGTCAAAATTAAAAACAAATCTGGTTATAAAACTGCTGCACACGTGTTTTTTTTTTTTTTTTTTTGAAAATCAAGCAACATAGAAATGCACAAAGAAGAAATAAAAGGCTAGAAGTTCTGCCACTTTAGCTAACTACTAGCAAACCTTAGATGGTATCCTTGTGGATACTGGACATAAAAACAAATAGAGAATTAAAATGCACTTTTAAAAAACTGCATTTGCCTGCTGTTCAGTAACCTGGTGTTTCATTCAACCTGATGTTGCAAGCATCTTTCCAGATCAATAGATATACGTCTGCGTCATTATTTTTTCAATTATATATGATAGCTAATAATATGCAAAGCTTATAGGACCCCTCTATCCACCAGAAATGATACTGAATACTTTACCTAAGTGATCTTATATAATCTTTCCATGACTCCACAAGGCAGGGGCTTTTATTATGCCCCTTTCCCAGATGAGGAGTCTGAGGTAGGAGAAATGAAATGGCACAGCCAGGGCTTCCAACGACAGAACTTTTGACTATTCGGCCAGAAATGGGCCAAATTCATTTACTGGTCTTCCAACAATGAATATTAAGTTGTTTCCAATTTTCTTGGTATAAAACCTAAGGTCAGTGTGAAACTTCATATACATCTTTGTATACTAGCGAATTCCCTGTTGAGCTAACAGCAGGGAGTCTGGGTCAAAGTCCAGGCTCAGTTTGCACAGGGCTACGTCTCCGCTTCCCTCCAGACAGGACGCACGAACCAGTTGTATAAGAGAATTCCCACTGACCCATACCTTGGTTTTTCCATTCTTTATTTTTCTTCTTTTCTTCCCCTACATTTTTATTTAAAAAAAAAAGAAAACCTTTGTAAAAGTTGAAAGACTAAGTGCAATGAGCCCCCTTTAAATGTTTAACTTATGGTAGAGTCACCAATTGTTAACACTGGGTCACGTTTACTTTCTCTCACTCTCTGTATTCATTTTTCTCAAGTTTTTAGAGTTAGTTATAGACATGATAACATTCAACCTCCTAAATACTTCAGAGTGTATCTCCTGAGATCGAGGACATTCTCCTACATAAACATACTAGAATCATCATATTTGGGAAATTTTACATTGATAAAATATAATTTTCTAATATAAAATCCGCATCTAAACTTTGGAATACTTAATAGAGTTTTGTTTTGCTCCAGAATAGAATAAAGGAGCACACGTGAGTTTTGTAGTAATATCTTTTTTATCTCCTTTATTCTAGTCTTTTTAACAAAGGGCTATTTTATTTGTATTTTAAAATGCAATTTTATTGAGATGCTGTCACATTGCATAGAAACCGTCCAAAGTATATAATCACTGGTTCATGGAATCATCACATGGCTGTGCATACAGCCCCATGACCAAATTTAGAATATTTCCATTACTCCAAAAAAGAAATAAAAATTAAAAAGAAAGCTCAATAATTCCTTCTCCTTCCATATTATGGATCCATAGTGTTGGGATGGTACATTTGTTACTGTTGATGAAAGTGTATTAAAATATTACTATAGTCCAGAGTTTGAGATAGGTACATTTTTCCCCCATTTACCTCTCTGCTATTAACTCTTATTAATAGTATCATAATCTGCTGTAGATCATGAAAGAACTTTTAAACATTTGTACAGTTAATCACGGACTTTGTCCACCACAAGATTCATAGTGTTATCCATTCCCATCTTTTAACCTCCAACTTTCCTTCTGGTGACATACATGACTCTAAACTTCCCCTTTCTACCATATCACCACCATTAAGCACTGGTAATTATTCTCACAATAACATGCTACCATCACCTCTGTCCATTTCCAAATATTTAGGTCCATCCTAGTTAAATGTTCTGCACGTATTAAGCAACCGCTCCCTATTCTTTACCTTCATTCTTTATCCTGATAACCTATATTCTATATTTTATGTCTATGAGTTCACATATTTTTAATTAGCTCATATCAGTGAGATCATACCGTATTTGCCCTTTTGTGCTTAACTTATTTCACCTAACATAATGTCCTCAAGGTTCATCCATGTCGTCACGTGCTTCAGGACTCATTTTTTATTACTGAATAATGTTCCATCATATGTATATACCAGATTCTGTTTATCCATTCATCTGTTGATGGACACTTGGGTTGTTTCCATGTTTTGGCAATTGTGAATAATGCTGCTACAAACATCAGTGTGCATGTCTGTTTGCATTTCAGTTTTCAGATCTTCTGGGTATGTTCCCAGTAGCAGGATTGCCGGATGATAAAGCAATTCAACTTAGCTTCCTGAGGAACCACCAGACCATCCTCTACAGCGACTGTACCATTTTACATTCCCACCAGCAGTGAATAAGTGTTCCAATTTCTCCACATCTTCACACTTGCCTGTTCGTTTAATAGTGGCCATTCTAGGAGGAGTGAGAGAATATCTCATTGTTGTTTCAATTTGCATTTCCCTAATAGCTAGTGAAGCCGAGCATCTTTTCATGGGCTTCTTAACTGTCGTATTTCCTTTTTTGAGAAATGTCTATTTACATCCTTTGACCATTTTAAAATTGGTGTGTCTTTTTTATTGTTGATTTGTAGGATCTCTTTTCATATATTGGATATCAAACCCTTATAAGATATGTGGTTTCCAAATATTTTCTGCCATTGAGTCGGTTGCCTTTTCATCCTTGTGACAAACTCCTTTGACGCTCTGAAGTATTCGATTTTGAGGAGTTCCCGTTTATCTATTTTTTCTTTCTTTGCTTGCGCTTTGGGTGTAAAGTCTATGAAACTACTGCCTATCACTAGATCTAGAAGATGTTTCCCTACATTTTCTTCTAGGAGTTTTATGGTACTGATTCTTATATTAGGTTCTTTGACCCATTTTGAGTTAATTTTCGAATAGGGTGTGTGATAGGGGTCCTCTTTCATTCTTTTTGTTATGGATATTCAGTTCTCCCAAAACCATTTATTGAAGAGATTGTTCTTTCCCAGTTGAGCGGACTTGGGGGGCCTTTTAAAAAATCAATTAACTATAGACCTGAGGGTCTATTTCTGACTCTTAGTTTGACTCCATTGATCAGTATGTCTATATTTATGCCAGTGTCATGCTGTTTTGACTACTGTGGCTTACAATGTGCTTTAAAGTCAGAAAGTGTGATACCTCCCATTTCATTCTTTTTTTCAAGATTTTTTTTTTTTGGCTATTCACAGTCCTTTAGTCTTCTAAACAAATTTGATAAATTAGCCTCTCTATTTCTGCAAAGTAGTCTGTTGGAATTTTAATTGGTATTACACTGAATCTATAGAACAATTAGGGTATAATTGACATCTTAATGACATTTAGCCTTCAATCCATGAACATGGAATGTCTTTCCATTTATTCAGGTCTTATTTTATTTCTTTCAGCAATGTTTTGTAGTTTTCTGTGTACAAGTCCTTTACATTCTTAGTGAGGTTTATACCTAGATATTTGATTCTTTTAGGTGTTATTGTATGTGGATTTTTTTCTTGATTACTTCTTCAGATATATCAAAACACCACTGATTTTTGTGTGTTGATCTTGTGTCCTGCCACTTTGCTGAACTCGCTTATTAGCTCAAGTAGTTTTGCTGTCATTTTTTCTGGGTTTTCTAAATATAGGGTCATGTCATCTGCAAATAGTGACAGTTTTCTTCTTTTCCAACTTGGATACCTTTTATTTCTTTTTCTTGCCTAACTGCTCTAGCTAGAACTTACAGCACAATGTCGATAGCAACTGTGACAGTGGGAGTTGTTGTCTTGTTCCTGATCTTAGAGAGAAAGCTTTCACTTTCTTACCATTGAGTATGATGTTAGCTGTGGATTTTTCATACATGCCCTTTGTCATGTTGAGGAACTGTTTTTATCCTTAAAGGATGTTGAATTTTTGCAAATGCCTTTTCTGCATCAATCAAGATGATTGTGTAGTTTCCCTTTTAATTTGTTAATGTGGTGTATTACTGTAATTGATTTTTTTGGTTGACCCACCCTTGCATACCTGGAATAAAACCCACTTGGTTATGGTAATTTTAATATGAGGTTGGATTCTACTTGCAGGTATTTTATTTGAGGATTTTTGCATCTATTTTCATTAGAGAACTTGGTCTGAAGTTTTCTTTGCTTGTATCTTTATCTGGCTTTGGTATTAGGGTAATGTTGGCTTCATAGAATGAATTAGGTAGTGTTCCCTCTTCTTTAATTTTTTGGAAGAATTTGAACAGGAATGGTATTAATTCTTCTTGAAATGCTTGTTAAAACTTGCCTGTGAAGCCATCTGGTCCTGTGCTTTTCTTTGTTGGTAGGTTTTTGATGACTGATCTGATTTTGTTACTTGTGATTGGTTTGTTGAAATCTTCTATTTTTTCTTGAGTCTGTGTAGGATGTTCATGTGCTTGTAAGGAGCTGTCCATTTCATCTAAGTTGTCTAGTTTGTTGGCTTACGGTTGTTTCTAGTAACCATTTATGATGCTTATTTCTTTGGAATCCATGGAAATTTAATAGTTCTTGTAGGGTCAGTCTCTTATAAACAGGTCTCTCAGCTTCTGTTTATTTGTGAACATTTTAAACTCTCCCTTATTTTTGAAGGACAGTTTTGCTGGATAGAGAATTCTTAACTGGCAATTTTGCTCTTCCAGGATCTTAAATATATTATACAACTGCCTTCTCATCTCCATTGTGTCTGATGAGAAATGAGCATGTAGTCTTATTTGGCTTCCTTTGGATGTGGTGAATTGCTTTTCTCTTGCTGCTTTCAGAATTTTCTCCTTTTCAACATTTGACAATCTGATAAATTATGTATCTTAGAGTGGGCCTATTCAGATTTATTCTGTTTGGAGTACGTTGGTCTTCTTGGGTTTGCATATTTACATCTTTTACAACAGTTGGGAAATTTTTAGCCATTATTTCTTTGAATATTCTTCCTGGACTTTTCTCCTTGTTTTCTCCTTCTGGCACACCTATTGTGCATATATTTGTGTGCCTTGTGTTGTCAGTCAATTCCCTGAGACCCTGCTCAAATTTTTCCATTTTTTTCTCCATCTGTTCTTTTTTCTGTTTAAATTTGGTTGCTCTCTCTTCTAGTTCACTGATTCTTTCTTCTGCCTCTTCAAATCTGCTATTGTGTGTCTCCAGTATATTTTAAATGTCATCTACAGTGCCTTTTAGGTCCACAAAATCCCTATTTTCTATGTGTTCTTTCAAGTTCTTCTTTATGCTCTTATAGTATCTTCTTAATATCTTTATCTCTTTAGACACATTTTCCTTCATTTCTTTGAATTTATTCAGGAGATTTGTTTGCATATCTTTGATTAGTTGTTCCAAATCCTGTATCTCCTCTGATTTTTTGATCTGTTCTTTTGACCGGGTCATTTCTTCTTGAGTTTTAGTATGTCCTGTGATTTTTTTCTGATATCTGGGGATCTGATTATCTTGATGGATGTATTCTGAAGGTTGATTTCTCTTCCTTGTCTAGAGTTTTTTGTTGCCCGGGTTTGTATTAGGACATTGCTTTGACAGTTGGACTGTCCATATTTTTCTCCTGAGACAGGGCTGGGTGCCTGTGCAGAGGTGTAGACCAGTGGTCCTAGGACATGGTCTGGAGAAGTTCTGAAAAGCCATGCAGCTTCCCTGCACTTTCTGGCCTGCCCAGCAGATGACACTCTATGGTGACCATCTATTTGGTAATTGTTCTCAGAAGCTGTTAACCTCCTGGAACCCAGGCTGTATCTGACCTGGTAGGGCTGTACCTGTGGTTTCCTGTACTCTCACTTCACCAGCCAAGATCTGGCTCAATATGCGGCTGTGTCCCTCAATTCACTTGGGGTGAAGGACTCTCTCAGCTGCTCCAGTCTGCAGCCATCCCCCAGGCAAGGATCAGGCCACCTGCTGCTATTTCCTTTGAGGGTGGGGGATGGGCATCAGGACCCAGTGCTGGAAACAGTCTCTGTCCCTATTTTCTCAGACTTTTTGTCCCTCACTGACCTGGACTTGGAGATGTCTTCCCAGGTCCCTAAATAATTCATTTGGGTAGTTTCTGCCTGGCCACTTCGCTGTTTTTAGGGAAGATTTTGTGGTTCTCTCCTTAATCTTCCAATTTGGGAATTCCTTCTTGCTGCCCTTTTGAATTCTACCTTCTCCAGTGGCTTAAGTCCTGTTGTGGTTCCGTGTGGGCTCGCTCTCTGTCTGTCTGGATATAGGTGGAGATCTGTGTCCCCAGTGAAAGGTGGAAGGGATCCCAACTACTGTTTTGGGGCACTTCCCAAGTTGTGTGGGAGCAAGAGAGAGGGAGGGAAGAGGAATAGCTAGTCCTGGATGGAGGTTTCCTACCTGGTATTTTTCTCTTTCTTCGATTCAGCACTTGTGGGATCCTTCTCTAGAGTTCTGAATAAGTGAGAATTGTTCTTTTAGTTGCTGAATCTCTGGGGAGAGGTTTTCAGGAACTGTTGCCATGTTGATGATGTCACTCCTACTTGCATTTTTAAATATTTATTTTTCTATTGTGAAAAATTACATATACAAAAAAAGCAATGAATTTCAAAGTACACTGCAACAATTAGTTATAGAACATATTTCAGAGTTTGGTATGGATTATAGTGCCACAATTTGAGACTGTTCCTTTTAGCTGCTCCAAGACACTGGAGACTAAAAGTAATATCAATATAGTGATTCAGGAGTCATACTCATTTGTTAAATCCTATCTTCTCTGTTATAACTCTACCTTCTCCTTTGATCTTTCTCCACATCTTTAGGGGTATTTGGGCTCCTCCCATTTTTTTTTCATGTTGGAAGGGGATGTGGATGATATGGGATAAGGGGATGGAACTAACTGATATTCAGGAAAGGTTGGTACCTCTAGGTTTAGGATTTATCTGGAGTTTATGGAAAGTAATCATAGTGCATGGAACATTTTAAAAATCTTTGATAAAGCCCTAAGTGTTCTTTAGGGTTGGCTGGAATAGTTTTGGTTGGGGTTTGGCAAACCATGATAAATACAATACCTAGCTGAAGCTTGCATAAGAGTATCCTCCAGAGTAGCCTCTCGACTCTATTTGAATTTTCTCAGCCACTGATACCTTGTAACAATTCTTTACCCCCTTTTGGTCAGGAAGACATTGTCAATGCGGCAGTGCCAGGGCCAGGCTTATCCCTGGGAGTCATACACCATGTTGCCAGGGAAATTTTTGCTCCTGGATGCCATGTTCTGGCTGAACAATATTCTATAGTGTGTACATACTATATTTTGTTTACCCTTTCATCTGTTGAAAGGCACTTGAGTTGTTTCCACCTGTTGGCTATGTAAATAATGCTGCTACAAACATTGATATACAAGTATCTGTTTAAATTCCTGCTTTCAAGTTTTTCTGGTATATAATTGGAGCAAATAGAATTTGATGTTAAACTTTTTGAGGAACTGCCTTAAAAACAATGTAAACTGGGCTGTACCAGTTTACATTCCACCAGCAATGCATGAGGATTCTAATTTCTCCACATCCTTCAGATACATGCTATTTTCCTTTTTTTTAAAATAGCTATCCTATCATTGTGGTTTAGATTTGCACTTCCTTAACAACTAATAACATTAAGCATATTTTCATGCTCTTATCAACCATTTGTATATCTCCTTTGCATTAATGTATACTCAAATCCTTTTCCCATTTTTAAATTGGGTTGCTTTGCATTGTTGAGTTGTAGGAGTTCTTTATATAAGTATAAATATTAATCCTTTATCAGATATATGATTTGCCATAATCTTTATCAATTATTTCCTTCTGTTATCTTTGGATTTAGTTTGCTGTTTTTCCCCTAGTTCCTTAAGGTGTATATCTAGGTTATCATTTGAAATTTTTCTTGTTTTTAATGTAGGCATTTGTAATTATCAATTTCCCTTTTAGTACTGCTTTTGCTGCATCCCATAACTTTTGGTATGTTGTGTTTTTGTTTCCAATTGTCCTAAGGTATTTTCTAATTTCCATTGTGATTTCTTCTTGGACATATTGGTTATTCAAGAGTGTGTTTAATTTCTGTATATTTGTGAATTTTCCAGGTTTTCTTCTGTTATTCATTTTTATTTTCCTTTTTTTAGAAAAATGGAAATAGTTATTCCAGCATTGTGGTTTAGATTTGCATTTCCCTAACAATTAATGATAGTAAGCATATTTTCATGCTCTTATCAACCATTTATATATTTTCTTCACATTAATGTATACTCAAATCCTTTACCCATTTTTAAATTGGGTTGCTTGTCTTTGTGTTGTTGAATTGTAAGAGTTCTTTATGTAATATAGAGTTGCAAAATTTATTACAATTGGTCTTTACAGCTCAGTGGTTGCTTTGGTGGAGGGACTGACTCCTAGACATTGCATGTAAGTAGGGTCTACAGAAATTAGCTTCCTGTATGCCTTTCTTGGAAAGATACTCAAGGAGTAAACAAAAAAAGAGGAAGCCATGAGGTAAAACAACCAGGAGATCCCACACAGAGTGACAGCTGCCTCAGGAAAGGGCTATTGCACTGTTTCTGCTGGGTGTGGACTGCTCAGCTCCGGGGGCAATTGTTTCCTTATTTTCTCTGTGGGTGGAACAGTCACAGGGAGAGCTCAGGCCCATTTGGGGCCACTCTGAAGGCTCCATGAGACTACCTTAGGAAGTTGAAATCAACAGAAAACCTCATGCACTGAGAAGAGATTTAGCCAATGGAGATAGTTTGTGAACGAATGAATGGTAAGTACACAGAAGTCTAAGCAAATCGAATTATTAATTGTGGGGTATTAATTACAAGAAATAAAACCTTAATAGCCCAGCTCTGAGGAGTATTATTTATGTATTCATAATACTTTAAGCATCTCTCATTGACTTACTACAAATTTTGAAATAATTATATTGGAAGAGTCAGTACTATGGAAAAGGCACACGTGTGTGCATATGTGCGTGTGTGAGGTAAAAAAATCAAGAGGTAACAATGCAAACATTGCCCAGAGAATCATGGTAAATACCAAAATAATCAGCTTAGTCCTGTGGAGGGGGCACAGAAATGGGGCCATAGTCTATCTTGCAACAAATGCTGAACTGTCTGACTCTTTAAATCGTGTACATATGAAACTTTGCTAAAAAGAAAGACTAATAAAAGTAAAAAAAAATTCTCTCAAGCTCTGGACAAGTCATTTAATTTCCCTAAGCCTTAATTTTAGCTCTGTGTGTGTGTGAGTGACTTAGCACATTTCTACTGCAAGTAAAGGTTAGTATGATGCATTCTGTCAATATTATTATGTGCCTGATGTTACTGTTTTGGCATTCTAGATCCTTCTCTTAGGTGATATCTGAGCATACTAGCCACAGAGGTAGTGTTTCTATCAGCTCAACGGTGGATCCCTAGCAGATACCATTTAATTCTTTTCACGTAGATGTCTTGCTTATGTTCGTAAGGCTGAAGCTCTGGAATTTGAATTCTTGTGAAAGTCTCCTATGTACAAAAGAGTCAGATAATGCAAGTTTATGTACAAGTTCTTTTGGAACCTGTCTTCTCCAGCAAACATGGGAGTTGTCCAAGCAGTGGACATGGCATGTCTACATTCTGGAAAACACCCAGGGTCAAAAATCAGAGGGACGCACTTTTAAAACCCTGCTCTGAGTGATCTTGGCCTATTCTTTGCTTCACTGAACCCAACTTTCTTATTTGAGAAAGTAGGTATGTGAAAAGGCTAGACGGATCCTGGCACATGTGGGTACTAGGTGGGGACTTGCTTTGTAGCCCTGGATTCGGCCACATTAGCAGGAGCGGTCCCAGCAGGTGTGTCGGGTCTTCTCCGCGATCCTGGTCAGCAGTGATGAGACCTGTGCCGGTTCCTGCCATCAGACCCCGGGGGCCATGACAGCTGGGAGAGGAAGGTCTGAGTTTTAGGACAGCCAACCCACCGGAAATGTGTGAGGAGGAGGGCTGCACACCCCCCATTCTTTCTCCTACCATCTGAGTATCCCTGTTAACAGCTACCATCTCCTTCGTCCCTTGTATCTTTGTGCATCTTTCAGTAACCCTATTGCATCTGTAGGGAGTGTAATTGGGATGAGTTTAAATACTTGACATCAGCAGCTTGGGTTCAGCATTGTTGCTCTCTATCAGTGCAACCTCAAGCCAGTAACTTCATCTCTCTGAGTCTTAGCATCTCTCTGAGTTCTCTGGTCTATAGAATAGGGCATTTATCACTTCTCTAGTTACCTCAGAGGGTTTTGGTAAGGACAAATGAAAGAATAGAGGCGAATAGTGCCTTGTGAAGTGCTAAGGGGAAGGAAGAAAATGATTATTTTTAGACCACTGACTCAGTGTCAGGTGTCTGTTAGCTGGTGGTAATTTCCTTTATTATATCCGTGATGATTTGAAGCTGTATGTACCTCAGAAAAGATCAGGGTCTATTAATCCTTTCTTGTGGGTGTAGACCTGTTGTGGGTGGGAACTTTTGATTAGGTTATTTCAATTGAGATATGGGTTTTAATCCTTTTTACTGAATTCCTTTATAAGGGGACAAAAGAGGGGAAAAAGAGACCTAGAAAAGTTTAGAGAGAAGGGCACAGAAAAACTGAGAGAGAAAAGCCAGAAGCCAGAAGCTGAAGGCAACAAAACCCAGGAGAGAAAGACCATCCATGACAGATGAATCCTGGATCACCAGCAGCTTTTCTTTGGGAAGAAGGTGTCGTCCTGTTGATGCCTCAATTTGGACATTTTCACAGCCTTAGAACTGTAAATCTGTGAACTAATAAACCCCCATTGTTAAAGCCAACCCATTTCTGGTATATTGCATTGCGTCAGCTTTAACAAACCCAAACTGTATCTTTTCCTCTGTCCTGCTCCATGACTGAGGGTAGGTCTATAGGAATCATGAGGAGAGGCCCAGGTGTCAGAGGTGGACTCCGCGCCGGCAGATGCTCTCTGCACTGGCTGCTGGGACAGGAGCCAGCCGGGTGAAAGGCATGCGGAGTCCCAGTAGGCAGAAAGCAATTTCCTGAGCTGGGAAATTGGCCAAGAGGCTGCAGTTTTACACCTCCCTGTGTGAAAAGGCTGTGACGAGGCCAAAGGCAGGACTTGAGCCTGACACCTCATTTCCAGAGGCCCAGCTTCCAGCAGCCCCCATGCTGTGCCCAGGCGAGAGGCGGTACTTCTACCTCTTAAGTCTCTGGACTTAAGTGTTAAGTCTCTGGCCTGGAGTGTTCCCTGAAAGCTGTGCACACTCTGTTAACCAGCCTAAAATCTTGTGCTCCCAGGGGTTTTGTTTCCTACACTAGGTGGCACAATTTAACTGCAGGCCTTGTCAAGCGAAATTTTCCACACATTTATTTCCCCTCTAAAGGGCTTGCCTCCATCCGGGTTTCCTCTGTCTCTGAGAATGGCTCTTGGGGAGTGGTAAAAGGAGGAGGATTTATTCGTTGTATCCCTGGTGCTGGGGCTTTAGGTTTTCCACTCCATCTCCTCTCTTCCTGGAGACGAGGCATGAGGAAATTGGCTTCCACCCGGCCAGGCTGTTTAGGCTCGTATTTCTCGTATTTCATATTGCCGTGGGATACAGTAAGGGAGTGGGCCCTCTCACTTAACCTCTTCAAGCCTTGTTCTTCTTAGCTGAAAAGTGGAGAGAATAATATGGTGCTTTACACAGTCATAGGTGAAAGTTGTTAACAGTCAGACACTGTCAAATATCAAGGGTTCTTAACCTGGTGTCCACTGAGCAGCTCCAAGGGTAAACTTGGATAAGAAATAAAATCACATCTTTATTTTCACGGAAAGCTACCTACAGCTTATCATTTCCTTCAATTATGTAGGCAACAGCTTGAAATAGCACTAGTTGTACCTATAATATGTTATCAGTGGAAGTCATAGATATTTTCATATATTAGTTTTTTGCAGTTATCGCAAAATATTATTTACACTCATTATGACTTCAAAACTATGTTAATTATTAGATGTGGTATTTGATGTGGTATTTAATATGTCAATTAAAACCACAGATCTTAACATAACAAATTTGTTTTTAAATATTTTGATAAGTCTCCAATACAGTGTACTATACAGTTCAATATAATTGGTTTCCTTATCACTCATATGTATTTTACTTAATGTACTTGAAGGCATTCTGAGAAGGGGTTCAAGAGTTTACCACAGCTGTCCTCACAAAACGTTTCAGAAATGCTGCTTTAGGTACCTGGGCTTTGAGCAGCAACTTTTCCTTTGGAACCAGCTTTGACAGTGATCCTGGCTGAAGATGGAAGATTGGCTTTCTTGCTTATAGTTTCTTCTTGCACTACCATTCTCCTGGATATGGGATTGGCTTTATGCTAAGGCAGGGGTTTGAGGGGATCTGAATTGTTCCCAGGGCAGATGGCATTTCCGGGGCATTCATTTATGGAATAAACAAACATGCATTAAGTACCAAGGTTGTCCCCAAAATTATATCAGAAAAGTGAAATACCAACTTTGCACTCCAGGTCAAGTTAAGGCAGCATCATTTTTAAGTGGGGGGGGGGGTCCATCCTTCCTGGAACTTGCTATATTGTCCTTACTTCTTGTCATTGTTCTGGATAAAATGCAACAGCATTTCTGTAGTGTGTGTTTTCAGCAGTCTCCACTGCATAAATGAAATCCATAGGTTTGGGGGTAACTTGACAGGGACCAGAGTGTCCACTGGGTGGACTCTGGGCAAGCAAGTACTCTCTCTTTTGCCATGAACTGGGAACCATGTGAGCTTCCGGGAGCATGCCTCTTAGATTCTAGCAAGTGTGATGCTGGCGTAGATACTGCAGTGAAGTCACTGAGGCTACTTACTCCTGGATGCCAGCTTTGAGTAATTGACCTCGAGGACCGTGATCACCAAATCTCAAAGCTAGCCTTGAGGGACAAATCCAACAGAATGTAGAGGCAGGAGCTCCAGGAAGTTAAGCCAGTAGCTTCTGGTCAGTGGAGCAGAACCTGAAACTCAGGTGGGGACAATCCTGGGGATTGGTGTAGAGAATATGGCCTTCAGCGGTAGACACTGTCCAACTGGACATCATCATTTCTAACTGTGTGGCAGTGGGCAAGAGGCTTCAACTCCCTGAACTTTGGTTTTCTCACCTATAAAATGACTGTGATCCTTTCTACTTTCTAAGATTTAATGACAACATATGAATAGAGTCTGGCAGATTGCAGGATTGTGATAGATTCTAGATAGTATCAGTTCTTGTGGTAGATAACTGTTTTTGCCTAATGGACCCCCACTTAGTCACAACACCTGTATTGTTGTGACTCCTCCATGTATTTTGGGTAGGGTTAACTCTCCGCCTAAATCCTGCAGTGAGTATGTGAACCGTGGGTGGCTAAACATGGTTGGATCATGACCCCCATCCTGGACTTTTGCTAGAATTATCAAGGAAGAAGAGCTTTCTTTCAGTCGCCATTCCAAATCCTGGGTCTGGGGGCAGTGATCCTGGCCCTCCAAGAATACAGCCCAATCCAAGAAAGCAGAGCTGAGAAAAGGGGATGGTATCATTTAAGCTCCTGGATCCCACTGTGCCTGAAGTTAGATTGCTGCTGAAATTTTCAGTTATGTGGACCAATAAGTCCCCTTATTTATTTGAACGAGTTTGAGTTTGGTTTCTTTCTGCCCTCTGCAGCTACAAGGGGAATGAATAATTAAATTCCTTTCCCTTCTTCTTCTCCATGCAAAGAGAGGCCAGGATGGGTTGAAACAGATAGTGAAGTGGAAAGGAAGTGAAGATAGAGACTGGAGAGAAAAGCTGCGAGATTCTCCTTCTATCCCCTAGAGATAAGGAGGCAGATTTGGGAAGAATCTAAAAACTAAATCTAAAATCTGTAAAGCCTTCCACCCTCTGTTGGAGGCGGAGCCTTGTTTAATCTGTGTATTTGTCATATGAACATACTTGTTTTAACTGTTAAATCCAGTTAATAAATTCAGTCTGGGAGCCTGGATTCTGCAAAACTGGTACTTTTGGGAAACTGTATCCTGTCCATCTGTATTCCTGTCAACACAAAGCTAAGACCCTCAGTAACCCTGAGCTTCTAAACCAACAGAATTAAACTACTCACTTAGAAATGAGTGTTGGGCATTAAAAACCATGACACAGGAAAAGTAGAGTGACTCAAACAAAGAAACAAAAGAATTGGAGCAGACTTCTGATTGTAGAACCAGACAAAAACCTAAAGGAGAAAGAGGAAAATGCCAGGCCTGGGGATTTCATTCACAGAAAGAATAAAATCATCATGCCCAAGTCCTGAGTTGTAAAGTTGGGAAAGGAAAAGAGGCAAGACAGGATGGATGAATTTGGTGGGAAATGGGAAGGCTCTCAGAAAAGGAGGAGAAGGTCTAGCATTGTGCAGACATGTTCTGCCCTACCAGCCTCTGATTCTATTTCTAGGGCCAATCCTGGGTAAGCTGGAGAAATAAATGAAGGCTCTTGCCATGGTTTATGTTTCTCCCCAAAGCATGGGAACAAGGATTTTGTTTGGAGGTGAGCCCTCAAGATAAGGGGAGGGAATGGTTCAACAAACTTGGAGGGGAAGAAACCAAGCACCCATCTACATCTCAGCATCCTTATTGAAAAGTAGGAGATGAGACTGCCTTGAATCTTTTTCTTCAAGGGAAGAAAATGAACATTTATAGCAATTTAGATGGGTCAGAGGAGAAATAACGGTGAGAAAAGTCAAGCAAAATGTCCAAGTTCCCCAGCCACCCAAAGCATTAGAGTTTGGAACCGGACTTCCAAAATGGCACCTCCTCTGCCAGTGTGGTCGTCATGGACCCCTTGTGGGTCCAACATTTCATGGGACTTGGCGCCACTTGCTCAGCCATGAGATATGTCTAGTGTAACTATAAGCATTTAATTTAATCTTTTTTTTAAATTGGAGAAGTGGTAGGTTTACAGAAAAATTACTCAGAAAATACAGAGCTCGCGTATTACTCCCCTGACATAAACATATACCTCATATACATCTATTATTGACACTTTGTGTTAGTATGGTACCTTTGCTACAATTAATGCAATTATAGTCCATAGTTTACATTAAGGTTCACTGTTTGTGCTGTATAGTCCCAAAGCTTTTTCTTAAAAAAATGTATTCTAGTAACATATGTTTAACCTAACATTTCTTCCTTAAACACATCCAAATATATAATTCAGTGAAGTTAATTGCATTCATAATGTTGTGCTACCAGCACCACCACCATTCATCACCAAAACTTTTCCATCACCCCAAAGAGAAATTCTGTACCAATTAAGTATTAACTCCCCATTTCTTACCCCTACTCCAGCTCCTGGCAACTTATATTCTAGGTTTTGACCCCATGAATCTGCTTATTCTGATTATTTCATATCAGTGATAAAATATCTTTTCAATGTATGGCTTACTTTTGTCAACATGATATCTTCAAGGTTCATCCATGTTGTCATATGTATCAGTACTTCATTCCTTTTTATAGCTGAATAATATTCCATTCATGTATATGTCACTTTTTGTTTATTCGTTCATTGTTGATGGATACTTAGGCTGCTTCCACCCTTGGCTACCAAATGGTTCTTAAATTAGGTGGTGGTCCCATTTTACAGCTGAGGAGACTGAGTCTTAGGGGCTCCTTAGGGTTCATAGCCAGCTACCAGCAGTCAGGATTCCAATCCAGACCAGCTTGTCTCCAAAGTCTTTGTTCTCACCACATCATTTATGGAGAGTGGACCATCTCACCTCTGGGGAATGTGGTACCTCCAGAATCTTATCTCTGACAGTGTCATCTCACCCAACATCTTCCAAATTTCATGAGTTAATGTCTTTGCTGGTTCCATTTGGGAATTATCTCCTTTCTACAGAGATCAAGCTCAGGGAAGTTGCAACTTATTCCAAGTCCTCCACAGAATAGGCAAAAGAGCCAGGCTGAGCTGGTTTTCTTTTTCTTGTATGGTAGATTATCAGGAAAGGTGGCTGCAAACAATTCCTCCACTCTCTCTATGCTTAGCTCCTTCCCTTGATAGGTGGATCCTATCTCCCTGCCCCTTGACTCTGGGCTGGCTTGTGACTTGCTTTGAGTGGTAGAATGCAACTGAAGGGACACTGTGTCAGTTCTAGGCCTAGCTCTTAAGAAGTCTGCAAAAAAAAAAAAAAAAAAAGTCTGCAGCTTCTGCTTTCACTGTCTTTGACACTGAAAGGCATGTATGATTTTTTCCTTTTTTTTCTTTCTTTTCCTGGAGAGACACAAATGTTAAAAAAAAATGATCATGGTGATAAATACATAACTATGTGATGATATTGTGAGCCATTGATTGTAACCACATCAAGAAGGTTTGCATGTCAAGAACGTTTGTTTATCAAGAATGCCATTTTGTAAGGAAGTCCAAGCCATCCTGGTAGAGAGAGAGAGAGAGAAGTCACATGGTGGGGCCCTAGAGGATGAGACACCTCATGGAGCAACCACATGAAGGAGCTCAAGGCCCCAGACGTGAGCAAGGCTGTCTTGAGCCATCCAGCTTGGCCTGGATGAATGCATAACCATCACGGCCAAAGTGACATTGAGGAGAATCTCCCAGCTAACTTAGAATGGTGAGAAATGACAAACTGCTGTTTGCATTTAATAGTTTGCTTTAATTCAATAATAAACTATTTCAAGTCAGCATGTTTGAAGTGGTTTGTTACATGGCAATACGTAACTGAAAAGGTGTCCCTGCCTTTTTTAAAAAAATATTTTTATTATAAACAATGAACAAGCATACAAACATTCTGGATAAACAAACTTCTTGACATGCAAACCTTCTTGACATGGTTACAATCAATGGCTCACAATATCATCACATAGTTATCTATTTATCACTATGATCATTTTTTTGAACATTTGTGTCTCTCCAGCAAAAGAAAGAAAAAAGAAAAAAAGAAAAAACTCATACATGCCATACCCCTTACCCTTCCCTCTCATTGACCACTAATATTTCAATCTACTCAATTTATTTTAACTTTTGCTGCCCCTATTATTTGTTTATTTCTTATCCATATGTTTTACTCATCTGTCCATACAGTAGATAAAAGGAGCATCAGACACAGGTTTTCTCAATCACACAGTCACATTGCTAAAGCTGTTCATTATATAATCATCTTCAAGAAACATGGCTACTGGAACACAGCTCTTTCAGGCACTTCCCTCTAGCCACTCTAATAAGCCCTAAACTGAAAAGAAGATCCTGTCTTTTCTGCGTTGTAAAATTAACTTCGGACTGATAGTCAACTCTAAAGTTTCTCAAAACTAGGAAAAACTGGGCGATGATTTATTCTGAAGCAATGAGAGACATCAGAGCCGGACACAGGAAAAGCCCAATTTTAGACACTTGTCTTCTTCCATCATCAACCTAACTCCCTGCAGCCCCTTCTGGCAAGATGTTTTTAGAGTTAGTAGCTACACCCTGACTTGTAGCCAAATTTCAATGCAGATTCTTCTACTTTTAGTGGGTTGGGACACAGCTTACATTCTACTTAAGGAAATATTTTTGTTTTCCTATGGTATCAGTTTATCACGTGAGATCATGCTTCTGTAGTTCTCATTATGTTAAAGTAATGAGAAGAGAAAAGATTTGTTGGAGATTCACAGATAGTCCTAGATTTGGTTTTTGCTCTAAAAGGGGCTGTATTTTAGGCCCCAGCAAAGGCACGTACCCTAATAGAAGCCTCATGGGTGAAAACTCTGCTGAAGCCAGGTGTTTGGATAGGTGGACCTGGGATCCTGTCGTTGTTTTTTTCCCTTCAGAATGTGTATCTCTGGCCTCTCTGTGTTCATTTTCTCTTGGGAATTCACCTCTGTCTTTATGTCTTCAGCACAAATACTGGCAGCATGTTTGAGTCCCTGAAGCTGACTTTGAAGAGAGGCCAGAGAACAGAACCAGGCAAAAGCATTTCCCCAGCATCTAGTTCTCCACACATTAGCTTTGCCTATGGCCATTTCTCAGCCCCTAAAAACCTCTTGGGAACACCATTGGAAACGCAGACGGACTTTCCCCCAAGGAGCTGATAGCTGGTGGTGATGTGCAGGCAAAGAGGCCCCTGCTGAGGCTGGAGGCTATTCCAGTTGCCCATGCACTAAAAGCAGCTCCGTGATTTAAATCAAAGCCTGCACTTCAAAAAAGCATCTTAAAGTCTGCATGCACTTGATGCAGACACTTACTTCTCAAAGCAGCCAATCTGAGCACATATTTCACTTTCCAAGGATCTTTCATTTCCCTTACCTCAAATATCTATCACCTTGGCTCCATGCTCTCAGGGGTCCAGCACCCACAGTAGAGTCTGCGACCCCCAGGGGTTACCATGGATGTGCCCAGTGTGATCACTGCCCTGTCAAGGGCTGCTTTCCATGGGGCATGTGGCCCAGCCCAGAAAGAGAGACAGAGGGAGGCAAACGTGCACAGAGCTGGGCCTGCAGGCTGGACACAGGCAGTGTCTGTAACGGTGTTTAGGGGCAAGGAAGGATGAAGGACATGTGACTTAAAAGCTGAAGGTGTCAGGGATTGTTGAGTTTGGGATAAATCTGGAAGAAGTCTTCCTTGTGGGGAGAGAAACTGGGAGGCAGGAGGAAGGGGAAGCATCACGGCGACGACTTTAAATCAGCCCAGTTGAGGATGAAGGCTTCTAGCCATGAGCAGGGTGGGGCGAGGGTGGGGAGGGGCTGCAGGACTCTCACGCATTAAATGATGCTAAGGCAGGAGAGGCAGCCGAGGGGGCAGGGTTGGTTTGGACGTCAGCTGGAAACCAGATCCAGAGGCACTGCTGGGACTTGACCTCCTTCTCAGGCTTTAGTCCCACGCTTCTGCATCTGAAGAAATGCCTTTTGGCCCTCCAGAGCCTTCCAGACGAACGTCTTTACTAGTAAAGGTGGTACCCCAAAAGTTGCATCCTTCAGCACCTCCAATCACAGCAGATGCCTTGTAAATATTGCATTATTTGGGCTCATTTTCCTAGACAAACTGTGAAGAAACCCCATTTGGACCGAAAGGATCCAAGGTGTCCGAAGTTTGGGGAAATGATTTTTGCTTTTTACAATTTGTATCCTTCTCTCCAGCCATGATAACCTTTTGGTTGTCTTCCAAATATGGAAACTCTCACTGCTGCAGACGACCCCTGTTAACTTGTCTTGTGTGTGTGTGTGATGATTTTTACCACAGGCTGGACAAGAATTTATCTTTGCAGCCTCTATGAGAGAACACAGCATGAGGCAGATTCAGAGGGCAAGTTGCAGGATTTAAGACAAAACCAATGACAGTGATTCAGTGCACTCATGCATAGTGGATGCGATTATGTGTTTAGCACTTCATTGCTTTGCTTGCTTGCTTGGGGCAGGTCTTGTCCTACTAATTGGATTTTGGAACGTCAGGGGCAGGCAGTGCTGGGTAAGGTGCGCTGCCATTAATCCTTCTTGAGTGACAAGTCACAGGTCCTGCCCTCCCCCTGGAGGTCACCCAGCAGAACTTAAAAAGCCAGGGCTCTAGCTCCTTGACACTGAGGTTGTCATCCCAGCTCCCCACTTCTCAGCTGTGGGGCTCTGTAGAAATTAAATTTTCTGTGCCTCCATTTACTCACCTGTGCACAGGTAATAACAGTACCTACCCCACAGGGTTGTTGAGAAGATCCATAGAACTGAGGGAATGTTGGTAACATGCTTAGCCCAGGACTGGAGTTGAGGTGTCACCTGTTGGCAACTGGCAGGGCTTCCCAGAGCTCACCAGGAATACCAGCTCGGCCATACTTGTTATTAACAATAGGCTGGAAGTGGTAGTATAAGCATTTTTTTTTTCAAAACAATTTCTACATCTAAACTTTTTTAGAAATTCTGACCAACCTTTCCATCAACTGAACGGTTTTTTTGATCTCATAACATACACTGTTTTTTAAAAAAAAAATCTGCTTGCTAATAACTCAGTTGTGCAGAGCCAGCCCACGAGCCAGGTCAATGGATAATACAGTGCAATAAATGCAGGTCAGTGAAGTTTTAGTTAGTATGTCAATGGAGCCTTCAAAAAAAATTTTAACATTATGGCCAGGCTACAGTGTCAGTAAGACTCCAAATTATTGTCTAAGAAGGCATCACTTTTGAACTACACAAGAATGGATGAGATGAGAAAAAAAAATAGTGCCTTTCAAAAATCTACCAGGTTTGTACCCAGATGATATCACACAGAATAAGTTGCTTTGGGACATTTATGTCGAACGATACTATCAAACATGCCAATACATTTTCCTTCTCCATTTGTGACATTTTTTCTCCTAATAACAGCGCCATGGCGACCACATGAATGTCAGACATATAAACATATCTGAATACCGCGCTCTCCCCCCAAATTGGAAGAACATAGAGATTTTCATTCTCCTTTTCTTCTCCAGCCCAGCTTTAGAGTGACTTGAAAACTCCTGGCCTTAAGCTTGTCACACAGTGCTGTCCTGTTCTAATCCACCGGCATTGTGCTTTTTTTTTTGCACTCTCCAAAGCAAACAGCTTCTTGTGTACTGTGAGCATGCAAGGACAAGCTTTTTTGAGTCGCTTGGGCAAGCTCAGGGAAGGAGCTTTCAGCTCTGCGTGCATGGTTTGCTGAAGTTTCCTTGTCAGTCTGGCCAAGGCAGCCAAGAACAAGGGGAGGGGCTGAGGGCGAGGAAACAGTCCTCGTCTCTAGAACTGCAACGCTGACCAGGAGAGGGGGCTGAGGAGGAAAGTGATAAACGAGACTTGTTGGAACCCAACTGGGCAGCAAGGATACAAGATTGATTTCTGAGAGCCCTGGGAGAAAAGTGAATCCATTTTATGCACAACCATGTGCTGAGGTTGATGGTCACCTCCTAACTACCTCGCAAACCTGTCTCTCTCTGCCCTATTCTCACTGCTTCAGTCAAGGCTCACATCCTTTCTTGCCTGGATCATTGAAACAGGCTTATCCTGATACCTGTAGTCCCCCCATCCTCTCTCCATCTCGTTCTCCCTCTTGGAGTTGTAATCAACGTTCCAACAAGAAATTGGAGTATGTCCCTGGTATACGGCCATCATCCCTCTGTGGGCGTCCATTACCTTATAGGACGTGCTCCAGCTCCCCAGCATGGCAGGAGAGTCCCTTCGCCCTCTGCCTGCCCCTGCCCACTTCTCCAACTGCACTTCCCTGGCTCTGCCCAACTCTCCCACTCTCCAGTCTTGTGGGGCAAACCCACGAGTCCACTGTTCCCTTCCTCCACTGCCTGTGTTGTTTCCCCTGGCAAGTTTACACCCAGGCTTCCCGTCCCATGTTGTCCAGTATCAAACTCCCACTTACAAAACCCAGCATGATCTCACTTACGCTAACCCTTCTCGGATCCCTGCCCACTTCAAGCCTAACACACACGTGGTAGCGCTTGGGGCTCCGTGTCCGTGAACAGGCACTCCCGTGTCACGACTGCACTACCACTGGCTTGCATGTTTGACCTCCTAACTGACTGAGCTCCTGGAGGGTAGGCTTCAGGAGTCAGGCTCTGTCTCCCTCATGTCCCAGATGGAATCCAGTATATAAGAAGCCCTTAGCAAAAGTTCCATGACAGATATCACCTATTTTGTTCACCACCGTATCCCAGCACTGCCCTGGCACAGAGCAGGTGCTCCTTGGATAATTACTGAATGAAAGAATGAGTGAAATTGCTGCCTTTTTGGAGCTCTAGCTTCAGGTAATGACTCTCCAGAGTCCATGTGTCCTTGTGCTGGGTCCTTTCTGTCCCAGGGTGATGAGTTGTTCTCTTCCTTCCTTCATCCGCGATGCATATAAGAGATTCTGTTATGGGCACCAGGGAACATTCTTGTGTTCTACAGGTCCAACTCTCTACTGTTGCAAGCTGACATCATGCCCATCTTTTCTTTCATCTCAAAACTTTTTCTTTCTTCTCAAAACTTACCTTTTTTAATGCCCCACTCCCTCTGAGCTACAGTCCCTTCCTCATTGACAACGGCAACTGCTGTAATACTTGCAGAAACGGATCCTCTCTAATGTATTTCCAATGTTAAAAGGTGGTCTTTCCGAGTATAGTAGTGCCTTAATCCAATTATATGTGTGTGTGTGTGTCCAGAGAGCAATCGAGGGTGAGATGATAGCACAGATTTCAGGCATGTGAGAGTGAAGCAGGAGGCTGCGGTGTCCCGGTTCTCCAGAGTCATGCCCAGTTCCTGGAGTAGAGTTAAGTAAACAACTGTTAAGATTATGGCGGCAGAAACAGCAGGCTATTTTTGGGCTATGTAGGCCTTGAAATAGCCCAGAATTCGCACTTTTGGGAGGCTCTGTTGTGATGTAGGTCCAGGCATTGGAGATGGCAGAAATTGAATAAAAGCCGATGTTGAGGGTGAGCCATGGTGGCTTAGTGGCAGAGTTCTCGCCTGCCATGCTGGAGACCCGGGTTCGGTTTCTGATGCCTGCCTATGCAAAAAAAAAAAAAAAAAAAAAAATCAAACCTGATAACTTTTGACATTTTTTGAAAAAAAAAAAGCTGTTGTTGATAATGTTCTTTGCAAATTCTCTTCATTTGAACTAAGAGATAAAACATTCATTATTCTATGTCAGTGGTTTTCAACTGGAGGTGGTTTGCCTGCCAAGGAATATTTGGTAAAGTCTGGAGACATTTTTGGTTGTCAAGACTGAGGGGTGCTGTGACGTCTAGTGGGCAGAGGCCAGGGACACTGCCAAACAGCCTGCACTGCACAGGATGACCTCGCTACAAAGGGTTGTCTGGCCCCCAATATTGCCAAAGTTGAGAAACCCTGCTCTTGGTATATACAGCCCAATTTGAGTCAGGTACACATATTCAATTTTTCAATTATTCAAGAACAAATAATCCAGTTGTTTCTAAAGTTTTAAAATTTCTTCTTCACTTCTCCTCCTCCCCCTTTTCCTCCTTCTTCTTCTTCCTACCTGTTTTAAAGCATTCAGAGACCAGGCTTACTTCCTATCAGGAAAAGCCTGACTTTATTTCTCAGTTCAAATGAACGTGCTATTTTCAAGCTCCATGATGATCATCTAGAGGTGAATAAATTGCTAGATGACTCAAACTGAATGATGAGCTAAGAAAGAGAACCTGTTTAATGTAAGAATTTCATTCAGTATATATGATAAGGGGCATCATCAGTCAGTGGACTAAGTTTTAATTGTGTCACCTGCTGTAAACAAAAGCTGAAACAGGAGAGGTTTAAATAAGAAGAAGCTTATTTATCTCTCACACAGTGTCCAAGGCTGGTTAGGCAATTCCATGGTTTCGAGCCCAGACATCCTCTGTCTTGTTGCTCTGCCATCCCAGGGATTTGCTCAGTCTGCATGGGGGAAGACGGCTCACCGCTGGGGCTGCAGCCTAACCTGCTGCAAGGGGAAAAAGAGGAGGATGGGAATAGCACCTCCCATTCTTTTAAGTACAACTCTTCATATTCTATCTGGCAGAATTTGGTCACATGCTCATACATAAATGAAAAAAAGTTGGGGATAATCTTTTCTTGGGTGGCCACATACCCAGCTAAAGATTCTGTCACCACACAGGAAGGGAATAACCAATGCTGGAAAATAGCTTCCATGCAATACCACAGTCTACCCCTCGAGTCTCCCAAATATCCATGCATACCCTTATTCCCCAAACAGAACAAGCTCATATCCTCCCCAAGAAAGACGATCCTAATTAAAGTTCCATCTACTTAATGTGTCCTGTACAAAGTCCTAGATCTCTGAGTGATATTCGCTCCTCTCCATCCATTATCAATGTTAGAATAGAAACAGGAAAACTACAATAAAATTCCTATTTAGAAAATTGAAAACATGATCAGTCACTGGACAATAGCTATTATCAAATTTGCAAACATGCCCTGCCCTAGTAGTGGAGTAAGTTCTTTGCACATCAGGTACGCCATGATTTATTGTTCCTGGAAAAACTCTCTGTCCATTTGTGTATCCATTTAAGTGCCCATTATCCTCTGAGGCCAATGTCTTTCCTTCTTGGGATGATTTTACTTGTCCACTATCCAATATGGTCACACATGAAGTAAGCGTTGGAGAATGCATTCTTCTGGGCGGGTATGACTGTCACAGTTTGCTTTCCTGTATGGAGGACCCAGGGCTTGCTTTAAGAGTCAAGCACAGGTTTTTGCAGACCAGAACTGAGGGTTTTGGGAATCAGAAAGAAGAATTCTGCTCACCTTCAGTTAGCCAGCTTCCTCTGGGGATTTTGGACTCAACATCAGTATCATCTTTATTGTAGCTTCCAGTTTGCGGCCTGCCATACGGAATTTGGGCTTGCCAACCAAACTGGTCATATGAGCAAACATATACACACATATATAATAAATATGTAATTTACACAATTTATGTATTCCATTGTTTCTGTTTCTCTGGAGAACCCTGATTAATATACTTGCCAAAAGTTTCAGACAGAATATGCAGAAAACGGAAACCACTCCAGCTATTTTAAGAAGAAAGAGGCTTTACCCAGGGAATTTGGTGGTTACAAAATTGTGGGGGGAAGTGGAATCTAGGCTGAGTCTCTGGAAGCGACCCCTAGGCTAGTGTCACAGAGCCAGGCGGTGAGGGGAGCTGTCCCCTCTGCTACCCTCAGAATGTGGGACACAGGAGAACACCCTTCCTTGGTATGGTGCAGAGGCTGGGATGCCACCGCTGTCACTGCCACAACTGTCTCTGGACTGTCATGGGCTGACAGCTAGATTCTGGAATATTCTGTTTCAGAAAAACCCAGTGTCTTGACAGCCTTGTTTGCTAGCAGCATTGCCAGGCAAAAGGGTCATGACCTCCACCTCATTTCTGCCTACTGGCGATCACGTGAGTGAATCCAGCTAGTAAAAATGGATTCACATGCAGTATCCCAGGATCCATATCCCAGGAGGTGCTGGGAGAAATGGCTGTGAGTTTAGCTAGAAAATTTCCCACCACTGAGAACGAGAAGACAGATATCAGGATAATATTCAATACATCACTCGGACTCACTGGATAGAAAATATATATCTTTACCTCACACCTGACTACAATGAAAATTCCGTGTGACCTTAAGAGTTGAATGTAAAGAAAAGGATTGGAAAATGAGAAAAAATTGAAGATGAATGCTTGTCTAATTTCCAAAGGGTAAAATTCACCCAAAGGATAAAACCAATAGGAAACCCATAAAGAAAAAGAATATTAGATTTTCTTAAATATTTTCTTAATATAATTAAAATTCCTTTAATTCTAGAAAAGAAATATAAACAAAATGAAAATGTTGATAAGACCCAAAAAAATCTGTATCATATTTGACAAAAAATTAATCCTTATAGACTGACATAATTCAATAAAAATCATCCCACCTCCAATTCATGGGCAAAGGACAAAATATGATAATCCACTGGAGAGAAACCACAGGGACTTAAT
Source organism: Tamandua tetradactyla (assembly GCF_023851605.1). Classification (NCBI taxonomy): domain Eukaryota; kingdom Metazoa; phylum Chordata; class Mammalia; order Pilosa; family Myrmecophagidae; genus Tamandua; species Tamandua tetradactyla. The sequence continues at coordinate 38,368,064 of NC_135327.1, read as the reverse complement.
AAATAGTTTATAGTATTTAGCCTCATTGGTAAACAAAATAATACAAATAAAAATTTAAAATCAAATAGCATTTTGGGCTGCCAGGTATCATGAGTGTAGACAGGACTGGTGAGAGAGTGCAAATTTATCCAACAAGTTTTGAAAGTTTTTAATTGGTGTGTAGCAGAAAATGTTCATAGTCTTTAAAAGAGTAATTTCACTTTTACGAACATAGCCTATGAAATGTTTTCCTAATTTCAGGAAATGTTTTATAAACTATTATGCTCATTTAAGCACTATAAATTGACAACAACCTAATGTTGGACAATATGAGAATTGTTTGGAAAACTACATTTCATCATGTTAAAGAAAAAAGCTGAAAATAAAATTGAAAACAGCATAGGATCACAATGAATTATAAAGTGCATGTAGAAATATGCCAACATGGTTATAGTTGTTGACTCTTGGTGGTGACATTTTTTACCATTTTTTTCTCTTTTGGATGTATTCTAGTTTGCTAGCTACCAGATGCCATATACCAGAAATGGAATGGCTTTTAAAAAGGGGAATTTAACGAGTTGTCAGTTTACAGTTCTAAGGCCAAGATAATGTCCCAATTAAAGCAAATCTGCAGAAATGTCCAATCAAAGGCATCCAGGGAAAGATATCTAGTTTCAAGAAGGCCAATGAAGTTCAGGGTCTCTCTCTCAAGTGAGAACACACATGGTGAACACAGTCAGGGTTTCTCCCTTGGCTGGAAGGGCACATGGCGAGTACAGCGGCATCTGCTAGCTTTCTCTCCTGGGTTCCTGTTGCATGAAGCTCCCCGGGAGGTGTCTTCCTTCTTCATCTCCAAAGGTCACCGGCTGGTGGACTCTTTGCTTTTTGAGGCTACGTCATTCTGCTCTCTCAGAAACTCTCAGCTTTCTCCAAAATGTTTCTTCTTTTATAGGATTCCAGTAAACTAATCAAGACCCACCCAAATGGGTGGAGACGCATCTCTATCTAATCAAGCTTAATACCCACATTGATCGAGTCACATTTCCATGGAGATAATCCAATCAAATTTCCAGGCCCTCAGTGCTGGATAGGGATTAACAGAAATGGTTGCTCCCACAAGATTGCTTTGGATTAATTCATGGCTTTTTTCAGGGGCATAAATCCCTTCAAACCGGCACAGTATGTTATTTCCCAAATTGTCTATAAGACATTAAATCAATTGTTATGTGTAGTAAGAAAAAGTTTTAGGACAACAGCTGGCTGTTCTTCAAAGGATGCTATTTATGTTGATCCCCTTTTGGATAATAAAGTCAAAACAATCTTCATTATCAAATCAAAATGGCTTGGGGAAAAAAGAGGAAACCCTGATAGAATGAGAGAATGTAAAATCTGTCTATTTCAATAGATCTGAATTCTGGTTTTTCTAGAATCATCTGGAGGCAACAATTTTCACTGCTATGGCTGTTGACTTGGTTGCTTAGTCTCAAGTGTGTGACCTTATTTGTTTGGGGCTCACATTCACGCAACAGATATTTATTGAGCAGGGAAAAAAGAAAGTTTATTAACAATGGCTACCGCTTATCAAATACCTACATGTAAGCCAGAGTGATACAGCTCCATAGAATGGCAGCCTAGTTCTCTTTTACACAGGTGCTAACAAAAGGCAAGAGAGGACCCTGCTCTGGGTCCCAGAATCCCAGGCAGCAGGCTTGGTCTTCAACCCATTCCTTGACTTTTGGCTGCACGGGACCATGCTGTTTTCAAAGCAATGAAGTGACTGCATTCCATTTGAGTAAATAGATACATCCCTTCATGACCGATCTTGTTCATGGATCATGCCCCAGACTTGGCTGTGTTCTCTGTGGCTCGTTATCTTTGAGCTTTATCCCTTCTCCCCTCTGCAGTACAAATATGCCAGCTCAACAAAAAACACCCGGGCCCCTCTTAAGGCAGCTTTTCTTGAGGCACGCTGGTCTGACAGGTTTGCTTCAGTGCCCAGATCCTATCTGGCTCTTGAACGTCCTGGAGGAGAGCTGTTGACAGGAGGGTGTGGAGGGATAGCCTATTTGCTGGTGAAGTCACCGAGAAGGGCAGTGGCAGCCCGGTTTCTGTAGGATAGGAGAGACACACGCCTTTAGGTGATCTCTACCAAAGCAACAAACAGGCCCAGACTTTGGCTCTGTATAGCAGACTGAAAATCATTAAGGTAGTAAAACATTTTGGAGAAACTCAAACATTTCAACCCTCAGGTGCCTCAGCTGTAAAATTTACACGATGTACCAAAACTAAATAATTTATAAAGTTTCACACAGCTCAAAGAGCTCATGATCTTGTTGACGTAAGACTTGGAAAAATATTCATAATTTAAATGGTAAGTGAAAACCTATGATATAAAACTGTATCTCCAGGGTTATCCCAAATATATTTAAAATAAATTACATTTGCATCAGAAAAAGGCAGGAAAGGAATTCTTAAACGCACTTTCTGTGTGTGATTGACATTGATTTAAACCTTCTTATATTTCCCATGGGTCTGCAAGAAGAGAATATTGTGTAATAATGAATGATATCCTCAGCAGCACCGTAGAGTAAGAATGCTGCTGTACCATGGAACGGTGGATTCTGATCTAGCATACCAGGGAAAGCCACAGCAGTATGTAAGTTACTTTAATGGATTTCAAGATTATTGGACCTAAGAGAATGTGAGTCAAGAAGTCTACGAGGCTCTGCAGTGGCAACAAAACTCCTGCTTAAATCAAATATGGTTAAATAAGAGAGAGCTCCATTTGCATGAATAGTTATGGGAAAATGTCCAAGAGATACTGAATGAAAAAGCTAAGTTGCAAAACAGCATACAAAGTTTTATTCCATTTATGTTAAAATTATGCTCATATATTCTTAGGAAAAAAACTAGAAAAATATATATCCTTTCATTTGGGGGTTACCTTTCACTTTATATGCTGTACATTTCTCAGATGTCTGATTTGTTAATGCATTGTTTTCTAATCAGAAAAAAGAGAAAATCAGTATTTATTGTATATGCTTTCCCTGTACATTCATGATGTATGTTAACAGCGAACATTTGTTTAACAGTCTCTACGTACAAAACACCATACTGAGAGTTTTACATGCATTATCTCATTTCATTCTCAGAGGAGAGGTAGAGGATTGCTGCCATTTTAAAAACAAAGGAAATGAGGCTTTAGGCAAGATAAATGATCTTAAGGTTTACTCATTCATTCATTCCACACTTGTTCTTTCATTCAATGAATATTTATTGATTGTCAGTCACTGCTCTGTGAGCTGTGGATACAATGAGGGGGGCACATAGTTATAGTTCAGATAGTGATATGTGCAATAAGGAAACATGGAGCAGAAGAAGGAGGGATATAATGAGATTCGGGGATGTGTTCAGATACTGATGGTTGCCTAACCTGTGCCCATTCCTCGGGTTCTTCCTAAGTTTCTTAAAACCTGAATTCCATTAAGGTGGCAAAATAGCTCGGTGGAGATGAGTCCCCAGCCCCCAGAGGCAATACCTGCTCAGTGATCTTTCTCCAAACAGCAACCAGAGGTGTCTTTTGTCATTTGAAAACAAGAATAACAAAGTTATTACATATTAACACAATTAATGCATTTTTATGAAAAGAACTATTTTTCAAAATAAAAATTATCAAGTGAGAGGAGTGGCACTGTTTTAAATTTTTACAAATGTCCTTATGCCTGATTTACTAGAAGAGATCTGGGTTCCCATAACTACCTCTGCCATTCAAGCTGTTGTAATATCACATGCCTTGTTGCCTCTGGGAAACTCCACCATCCACTTGTGAAAGAATGAGACTGAAAAAGCACACGACATTTTAATATTACTATGAACATTGTTTTGACTGTATGGACTGCCTAAGGGTCCCCAGACAACATTCTGAGAACCACTGACAGGGGAAAGGTGGTATGATTGCTGGGCAGAAGCTGCACCCAAATTCCAGTCTGTCTGATTCCAGAGTCCACGAAAGGTAGTACAGCAGAGATGCTGGGTTGACAGACAGCAGCCTAAAGAAATATGGCCCCTAATTTAGCCTGTAAATTAATGGTGACATGCTCAAAGTGGTTCAAAGATCTCCTCAGGATCAAGGATGTCAAATGGGAACCACTTAGCCAGGAGTTGTTTCAAGGGCTAAATGTGACCTGCAGTTTCCATAATCTGAGCTAAAGGAGAAGTCTGAAGATTGCCTTTAGTCAGATAATGTTTGTTGGGGCTTACAGTTGAACTTTGTGCTTCCAATCACAACTTTCCAATTTCTTTTGGCTCCATTCTGTTGAACCATTCTGGGAATACCCACAGGAAATTGGAACAATCCATGGCAGAGGCTTGCCGTGGGCTGCTTAGTCCTCACATGCTTTAGGGAACAGAGAAAAGCTTACTGATTGCCTCTAAGGAGGCAAAGGCATGGGGCACATCCCACCTCTTTACAGGATCCCTTGTTGCAAAGTGAAGGTCAGCAAATAACCGAAAGCCATGACCGGGAGGGCTTGAAATGGTAAGCACCCACTGTGGTGCATGACAGGTGCCTCCTCATTTCTTGAGCTTCCTCTAAGTGGATCAATTATCCCTTTAATGTTTAGATCTGGGGTCACTATGCTGCTGGAGATGACCTTACCTGCTCATCTGGCATTAGAATAGGATGGCTGAATCTCCCTCCTCTACTCACAGACTTCACTGTCACTGGCATATTACTTCTTCCCGTTCTACTGGAAAGCAGTGACCAGTTTCTATCCTAAAAGAGGAGAAGCTATGAGGATTTGGGGTGGTGGAAAAAAAAACTGCAGTGAGGGTAGGATTGGTCTAACTACCTTTCATACAACACAGAGCCAGGAAACCTCCACAAACAGTGGAACTAACTTCCATGGCATATTCACCCCTGATCCACTCTACTATTTGCTTAGCAATCCTGCTTTTCTTCATTGATTCAATTCTGGGCATCGACTCCCTGAGTCAGGCCATGACCCCCAAAGAAGTTGAATTACCTCTCTTTTTCTTTTGATCAGAACTCTTTCTCACCCATCTCCAAGCTGTTTCCTATACACACACCTACAGGGGATGAAATTGCTTACATGGCCCATATTCCCCCCAGTTCACAGGTCAATCAATCAGTCACAGGTTACATGAGGATGTTTGTTTATCAAGAGCTTGTTTAAGATACCTCCTCTTCCAGAAAATCTCACCTGAATTACCAGCTGGTGACTGTAAGAATCTCCTTTCTGATAGGCTTTCTACCCTTAGCTAAAGAGACCCTGACACAGACTAGGAAAATGACTATTTTTCCCACAAAAAGTAAGATCACCTCCAATTTGGATCACTTGGGCACAAGATTTTTTTGTGCCAGAATGTTTTAGGGGCCCCCGGTATCATCCATTTCACTTGATAACTATGTAAGGCCCAGAGGTATTTTCATTTCTCCTGTAATAATTTCTCAGCCTATTGAATCTAGTTAGTACATTATATAAACCACTTAAAGATAAATAATGAGCATCTTTTCATGTTGATGAATATTACTCTTATTACTATACTATCTGAAATTTTTGACACTTTATGTCAAATCCTCTGCTAAGCCTTTTCTAGCACTGTCTCATTGAATCCTTGCCACAACCCTAAAGTGGCATCACAGTTGACTTTTATTCTAAAGAATCAGGAAACTGAGGCAGAGAGACATTAGCCAACCGGCTAGAGATGCATGGTTTGTGAGTGGAAGAGGTAGAATTCAAAGCCAGAAAGTGTAATTCTGGAGCTTGCACTTTAAAAAATTTTTAATAAAATTTTTTTTTGAGTTTGCACTTTTGATCACTATTATTTTGGCTCCTCTCCCACACACACTGGCTCCTCCACCAAAAAATAGACTGAATTCTTTTTTAGTGATCATATTGAATTCTGTTGAAGATGTTCTATGATTTATTTAGCCAAAATCATAATGTTGCACACTTCAGTTGGTTTCATTTCCATTACTACAAACAATGTTGGAATGCAGTGTTGCAATGAATGTCCTTGTAGTCAAATCCTTACACACCATTCACAGGCATTTCCTTGGGGCAAATTCATAAGCTAATAACTTTCCTGGGTTCATGTGTATTTGGGTTTCCATGGCCCTGGTGCATTTTGCCAAAAACTGTTCTCCAGAGTGACAGAACACTCGCATTACCTAAGAGTGTCTTTTGCCCCCACCCTCAACACTGGGTCTCATCCATTTTTAGTTGCTGCCAATATGATAGGAAAATGCTGTTTCTTTGGTTTTATTTATTTACTTTTAAATTTGTATTAAAAATGTGTCCAAATTTCCAAACACTGTATTCCTATCAAGCAACAACTCCCCTTCCCCTCCGCCCCTCCTGCCTTCATCCTCCTGTAATGTATGTTCTACTTTCTGTCTCAATGAATTTTCTATATCTAGACATTTCTTGTAAGTGACATCATACAGTATTTGTCATTATGTATTTTTAAGGTGCAGTCATACGGCACATGTCTCAGTACTTCTTATGGCTGCATAATATTCCATTGTGGGTATGCACCACGTATTGTCACTCCATTCATTTGTTGATGGACTCTTGGGAGGTCTCTACCTTTGGTATTGCAAATAATGTTGCTGTGAACATTGGTGTGCAAGTATCTGTTTGGATCCCTGTTTTTTATTTCTTTGGGTGTATCTCCAGGAGTGTAATTGCTGGCTCATGTGATAATTCTATATTTAACTTGTTGAGGAATTGCCATATGCTTTCTACAATGGCTGCACCATTTTCATTTCTATTATTATTGCTTTAATTGTGAGTTTGAACATTTTCTTTGCACTTGTACTATATTCCTTAGGAGTATTCCCTGTTAGTGTTCTTTGGCCACTGAGAAATTAGTCTTTTTCTTCTAAATTTTAGACTTCTTTATATATGTCTTACATTATGGAAATTAATAAATTTAGGAAGTAAATGCAAGTGAGAAAAGGAGACATTCTGTGTTTTGCACAACCTCATAATCTTGTTGTTCCTCAATATTGATAATAAAGCATAAGAAATTATTGGTGTGCCCAGAGGGTGACCTATTTTAACAAAAGGCCACCTGGAAGCATTCTTCTTTTCGAAAAGGAGCTCCTACCTCCTCTTCCTGCTTTTCAGTCTCAGAGGAAGTGGGGTGACATGAAAGAGGAGCCCCAAGGCTTATCTGTGATCACAAGTCTGCTTGAGTAGGTTATGTGTCATCTTTCATCAAAACGACAATGAATCCAGATATTTTCAGGCCTTTTGTGTGAGCTTGGGGTGTGACTCAAATATGTATTCTTGCATCTATTTATATTTGTTATCCTTTTATTAGTGACCCTCGATAATGCCATATTTCCAGGAGATAATATCAGTGGAATTAAACTTAAATGGTTCAAAATTATCACAAGTGACTACACACAAATTTCAGCTCTCAGTGACCTGTATCTTCTGGTGTGACAGCCCCTGGGGCACCAGTGATGCAGGCAGGTGGAGGAGTAGTAAGCCCTGCTGGCCCAGTGGCTTACCAGGGCTAGTCAAATTGGTAATGGGATTCCAGGAATACAGATCTCTGACGTTCAAAGTCACTGGGTTGAGCGCGACCCATGGACTGGTGGTTTAAGACTTTCTTAGAAGGTTGGCCTCTCCATTCATGTCCTGGAAATCCAATGGGTCTCTATTATTCTTTCCATACTCTCAAGGGTCTTTTATCCCACCTGCCACAGGATGGATTCCTCAGGAAGCAGACTCTGTGATGGAGTTTAGCATGCAGGACATTTATTAGGAAGGGTGTTTGGGAACAACACTTGTGGAAGGGAGAGTGTGCAGATGCAACAACAGCTTCAGCTGACTCCACAGGGAGCGCTGGAGTTAGAATGCCCCTTACTATTTGCTCTGATTTGGTCAAAATGGCCAGGTTTTCTACTTCCAAACAATCAGTCATCAGATGTGGGACAACCTGGGAGGGCATGTGGGCTTGTGCAAGGGGGCTTTCTGCAGGTGCAGCCATCCCAAGGGTATGAGCTGTAGCTCTCCCTGCCCACAGGACTCCCAGAAGCTGGAAGGAGGAGCCATATGGCATGTCACAGTGCCAACCCAACTCCTCTTTCTCTGCCTCTCTTTGGTGCTCCACTAGGAATAGTCTTCCTCTAGGTTTTCTCCATCTTAAAGAAATCTTTGCTGACCCCTTGCTCTCCTTTCTTCTTTCTGCTTCTGAGCATGCCTCCCCTTTGACATTATCTTAAACCCTTTCTATCTGGTTCCTCCTCCTACTCTACTGAAAATATTCTCCAAAGTCACCAAAAGGACTGGTGTCAACATCCTATCCCCCTTGACCCACCCCTCATGCCAGCTGCAGCTGTGAGAGACCATCCCTCGCATCTCACAGCCTCCTAACCAAAGTGCCTGTGTCCCCCAGCCTTGCTGCCTCGAGGTCTCCTTCAAACCAGCCAGGAGACTCTGACGCCATCCCTTTCTGTCCTTTTCAAGGAAAGAGGGCAAAGGGAGCAAGCTCAAATCTGCTCTTGTTTGGGAAAAGGAGTATCTTATTTGAACCTTCTCAATATTTTAGCCATTATTGATCATGGGTTGCTTGTGAGAAATCTCTAGACTGATAAAGACCCAATTGTTTGCACAGGCTGGCAATGTAATTTGTGGAGGGCCAGTGCAACAAGAAACTGTGAGATCCAAACTGGGGGCTGGAAAGTTAATTGATCCTTCCGGTAGGCTCCAGAAGTCCCTTTACTATAGTTTGTGTGAAACATTAAAAGAAACCTGGCAGCTGACCTTTTGAGATCTCCTGGCTTTGTCTTTTTCACCCTCTTACCTCCTATGTTTCCCTGGACCTTCTTTCCCTTTGTCTCTTCAGTGCCTGTTCTGGGCAGGTTGGATTCTAATCCCTGCAGTTTATCCTCACGTTTAGGAGTTAGGAGGTGAATTTTTCAAAGCACATTGGTTCCTATCCACTTAGACCTTCAGACCATAAGTAAGTGCTGTTGGAGGACACAAATGTCTCTTGGTTTCAGCTCTTGCCTTTGAGCCACTGAGCTCAGGACTTTCAGAGGCTCCCTGACTTCCTTCTGCTTCTCTCTACACTGAAGCTGGTACCATGCAGACCCTTTAGCTGTTGGGTCCACTCCTAGGAGGGGTTCATGGGACTTTTCGTTTTGCTATTGTAGTTGTGGTATGAGTTTTTATGGAGGTGATTGAAGGGATTCAAAAATCCTTGATGCTTTGCCATCATCTTATATGCCTCCTTTCAACTCTGAAACCCCTAGCAAATCAGACTAAAAAGGCCACTACACATTGTAACATTTCAGAGACACATCACACACTGTAAAGGGCAGAGGCTTGATGTTCCCCTGCTCACCTTATTAATTGTGCCACCCAAAGTGAGTCCTGGGACTCTCTGAGCCTTGGTTTCTTCATCTGTAATAAGGATCACCCCTGCTCCACTACAGGGTGGCTATGAAATGAAATGATTTATTGTCGAATGAATAACATTTTAAGTTGTTTAAGTCATAAGGTCAGGTATCATCATCATTGCTATTTGTCATGGTCAGGTTCATGTGTCAACTTGGCCAAGCTGTGGTACCTGTTTGTCTGGTTGGGCAAGTGCTGGCCTGTCTGTTGCAATGAGGACATTTCATAGAATTAAATCATGATCATATCAGCTGCATCTACAGCTGATTCCATTTGTAATCAGCCAAGGGGGAGTATCTTCTGCAATGAGTAATTTTTAATCTGATCACTGGAAGCCTTTTAAGGAGGATTCAGAAGAGACAGGCTCTTCCTGCTTTGGCTGGCGAGCCTCTCCTGTGGAGTTCGTCCAGACCCTCCATTGGAGTCATCGGCTTCACAGCCTGCCCTGGGGATGTTGGACTCTGCATTCCCGCCATCACGTGAGACACTTTTATAAATTTTATATTTGCAAGTGTTCCCTGTTCATTCTCTTTCTTTAGAGAACCCTAACTAATACACTATTATTGAGATAGTGGCCAGACTGCATATCTATGTTGAGAACATGTTCATGTATAAAGATAATGTTTGTCAATGCATCAGTGGGCTTTGCTTTTTTATGACTTCTTCCCAATTCTGCTAAAGGTTATCCACTGGCCTCAGGGAGGATTGGAGTCTTTGCAACAAGAATGCCAACAGAAAGATTCGATGTCCAACTTTTGACATATAAAAGAAGATTCTGAGTCTTCAGCTAGACCATAATCTTGAAAGCCAGGTTTTGGGAAGGGACAAAAATATTTTCGGAATTTCTTTAGTTTTATTATGAAGTAGGAGTGGAAGGAATCTGAAGCATGGTATAAGGAAAGTCCATGCTAACTAGAAAGAAGATTTAAAAAATCACATACCTATCAGTCTGAGGAGTATGGTGAAAGGCAGGTGGTCAGAAATGCACTTGCTCTGGCTCTCCACTTCTGAGCCAACATCACGTAAAGGCAGAAGTCTTATTCCCTTTCCCTGCTCCACGTGCTGGGTGAGGTCCACTCTTGGGGTGGCTTATTGGCTACCCGAATAAAAGGAGGATGGCGAGCCATAGAAAACAGAGGCGACCAGAGAGATGAGCGAGTTAGCATTCCTGATTACCTCCTTGGTTCCTGGGTGGCATGGGAGGAGCCACAAGTTCTCACATGCTCAAGGGGGCAGGGATTGACAATCATTCAGTGATCTGTGTGATATAAAGCCTCCACTACTTTGTTATCAAGGATTCTGTGAATCAGGAATTCAAAACAGGCACAACAGGGATGACCTGGCTCTTGCTCTAGTGGCGCCTGGTCCTCAGCTAGGATGAGCCAAGTTGTTAGTGCTAGAATCACCTAGAGATATCCTCACTCTCACATCTTGTACCTGCATTAGAATGCCTGAAGGAGACGTCATCCCTTCTTAATCCCTCCATGTGAATTTTCCATGTGGCTTTAGCTTCTTCACAACGTGGGTGCCCAAGGGCAGTTGATGTTTTTTACATGAGAGCTCCAGGTTTGAACAGTGTGTATTCCAGTGAAACAAGGAAGAAGCTTTCATGGTCTTTTATAACTCACCTTCAGAAGCTGCATAACTGTTCTTTAGCCATATCTATTGGTCAAAGTAGACACAAATCTGCCCAGATTAAAGGGAGAGATACAGAGACGCCATTTCTCAATTGAAAGAGTGTCAAAGAATTTGCAGCTATGTTTCAAAAGTGCCATAATAGCAGCTAGGAGTGTGGCTTGGGATCTTCCATGGCAAGGGCAAAATGGCAGACAGCTACAGGGCAGGTGACCCAGGCTGAGGGCTCCAAAGAGCCAGAAAGAGTCAGGGTGGAACCACCCAATAAGGAAAGATTACCTGACTTTAGAGAGCCAAGAGAACAGAGCATGAGCTGTCCAGGGACAGATACCAGCAGATGACACCAGCAAGCCTCCCAGGGATGAGGTCACAACAGCCACACCTCAGCTAAACCAGGCCTGAGGACCAGAATAGCTGTCCTTCAGTCACACCCACATAAAGGTCAGGAGATGCTGAGGAGACCTGCCAAAAAAGCCAGGCAGACGCTCAGCTCTCCATTTATCAGGTGCCATCTTGGGAAGGTGGTGGGAAGGTAGATACAGTTTAAGAATTAGTGAATATTTAACTAATAGAGATTTTTATAAAAAATCTAAAGCGATTAATTAAACCAAAGGAAGCTGAAATACTACAAATTAACAACTTGATGTCTCTGTACTGCGATGGGGATGAGATTCCTTAGAAAGAAGCAATCAATCACAGAAAATAAAAAGCTACAGTTTCTTGAATATCTGTATGGAGTGGATGTGAAGCGCTACCACACCAACAAAGGACATGTCCAGATATCTTTCCCCAGGTAGCACTTTTTATCATATTCATTTTTTTAGCAGCAAGTTTTTAAATTATGAAATATAACATATACATAAGCAATAAATTTCAAAGTACATCATAACAAGTAGTTATAGAATAGATTTCAGAGTTTCCACAATTTTAGGTTTTTACTTCTAGCTGCAACACTGGAGAGTAAAAGAAATATTGATATAATGATTTGGCAGTCATATTTATTTGTTGAATCCTATCTTCTTTTGTTATAACGCCTCCTGCTCCTTTGATCTTTCTCCCAATCTTTAGGGGTATTTGGACTATGCTCATTCTAACTTTTTCATGTTGGAAAGGGCTGTTGATAATATGGGATAGGGGGATGGAACTACCTGATGTTCTGGAGAGATTGGCCCATCTGGGTTTCAGGACCTGCCTGGCCTAGGAACCCATCTGGAGTTTCTGGAAAGTAATCACAGTGCATGGAACTTTTGCAGGATCTCAGATAGAGTGCTAGGTGTTCTTTATGGTGGTAGGAATGGTTTTGGTTGGGGTTTGGCAAACCATAGTAAATAGTAATATCTGGCTGAAGCTTGTGTAAGAATAGCCTCCAGAATAGCTGCTCAACTCTATTTGAACTCTCTCAGCCAGTATTACCTTATTAGTTACAATCCTTTTCCCCATTTGGTCAGGCAGACATTATTAATCCCATGTTGACAGGGACAGGCTCATCCCTGGGATTCAAATCCCATGTTGCCAGGGAGACTTTCACCCCTGGATGTCATGTATCATGTAGCAGGCAGGGTAATGGTTTTACTTGCAGAACTGGGCTTAGAGAGAGAGGCCACATCTGAGTAACAAAAGAGATCCTCTGGAAGTAACTCTCAGGCATAACTATAGGTAGGCTTAGCTTCTCTGCTACATAAATAAGCTTCACGAGAGCAAGCCACAAGATCAAGGGCTTAGCCTTTTGACTTGGGAGTCCCCAATATTTGAGACAATATCAGAGATTTGATGGTAAAGCATAATAGTTTCATATTTTTCCTTCTGTTCCTCAAGGAACTTTGCCAATACTATTTATCTGTTCAATATACTCCTGAATGTATCCAGGCATTACATTAAGCTGTACAGAATTGTATGTCCTCATTCCCATCCTAGGCTCCATGTGTTTGGGTCGTATAAATGATCTATCCAGAAAGGTTGCGTTAGATTTTGTGCTACAGAAAATTGAGGTTTTGTTATCAGATTCATTTTTAAGATTATTTATTGAATATCTCTTTAGTAGCCTGTAAACCTGATAAGGGCAGGTGTGGCAGTTCAAAAGCATGGCCACAAATTCTTTAATACTTCTCTCATGGAGAAGTAGGATTTACGTTTTCTCCTCTTGAATCTAGGTTGGCTTGTGACTCACTTCAGTCAACAGAGCATGGTGGAACTTCTGAGGCTAAGTCAGCACAGGCCATGCAGCTTCTTCTTTGTGCAATGGGACACTGGAATCTTGACTCACATGTAAGGAGTCCAGACTTCTTGAGACCACCATGCTCTGAGGAAGCTCAAGCAACATGGAGGGGGCCTTGAATGGCAGTTCAGTCAAGAGCCTGATTTTCCAAGTCATACCAGCTCAGGTACCACACATATGGCTGAAGATACCTCCAGGTGACCCAAGTTTCCTGCAGTTTGAGTCACTCATGGTTCTTCAACACTTCCCAACCAAGATCTCAGACAATGGGGAGCAGAGAAAAGTCACCCTCCCTTAGTCCTATCCAAATTCTTGACACACAGAACTCAGGAGTGTAATAAAATGGATACTGCTTTATACCTTGACGTTTTAGGGTAATTTGTTCTACAGCAATAGATAACAGAACAACAGGGAAAGGGGTGAAATTACTACTGTGGTCTCTAGCTCAGAAGTTAACTGGCACAAACTGCCAAAGTGTAAATGGGAATTTAAGTCAGTTAACTTTCACCTGAACATCAAAAAGCCTGAACTATTCTACTAATTGGGGTCCATTCTTGCTTAGATGGCACGCTTACTGTGAATACCTTTATCAAATTAAAGTAAATACACCACAATTCTACATTATGGAAGAATTTCTGATTAACTTATTGGAAGACTGATTTTCTTTATTACTACAAATACATGGAGAGTTCTGGCTTTTACTCTGGCAGGTAAAGAACTTAGAAGTCATCTTTCCTGTTATCACAACAAGAAAAATATTAAACAAACTGAAAACCAACAACATTTCTTAGATCCCTCAGAGAACTGAGGTCTAGGGCAAACCAAATCTGGTACAACAGGTGAATACAGAGAATATTTACCTGAAGTAAAAACAGTTAAGCAGTAACTTGTGAAATGCTGGAGGCTAAGTGTGGTCTAGATTGAGAGTTAAAAATTTCTGTGAGTGCAGTTTAAGAGGAGCCCTGACAGATTCATGGCTTTTACCTCCAGGAACCCAACTATGTTCTCATGATGAAGATTAGAGAAAAATCTGATTTTGGCCAGGAAGGGGGGGAAAAGTAACCAGTTTGAAATAATGTATTCCCCACCATGATGGCCAACCAAGAAAGGGAAAACATATCACCAGAGCCTAATCCAAATTATGGGAAGGGAAAATACCCAACTGTAGTGCTCCCCATGCCCCCCAGCCTTCCTAAGAAAAGGGCTGGGAAGCACTTCTGACGGTCATGGCCTAGGAGCACAGACTCACTAAAAAGACTGAAATGTAATCATAAAATTATAGCATGTTTCCTGTCCCATACCTATCACCATGTAAATAAGGCTCCTGTAAAATAAGAGTGGTGGACAGCAGAAAGAATTACAAGGCTCAGATTCTATTTAAAGAGGGGTTCCTAGGGAAACCCAAAGACAACAGGGGAGAGGGAAACAAGAGTTCCAGAGGAAATTAAAGTTTCCAACATCTACAGTTACAGAAAACAGAGTACACAGCCCAAATCCTAGCCAGGTAGACCTACAACCTCACACTAAAGGCCTACTTACCTCAGGTCCTATAACCCAATGCATCATGTCTGGCTATCAGCAGAAAAATACGGGGCATCTAAAAAGGCAAGGGAAAGTGCAGTCTGAAGAGACAAAGCAAGTATTAGAACCAGACTCAGAACTGGCTGTTATTTTGGAGTTATCAGACTGGGAATTTAGAGTAACTATGATTAATATGTTGAGGGCTCTAAGGAAAAAGTGGACAATATGCAAGAGATGAATAATGTAAGCAGAGAGATGGAAACTCTTAAGAAAAGATGAAAAGGAAATTTTAGAAATAAAAAACATTGTAACAGAAATGAAGAATGCCTTTGATGGGTTCCTCAGTGGTTTGGACATGGTTGAGGAAAGAGTCAGTGAGGCTGAAGATGTCAGTAGAAACTTTCCAAACTGAAATGGATGAACCTTAAAGACATGCTGAGTGAAATAAGCCAAACACAAATGGACAAACATTGTATGATCTCACTGATATGAAATGATTAGAATAAGCAAACTCACAGAGTCAGACTCTAGAGTATAGATTACCAGGGGCTGGGGTGGGGGTGGGAATAAGGAATTAAGGCTTAAAATGTAGAGTTTCTATTTTGGACTTTGGAAAGTTTTGGTGATGGACGGTGGGGATAGCAGCTCAACAGGGTAGATATAACTAACAGTACTGAATTATGTATTTCAACATAGTTAAAAGGGGAAATGTTTGGTTGTATTATGTTACTAGAATAAAAGTTTTAAAAACAACAACATAAAACTATAAAACACAAACTGTAAACCCTAATGTAAACCATGGACTATAGTTGATAGTATAATTATAATAATACTGTTTCATCGATTGTTACAAAGCTACTACACTAAAGCAAAATGTTAGTGATAAGGGAAACTCTGTGTGTGTGGTTGCTATGGGAACCTTGTGTTTTCTGAATGATTCTTTTTGTAAACCTACAACTTCTGTATATAAAAAGAAGTGTAACTGATATGTAATTGACAGAAAGGAGAGAAAATAGAATCATGTAAGTTTCTTAATTAAAATCCAAAAAGACAAAAAATATGGAAATATGAAAAAAAAGAACAACTGCAACAATAGAAAACCATCACAAACCTGGCACATATTAATCCAATGATATTAATGATCATTTTAAACGTGCATCATCTAAACACACCAATTAAAATACACAGGTTGTCAAACTGTGTAAAAAAATTAAAATCAAGACTCAATCACGTGCTGTTTACAAGAAACCCACTTCTTACATAAAAACAAAGATAGATGAAAAGGACTGAGAACGTTATACCATGATAACACTAACCAAAAGAAAGTAGAGTATTTATATTAATTTCAGGTGAAACAGACTTCAGAGCAAGGAACATTATCAGGGATAAAGAGAGGCATTACAAAATGATAAAGTAAATTTTCCCAGAACACATAACAATCAGTAATGTGTAGGCACATAACAACAGTGCATCAAAATACATGAGGCAAAAAAACTGAAAGAATTCAAGGAGAAACAGACAAATTCACTATTACATTAAAAATTCCAACACCCTTTAACAGCAATTAACCAATTCAGCAGACAGAAAACCAATAAGGATATATTTGAACTGAATAGTGCCACTGATTTACAGGATTTAATTGATATTTAATGAGTTCTTCATTTAAAAACAGCAGAATACGCATTCTTCTCAAGCCCACATTCTGGACCATGAAACACACCTTAACAAATTAAAAATAATGGAGGGCGGGCCGCGGTGGCTCAGCGGGCAAGAGTGCTTGCCTGCCATGCCGGAGGACCCGGGTTCGATTCCCGGCCCCAGCCCATGTAAAAACAAACAAACAAAACAAAATATAATAAAACAAGAAAATGTTTAAAGATGTTTCCCTTTCTTCCTCCCTTCCTTCCTTCTATCCTTCCTTCCTTCTCTCTGTCTTTCCTTCCCTTCCTCCCTCTCTCTTAAAAAAAAAAAAAAAAAAAAAAAATAATGGAAATCACACAAAGTATGCTTTCAGATCACAATGGAATTAAACCAGAAATCATTAAAAAATCATTTGGAGATTAAACAACACATTTCTAAATAACATGTGTCAAAGAAGAAATCTCGAGAGAAATTAAAAATCATTTTGAAACATTTTGAAAATGAAAATAAAACTTCTCAAAATTTACAAGATACATTAGAACAGTGGTTAGAGGGGAATTTGTTGCATTGAACACACGTATTAGAAAAGAAGAAAATCTAAAATCAAGTACCTAAGCTTCCATGTTAGTAAACCTGAGGAAAAAAAGTAACATAAGCCTAAAGCAAGCAGAAGAAAAGAAATAATAAAAAATTAGAGTGGAAATCAATGAAAATGTAAACAGGACATCAGTAGAGAAAATTTTTGAAAACAAAAGCTGGTTCTTTGAACAGATTAATAAAATTGATAGATCTCTAGCCAGAATAACCAGGAAAAAATGAAAGAAGATACATATTACTAATGCCAAAAATGAACGAATGTCAGACCATCACTGCTTATCCCATAGACATTAGGAGAAGAATAAAGAAATCAATTCCTTTAAGGACACAAACTGCCAGAACTCACACAAAGAGAAATAGATAAACTGAATAGGTGTATATCTATTAAAGAAATTGAATCAATAATTAATGACCTTCCAAAAAAGAAAACATCAGACACAGATGGTTTCACTGGTGAATGATATTAAGGAGGAAAATGGTATTATTTTTTACAATCTCCTCCAGAAAACAGAAGAAGAGGGGACAATTCCTAACTCATTCTACAGGGCCACCAAAACCAAAGACTCTACAAGAAAAGAAAATGATAGACCAATATTTCTCATGAACATAGATGCAAAAACCATCAAGAAAATATTGATTCCAACAATGTATAAAAATAATTATACACCACGACCAAGTGGGATATATTCCAGTTATACAAGGCTGGTTGACCATTTCAAAATTAACTCATGTAATCTGTCAGAATGTGGACTGCTGGTGTACTGGGAAGAGGAGAGGCCCCGGGCGAGAGGACAGATGTGGGAGCTGCAGGAAACAACGCTGGTGGGTAGGATGGGAAGAGGCACCGGGTTTCAGAGGGACAATGCAACGAGAAGCAGAAAGCGCAGCGTGCAGGGGATGGCAGGCCCCATCCAGTCCTATCAGTGACTCCACAATCACAGGTGAGAGCATTTTAAGCTCACTCCCAAGAAAAGTTTTCTGCAACTGCTTTTGAAATCCCCGTGAGATTGGAGATTGCAGTGTCCAGAGGGATTTGATAAGCTAGGAGCACAACTTTTCCTTTCCCCACTAAACTGGGGATACCCTGGTAAACAAGCCTGCAGTCCCCAGAGGGGTATAAAGTATTTGTTCATGGGAACCTGCCTCTGCCCCCTGTTGAAGTCCACTGTTCTTGTGCTAAGCCAATGTCTTAGGCAGCACAGAGCGCCCTGATGGAGGCACCTCCTCAGCCTACTTTCTCCAGTCTGCTGCTGTGGAGGAAAGTCATTCCCTTGGTAGGAAAGGGCATCCCACAGCATTAGGAACTCTCTCTGCTCACTCTGGCTCCAGGCACAACATTTCCACTTCAGGTGGAGCAGGCATGTACAGCTTGTCAGCCTTTTAAAGGGAATGTCTATTCAATTGACCTGTCTTCCTTGCTGGGTCTCTGGCAGGCAAGTACTCTAACTGCTGAGCCACCGTGGCCCACCCTCGGGTAGCTTTTTTTTTTCTACCATGAGAGAGGTTGGTGAAGAAATTTCCAAAGCTTTTGCTCCAAGGAGACCCGGGTTCGATTCCTGATGCCTGCCCATGCAAAAGAAAAAAGAAAAAGAAAAAGAAAAAGAAACGAAAAAACTGCCTGAAGTCAAATTTAAACTTCCTTCTCCTGACCTTTTCAGTGTAACTGTATGCAGACATATCCATTTGAAACAGCATTTTATGCATGAAAATAAGATTTTTCTGATTGTACAGTAATATTGAATAATAACTAATGTTTATCAACCTCCGGCCATGTGCCTAAGTCCTTATTTAATTCTTACAATGTCCTTATGGGATGGATGCAGTTATAATCCCCATTTTACAGATGAAGAAACTGGCTCAGAGAGGGTAAGCAGGAACTGAGAGTTCATCAACAAGAAACTTGCCCTACAAGAATTACTAAAGGGTATTCTGCAGATCGAAAGGAAAAAAAAAAACAGGAGAGAGTGGCTCAGAGTAGAGTGAAGAAATGAAGATCATTACTAAAGATAACTAAAATGATTAATACAAAAATCCAATAATACTATATCCTCAATATACAACTTCACTCTTTAATTCATATAAGAATCAGCATATAATTGAACAAGAAAAAAAGGCATATTTTCTAATAATGGACATGAAAATATAAAGTGGTAAAGTGGGACAGAAACTGCATAAAGAGGGAAACGGAAGGATACTGGAGCTATGCTATTGAAGCTAGGTTGGTATCTTTTTATAAAGCCCAGGGTAACCACAAAGAAAGTACTTTAAAAACATGCAGAAAAAGAAATGAGAAGGGAATCGGCCTGATGCATCACAAAAGATCAACTCTACAGAAAAGAAGGTTGCAATCAAAGAAAAGAGACACAAAAATACATTTTCTTTTTGTAAAAAACACAAGATGAAATGGCTGATATAAATACTGCCTTTACAGTAATAACACTGAATGTTAATGGATTAAACTGACCAATCAAAAGACACAGATTGCCATAATAGATTTAAAAAGCATGATGCAATGATATGCTGTTTACAAGAGACTCACCTTAGACTCAAAGAAACAAATAGGTGGAAAGTGAAAGGATGGGAAATGACATCCCATGCAAATATAACAAAAAATGAGCTGGGGTAGCTATTCTAATAACAGACAAAGTAGACTTTAAGCCAAAACTGTAATAAGAGACAAAGAAGGACACTATATATTAATAAAAGAGGCAATCAACCAAGAAGAAATAACAATCATAAATATTTATACATGTAACCATGGTGCCCAATATACATGAGCCAAACAAAGGCAAAACTTAAGGAAGAAATAGACTCTTCTGCAATAATAATTAGAGACGTCAATACATCACTCTCATCAATAGATAGAACATCTAGATAAGAGATAAACAGGGAAACAGAGAACTTGAATAATATTGTTGTGGTGTGGGGCTTGCCTTGCCGGACCGCACTGGGGTCTCGTCCTCGGATGCGGTTCGGCTGGAGAGCGGCGTCAGCCGAAACCACGGGGCTCGAAGGTCTGGAGGGCGCACGAGCACAATAAACCGAGAGCAAGAATATTTGCAGCAGTTTATTGCAGGGGTGGGTCCCCGAACCTAGCTGGCTGGCAAGGCTTACAGGCTAGGCTCCCAAGAGCGGGAACACAGAGAATATATAGGGTTGGTGAAGGGGAGGTAACATAGGCGGGGAAACTTTGACGGACGGCTAGTATGGAGTATGTGGATTGGTTAAGAGGGCGTGTACATGGTCCAATGAAAAGGAGGTGAAAGGGTGGGGTGATATATGCTCAGGAGTTGCTAGGCAGAGGGTCAGATTAGTAGGGCTTGCAAGATCGGGAGATGTTTGGACATGTCAAGGCATGTCAAGGCAAATAAGAGGAGGCAGTTTTTGAATATATGCAGCAAATATAAATGAACTAGACCTGACAGACACATACAGAACATTGCACCCCAAAACAGCATACATTTTTGACAAGTGTCCATGGAACATTTTCCAGGGTCAGAACACATGTTGGGTCACAAAACAAGTCTCAATATATTTACAAAGATTAAAATCATATAAAGCATCTTCTCTGGCCATAATGTAATGAAGCTGGAGATTAACTATAGGCAGAAAACTGGGAAATCAACAAATATCAAAGTTAAATAACACTCTCTTAAACAATCAGTGTGTCAAAGAAGAAACTGCAGGGGAAATCATTGAATATCTTGAGATGAATGAAAATTAGAATAATACAACCTATCAAAATTTATGAGATGCAGGGAAGGCAGTGCTAAGACAGATATTTATAGCAGTAAATATTTACATTAAAAAAGAAGAACTTCGATTAAAAATCGAAGACCTAACTGCACACCTGGAGGAACCAGAGAAAGAACAGAAAGCTAACCCAAAAGGAAAGAAATAACAAAGATTAAGGCAGAAATAAATGAATTAGAGAATTAAAGAACAATAGAAAGAATGAACAAAACCAGAAGTTAGTTCTTTAGAAAGATCAACAAATTGACAAATCCTTAGTTAAACTGACAAAGAAAAAAAAGAGAGAGTGAAAACATACAAATACAATCTGATATGAGAGGGGAAACATTACTACTGACCTCATAGTAAGAAAAAAAGGATCATAAGAGGATATGATGAACAACTGTATGCCAAAAATTAAATATCCTAGATAAAACTGTCAAATTCCTAGAAACACATGATGAACCTACATCTACTCTAGATGAAATAGAAGACCTCAACAGATCAATTCCAAGCAAAGAGACTGAATCAGTCATTAAAAACCTCCCAACAAAGAAAAGCCCAGGACTAGATGGCTTCACAGGTGAATTCTACCAATCATTCCAGGAAGAATTAATACCAATCCTGCTCAAAATCTTCCAAAAACTTGAAGAGGAGGGAATACTACTTAACTCATTCTATTAAGCCAACATCACCCTAATGCCAAAGTCAGATAAAGATATCATAAGAAAATAAAATTACAGACCGATTTTTTACAAATGCAAATGCAAAAACCCTCAACAAAATTCTTGAAAATGAAATTTAACAGAACATCAAAAGAATAATAAACCATGATTAAAAGGTTTTATCCCAGATATGCAAGTGGCTCAACACAAGAAAATCAATTAGTATGATATACCACATCAACAAAATGAAGGGGGAAAAAAACCCCACATGATCATTTCAATTGACGTAGAAAAGGCATTTGGCAAAAATCAGCATATCTTTCTTGATAAAAAATACTTAGAAAAAATAAGAATAGAAGGAAACTTTGTCAACATTAGAAAGGGCATATATAAAAACACTACAGCTAGCATCATACTCAATGGTGAAAGACTGAGAGTTTTTCCTATAAGACCTAGAACAAGATAAGGATGCCCATTGCAACCACTGTTATTCAACATTGGGCAGGAAGTTCTAGCCAGAGCAATTAGGCAAGAAAAATAAACAAAAGGCATCCAAAATTGGAAAGGAAGAAGTAAAACTAACTATTTGTAGATGACATGGTCCTATATAGAGGAAGTCCTGAAAAAATGACAACAAAGCTACTAGAGCTAGTAAAATAATTCAGCAAAGTGGTGGGAAATAAAATCAATATTCAAATATCAGTAGTGTTTCTATACACTAGTAATGAGCAATCTGTGGAAGAAATCAAGAAAAAATCCATTTAAAATAGCAACTAAAAGAATCAAATATCTAAGAATAAATTTCACCAAGGTTATAAGGGACCTGTATACAAAAAAGTACAAAACATTGCTAAAAGAAATAAGGGAAGACCTAAATAGATGGAAGGGCATACCATGTTCATAGATTGGAAGACTAAATATAGTTAAGATGTCAATTCTACTCAAATTGATTTACAGACTCAATGCAATTTCAATCAAAATCCCAACATCCAATGCAAATGTTGTAAAAATGATCATGATGATGAATACACAACCATGCATTGACATTCTGAACCTTGATTGTATGCTTTAGATGGATGTATGGAGCATGAAGATATCTCAATAAAAATATTTTTTAAAAGATTCCAACATTTTATTTTGCAGAAATGGAAAAGCCAATTATCAAATCTATTTGGAAGGGTAAGAATGCCCTAATAGTCCATTGCATTTTGAAAAAGAACCAAGTTGGAGGACTCACGCTTCCTGACTCTAAAACATATCACAAAGCTACAGTGGTCAAAACAGCATGGTATAGGCACAAGGATAGATATCTCAGCCAATGGATTTGATTTGAAAGCTCAGAAACAGATGCCTAAACTTATGGCCAAGCAGTTTCTGATAAGTCTTCCAAGTCTACTCAATTGGGAAAGAATAGTCTCTTCAACAAATGGTGCTGAAAAACTGATATCTGTATACAAAAATTAACTTAAAATGGATCAAAGACCTGAATATAAGAGCCAGGACTATAAAACTAGAGGAAAATCTAGGGAAGCATCTTCAGGATCTTGTGCTAGTCAATAGTTTCTTAGACTTTACATATAATGTACCAGTAATGAAAAGACATTTGCACTCTGATGCTCATAGTGGCATTATTCACAATTGTCAAAGGATGGAAACAGCCCAAGTGCCCATCAAATGATGAATGGATAAAAAAAATGCATTATATACATAAGATGGAATATTATTCAACTGTAAGAATGAATGAAGTTCTGATGCATGTGACAACATGGATGAATTTTGAGGACACTATGTTAAGTGAAATAGCCAGGCACAAAAAGAAAAGTATTGTATGATCTCAATTGATATGAACTAATTACAGTAAGCAAACTCATACAGTTTGAATTTAGAACATAGGTTACGAGGAGATAGCTTGGGAGTAGAGAATGGGGAACTGATGTTTAATTTGTATAGAATTTCAATTTAGGTTGATTGTAAAGATATGGAAATAGATGGTGGTGATGGTAGCACATATAGTGAGTGTAATTAATAGTGTCAAATTATGTATGTGAATGTGGTTGAAAGCGGAAGTTTGGGCCATGTATGTTACTACAATACAAGCTAGAGGATAAAATACGGGACTGTGTAACACAATGAATCCTGTTGTGGATGATGATCTGGGGTTAATAGTACAAGTACATATTCTCACATGAATTATAACAAATGTATGACACTAATACAAGGTGTTAATAATAGGCTATAGGGGAAAATACATTCAATGTAAACTATGGACTATATTAATAGCACTATTTTATTATTCTCTTATCAATTATAACAAAAGTACATGAATGCAAAGTGTCAAAAATAGTGAGTTATATAAGAACATTGTATTTTTTACATAACTTTTCTATTAGAGAAACCTACAACTTCTTTAATAAAAAATTTTTTAAACATTATGCTAAGTGAAAGAAACCAGATAGAAAGTACTTCATATTGCATTATTCCATTTATATAAAATATAAATACAAATAAATCTATAGAGACAGAAATAGATTAGTGGTTAAGTAGGGCTGGGGGAAGATAGAGGGATTTAGAAGTTACTGCTGAGAGGTTTAGGGTTTTTCTTTCTGGTGTAATAAAAATATTCCAAAATTGATTGTGGTGATGAATACACAACTGTGAATAAACTAAAAGACATTCATTGTATACTTGGTTGGATTGTATGGTATGTGAATATATCTCAATAAAACTGCTTTTAAAAAGAAAAAAAATGTGTTTATGCTTGTTTGCTTAAATAAAATTTATATTCAGTGAAATGCACAAATCCTTAGGCATATACTTCAATGGGCTTTGACAAATATATATACCTATCAAGTTATAGGTTATTATCATCAATGAAGAAAGTTCTCTTATACTTCCTCCTGGCCAATCCCCCCCTCACCCTCAGGTATCCACTATTCTGATTTTTTTAACCAGGTATTAATTTCCTAATATTCTTTTTATTGGTTGCATAATATTCCATTACGTGGATGTACCATAGTTAAAGCAATTTCCTATAGTTAGACATTTAGGTTGTCCCTAGTCTTTCACTGCTCTGAGATAATGTTTATATGGGTATCTTTGTAACCCACCGAGTATTTACCTATAATTGTTTTGGGGGAATAGAGTCCTTGGAAGAGAATTTCCTGGGTCAAAGGAGATGCACATTTTTAAATCTTTCTGATATACTGTCTAGTTGCTCTCCTAAAGTAGGTTCAGTTGATCCTCTCACCAGAGATGAGTAAGGGCACCCCCAGCTGGCTTTGTGCCTTGGCTTTATCGCAGCTGCTGAATGAGCACTCATGGTAAGTGGTTCAAAGGAGCTTAGGATGCTTGGAGGATGGGCAAGGGTTGCAAATATTTGCAAAATGCAACATTTAACAAAAAAAAGAGAAGGGATGTGGTATGCTCCTATGACCTGTTAGGATAATGACCTCTCTGGAGATTTTATAATAGCACAATGGAAAAATGGGTTGATTTATGGTGCAGAATTATGGGAAAGGAGAAAGGAAACAATATTTATTTATGAAAATGAAAGAAATAATGAATTCTTGACACCATAATGGAGTAGATACTCCCAAACCACTTTCATGAGAAAGATACTCTAGTCTTTTAATTACCCATTAATTTTTTTGAAGAGTTTGAGCTTCTCTTTTAGAAAATCCAATGTCTATTTGACAGACTAGGTCTATCCATGATGTCATCGTAAGACTCAGTAACCCGTAAGATCCTCCAAGGCACTGCCAGCTTTTTATGCGTCTGGTGGCTGAATTATTCCCATTTTACAATGAGGATGCAGAAGCACAGGGTCTTTAGAACCTGCTCAGGCACATGCTGGGAGCGAGCGACACGAGTGAGAATGGAACTACCTTCCCTCACCAGGACACCTCCTTCCCACAGTACGTGTAGATGAAACTAAAATGGGCCCGACAAAGGTTTCACCCAGTTCTGGATCATTGCTTCTCTCCTCAGAGCTGACCTTTAAGAGGGCTTCCTTAACAGGGAATCTGCCCAGCTGGAATTCACAGACAGAAGTGAAGGGGGAGACATTCACACGTTATAATTATGGAGGCTTTCAGAGCCCTCAGGATAGGTTAAGTAGCCCACCCACTAACGCACTTGGAGTGATCCTCCTCTGTCCTGCAGATGAGACCCCTGGGAGGTGGAGAGGAGAGGCTGAAGCCCCACGTGGCCCCAGCAGCTGCCTGTCCTAGCTCATGCCTCACAGCCTGAGGCCAGACTTTCTTCCTTTCCTTGAAAGCTGAGAGGACGTACATGCTCCCATCTCTGGGGGCAGCCAGTCTGAAACATACACACACACACACACACACACACACACACACACACACACACACACACACACACACACACACACACACACACACAGACTTTTTAAAGGCCTGTTGCTTGTAAGAGGCTCCCTAGATGTGGGTGTCTAGGAATGGACCCCAGGCGGCCAGAGGAATTTGCTCTTTGATTATTCATCATGCCAATCACTCATATCTGCTTCAGACACTTGGTCTTCCACAACTTCTCCCGGGCCAATGTGAGGACACCCCCACTTGAAGCTGCTTGGGAGACTGGCATGAAAACCCAGTGTCTCCCCAGTTTCCTAACGGCCCCAGGCAGTGACAGCCTCTTGGAGTGCTCTGCTGGCAGCAGCTGCCTTGAGGTCCCACCATCCATCAGGCTCCCAGCGTGCATTGCAGTGCAGCGAAATCTCCTGGTGCTCTGCTGGGCTGTGGCATTTGGAAGTGATTTGGGACTCCAAAACACACAGATCATGGAAACTCTCAAGTGTTACTCTCTTTTCTTCTGGCCACCCACTTTCTGAGCTGAGCAAGTGGGATCTGGCCAAGCTGAGCAGAAGTGAAGCTGTCTGAACTCAAGAAAGATGGTAACCAACACGATGGGAGCAAGTGGGTCCCCTGTTGGATCCGATGCCTGGATGGGGTCCCCTCCTGGGGTCACGTCTGCCGGTTTGACATCCATTTTCCATCTTTATGTCAATATGCATCCTGACCCCTGTGATTGCCTGGTGCATCTCCTGCTTCTACAGAAATCGCCCCCAATTCCCAAGCCGGACATTGGTTTGATTTCCCAAACCAATGTCTTAGCCTAGACATCACACCTGCCCCATCTTCCCCTTTGCACAAGCTCAGGGATCCCTTGTAAACCTGTGGTCAGTGAGGCCTGTGTAATTCTCCCTGCTTCCAGCCACTGCCCTGCCTCCTGATTTTACTTCTCAAATCCAACCAGATGTACTTTCCCAATATGAGTTTCAACTGAACATCACCAACTGCAAGCCGAATGGCCAGGTGAGAAATTACTTTCTCTAATGATCCAGAAAAAGCCCTCTTTCTCAGTTTGCTATGAAGACTAAGTTTTTTAATTAATCATGCTTCCTTTCTGACTCCCGTCTCCTGGCAGTACCTTCTCTCCTTCCATGTCCATCTGCCTCCCTCCTTTTGTGGGCTGTGCCAACAGCACGGCAGGAAGAATTTCTGGAAGGAGGCCAAATTTGGCTTCAGATCATTTCTCTTCAACACACACTGGCCTCTGAAAACCAGATTCTGTTTGTCATTTGGTTTGCTCTCCTAGCATCGTGTCATTTCAATGGTAAAGCTGGATGGATTTTAAGCTTGCCTGGTAGAGTAACGCACAAGGTTTCCATAAGCACATTAATCTTAAAAGAAAAACTGTCAGATGCAAACAATACCCATATGACTGACGTTGTAAAGACACACCAACTCTTAACATCCATTCCCAAAGAATATTATCTTACGGGGGCCTTGTGCTGCCTTTGGCTGTCCTCAACCTTGTACCTGTTTTGCAGCATTTTGTAGCACCTAAAAAAACTTGCTATCCACAACAAAAGGCCATGGATTACTGGCACATTTGCTCATTTGCCAAATCCAAATAATAGACTCAGTCACATGGCAGTGCAAATAAGGACATGAATACAAGAAATGTGTAATTTCATTAGTTTTTTTGCAAAATGTAATATAAGCAGTTCTTATGAAAGCCAAATTGGAAAATCATTAAGCCCCAAGAAAAGGGACTTTGGCTTCCACGAAACACTAAACACTCATTAGCAGATGAGACATCCTGCCCAAACTCTGCCCCGTCTCCCTCTGTCCCATGGAAGTGCTCCTAGCTCAAAAGTAGATCTGCGGGAGGCATTTTCCCATTTTGTTCCAAAGTTAGCAAAATGTGTGGTATGCATTAAATATCTGATATTGCTGTAAACGTCATTTGGGAGTTTGCCAGGCCACAATCAAGAACAAGCTAGTAGCTTGTTTTAATTTAATGGTGTTGAAGTGTTCCACTGTAATTAAGCATCTGAAAATTAAATAGAAACAGTCATTAGGCTTAGCAATACAAAACCACCAGACCAAAGAATATAAATTATTTCAGATATAGGCCACTGAAAAGCTTTATAGGGTCTGAGAGGGGGGTTCTTCAAAGGGAGCTTGAAGCAATCACTAGCGTTTGGGGCCATCTGAATTAATGAACGCAGACAGTTAATCTGCAGGGATTGAGGTTGTCACCAGTGCAGCCTGAGTAGGTTAATTGCAGCAATATATAGTTAGAAATCCCTGGACAAGATTATGTCTGGCCCAGGTGCTATGTCCATACTGTATTCGGACAACGTCGGTATGAATCTTAATCCAAAATGGAGCTGCATAAAAGATAAAGGAGGCTCTCAGATGTTTAACATTTACGGTCATGACTCAATTAGTGACGTGGCTCTCCTCCTGCAGCAATCTGTTAAGGCACTCGTGGTTGCTCATGAGTTCCGAATCCTTGCAAGCTGAGAAAGGAGCAATATTTGGCCCAATTTGAGAAAGAACAAGTACATGTCTTTCTTTTAATGCTAAAACTCACCTCTCATGGAAGGGAAAGATCTATCAGGCATTCAATCAGGCAAGATGATCATTTGTCCTCCAGATCACTCTCCAATGCTTAGGGAGATATTGCACATAAACTTCGGGGTCACTTTCTAGGGATAAAGTACTCTCATAATACAATATTATATATTTTTAGACCTAAAAATGACCCATTACTTTTAGCAGGCTGGGCAAATCTTGTTCTGCCCCTTCTACATGTAGACCAACCAGGGTCTGCGAAATTCAGGACTTTCCTTCAGTGAGTTGACACAGCTGCCATAAGAACCGAGGTCTTCTGACTCCAAGTTCAAGAATACTGAATTGACTCCTGATAGTAAACAGAATAAAACTTGTTGTGCTACGCTAAATGCTTTTTATTTGCCACTAAGTAGCTGGTTTCACAACAAATTTTTATTTATCCACTAGTTTGAGTAACGAAGACAGCAATTATTTTAGAGGTCTATTAGTTAAGCAATTTGAGAATCTGATGAAAACGAAGGATTCTCTCCCACAGAAAATATAGAGACACAATTTTCCGATCAATTTTAGGATATTTGTGGAGGTGCAGCCCATCCAGGGGGCCAGGACCTTGTATTAAGTAGTAATGGATGAATAATTGAAATCCTCAATTTATCCAAGGTCTTCACATTATAAATTACTTCCAAGAGTCTCCTCTACCAAATTTCTTTGAAAACAGCAAAATTTCCCAATTGCCTTTTTTTACCTCTCATCCCACTTGCCCCATCTTCTGATGGGGGTGCTGGTGAGCTGGGAAGCATCCAAAGATGGGAAACCAGAGGCAGAGTCTGGGAAGCCCATTGGTCAGAAAATTGGCTCTGGGAAATTCTGTGTGGGTTGCTTATTAAATCCTAGAGTGGGGGGTTGAAGCCTCCTGAATTGAGAACAGAGCATCTGACCCTAACGTTTCTGTCTCACAAATGGCATAGGGAATAAATGTGCACTCTGAAGTCAGATGCTAGGATTCAAATCCAAGATCATTCACATACTGGCCTGTGTGGCCAGGGACAAGCTTTCCTCTATGTCCCTCAGTTTTCTCATCTGTAAAATGGGGATAATGTAATGCTAGTTCAGCCTCCAAGGGCTTGTTGTATCAGTCAGGGTTCCCCAGAGAGATGGGACCAACAAGGGAGGGGAGGGAGAGGGAGAGTTAGAGGAAAGAAGGGACGGAGAGAGATTAATACAGGAATTGGCTCACACAATTGTGGGGGTTGGCAGGGTAGGCTGGAGGCTGAAAATTATCGTTAAGAGGGACACTGAAGTTTTATGTCCAAATTCCTTATGTTGGAACCTCAGGAAGGAGGTGTTTTAGTTTGTTAGGTTGCGCAAAGCAGATACCATGAAATGGGTTGCCTTTTTAACAATGGAAATTTATTATCTTACAGTTTGAAGCTGTGAGATTGTCCAAATCAAGGCATTACTTTCTTCCTAGAGATCAGCTGCCACTGATCCTTGGCTCCTCTGTCACATGGCACCATCTGCTGGTCTATCCCTTCTCTTATTTCGTTGCTTTCAACTTCTTGCTTCTGTGGCTTTCTCTCTCTATGTGTTTATCCTGTTTATAAAGGACCCCAGTAAAAGGATGAAGACCCATCTTTATTGAAATATAGCGCACCTTAACTGAAATAAGCTGATCAAAAGGTCATGCTTACGATGGATCTATACCCACAGGAGTGGATTAATTGTAAGAACATCCTTTTGGGGGGTACATACAGTTTCAAACCATCATAGAAGGGGAGGGCGTAGCCTTGAGGCAGAATTCCTTCTGATCCCTGAAACCCTCAGTTCTTGATCCTAAGACTTCCAACTGACTGGGTGAGACCTCCACCCATGTTATTAAAGATAAGCTCCTTTATTTAAGGTCAAACTGATTGAAGATGCTAATCTCCATCTATGAAATACCTCCATGAGACAACTAGACCAGTGTTTGACCAATTAACTGGATGCCATCACCTAGTCCAGTTGACACATAAAATTAACCATCAGAGGGCTGTTGTGAGATGATGCATGCAAATGTTAAATTAAAATAATGCCTGGTAGAAGGTACTTGGCAAGACTCAGATCTTGTTATCAAGACAAAGGAAAATCATATTGTTTGGGGCAATATGGCACCCAAGTGTGCAGCAGGAGGCAGTTGCTATAGTTTCTTCATATGATCCTTATGATGGCTTAACATCCCAGTTGGCATATTTCTCCTGCTTCTCTTGGTACAGGTACCCCCCAAATCCAGTCAGGTAGAGAATGTTTTATCAACAAAGGTCTTATTTCCTTTGGAAGCAACGACGCTGCTCCTTCTTAATCCTTTTGGCTGTTTATTTGCTCTGCGTCTATGACTGTCATAATCTTTCAGCATTTCCATGCCCTCCCCTCTCTTTCAGGGATTTCACTCTTGATTATGAACCTATCCTCACCTTTGTTGTTGAGCACTCAACAGAACTTCTATTTCTATGTACAGAAGCAATGAGCCCTCTGAGTAGTTTTTAAATTAAAAGCACTTCATCTTCATTAAAAAATTTACATTTTTCTTTTTAATAAAGGAAGCCTTTCTAACTGTTCTGAAATTTAGAGCTCCAACACTGCTTTCATGACTCTGTCAGCAGAATGCAATGCAGGTGACTCCTGGCTAAAATGTCAAAGAACTTTCTGACTTTTTTCAGTGATGGAGAGACTGTTGCAGAAAGAGATGCCTGGAAGGTCACTCTCTATTAGTTGGGTATAGGGGACACCCTGACTTGGATGGCTGCTTCTCAATGGGAGTCTTTATTTGGGACAGCACCAGAAGTGGAAGGACTCGGCCCTCCTTGTACTTCTGCAAGGGAATTCAAGGGCCGAGGAGGCTGGAGGTCATGATGACCACATTGCTCCAAGCTCCATGCCACGCTGTGGTATCTGATTTCACTATAGAGACTGTGCCTGGCCTATGGGCACTGAGAATAAGGTCCTGGTCTCCTTGCTGTTCAAAGTGACCCACAAAAAGATTGTGAGCCAAAATCAGGGAAATAAATGAAATGGAATGATCCATGCCCCGTTCCAGAGGAAAAAAATATATTCACAGGTAGAGCTGTTTTAGGCAAGATTATGATTGTATTAGTTAATGAGCTGTCAGAATGGGATACACAAGAACTGGAACAGCTTTTAAAAAGGGAACTTAATAAGTTACAAATTTATAGTTCTACACCTACAAAAATGTCCAAACTAAGGCATTTAGGGAAAGACATTTTAACTCAAGGAAGGTCAACAGGTCAGGAATACCTCTGTTGGCTGGGTAATCAAGTGGCTGGTATCTGCTGGTCCCTTGTTCCTGGGATCTGCTGCTTTCAGCCTCTGTTCCTGTGGGGGTTCCTCATTTTGCATCTCCAGGACTGGCTTTTATCTCTTGGCTTCCCTTGGCTCTCTCTAGGTTCTGGCTTGCTTAACATTTCATTGTGACATCTGCTGGACTCCAAGCATCTCCAAACATCTGTGTTTCTAAGTGTTGGTACTGTGGCTTCTGTCATTTCGGGAGGTTCTGCTCTGAAGTTTTTGTTGGTTCTGTCATTCCCGACTCTCTCCAAAATGTTTTCTCTTTAATGTTTGCTAAAGAAGTCCAGTAAACAAATCAAGACCCACATGGAATGGGTGCAGTCATATCTCCATGTAATCAAAAGATCACACTCACAATTGGGGGTGTCACATCTCCGTGGAGATAACCTAATCAAAAGTTACTGCCCTACAGTATCGAATAAGTATGAAAAGAAACAGCTCCTCCACAAGATTGTGTCAGGATTAGAACATGACTTTTCCAGGGTACATAATATTTTCAAACAAGCACAATAAATATCACTAGATTATCACTATCAATAGTGGGCAGACTTCCCTTTAAAATACCAGGCTATCACCCATCCTCAGCTTCATTCTAATAAAGTCTGGCAGCTCTAAACATGTTAAGCTTCCCTGAAAATTCTAAATATCTTATTTTGTATCAGCTTTAAAACATGGCTCTAGAGCAGGCAATGATGGCACAGTGGCAGAGTTTCACCTGCCATGCCAGAGACCCAGGTTCGATTCCCGGTGCCTGATCATTAAAAAAATAATAATAATAATAAGGCTCTATATCTGTAAGGCCAACAAATAAATAAGGTGATCACTAAAGGATGATGATACAATGCTCCAGGGACAGTATAGAACATAATTATATGGTTGAACATTAAAATGTGGGGAAAATATGATGAGTTAAACAGTTCTCCATCTGAAGAGAAAGAAGACCAGTTCATTAAGAAAGACTGGGGGTGGATGGTGGGTGTGTGGGTGTAGAGGTCCTAAAAATTTCTCCCCAAGGATATCACGTCAGGGTCGAGGATGGACAAGGTTTTTAGTGTCCTCCATGCTGATTTGTTGATAAAATCAAGTCTAGAGAACTGTGTTTCATATTACTTATAAAGGCTTAGCTTTGAAATTTAGCTCCATGTATTATAAGTGAACAGGAATTGTAGATCTAGAAATTATAGAGGAGCAGGAAGTTCTCATTTAGGGAGAAAAACAGAAAAACCAAATCCAGTCTCTCTTTAGAGAGCTGCTTGTGGTCAACAATGTTTGGGAACAAAACCATGAAAGTCTGAGGGCCCATTTTAAGTTGCCTATATAAGTATTTTATTTTCTTGTGTTCCAGATGCTTCAGGGGAGTTGGTTGTCACAATGATGAAGCTCTTGCTACCGCCACTTCCCAGGCTCCTGTTGGGGGAAAGGAGCTAGGGGCTGAAGACAGGTTTGAGAGAGCCACTAATGACAGTATTTGCAATGAAACAGCAAGAATGCCAACTTTTAGCAAACTGCCATCATCTCATCAGACTCACATGATGATCCAACCCACCTGGGAGCAGCCTTCAAACTGAGAGATATTTGGAAACCAAGCTCCGCCCCTCTTCAATGTGACTCCATGCGCAGGGAATTCGACAATCGCCTCCTGATGACTCTTTACTCAAGACTCAGGACCTACTTCCTGACCTTGAACAGCTTCTGAGTTAGTAGGCCTGGGAAGAAATCCAGATACCATTTCATCAGTAAATATGGATGTTAAGAGTTGGGCATTTAAAACACACATACACAAAAAGCTGAATATAGAATTGCCATGCGACCCAGCAATACCATTGCTAGGTATCTACTCAAAGGACTTAAGGGCAAAGACACAAACGGACATTTGCACACCAATGTTTATAGCAGCGTTATTTACAATTGCAAAGAGATGGAAACAGCCAAAATGTCCATCAACAGACGAGTGGCTAAACAAACTGTGGTATATACATACGATGGAATATTATGCAGCTTTAAGACAGAATAAACTTATGAAGCATGTAATAACATGGATGGACCTAGAGAACATTATGCTGAGTGAGTCTAGCCAAAAACTAAAGGACAAATACTGTATGTCCCACTGATGTGAACCGACATTCGAGAATAAACTTGGAATATGTCATTGGTAACAGAGTCCAGCAGGAGTTAGAAAAAGGGTAAGATAATGGGTAATTGGGGCTGAAGGGATACAGACTGTGCAACAGGACTAGATACAAAAACTCGGAAATGGACAGCACAATAATACCTAATTGTAAAGTAATCATGTTAAAACACTGAATGAAGCTGCATCTGAGCTATAGGTTTTTTTTTTTTGTCTGTCTGTTTGATTGTTTGTCTTTTTTTTTCTTTTTCCTTTCCTTTTTTTTTTTTACTATTATTATTATTTTTTTCTCTATATTAACAGTCTATATCTTTTTCTGTTGTTTTGCTAGTTCTTTTCCTAAATCGATGCAAATGATGATCATGCATCTATGTGATGATGTTAAGAATTACTGATTGCATATGTAGAATGGAATGATTTCTAAATGTTGGGTTAATTTCTTTTTTTTTCTTTAATTAATAAAATATAAAATAAAAAAACACACACATACACACACACAACATCATTAAATAACTAAACAATTAGCAATAATTCTTATTAAGTTCTAATATCCTGTCAGTGTCCACATTTCCCTCATCATTCAATAAATGAGTTTTTGCAGCTGATTTGTTTGAATCAAGATTCAAACACGGTTAAATCATTCCACCAGTCAATGTACCTCTTAGGTCTCTTATTTATTCTAATTTTGTCTGCATGTACTATATCCTTTCTTCATTGCCATTTGTTTATTGAACGAATTGGGTCATTTGTATTATAAAATGTCTCACATTCTGCATGTGGCTAATTGTATCTCCAGTGAGGTCATTTGATAGCTGTCCTTTATCTTTTACTTTCTGTAAGCTGATGATTAGATCTAGAGTTTTGACCAGATTCAGGTTCAGTCTTTGGGTCTGGGGCTACCTGCTGCATTATACAGAGGCATGTCTATCATACAGAGGCATCATATAGACCCAAAGAGGGTCTGGAAGTTCCTCTTTTGTCAAGTTAAGATTGATCATTGGGCTCGGATGCTGTCAGACTTATCGATGGACTGGTTTTCATTAGGGCTCTACACAGAAAGGGGGAAACCACAGAAACACTTGCAGGCAATTTTTGAACTCTAAAGTGTGTTCCAGATATCGCCGGTATGTATAAAAAATAGAAGCCTCATATAGGGAAGGAAGATGAGAGGAAGCCAAAAATGTAGACAGCAGTATTAATTTTGAACATATAATCTAAGTGCTGAGCTAAATGTTTTGCATGCATGCAAGGTGCTTAGAGCAGAGCCTAGCATGTAACAGGATTAAATAATTAATGATATTGTTTTATTGCTACTTTAACCACCAGGCTCTGCTGCCTCCCCAAGGCAGCCTGGTAACCCAGGGACCTGGTGATCAGAACCTTGAAATGGGGACTTCACTTTCTGTGACAACAGTGAGCCTGGACTATTCATGGAAGAGGGCAAAGGCATTTCATAATAGGGATTGTGAAGCAGGGGGCAGGAAGCATGGAAGGTTCTAGATTGGAGACTAGTGTAGCCTAAGAGGCAATTTAGAAGGAAGCACTGGGCAGTTTATTCATCAGCAGGAGGAAAGGCATGAGTGGTAGGCTGGGTGGCTCAGAGGATAGGTTAGGAGGCTTTGGTGATGGCCAAGAGTCATGGCAGTTTTCGTCCAGAGCCACACCTCGTCCAGTCCACACCTCGTCCAGTTAGTGCTCTGGCATGGTGGATGCACGCGCACACCATATACTTGGGTTAACTCCAAGGGATCGCGGATTAAATGTAAAATATGAAACCGTGAAAGTACTAGATGGAAGCATGGGAGAAGTCTTTATATCACCACAAGGAGGCAAGCCTTTCTAACCATGATACTACATCCAAAAGCCATAAAACAAAAGACAGACAGGTCTGACTTGTAAGAGCCAGAACTTCTTTACCACAAGCAAAATCAAAAGACAAGTGAGAAAGTGGGAAAATAGATACTTGCCTTGGCTAGCAAAGATAAAGCACAAATCTCCCTAATATATGAAGGTTTCTTAGAAATTGAGAAAAGGGCCAACAATCCAATAGAAAAATGAGCAAAGACACTTCTCAGGAAAAGAACTATAACAGGCTACAAATGTGTGAAAAGACATTCAATCTCATTCCTAAAAACAGAAATGCAAAAAATTTAATTGTAGCAATATACCACCATATATGCCATAATGCATGCCATCAGATTGGCTGGAAAAAAAAACTGCTATACGTTGAGCAACATGGTACAACCCCCGGTGTAATCTGGCAATGTTTATCTCAGTTACAAATACACATAAATATTCCACAGGTGCCTACCTGCTGGCCCACCGAGGGAAGCCTGTGCAGCCTTATGCAACTGCAGAAGCGTTGTTGGTGATAGCCAATGACTGGCCAGTCTTCAAAAGCTGGGTAAACTCTGGGAGCTCTAGCACAGAGTGCTATGAAGCTGTTTAAAAGGAAAAGTTGCTGATATGGGGAGATCTCAGGATGAGTGAAAACCACAAGGCACAGAAAAGTATAGCTGGGGCTGTCATTTACGTAAGAAAGGAGAAACAATAAGACCATTTGCTCTTATTTGCATATATTTCTGTAAACAGATACACTAGAAATTGATAAAAGTTGGCCCCTGAATGGCTGGGGAGGGAGTAGGGTAGGACATCAGTAAGCAAAAGGCTTCTCAGACAGGACCTTTTAATACCTTTTGGGCATTTGTATCATGTGAGTGTATTGCCTATTTACGAAAAATAAAATTAAAAATAAAAAAAGGTGAATGATCCGTGGCTCCCATGGGGCGTAACTTTCTCTAGGGAGAGAAGGCCTGTCTTCAATGAAAGCCAGAGTGACAAAGACAAAGGGACACCACGGAGGAAGCATTCCAAGGAGGGGTTGTACAGTTTGGAGGGGTGGGAGGGATCTAAGAAAAGTGTCGCAGGCTGGGGGAAGCACTGGGGTCTTGGTTTCAGCAAGTGTTGACTGAGGAGAGGCTGACAGGCAGCAGGACCAGCAATGCGAAGGGTGGAGGTGTGAAATCTCAGGAGCATTTGGGGAGCAGCTGAGAGCACAGCATGCCCGGACTGCGGGTCCTGGATGGGTTTTGAATGGATAATTGAACTCATCAGAGCTGCGATTTTATTAATTCATTCAAGCATTTCCTTGAGGAAATCCAGAGGGGGCAGTATCCCAAGGAGTCAGATTTATAAGCAAGTAACCAGAAGTGATGTGCAGAGGGTGGTATGGAAGTCTGAACCTGGTAACAGAAACAGTTTCAATTCATTCATTTCAGAGGGAGACGGAGTTGTGGGGTGAGACTCTAGAACAGTCGAGACTCTTAAATAAAAGGCAGAAATGCTCCTCTAATGGATGGATGGTATGGCAAAAGTTTGTCATGGGCAGCAGGGGAGAAGACACTGCAGCAGGACTGACTCACACAGCAGGTGAGTCGAAACATCCAGAAAAGGCTGCCATGAACTGGAATTATTTGGGCTCCAGTGGGAAGGAAAAGCCAGGCAGCAGTGGAAACAGAGCAGTTGGACATGGGAACACTGGTGGTGAGAGGAGTATGAAGTGTAGGAGGGTTAAGAAGAAAAAGAAAACCAGAGTGACAATCCTGAAGTGGGTGGCATCGGGGGGAAGGGGAGGCTGTCCTCTCCGAGAAGATGTGGCAGGGTGGAAGGGTGTGGCAGGGTGGAAGGGTGCTGCTGGGCAGAAGGCCACGGCAGGTGGCTGGGAGGGCAGAGTTAGGGATCTGGAAAGAGGCAGCAGCTGGGGAGGTGAAGTATGGATCATATTAAACATAGTCTGAAGCAGGTGGGTACAGCAGGGTCAGACCAGGAGAACAAAAAGGTAAAGTAAGGAGACTCGGAGAACAGTTACATTTTAGGGTACAGGGAGCAAAAGGAGGCCCAAGTGAAGGAAGAGAAAGAAACTGCAACTGAGGAGAGCCAGGGAACACCCAGTCCTAGAACTCAAGGAAGGGAGAGGAGGTCAGAGGACAAGGACGATGCAGAGAACAAGGCAAAGGGAGACTCGAATAGGCTCTCACCCCACCAGCTCTGTGTTTAGGGAGCTCCTAGTTACTAGCATTTGGGCAGAGGCCCTGAAGGCAGGTGACAGGGAAGGAGGGAGTACCCTTGAAAAGCAAAGCTAAAGGAAGCAAACCGAGGCAATTCTACCCCTAGGCCTATCCCATCAGCCACCCAGGAGGTCCTGGGCGGAATGTCCTCCCACTTTTGCTTCCCTTAGGGCTATCTTCACAGTGCTACTTTGCTTTTTCACGACCCACCCCCAATACTGAGTGTATTGGGTGGGAAGAGGGAGAGAACTTCAAATGAGGTTCTGTTTTTCTCCAGGGATGAATATATCGGAGGCCAGCAGGCTGTGGCTTGCAGAAATTCTGCCTTAGTGAATAGCTAAGATCATTTTACAGTTAGCACAGCAAATTGCCTGTCCAGGCTTCTTTCCCCACTTGACATCTCCAGGTCACAAATTATTTTGTTCCTTCTTGACTTTTCACTACTTCACGAAATGACGTTGGGGCATAATAATAATAATAATGTCTATAATGCATTATATAACAATATTATATTATCTTATAACAGTGATTGTATTATATTAAAATTGTTACATATGACTATAATTCCACAACAATTATTAAAATAACAACTGATGGAGGACTTGCTCTGCAGCAGCATGGTGCAAAGCTCCCTCCCTACCTGATCTCATTTAACCTTCCTAAGGTCTCCCGGTGACCCCATCTTCCAGGTGGGAGCTCAGAAGTTACATAATGTGACCAGGTCACAGGGTGGAAGCTGTAGAGTCAGGAATCACCTCCAGACTCTACAGCCCAGGCTCTGTACCTCAGGATTCAGGCCCAAGCTCAGAAGTCTCCTCTCCCTGGGGCCTCTTCATTTCAGTAGCTGCCCCTTCCCATGGCTTTCCAGGCTTGTCACAGCAGGGCTGCAGCCCTCTTCCCACTACCTGTGCCACCACGCTAATGATTAACTGGTCAAGCCCTGCTTTCTTGTGCCTTTACATTGCTCACCTCCGTTCCTTTCCTTGAAGGCCCTATCTGCCCTCCTTTGCCCTCTAGGTCTCTGTCTGTTAAAATCCACCTGGGACGCTAACGCCCTCTGGAGACGCTCTGTGCTCCCTGGCCCCACGCGCCCTCCTCTTCTGCCTTGTGAGCATGGGAAGGCTCAGCAGCTCTCTCAAGGCCCATTTTATACACTGCTTTTGTTCTGTTCTCCTGATGATGAGAGGGAATTCCCACCTCTTCAGGAGACCTAGAGGTCACCATGTGCTCCAGGTAACCAGGGTGGCATTTTTTGATGTCTTCTATTTTGTCCTTCAAATGGATAAAAACATTTTTTTAGTCCTATGCCATAAAGAATCCACTCTTGTTTTAATACCAAAGAGAATGCCATTTCCCAAAATCATGAGGTGAAATAGAAATTTCAGGATGATGTACTTTTCCCATAGCAGGGAGTTCCATCAACACCACAGCCAGAGACCTGTGGGAGGTGCGTATCAAGTTTAAGGAACTGGGCCAAGGGGGGGGGGCATGACCCCTTCAAGGGCCAAAACTGCATCGTACTCCCAACCCCTGCATCACCAACTGTGAGTCAATTTAGAAAGAACTCTCCATTTGCTCAAATGAATTACAGCTTAATACGACCTCCTAAAGGGTCTAAAAATAATCCATTTTTCAGTAGATATAAGTTTCTCTTGTAATCAGAACTGCTTGACTAATTCGCTCAGTGAAGCTACTTTTTTTTAGAGCTGGTGCAAGCCCACCAGCACAGCTCATGCTCCCCAGTTCTAATGTGTGGGGTCCCCGGGAAACTCTGCAGCATTTTCATTTCAGAAACGTCCATATGTTGGTAACAGAGCCAGAACCACATTTAAAAATCCCTGCGTTTGTCCTGGAGCACCCCCTTCCATATCTGTTGTCTTTAACCCGCTTCTCGAATTCTAAGCGCCCTGATGCTTATCTGAGTACCGCCCTCCACCCCCACCCCCCACGCGCAGCTCAGCCTCTTCCTGCTCGCCTGGGGGGCGCCACACGCCGAGTCATTTCCCTTCCCGTGAGAACTCCCACCTGCTTAGACGGCGTCCTGGGGGGGGGGGGGGGAGGGCAGGAGGGTGGCGGAGGGTCCAGGCGCCCACCACCCTGACCTCCACCCCTGTGAGATTTGGCGGAGATTATTTTATCTCCGCGCCTTGACCCTTCATCTTTGGAACGAGGAAACCCGCATGGCTGGCAAATGCACGTCCTGGGAGGGTTACCCGGGAAGCAGGCGGAGAGCGAGATGCAAGTGCCCACGGTTTATGGGGCTGTTCTTGGGATCAGCGCCTGTGAGGAATGAGGGTCGAGGGACTGAGCGCCGGAGAACCTGGGCTCTCATGCTGTCACCACCCAGGTCTCTGCCGATCTCCGGGGGTCGCCCCCGCGCGGAGGCCTGTGTCTACGCCCCCGGGGACCCGTCATCAGATGTGGGCTGCCCCCACGAAGAGGTGTTTCCTTGGACGTGATGACTCCCTTCAGCCTAGCGAAATTTCTGGAAGGGGGTCTCAGCTGAGAGCTGTTAGCCATCGCCCCTCCCACAGCTGGGGGAATGGGGGCTTCAGCCCCGAGTGGAGGGGGGTGGGGGTGGGGTTGTCCCTGGGTTCCGGGGGTACAGGATGTTGTTTACTATAGTGAGTAAAGGGTCTGGCCCACAATAAATAAAGGAGGCCACCGCGTTACAGATGCACTCTGCCTGAATTAATAAAGTTTAAATAACCAATAAGCTTGGTATGTATAAAAAGATACGACCTTTTAAATCATGGAGGATGTCACTTAACTGAAATCTTGGATTTGAGGCACTTCGGAGAACGGAGGAAAATTAAAAATCTGGGGCAACACAAGAGATATGTGATGTGATTTTTTTGAGGGGGTGGTAATTTGTGGTAGGTAGGAGGTGAAACGTCACTTATACAATCAGGAGCAGCCTGCTGCAGGCCTGCTCAGCAAGATGATAACCTAACACCAAATCCAAACAGAGGCTCACAAGGGATGGGCTCGTTCCTGGAGAGAATGAACCATAGGAGAAACGACACGTTCAAAAGGCAAACGCAGAAGGGAAAGAATGTCACTCAGGAAAACAAAAGCATAAAAGTAAACACAGAAGGAAAAGACCTTCTGTCTCTAACAAAGGAAGAGCTTGCTCCCAGAGCCCATAAAGCCAGAACAAGTCTAGGACTCATGCACAGTGCTGGAAGGCATTCAAGAAGACTTAGCCCCAGAAAGAAACACAGGGCTCCATGTTATCTGACAACTCTGGGTCAGCTATTCATTTCCTTATTCCTCAGCTTTCACAAACTGGGGAGTTTATACCCCTGGCACCTTCTGTTAGCAGTAGATGCAGCTGTCTAAAAAGCACTCAAGAGCTGCTAGGACCTTCACCTTGGTGACTGTCGCTTGAGTACCTTGAGCCTAGCCTCGCGATGCACCTCAACCATGGAGGAGTGTGACAAGCAAAGGGAGATGTGGGAAAATACTACAAAGCTCTTCTCTCCCCAAGCCATACTTTGATATAGTCTGATATATAAATATTTTTATTAGTAAACCATTTAATGCAGGTTTAACAGATGTCCCACAACAGAGACAGAAGTTAAAACATAACCATTTCTTAAATATTTAAAAAATAACACAGTGATAATAACAGCCACCTGCTGCTAGTAGTTAGGTCATTTCATCCTTAATGTGCCCCACCTTGTGAATGAAGACGCTGGGGCTCAGTGAAGTTGGGTCTTAGTACATGGCAGAGCTGGGATTCAAACCTGAGATTTCTG
The DNA here is from genome assembly GCF_023851605.1 of Tamandua tetradactyla. Lineage (NCBI taxonomy): Eukaryota > Metazoa > Chordata > Mammalia > Pilosa > Myrmecophagidae > Tamandua > Tamandua tetradactyla. Next base: position 38,326,460 of record NC_135327.1, on the reverse strand, counting down.
AAATAAGAAAAAGCCTAGACTTGTGAAGATCATCACACTGTTCTGCAGCGGCTCATTTTCAGAGTTGGAGGAAGGTATGCGCTTTGGAGCCTTAGATAATATGCCTTTAAAAAGAAATGTGGCCCCTCCCTTGGTGTCTCAATGCATCAGTGAAAACATACACACATGTTCATGACGAGAGCAGCAGCTCTAATCATGTGTGTTCATAAATTTCTCTAACCTTCCTAGCTGCTTAAAAATTCCAAAAGGTGGAAGCAACCAGTGTTATCAGCAGATAAATGGATAAACAAAATGTGATATCTACACACAATGGAATATTATTCATCCACAACAAGAAGTGAAGTGCTGGTACATACTACAAGATGGATCAATCTTGAAGACATCATTTTGAATGAAATAAGTCAGACACAATAGGACGCATATTGCATGATTTCTCTTATATGAAATACTTAGAATAAACACATTTATAGAGACAGGAAGCAGAATAGTGGTTACAAGAGTGGGGGGTAGGTAATGAAAAGTCATTGCTTGATGGGTATTAGTTTTGGTTTGAGATGCTGAAAATAGTTTGGAAATAGCGGTGACAGTTACCCAATATTGTCAACGTACTTTAAGTAACAGCACTGTCTACTTAAAAATGGTTAAAATGATTTTATGCCATGCATATTTTATCACAAAGAAAAATAAATAAAATTCATTTTAAAACAGAAAAATGAAAAATAAATAAATAATAAAGTTGGAGATGCAAAGAAAAGCTCTAAAGGCCACCAAATTAACCCTACCTCCCCTCTATAATGAGGGACCAGTGTGAGGATAGCCTAAAATGACAGAAGGACCCCAAACCTGGAGTTTTATTCAACCACCATCACCTGAGGCTATTTCACCTAAAGGAAGGTTCTGCCTTCTGCCAGGTCCCAGCCAATTCCAGTGGTCTCTGTTGGACAGGAACCCATACCCCCATTTAGAAAGAAGCCAAGATGAAAGTGCCAGGTTCATCCTGCTCCAATCAGTTGGCTGACATTGCACATGTGGACACATGTTCTGCACATGCAGCCACTGCACAATGACCTGGGTTATATTTTATGTAACATAATTACAGAGGAGAAACTAAACCAAGCAGAGTCTTGGCTCAACCAGAGTTGTTATTATGAAAAATGAAATGCATGGCACCTCTGATGCTTTTCCCTCATAGGGAAACAAACTTCCAGCTTGTTGGCCTGTCAAGAGGTAATATTCCAAAAGCTGAGGATTTCCCAGCTGACAGGTATTAATTCAGTTATCCACTCTGCCAACATATAAGTGCTTGGAAATCTTGTCAAAATGCATTTTCTCAGGATATTCGTTCATAAAGTTACAGCTCTATAGCCGTGTTCGGCATCTGTTACTGCGTTGCATTACAACCCCATGATACTTAAGCCTCTGGTTGCTTTTGAGAAATAATCATTTCAAGGGTATTTTAGCTGTTCTTGCTATCACGATTAATTTTCATGTGCCTCTCAGTTATCTTAATAACATTTCATGTTATTTCATATTATTTCATGTCACATATACTTCATGCTATCACATTTTATTTCATGTGCTTTCCAGCTACATTATCTTAACATAATACAAACATAATCATAAAAATAGATGAACATAAAGATTTTTCACAAGATGTTTTTAAAAACTGAAGCCGTTTCTAAAATATACTTTTGACGGTCTCCTCCAGAGGTATCCATAGCAGATTTTATTTTAAAAAATAAACAAGATCTAAAAAGCCCATAAGAATTAGTGTATTTATTCTTAAGTCATAGTGGTGACTTAGAAAAAAAATTTTATAGCTAAAAACGAAGTTAAAAGCCATTGCAAATAGCACTTTACTTTTAAAGTGGAGGACATAAAGTTCCTGTTGTGAAGGAGCTACCCCCAGATTTTCTTGGAACTACACAGTCGAAATTTTAATATTTATTACCGTGGTGAGGCTAATGAAAATGAAAAGGAGTTTTCTTTGCACTGATTTCTGAGACTTTACAGAGGGTAGGTGGAACGTTTTTGTTTCTTTCTTTTATCTCATTCCTCCCCCCTTTGCCCTTTCACAGGACCCTGACATTTCACTAACTTGTCATTTCCAACATTATAACAAGTTCGCAGTCTGGGAGAAAGACCCTCTAAAATGCAGCACTGCCGCAGCCAGATTGAAAAAAATCCCCCCCCACACACTGAGATGCCTTGGCAATTCAATAATAACAATAACTACCATCATAAAACAGTAAACTAGGTTTAGTGCATGAGATGATGCACTATTTCATCAGAAGCTACAGGGTTATACCTGCCCTGCTACCTTGCAGATTATAAACTTTGAAAGACCATTTCAACGCTTACCTATTTGGACAATGCAATTGTCCCAATCTCCCGTTGGGCAGCCTTTATGATTCACTGCCCCTTCTCCCGAAGTCGATTTTCGTTAGCTGCAAGCAGCTAATCCTGCAGGCATCCCCTCCAGCTCCCAGGACAGATGGTTGTACTTAACTAGGAGGCTGGAATCACCTGTGTGCTGGCAGGAAGACAGAGGGTTCTTGTTTTTAAAAACGGCAAACCCAGGACTGCCCGAGACTGAGAAGGTAATGCTCTCCCTTGGCGACTGTTTCAAAGGGGCCAGAGTGTCGCAGTGTGGAAAGTCACAGGAAGGCCATTTTAGACAATGACTGAAACCCGTTTTCGTGTGTCATGGGAGGGCGCCCCACAGAGAGGAGGTGAGGCAGTTGCCAGTCTTTCCTTGCGTATCCTGGAAACATCCTGGGAAGCAATAAGCATCCCGATACACGGTTCCTTCCCTTCCAAGTTTCTCCTAAAGCAGTGAGCCTCAAACGTTAATGCATAGGAGAATCACCTGGGGGCTCTTAAAAATCTGATTCGATCAGACAAATAGGACCAGAATCCCTGGAGCTGGGATCCAGGCATCCATCAGGATGTTTGAAAGTTTTCTTGGAAATCAATGTCTTTAAAGCACCCGTCCCATGAGCAGGACTGGCAGAAGTTGTCTAGGTCCCAAGGTAAAAACTGAAGCTCGATTCTGGAGGGCTGTGCTGTGGGTTACTGCAGAGCTGGGTCGGGCTCTCTCACCCCACGGTGGTGGCACGGAGCTTTCCCTGCATACAATTCTGCAGACCCTGTCTAATATTTTCCATACCGGGCAGTGAGATCACAAACTCCAAAACACTAAATCAAAACCGGAGGCATTACGGGTCTTCAATAAAACTCCATAGCCCCTACGCCAGGGGGAGAGGGGGAGAAAATGAAAACCATCACTGAGCTGAGGACATATTTTGTGTATTTTTATATACAAACACATGTATCTGTACCAGGCATTGGGATATTGTGGCAAATAGAGAGAAAACGAGATGGAGCAATAATTGTTAAAACTAAAATAATGGTCAAAGATAATGCTCAAGTAAAATTCCCATTTGTGCTTTAAAGAAAGCTCATCATAAAAGACACTTAATTTCTGACAAGGAAAATGATTTAAGAGGCATTGCAGAGAGAAATAATTTAGGAATATATGTATATGACAAATGAGCATGAAGAAATGCCATTTTAATGAGAATATGCAATTGATAAGAGGCCATTAAGATTTCTTAGCGTAAAAAGCAAAAACAACAAAGAAACCCATGCCCTGTAACTAAGTCCTTATTCCAAAATAATGATGTTTTTAAAGAATTGTGTTGGTTATGAAAAAATTAATTCATTAGCATCTAGTTATGGACGATAATTTTAAGTGTGTACAAAATGGGAGACTGAGATGGGGGCAGTAACCCAGCTTCACTGTCCCTTGGCAGGAGAGGAATCTGGAAACCGTCCATCTGCAAGTTTGAAGGTTCTTCTATGGCTGGAGTACTATTAGACAACCCTCTGAATTACTCCATTTCCAAGGCTTGGATTACATTTTATGTGCTAAAGATCAGAGAACACTGAGGCTCAATAAGAAATCAGGCAAATCCAGGAAAATGAAGGCACTGACTGGACATTCTCTTTAACATAAAGGGAAAGGACCGCCTGCGCTTGTGTTCTTTGGCTTCCACTTCTGGATCTGTTCTCGAGACTCCATGCCCATACAGGATCAAAAATTTCTGAAGCATCCCTCTTCATTCAAGGGCAGCGCATTTCAAGCTGGTACCTTTCAGGCTGAGCCAGTGTAGATGTATCACATGTGTCAATATGTGCAGCAGAGCAAGCCTGATCTGCAGGGTGTCTTCTAGTCAGTGAGGGACCCTCGCCCAAGGCTGCCTTGTGAGTTGTCCCCAAGACAGTCACCCCACCACTGTCTCTGCTCCATTCACAAATGTCCACTTCTGTCCTCTGTAACCCTATGGCCACTCCTAGATCTCCCCTTTGCCAACTACTCAGACCCCGTACAGGAGATATGCCCCAATGGATATTTTAAGGTCCCCAAATATTCCCATTTTAATATTGCTGTTCAGACTTTGAGCACTGTCACACAAACATTTCTGGGAGCTCACTATGCAAAGGTGGAATTTTGACCAGTGCCTGGGGTCCTTAAGGAGGCCTTTAGGTTGATGGAACAGAATGAACTAGATCTGCCACGATATAGTCATCTCATATAAGGGGAATTTGAGGCTTGTTTGACATGCTCCCTGCCAGGGAAAGAAGGAAGATGCCAGAGCAAATTTGCACCCATGCTGACATACACAGGACTCCAAGGACATTGCTCCTGGATGGCCTTCTTCTCCTTAGTCCTACAAAAGCAGCTGCCTCCTGTAGTTTATTTTTACCATCCAAATGCTACATTTTAAATGTTTCCACTTGGAAAGGAATGCTATAAATGTAAGTCCTCAGATCTCTGCATGTCAGGGTAGAAAGTACCTTGTATTCTTGTGGTCCCTGATATTCTCTTGGTGATACTCAATTTCCCCTTGTTTATTTCTACGGGGGTTTCACTGCAAATTAATTTTCTGATTTCTGCTTTTCTCCTAAATTTCTGAACGGAATCCGGAAACCCAGGTTGTCCACTATCAATCATGCGGGCCATAGTACTCTTTCCTTGTTTCTCTATTTCATTTTGCGAAAATGAAAAAAAAAATTTTCCCCTATCTCCCGGAGTATTTCCAAGGACATTCCCGCCTACAGCAGCTAGTGTAGACTGAAACGAATTGCCTTCCAACTGCTAACTTGTCCCGCTTTCAAATATAAACATTTCTAACCTAGCAAATAAAAGGAAGCTAGCACACCTTTGTCACAGGCAGGCGAAGTAAAAACGAGTCTCGAGAACGAGATGACTAGGAAGGTACTTATTGCTCTTGGGGCTTTTTTTTTTTTTTTTAATCCTAGCTAGTACCGCCTTCAGCACCTTCCATTTAGAATGTGGAGTCTGGGTGTTCCAAACAGGAGCGACAGGTGCTGTGCGCAGGTTCCCCGTGCCCGTGGGTACAGTCGGTAGGGAGGGCGCACCCCGGCCAAGACAGCCGCGCGGCCTCCGCCCCCTCCCCTCACTCTCCGCCCGGTGCAGCGGCAGGTAGTCGCCGCCGCTTTGTGGTGCCTTATCGCGCGTTCCCGTTTCTGACGAGCTGGTTCGCTGTTGCGTGGTCCCTTAGGGTTTGCAGTTCCCTGATCTGGGTCAGCTCTTCCCTCCACACGCTTCCTTGCGGCTAGCCACTTCTCAGTTCCCTTTTACCAGTGTTATTATTTTTAAGTTTGGCTTCGCGGAATCTCCTCTGCACGCTGTGCGGGGTGAGGTGGGGCAATACAACCTCGCGCCTGTAGCGCGTTTTGCACCCTGCGTCAGTTTTTAAAAACAGAAAATTAGGAAACTCGTTTAACTTTGATTTCCAATCACAGGACCGACGGCACAGTCCTCTTTAAAACAGCAAAAGCGCGGGCCTGGGCTGAGCCCGGGACCTATGCGGGCGCTAGAGTCAGCTGGACTCGCCTGAGGCGCGGCAGTCGTAAGATGGACGCGGGTCCCGGCCACTCTCTTCCCGAGCCCGCGCTGGCCCCGCGGCTCTGGATGTGGCTAAGTGGGACCCGCGTTCTTAGTAGTTAGGCCTGGGTGGGCCGAGGGCTCTCGGGGGGGGGGGGGGGGGGGGGGGGCGTGGCGCCTGTAATTTTTGCTTTTGGTCCCGGCGGAACCAAAACACGTGCCCTGGCGCTCCTGGCACCACTGTCGCTCCTTCAGCCCTGCAGGGCTCGGGGCGGACTTTTTGTCTAGGTTTCCTCTGACGTCCCTGTAACGCGTGGGTCCCGGGAACATGCCCGCCAGCTCCCACGTGCACGTTTCGTTAGCACCCAAATAACTCCCCGAAGCAGTCCTCCCAAAACATAAAGCGACGCAGGAAGCGAAGTGGGGGCGGCGGTCACTCCAAGGTCCGCCGAGTCCCGGAGCTGTGCTGGGTTCACCGCTGGAGCGATGACCGACCAGGGAGGACTCGCCGGTATCCGTCCCAACCGCAAAGCCCAGGACCCTGAAACAGTCACCTTCTTCCTTTCTTCTCTTTGTCTCACGCATTTGGCCGGGAGCTCGCCTCCCCTTCTTTACCTGCTCCGGAAAACCCAGACCAATTCCTGGGGGTCGACAGGGTCCTTCGAATCCGCCCTCCGCCCTGAAGGCATCCTGTCCTAACGGTATGCGTCCTGTCCCGGGCACCGCAGCGCGCCCTTAGATCGGCTGCTCCCCGCGCCCTAGGGAGCCCCATGTCATTTTGCTGCTTTCTGTGCCCGGGGCGAGTAAAACTGCGGCTCTAAACCTACCGGAACAAAACCGCGGAACCGCGAACTCTTTACCTTTGCACGCTCAACGCCGATCATATAGCCCTCCCCGGGCCTTGGAGTGGACCAAGCTGCATCCTGGGGAGGTGGGGGAGACGTTTCTTTTCTTTCTTCAGCCCATCTTTGGGCCGTCTCATCCCCAGCTCAGCCCTCCGCGCGGGAATCAGCGGAGCCCAGCCGGGGGGCCGACAGGGGGAGACAAACTGTAAGCGTTTCCCGAGGGCGGGAGGCGGAGAGGGCAGCAGCCACCTCTGGGTAGTCCGGACCGCGCGCAGTTCGCAGCTGGGGGCGGGGAAGGGGTGATCCCAGGGCCGGCGGCCTCTGCCACCCCAGGGAGCCCCCAGAAGCAATCCCCTAACCCTTCTTCCCAACCACTGGGGGCCTTGGCCCAAAGAGAGAGAAGTTGCCGCCCTGGGCTGATGTTCCCCTATTCGGGCGGCTGGGGTCCAACGAGCTCTCAGAATCGCACGACCGGCTTTATTTGCTCTTCACTGAGCTTGCCTGTCTATTCTTCACCTACAGTGGAAAGAAATGCCTCTAGCTGTTTTCCCAGACCGTGGGGGATGCGCTGGACTGAGAGTTAGATGCTGCGTTTTCCCAGTACCTCGGGTTCCCCAAGGTCTAGGAATCAACTTTTCTGGGGCTCGAGCGCCCGACTTGAAATACAGGCAACCAAAATCTGAATCGGGGCGAGCAGGTTACAAACCACCTGGAGAGAACTTCCCAAGGCCCAGGAGCGCCTACACCGGGTGCGCGCCGAGTCCCTCTGCTCCGCGCCTTCGCTGAGCTCCCGGTTCCAGCTTGCCCACTTCAATCCAAACCACTCCCTCCCCCACGTCCTGACCCCGACCCTACGCGCTGTGGTGGACAGTCTCGGTCCTTTCAACTGGTTGTCTTATACCCACCCCTCCCCCCTCGCTCTCATTCCGGATCGCCAGTGCCCAGATCCTCAAACCTCTTTACAGTTCCCGCGGCCTCCCCAGGGTTCCCGGAGACAGAGACTGCACCGTGTACTCCGTGTTGCCGGAGAGGAAGGGTCCTCACCTCTTTGGAACCTGGTTTTTCTTTTTTCAATGGAAATTCTTGCCCAGCCCTGGCGGCCTGGGCCCTCCCTCCAGGGAGTCCAGGATTTATGGCTCAGATCCTTCTAATTGACACACTCGTAGGAATTGATTAGGAGCCGGCCATATTCTCTGGCCACGCAGTAAAAGGAAAGGGGTCAGGGCTTCGGCGGCTGCGGCTCCCCGAGCTGCGCTGATCGGATCGGTTGCACCCCCACAGCCATCCCTGCCCAGGAGGTGCACAGCTCTAGGCTGGCTACAGGTAGCTGGATCCTGGGGGTGGGTGAGTGTCTTCCCGCCTTCTGAGGAGAGCTGGGAGGGCCTGAAAGTCCCGGGAAACGTAACTATTCCTAGGCCCCCTTCTCAGCTCCATCTCCTGCTCCTGCATGTTCACCTCAAAGCCCTAAGCTCAGAAGTCTTTCATTCTCAGCCTCCTCGTGCTAGTTTAGGCGCAAAACCAGGAGCTTTTCCTTTAACCTGCTTTCTTGGGCCCTTCCATGGCTCCCTCCAGGACTGCCACTGTTGGAAACACAAGCTGGGGAGTCAAAAACTGGGCGTTGATGTATGATAGAAACAGAGAAAACACTTGGCTTTTAATGCCAGGGCCAAACAATTCAGGGCTGCACAAATCTCTGATTAAAGGAAGGGGAAAGGGCCATTTGCTGAGTTAATAAACACCACTGGAGGCTGCGGGGGGGTGGGGGGGGCGGGGAGGCGCTCTGGAAAGGCGAGGTTAAACTGCACCGCCATGGAGGAGCGACTGTCGGAGAGACAGTCCATCGAGCCTAGAGCAAGAAGTACATGTGTGTCCTCCCACCCACCTCTAGGAAGTGCCTGGGGTCGGGAGGGCGCCAAATCCTTGCCCCTGGGGGCACTAGGTCGGGATAGTTTCAGGCCTGTGCCCTCTGTCATTTCTTGGAGATAAGTGAATTGAAGGATGGGGTTGGGCCTGCACATAGGGAGACCAAATTTGGAGTGCGCCCCTCGCGGCCACGAAACCACCCCCACCGCCCCAAGGAAGTGGATAGCCATTGTAAAGCTTTCCTGAAAGCAGAGTTTCCGAGTCATTCAGAAATGGGACATGAGGTTGGGGGGGGGGGGGGAGCGCAATCCGCCTTCACTTCATCACGGGTCACCCTATACCATGCTGGGCGCTCACAGCCACGAAGCAAGGAGCTGGGTGCTGGCCCCACTCTTGGGGGTCCTTGCCCAGGGAGGGGACGGGTAGAGGCAAAAATGCACCATCCACCCTGCAATTGCAACCACTTTTATCTTCTGATACCTTGGTGGTAGTAATGGTGGTGGAGGTGATGAGAAGACTGAAACCAAAGCCAGCACTAGCACAGATACTAGCACTAGTATAATACCAATCAACTTGAAATGTCTTCCCCATCATTCCCAAATTTCGGGAGGGAAGGGGCTGCGAGGGACGCGGAGCGAATGGATGATCCCAGAACAGTCGGGGTTTGGAAGGGTGTCTGTGTGTTTGGGGTTGGGGGGAAGGCTCCGGAGGGGGGGTGAATGAAAGCCGAGGTGGGAAGGCGGGAGGAGGGGGTAGAGTTTCAGAACGGGGCGGGGGACGCGGGGCGCAGTGACGGGAACCAATGAGCTGCCAACTAGCTCGTCTTCGGCGTGACTGCCGAGATTGACGTGGAGGACACGTCAAATTGATCTCCGCCAGCTGCAGCCTCCCGGTCAGACGAATTTCTTCTAATCGGATGAAGTTCACCCTGGGCCTGGGGTCGCGGGCGTGGAGAGTGTCCTGGGAGCGGGCGGCGGCGGCGGCGGTGGACCCGCCGGCCGGCAATAGCGCTCTCGGCCGCGGCACCCGGCGCGTCTCCAGCCCGCGGCCCAGCCGCCGCGGCTCCCAGCTCGCGCGCGCCCTCCCTCTATGCCTCTCCCGCGGCGGCGGCGTCCGAGCTCTCCCGGACTGCGCCGGGCCCATCCCCGGCTGCCCCGGCGCCAGGCAGCTGGCTGGCCCGCGCGCCATGGGTAAGGGGCAGGCGGCGGTCAGGGCAAGGGCGGGGGGATGAGGTGGATCCTGTCCCGGCACCTCCCTTCCCTCTCGCCTGCTTTCTCTGCACTATTCAGTCCTGGGGCCCTGGGCAAACCGCGTTCTCCGCACGCCCCCCGCCTTCGCGGAACAGTTCGGTGCGCCCGGGGATGGGGTGTCCCAAATAACTGAGTCAAAAGACGCGAAAGGGCGAGGAGAACTGTGAGCAAGCGGTGCTCCTCTCCTGAGTCTCTCCGGCCGCGCCCACTCCCGGTATCCGACCCAGGCCTTTTCCCTCTGACTCCGAGCCATCTGGGGATCCGCGAGCTCCTTTCGGACGCACTCCTGGGTACGACCTCTCTCCCCGCCCTGCCACCCTTGGCTAACCCGCTGGTGTTTTCTCCCCCGCCCGCTCACTCTTGCCTGGCGCGTCCGCAGAGCAGACGTACGGCGAGGTGAACCAGCTGGGCGGCGTGTTTGTCAACGGCCGCCCTCTCCCCAACGCCATCCGCTTGCGCATCGTGGAGCTGGCGCAGTTAGGGATCCGACCCTGTGACATCAGCCGGCAGCTCCGCGTATCCCACGGCTGCGTGAGCAAGATCCTGGCGCGCTACAATGAGACGGGCTCCATTCTGCCCGGGGCGATCGGGGGCAGCAAACCCCGCGTCACCACCCCCAACGTAGTTAAGCATATCCGGGACTACAAACAAGGCGACCCCGGCATCTTTGCCTGGGAGATCCGCGATCGGCTGCTGGCCGACGGCGTCTGCGACAAGTACAACGTGCCCTCGGTGAGCTCCATCAGCCGCATCCTGCGCAACAAGATCGGAAGTCTGGCGCAGGCTGGGCCTTACGAGGCGAGCAAGCAGCCACCGCCGCAGCCAGCGCTGCCCTACAACCACATCTACCAATACCCCTACCCTAGCCCCGTGTCGCCCACGGGCGCCAAGATGGGCAGCCACCCTGGGGTCCCGGGCTCGGCGGGCCACGTCAGCATCCACCGCTCTTGGCCCTCGGCTCACTCGGTCAGCAACATCCTCGGCATCCGGACGTTTATGGAGCAAACAGGTCAGTCGTAGCGGCCTTCTGTGGCCTTCCAGGAAGGGAAAGAGCCCGCCGGCGGGTGTGCGGGTGGAGGGGGTCACACTCGCTCTTCTCCCCAGATCGGTTCTGGCTCCGGAGGGGCTAGGGACTGGCCCGGGAAGCCCGGGGTACGCCGGCCTTCTGTGGGAGCCCTCGGACATCTTGAACTTCTTATGACAAATATGGAACATATTTCCCAAATGGAAGAGCAATCGCCGACCACAAATTCAGAGGCCTGAAACTGCGCTTTTTTTTTTTTTTTTTAACATTCTTGCAAAAAGCATGCAAACCCCTATCACCAAATCTAAGCCAGACAAGCCGCCTAGACAACTCTGTGACCCTTTTTTCTTTATTTATTTCTTTCTTTTAATGTGACCCTTTCTTTAACTTTGAGGATCCTCACCATTTCTTGACGGGTTCCGTCCTTTCCAGTCTTTTTGATAAAAGGGAAGGGGGCCGTGTGGCCGGTCTCATTTAGCGGGAGCGGCCGGTGCTCCAACGGGCCTAGCTACCTTGCAGGAGCGGGGATCCTGGGTGGCGGCTCCTCCAGGGTGAAAATTCACAAGGATTTGTCCTTTGCCTGCAATCAGAACTCATTAAACTTCTGATCCTCTCTCGGCGGTGGCGGTGGGTAGGCAGGAGGGAGGGGAAGTTTTGGAGGCTATCTTGGTGTGGCTTAGAAAGGACGCCTACAGGTCGAACTGGGTTGGCACTTGCCAAGTCCCAAGAAACTGGCGGGATAGGGAGCGGGATGGAGCGCTCTTCAGTGAGCAGATTCAGGAGAGTAAGAGGCAAAGCTCACCATAGCCTAGGAGAGAAGGGATGGTCAGAAAGAGACTACGAAGGCTTAGTTACAGCGAAGCGCCTCTGAGGCCGTGGAAACAGTGTCTGTCCTCGCTGTTCGAACCCAGCTTGGGCTGCCCTCTGGGGCCAAAGCTTCCCTCGGAGCAGCCCGGGGTGGGGGGCAGCTGGCTGGGAAATGGCCTCGCCAGGCTTGTGATCAGATTTGGAGTCTTAGCTCAGCTCCTCGTGCACACACGTGCGCTCCAGAAAGCCTGCGGGTTGCGGGGTTCCGACCCCTTTGTGAGGCCAGGGATGTTTTCGGAGGGAGCTCTGAGCAGAAGCGTCTCCCAGATCTCTGGTTGCATGTTGAGACTTTGTGAAACCGGTGTCATTCTCTTGAGGCTGCATTGAGTTGAGAACTGGAGCCCAGCACCCTTTTCCTGGTGCCACCCTGAACAGCAGGAGGCTTGGTTCGTGTGCCCAGCCTCTGCCCCACAGGTCCCCAGTTTTCGGGAGAAGCGGGTCAAAGGGAAGGAGCAGGCCAGCCCGCTTTCCTTCTCTCTGCCCCTTAGGAGTAAAAGCGAAACCTGGGCCCCTGCTGCCCATCAGCCTCTGCTGGCTCTTGGTCTAGGGCTGGGTGTGGATGGGGGGGCCCCCTCATTCAGGCCTTGGCTTGTAAACTGGGCGATCGTAAGCACGTGTATGAACGAGTGGGTGTGTGCGCCAAGCAGGGGACCCAGCGCAGGGTCAGTTGCCCCTTCTAATAAGTCCTGTGCCCCCTGCAGGGGCCCTGGCGGGGAGCGAAGGCGCGGCCTACTCCCCTAAGATGGAAGACTGGGCCAGCGTGAATCGCACGGCTTTCCCGGCCACCCAAGCGGTAAATGGGCTGGAGAAACCTGCCTTGGAGGCGGATATTAAATACCCTCAGGTAACTGAGCAGCAGGGAGGTGCCTTTAATTAAGGGCGCCAAAGGGATGGAAGGAGGAGAGGAAGAGATAGACAGAGGCAGGGAGGGAGAGGGAGAGAGAGAAATTCCCCCAGGCGAGAAGGACTGGGGAGTGTCTGCGCGCCACGTATTTCTTTCCTTTTTTTCCAGAGCACCGGTTTAAGGAAAGCTGAGTTTCCAGGGGGATTGGTTCACCTTCTGCCAAGATATCTTGCCAAAAAATCTGAATCTCGAACCAGAGATGGGTCTGGGACCCCGCTTTCTCCAAATGCGGGGAGATGAATTCCATGTCACCCTTCACTTTTTATTAGTATCTCGAATAGTCTGGTTGGAGTTTTAAAAATCACTTTGCCCAAGAGTCCCTATTAGTAAGAGTAGAGGCCAGGTCTCCCAGCGGGGATAATCGACGAGGACTGCGAGCGGGAAGTTAGGAAGTAGTTCGTGTGGTGGAGATTACGGGGACCCGGCGGGAGTGGGGTGGGGTGGGGTGGGGAGTGGGGGGTGGGGAATGGGGAGGGGTGGGGAGGGGTGGGGAATGGGGGAGAAGGGGCGCGGAGTCGGCGGGATTGCTCGCGACTGATTGTTAATTGTCCTCCTTCCCCCTGTATCTCCTCTTAGCCGGCCTCCAGCCTCTCGGCGGTGGGTGGCTTCCTCCCGGCTTGCGCCTACCCGGCCTCCAACCAGCACGGCGTGTACAGTGGCCCCGGCGGCGGCTACCTGGCTTCGGGTCCGCCGTGGCCGCCGGCGCAGGGTCCCCCATTGGCAGCCCCTGGGGTCGGCGTGGCGGTGCATGGCGGGGAGCTCGCAGCAGCAATGACTTTCAAGCATCCCAGCCGAGAAGGTGAGGGGGCGCAGCCGGTTGCGTGGATGCCAGGAGGGTTAGAAGAAGGATAGGGCAGGAGGTGAAAGCACGGGAAAGAAGTGATTACGGGGGGTGGGGGTGGGGGTGGGAGATAGAGATAGATAGATAGATAGATAGAGAGAGAGAGAGAGAGAGAGACAGAGACATGACCTAACTGGGGGTTGTACTTGGAGTAAATCCCTTCCTCCAGGTTGAAAATTATGCTGTTAGCTTCCTGGGGCAGGTTAATTTCTAACAGGTGTATGGGTACACTGAGATTGAGCCAGTCCCCTGACTTGGAGAGAGAGAAGGGACAGAGTGTCAGACTGACAAATAACTTTGTCAGATGTCCTAGGTTTTAGCCTGGTTCTTGACCAAATCATTGCTTCTGTCTGGGCCTCAATTTCTCCAACCATAGAAGAATCGAGAAGCACTCCAGGCCCATCTTTCTGTAGCCGTGGAGCTTTGCCTTCTGTGGTGGGCCTGTCAGGGTGCCTGAGACACCCAGACCTCCACACCTGGACCCTGCCCAGGGCAATACCCATCTGTTTCTTCCAGGTTCCCTTTGGCAGGCCCGGGTCTCCCCTTGGATTTGTTGTTTAAAAACTGCATCCTGTGGAAAAGTGGAGAACATTTCAATCAGGCATCCTTCAGTCCAGGCTCTTTGAACTCTGTGTGGTTCAGGGTCCATCCTTCTTTCTGTCATGGGAAATATGGCTCGGAGTTTTGCCATCTTTGCCTCTTTCTTCTCTCTACTCTTCCACAAATACACACCAGACAAGCCACCTAACAGAGAGGAGGTATTTAATTGAAGGCCAGCTGTGACAGGGGCATCTTCTGACACTGACCTCTGGCCCCTGTTTTTTTCTTTAACTTGAGAAAAGCTCACTCTTCCTCATTTTCCTCCTCTGTGGAGGCATTGACAGGCCAGGAGTCTGCAATGTCAGTGCCCTGGTAAAGGAAGGATCAGCCCAGAGGTTCCGGCACCGGCAAAGTGGGAAGTGGGGCACAGATTTAGAGGCAGCATGGGGCTGAGGGGATTCCCAGATTACAGAAAGATCTTTACCGATCCATCCCCTGGCTCCCATCTGGCCTGGCAGGTGGTCAACAGGTGGCCATGGGGTGGATGGGACACAGGAAGAGGGGCGGGTGTCTTGGTGAAGCCCCGACAGAAAGTGCTATTTGCGAGCTGTCTCGGTGAGAACTGACGACAGTCCTGTCACCTACCTCCATCTTTGTGCTGCTGGAGGACAAAGATTTTTTTTTTCTATTTCCACCTTCCTCAGGGCCAAGATATTCTGTGATATTAGGATAAGTCTCACTTGCCTAATTACAGGCAAATCCAAGTAAAGAAATTGACAAACATTGAGAATTGAAATTTCTTTGAGCTTTAAATTTAATTTAAATAGTAGAATAATATCACTTGTTCAATTATGGGGAAATCCAAGTAAAGGGAATAAAAAAAAAAACTGAAAATGAGAACTACTTTAAGCTGTAAATTTAAGGACAGGTGCTGGTGGTGGTGGGTGCTGGTGGGTGGCAGTGGTGGTGGGAGGTCCCAGGGAGTGTGCTTAGCTCAGTTAGTTTCCTGTCCTTGGCCTCTAATTTATCTCTTTTCTCAACAAAATGGATTATCAGTTGAGTTCGAAATCGAAATGGAATTTACCTCATTGCACTGGGCAAACAATCACTTAACTAAGCAGGTTCAATCGAATGAGAAAAGTATACCTGCAAATAGAAATTATTTTCCCTGGGGTTGATCCAAAGAAGGAGGAAGACTTAGAAAAGGAACATGCGGCCTTCAGAGGGATACAGTTAGAAGGTCCTGGGGGCATTTAAAGCTCTACATTAGAAACAAATTATGACGTGCAGATAGCAATCTAAAGGTAAAACATACACTTCAAATTAGATACTAATTTCTAGTTAATTTGGGGGAGGAGTTCTGCAGTTAGTCAGTGGTGGTTGATTTTCTTTAGAAGATACTTTTCTGAAGAAACACAACATTTAATGGTTCTGGGGGATTTGAACATTTTACCATTGCTTCGTCTCCTTATATGAACCATTCTGCCCATTTTCAAAACCTGCAGGAATAGTTAGCTACACTTCTCACTAAATGAACAGTTTCCAGATAGGAACAGTTCTTTAAAGGTGCAAGGAAAAGGATCATCAAACAAGTCAGGCCCATCACTAAAATGATTTCTTAAGCTGACATGCAAGTGTTTGCATTTGAACAGGAACATAAAAATTATCATTCATTATCTATATTTTCCCCAACATAAGAATTACATACCTAAGTTGGGTTATGGATTTCTTACTTCTCTCCTTGATGGCAGAAAAGCGTATTTCAAAGATGCACCGCCCTTTTGAAACATCAAAACAAAATGGTTAGAATCTCCACTTTTCACTCTCTAAATCACTGTTTCATTGTTAAAGAAACAGAACCCATCAGATAATTTATTCTTATTTATTGCTCAATTTATGAGAATAATAGAAATAGCATTTAAAAGATTTGTAGCATTTCTTTACAGAAAAGCCATTTAGTAATATAATGAATGCTCAATAAAGAGCTAATACTTTCAATCATTTAGTGCATATATGTATACACACACAACAAATGCATTATATATATACACGTGTTTTGTGTGTCCAGGTGTCCTCCAAACCATGGGCAAATGAGCATCTTACCCATTATCCCAAGGGAAGTGTGAACAAATGCCAAATTTGCGTTACAATTTAATGGCTTTATCTCGGTAAAGGGTACTAAGCCGGAGTTCCTTATTATGTAGGCAATAGAGTAAGATTTACATATGCCATCCGGTAAAAGAAAACTTCAATTTTTGGAACTGAGAAAATGAGAAAGTTCCACTTGATCTACATGTTGAGGGACTGACATTCTAGGACTCTCCATATCCATCCAAAGATCTTTCCATAGCCAAAGCATTACCAGTTACCCACGTCCCCAGGCAGGTGACAGACCCCAGCTGGATGCCCTTAAGACAACTGTTATTACAAATGTGTTTTTAGAAACCATCAAAGCCCACTGAAGTCCTGCCAGGTAGGGCTTTGGAAAGACTAAAGATTTGGAAATCAAATCTATAAGATATTGCATGTGCACAAAGATGGGTTGTATATATTTGTTAAAGAAGACTCTGGCAGCTCCGTCTAGTTTTCTTTGCTTCCGGATTAGTTCTTGGAGGATTCTAAAAGTGAATTTTGCCAGGGAGCACACAGGCGGGTTGAGCAGCCTCGTTTGACCCCAGCTCTGAGAGACCTTTCTTAGCCCGGCATCTCTCCCCTGCAACCCCTCCATAATTTACACAGGTAAATTATGTCCCAGTATTTTAAAAAGGCCTTTCTTCCATTCCTGCCCCCCCACCCCCACCCCCACCCCATGTTTAGGCTTAGCAAAAGCCTAGACTTCCCAGGGCCCAGCCTGACTTACCCACCCACGTTGCAATGGGGCAGAAGCTAAAAACACGGCAAGATTCACTCCTGTGGGATGGGGTGGAATTTGTCTGGTTCTCGAGCTCCAGGTTGTTTATTTTACATGGGTTCATTTTTTTTTTTTTTGCTTGAAACCTCCTCCTCAGATGTTTTCTAAACAGGTTCTTATCTTGATGTATGTGTAGGGCTGGGTAAAAAAGGTCTGAAAATGTCTCTGGCTGGGGGCCACAAATGTATTTTGGAAAGAGCTGAAAGGCGGAAAAGCTGAGGGGCCGCTTTGTTCTGGAAAATTCTTTACCCACTCAGAACCTCTTTTTCATTCTCTCTCTCTATTTGTGTGTGTGAGAGAGACCCCTTGCATACAGGTGTAGGGGGCCTGGCTGAACAAACATAGTAAGTTGTACTTGGGGTTGGAACTGGGGCTTGGGCTGCAATTGGTGGCAGGAAGCACCAGGAAAAAAAAAGTCCAGAGTTCTCCTTCATCTCAAATCGAGGTGCTTTCAGCTTGGGATAAAAAAAAGAAAATTGGAACTGGGCCTCTTTAGGTTTAAACAATCTTCTGCCTACTGATGGAGATGCTGGAGCCGCAGGGATGGGAAAGCAAAAGCAGAGGTTGCACAAGCTTGGCGTCACTTTCTGCCTTTCAGCAGCAAAGCCCGGGCTCCTTCCCCAAACCCTAAATAATAGAGTAAGAGCGGAATGCCGCCAGGTCTGGCAAAATCCTCTGTCACATAATCCGGAGGCTCAGAGGCCCAGAGGCTCGCGGACATACTCGTGGCCGCAGCTGGGGAGCATATCTGGATCCTCCCGCCGCGCTGGCGTAAGGACCGCGGCGGCCCACTCAGAGCGCGATCACCTCCTCTGTGGGGGCAATCGAGGTCTCAGCGGGCCCTTCCCAAGGGGAATCTTCTGTGACCCATTTTCTGCATGGGTTCCCCCTGGTCACCACGAGTGTCCAGAGCAACCTGTGTCCACAGGCCGGAAGCGGCATTGAGCGGCCCTATTCCCCTGAAGTTTCAATCGGATCCCAGCACCACCTCCGGGTGCAAAGGCCCGCAGCGCCTTCTATTTCGTGGGGGACAGGGCGGGAGTAGGGGCAGAGGGGATTTCCCGCAGTAAGCGGTCAGGGAGCGTTTGCGAAACGGCTTTGGGAGGACAGCCAATTGACAAGGGAGGAGTGAAAGGGAGGAGACAGGTGGGCGCAAACGGGCGCGTGGCGGCCTTGAAGAGCTCAGGGACCCCTGGAGAGCGCGGCTACCCTGCTTTCTGCCCCTAACCCTCTGCCGTGCAGAGCGCGCGCGCCTGGCGGTCACCCCCAGATGCTCCCGCGGCCGTCTCGTGTGCGGGGTCTGCGGTGCCCGGGGATCTCGCCCCGACACCTGCTGTGTTTTCTCCCGCAGGGGCCGACCGGAAGCCGCCCAGCCCCGGGCGCAAGGCCTCGGACGTCCTCAGTGGCTTGCACGGCGTGCCCATCCCGGCCTCGACCTCCTAGCCCCGACCGGAGCCCGGAAGGACCGGCGCGAGGACCCACAAGCAGCCTTGGCGCTTGCGGCCCCGGGGCGCGGGCGGGAGCGGATTGGACACGGAGGAGAAGCCGGAGCGGCCACGGAGGCCACCGCGTGTCCATGCCCGCCCGGCCACTGCGCCCTCAGCCCCCAGGCCGTGCGCTCCTGGACTCCTCCCACCGCGCTCCTTCATGGGCCCGGTGTTGTAGACATTTTCTGAACTTTGGCTTTAGACTGTGGCACCCTTGTCAGGATCCTTTCTCCCATGTGGCCTCCTCGGGCTACTGCCAGCTTCACATTTCTTCTCTCTCCTCCCAGGGTTCCCTCTCTCTCTCTCTCTCTCTCTCTCTCTCTCTCTCTCTCTCTCTCTCTCTCTCTCTCTCTCTGTCTCTCTGTCTCTCTGTCTCTCTGTCTCTCTGTCTCTCTCTCTCTCTCTCTGTCTCTCTCTCTCTCTCTCCTTCCACCTCATCTCTCTTTTCCAGCACCTTCCTTCTTTCTTTCCTCCCACTCTCCCTCCTACCCTCTTTCTTTCCTCTCTTCCCTTTGCCATCTCTATTTTCTCTCCTCTATCTCTCCTCCCCTCCTCCTCTCTGTCTTCTCGTGTTCCCTTCCCTCTGTCCCATCCTCCATCGCTTTCACTCCTTTTATGGTCAAGGACTCCATTTCTCTTCATTTGTACAGCTTCCCTAACCCTCTATCCTACCCGCACCCCCCCCACCCTGTCCTTTTGCCCCCCTCCATCTCCAGGACAATCCACCCTTCCGTCTGCTGGGACTCTGCAGCCCTCACTTTCCCAGCCTCACCCCTAGGAAGCGCACAGGGAAGCCATAGCCTCTGATATTTTTATGAGGAACCAGAACAAAACCCCAATGAACTGTCCTCCCCCACCCCTGAAATTTGCATTTTTCTCAGCACCCAGTGGCGGGCTTCTCTTTGTTTCTGCAGAGATGATGTCACATAAAAGAAAATTGGGGTAGGAGCAGGAGACAGGGGGGCGGTTGGTGTTTTCTGTGGTTAGAAAACTGCATGGGCCAGATGTGTTCCCCTGCCCCTGAGCTCCCAGCACTGTGATTCTGACGACTGGAAAACAAGGCAGTGACACCGTTTTGGGGTCGGCCCATTTGTTTAAACTACAGACTGCTTTAGGGTACAGAGGTGCATTCTGGTTTCTGGTGTGCAAGGGGCATGGGTCAGAAAAACCCAGAAAATGTGTTTTAGAGCCATACATGAGAGCTGCTCACTGTGTCCAAGTTGAGGCTCATGGGCTGCAGGATCCAGGAAGTGAAACTGCGGCGTTCTAGTCATAAAAATGTCACCGGTGAGAGTCTGATGCCATTTGCAATACGTGGCTGCCTTTGAATAAAGGAAAGTGTCTTAAGTGCACTTCATAAAGGTGAGTAAGTGGATGTCTGTGTGTCTGTCTGCAATGTCTTAGACTGAACTTCACCATCCTTTGAGTTTGGCTGAACTTCACCGTCCCTTTGAGTTTGCAGGAGGCACATTATGAAGAGGAAATTGTTTTATTGGTTTCGTTGTTCTCACCTGCAGCCCAGGTTGGGAAAGAGATGGAAGAGAAAGCAAAACAGAAGGGTTATTTGCCAATGCTCCTGGCCAAGGAGCAGATTTTATTGCTATTGTCCCACCCTCTGACCACCCCCCTCCCCTTGCCATTTTCAGGAAACGCCTTGTCCCAGGAAACGCCAGGCCAGTCGTGGAGAACTGAGGTAGAGAGGCAATATGCAGAAATCACCCAAAATAATGTTAGCTCTTAGGGGAATAAAGTAGACAAAAGGCAGTGAGCAAGAATTGAGTTTTCCAGAACATATCTAACATTCTAAAAGTTCAAGAAAAATGATCCAGGCCACCAAATCTAAGGGGCCTCTTGCTAATTGTTCTGTGTTTCCTTTTAGTGTTTTGCTTTCTAGAATCATTAATTTAAAAACTGGAAGAAGAGATTTTTGAATCTATATTTTTCATTGTTTGAATAGTTAAGCAGAACGGCCCACTTGGCATGCATCTGTTCTGGATGTATGATCACGGAGGGAATGAGTGGGAAACTGTTTTCACTGCCTCTCTTTGAGGTAGTACCTGCTGGAAGTATTGTTCATCAAAGAATACTAACTTTTTTTCATATAGAGACTGTTCTTTTCAGGTTTTTAAAGTTTCTAGCTTTTTTTTCTTTTTAAGTCCTATTTCATAGATAGGAATACTGAGAGCCAGGGATTTGATTTGCTTTCTCTGGGCCATGCAGGAGGTTACTGATTACAGTGTTGGGCACAGAAACTGGGTGACTCTGTCTCATCAGAGAGCCAGGATTGGGGACTGAACTTGGAGGCTGGGGGTCCCCAGCTTTCTGCATTAGTGCATCCTGCAGTGAAGCTGACTAAGGATACTCCCTGATAAAGGGTAATTCCCCCAAGTTCCTGGTATATTTACTGCGTCTCTTAGATGAGCTTTATGTGCTCCATTAGCCCATCGCCGATAGAATTTTCATTATTCCATCCTTGCTGCCTCGAGGAGGACTGGCTGGTTTGGGCCAGGAGGAAAGCATCTCACCCCTTTTTGAAGAAATAAGAAGAGTTGTACAACCAACTTCTAGCTCTGAGTTGGCTTCATTTCCATTTTCTTGCAACTGCCCCCTTCTAGTGTGTTGGGATGACCAGGGTTCAGGGGGAGAAGAGCCTGGAAATGTAATCCAGGAAGGGTAGAAGGTCTCTGTGTTTTCAATGCCACTTGCCAAAGGAGGCACTTTCCAAACCTGCTCTCTCTTGTTCTCATGTCCCATGGCTGGAGTTAAGTTTTTCAGGGTTAAATGGTTTTGGCATTCACAGAGGCCCCAGGGCCAGTGGTCTTTCGCATTTCATGGTGGGACACACAGGACAATTCTTCTCTCTCGGGGGCTTTGGACTGGCCTCAACGAACTGCAGTTAAATCTCTGCTGCCCTGCAGCATGCCTGAGACCTGGGCACTTCCTGAGCCTCCGTGTTCTCTGTGAAATACACCTTCTAATGCAGCAAAGCACACGGTGCCCTGGCCTGCAGGAAGACCTGCCCTGGAATTGCTCCACTTCTCCAGGGAGGATTTTGCTTAGCTGTTAACAAAGGGTGGGGGAGTTTTTGTGGTTGGGGAGGGACCCAGAATTAAAACATTGTTCCAAAGACCCCATTGAAGCCTTGCATTTTTGTCTGTCTGTGTGTGGACCAGTGGAGGAACTGAGACTCATAATAAAATCACATAGCACTGTGATGGGTAGAGTAATTTGTGAAAGAATCACTCCCCAAAGGCATGTCTTTGCATTAGCACCTGCTTTCCAATTTTTTTAAAAAATGACTTCTTAAATATAGAGACCTACAGAAAATAAAATAAAAAAGGACATAAAATCGAACCTTTCTGATAACCTTTTGGACTTTTTAGAAAAAAAAATAGAAATCATCAGAAAATTTAAGCAATACAGAAGAATTAGAAAATGAAAGTTTCTTCCCGCTTTCATCTCTGTCCTTAAAAATCAATACTATTACAGTTATTTATGAATCCTTCCAGAAACAAATGCTTACGTCTATGAGTATCTGTGTATATGTGCTATTTAAACAGTACCACCGAGGAGTTGTACTGTCTGCATAAACAGGCGTGGCTGGAGAACTCATCTTTGCATCCCAGCAGCCTCAGGTCCATATGATTCACCTTATTTTCTTGGCTGTATACATATCAGCAAGGGTTTATTAAAAACAGGGTATTTGTTAAGGGGACGAATTTCGTGCTTTAAAAAAGAACTTCCCTGGGAAGGGTGGCTGATTGAGGCAAACCAAAGGGAGGGGGGACAGAGAAGCAAGAGAACAGAGCTTTACATAAGGTCAGATTGCATTTTAATTCCTCGGAAATGGGTTGGGTCTGTCCTTCCTGACAACTTCCTGACTTGTTCTGCTGATCACCGAAGGGCTCCCAAAGTTGCAAGGGTTTTTTAAGAAGGCATCTTGACTTTCTTTGGAAGGGAATCCTTGTCTCTAGGCCAGGAAAGAAAAGCAGAGGCAAAACAGGGGTGGGAGGAGGGAGAGAACCTGTTTGAAGAACTATTGGATGCAAATAAAATTTAAATAGCCGATACTGGCACGAATATTCTTTTTACCCATTCCAAATTCGCTTGGAATCCATGTGGAATTAACCTCTCACTGGAGCAAGCCCACGGCTGCCCACTGTTCAGAGCCTCAGTGACAACTGTGTTCGCATTACTTCTTCCTTTTGCTTGTTTCTTGACTTCTGTTAAAGAGAATGGGATTTATTTAATTGACCCATGGTCCAGGTTAAAGCACACTGTAGATTTCCTGGCCTCAGCTTCCTTGGCTAGAATTACATTGGCTTGGGTCTCTTTTTCAAAAGAAACTCTACCTGCTCTACGTTATGCTGGATAATAGGAATTTAGAATCTTGCCAGAATGTGCCTAAGGAACTCAGTTGAAAGGATTGTGCATCCAGACAAGCTAAGTAATGAGAAACATTCAACTCCTTTCTTTTAATGGGTGGGAATTATGCACAAAATGCTATTTGGTTTTCACCTTGACCTTGCTGTCTGAACTGTAGCCTTGCTCCTAGAGAAATGTCCTGTGGCTGAGATATTTCTGGCCAAACTATTGGATCTCAACTTTTTAAACAAATATGCTTCTGTTTTTGGATTTTTTTTTTTTAAAGGACAGAGCAAGGAGGAATCACACTGTCTTCATTTTCAAGGTAGTCAGTAAAATGAGAACCACACGTTTAGCCCCAATTCAACTTGGGATTCTAAACACTTGGAACAATTCTCCTCAATTTAGTCTATTTCTTTCTTTAGATTTGAAGCCAGTTGAAACCCCTGTTTAACTCTCCAGAGCTCTTTCCCAGGAGAGACAGCCTGTGTTCCTCATTGGAAGCCATATCTGTTCCTGGACTGGCCAAATACAAAAGTGGAATCCCAATTATAGGTTCCAAGGGTGATAGGATTTCAACTGTATTAGAATCTAAATACCTGGGTTACACCCACTCTCTTTCATTCTCTTCTAAAGGATGAAATAAGCTGATCAAATGTTCATTCTACTATTAAATTGCATTTCCATTCTGTAACATCTTATTTCCTTTCTCTCCAGTGAAGTATATTGAGTTGACAGATCATCTCCACAGTGTCTTTTTTTTTGTATTGGCCAGAAAATTTTAATTTGGGGGAGTTCGTCTAGTCATTGGTTGATGTGGTTTTAGTTTTATGATATTTTATTTTACCCAAACTGGCAAACAACAAAATAAAAATTCATTAACTAGATGTTATTGATTTAATAACATCTCTCTTGGATGAACACTAAGCAGAACATTTGAATTAAATGAAGGAAATGAACTTTTAAAAAAGTTGAATTGAAGCCTAAAATTTGTGAAACATAAATGGTAAGCTAACAGGTTGCGGTAGGAGTCACCTGGTCTAGGAAGCTGATGATATCATTCTGACCACCAGAGGGAGCACGTATTGTTCCATGAAGAAAGAGACAAATAGAAAGATAAGAGCAAGTACGAGTCATTATTCTATTAAAGTGGCAAACTTCCCAATTACTCTTGTTGTTATTGTTATAGATAACCAGGTCCTTTGATTCTGGAGAAAGGGTGTAGGCTGGGTTTAAGGTGAAAAATGAATTTTCTCGACTCATTCAGACATTTTTAAATAAGTTAGTTTAGAAGTCACCTTAAAAATAATTGTCATTTCTAAATTTGACTCTAACACACACATTTATTCAATTCTTTGAACGTGGAACAAGTAAATATGACTTCACAAAAGCAAACTAATCAAAACATATTTTTAGGAAATAAAGTAAATTTCATCTATACTTGTGTGATTTTGATATTTTTGACTGATTTGTTTTGGATCCCTCCCATTTTAAACAACTTGTCCATTTTTAGTGATCTTTTCCAAGTTTGCAATCATTTAAAGACCCAATTCAATATTTTTTTTCTGTAAAGGCCAATATATTGCAGAGAGGGGACAAAGAGGAAAGAAAATGACTATTTCCTCACTTTTGTATTTATTTTACGATAAAATCTGGAATAATCGCTCATGGTAAGGAGAAGAGCGTTTCTTCCTTAGCTTGAAAAAAGGGGGATGTCTCTTACTTTCTGTAACCTGGACTTTTACATCTATTAAACTCAGACTGTCAGCTGTGGGACAGCCCTTGCTGGAAGCAGTACCTGGTATGGTGAGGTTTGTGGTGGTGGCCAAAAATAGAGCTGGCTGGGTTTAGATCTCAGTTTTACCATTTACCAGCTGTGTCACTTTGGACAAGTTTTGACAATATTTCCCACCCTCAGTTTCCTCATCTGTTTAATGGGAATAATAATTCCTCCTTTCCTGGGATGTTGTGAGGAATAAATACATTTGATAATACATCTAAACAGTAGAGAGACCAAGGCTTTGGGTCCCAGTCAGTCCTTCCTAGGGTTCTTTTTATTTTTGTTTTCCTTTCTTTGTACCCTTCCCATCAGCATTTTTTATCAAATTAAATCATGTCATGGCCTTATAAGACATTACTTAACCATGCATCAGATTTGTAAAAGACACAAAACCCATCCAGACTCCTGATGCTAGTCTCTGGATCTATGGAAACATCCAGCAGCGTTGGTGGTGGTGGTGGGGCAGCCTCTGTCAGCTGCGCATCAGATCTGACAGCCCTGTGACATTTGCCAAGGCTTTAAGAGAAGCTGGGCCTATGAGAATGAATGGCCACCCAGTAGCCATCCTGCACTGAAGGCGAATTCAGTGCACTCATAAATTCTGAGTGACCATGCTTCGTGTCATGTCAAAAGAACTGGAAACTGATGTACAGCAACCTTGTCCTACTTGAGGAACGTGTCCACCTCAGGGGGAAAAGAGCCTGTGGCATCTGCAACAGCTACTTATAGAGGAGCAGCAGGTTGGATTTCGCCTTGTGTCTCGCTTCTCCTAGTTGTAAATCACTTCTGCTAAGGCTCAGCTACACCATTCCTGCCTCTTTTTCTCTGGTTGGTTGATGCTGGAGACACAAAGCATTTACCAGCAAATGTCTGTAAGAGATAGCACATAAGCCTGCAACTCAGAGTCTTCTGGAAGAATTACATGTAAAGTCTTCCCACGCTGGAAGATCCTGTGAGGTTTTTAGGGCTCTAAGGAGAGGAATCTCCACCCTACCCCCAATCACAAAGTCCCTTAGGCGTTCATTTCAAGAGTTTGTTGTGCAAATGAGACCTTCATATATTGCTGAAGTTCAACAAGAGGCAATCCATAAATGCTCAAAGCTTTGCAAGAACGCCAATAAATTAGCGACAAAATAAAAATTAAAGGGTAGTTCTAGAATTTAATATATGGTAAAAGTCACACTGCTTCATCTAGGTCTTCCTCAGCAATCCCATCTTTGCTCCAGTGGATGTCTGCGTCCATTCCAGATGTCTGCAGCCTCATCAGTCTGGTGTGATGAGTGCATATTAATTGAATATGGCAGTTGGATTCTGGCTCCAAGTTATTTGGAGTTTATTCTCACAAACCGGATGCTTTCAAAAGTAAATAAAGACATTAAACGATTTATAAAAAGACTGCCACACATTCTGAAGTGCAATATGTAAATGAATTTGTGTAAACATATGGATTTAATTTCTTTTATACTATGCACACATGTAAAATGTAAAAAGACACTGTGCTGGCTGCAATATGTTTTTAGTTCTCATTTGGACTCTGAAAATAATCAGACGTGCCCAATATTCAAAACGGAGAGGACTCCTCCGTCCTATGATGCCATTTGGACTATCAGATAATGGTTAACATGGTCCCCAAATGTTTTTCTGAAAGAATCTCCAGAGTGCCACTAGCAATTTGAATTTCTATTTTTAAGCACATTCCAGAGTTTATGGCCAGGCTCATTTCTTCCAGGTTGTTATGCTCAGTGTAAACTTCCAGGTTGTTATGCTCAGCCTGCTATCACCCTCTTTTGGATAACAGCATAGTCAAGTCCAACAGTTGTGGCTTCATGATAATATTTACATTGAGGCAGAAGAGGCCTGAGAGTGAAAAAAGTGCAGGGAAAGCAATGTTCTGGTCCTTGTGGTCATATGGAATGGATTCTGTAAAGAATGTAAAACAATGTTTATATCTGAATAGTGCTCAGAATCAATAAAACATCTACCAGTTCAATCAAGAATGTAGGCAAACTTTTATTTTTAATTGTCATGATAACACAGCCTTAGAGAACTATTCAGGCCCTACCAGGCTGAACATCAGAAGAAATTTTGGCTGCAAGAATTTTATTTCATTTAGTTAAATGAAAGCAAATGAACATGGATATATATGTTTTTCTCTTATAAGCTCTACTTTCAACTGTAACATTATCAATCATATTGGACTGGTAAAATATTTCGTTTGAGAACTGAATACAAATGAAAATGATAAATGGTTGAGTTAATTTCCATCTGTTTTAACCAATGTAGAACATTTAAATCCAAGGTCGTTTGGATAAAAATAAAATTCTCATACCCACTTTGGAAACAATTCAAAATAAGTATTATGACTTTAAAAAGGGTAACATTGGAAGAAAAAAGTTCTAACCTTGAAAATTCCATTTTATGGGATCCACTGGTATCATTATGAAGATAGAGTGACTTGTCTGCCCCAAGCTTTTCTGGCAGAGATAGAAAGACACAATGTCGATGACATCCAATGTGAAGGTTACATTTTGCAAAGCCAGAAGTGCAAGAAAATCAGCCCCCCTAATGTATATTGTCATCTTACAATATTAAATATGCTTTTACCAATTATATATGCCCCTCTACCCCTGATAATAAAGGATAATATTTATTATGCTTTTACTGGGTATAATGCATGTTTCCAAATACTTTATGAATATTTTCTAATTTAATCTTCAGAGACATCTGGGGGAGGTATTGTTTCTACTGCCACTGGCAGATGAAGAAATTGAGGTACAGAGAGACAACATGACTTGCTTGAAGCTACCCAACTCTCTGTGGTAGATTTAGAACTGGAATTTGTATGGTTTGGCTCCAGAGTCTGTGCTCAATCACAGCAAAACCAGGAGATTCTGATAAACCTCTCCAGATTAATCTTCTCCATGCCCCCAAATGGAGATTCTCTGCTCTTGATATTTTACCTGATGGTGATGTCTGTATGAGGCGATATTTGGAGCATCCTTACATCTGGAATTGGCTCCAAGGCAATGAAGAGTTTTCGTGTGTATGCAACATTTACACCAGTGCTGTAGATATATCAACTATCTATTAGCTATCTATTGGGATGTGCCACAAACCATCCCCAAACTTAGTAACTTGGTACAACCACAAATTATTTTTCATGACTCTGTGGACTGACTGGGTGGT
This sequence comes from Tamandua tetradactyla, assembly GCF_023851605.1. Lineage (NCBI taxonomy): Eukaryota > Metazoa > Chordata > Mammalia > Pilosa > Myrmecophagidae > Tamandua > Tamandua tetradactyla. The sequence goes on along the minus strand of NC_135327.1, from coordinate 38,298,683 downwards.
TTTTCTGCTGGTTTGCCCTGGGCTCACTTATGCAGCTGTGTTCATCTGGGGGTGGGCTGGATTGGAAGGTCCAAGGTCACTTCACTCACATGGCTGGCATTTGGTGCTGACGTTGGCTAGAGCTTCTTGGTTCTGCTTCACATAGTTTCTCCCCATCCAGTGTGCTAGACCAGCTTCCTTACATAGCAGCTCCAGGGAAGAGGTCCTGGAGGGTGAAAGTGGAAGTTGTTAAGATCTTTTCAGATTTGTCCCTGAAAGTTGGATAACATCATTTCCACAGTGCTCTATTAGTCAAAATTCTCCACCTCTTTATGGGAGAACAGCAAAAGCAAAGGGGTATGCATACCTGGATGGGAGAAATTAATGGCCAAAATTTACAATCCACCACAGCAGACACTGTTAAAAAGATATAAAATTGATATTAAAAAGATTATTAATTTCCAAACAATCATAAAATATAGTTAGATAAAACTATGGAATACAATATCTTTGATGACTTAAAAGGCACTGTGGCATCATATTTCAAGGTTTTCAATAAGGGTATTAGCTATCATTGTGTTAAACAAATGTTAGATGCAGTATTGGGAGGTACTTCTGAATTATCAAATTAGACATGGGTGAGAAGAAGAAATCAATGTCCTTTTAAAACTTTGTCCAATTGTCGGCATCCTGGAGGGAACATAGGAAATGTGAAAAGATATAGATGTTTGAGTTTTATTTTGAATTTTGTATGTGTAACATAAATTGGAAAACTCAGGACATTATTCAGATCAATATATATATATATATACACACACATATATATGTTTTTTATGTGTATATGAAAGATATATGTATCTACTATCTCCATCTATATGTATTCTATCTATATCTATGCGTGTATGTATGTATCTGTCTCATCTACCTATCTAAACAATCCCTATTTTGGCTTCTATCATTTTGATAGTTCACTTCTTTCTTTTGATGGGTCACTTCTTTCTTTCGAACTTTGTCTTGGGTCTGGAGGCAACTATGCAAGCACATACAGTGTACTGAACAGGTCATTTTGGCTTTATTTCTACTAGGATCAAAAGCAGAGTGGGCGATTTTATGCAAAAGCCCATAATTATCAATGTTTAAACACTCCTAGGTGAATGAAGCAAATGTTTTGACACACTGAAGTTTAAATAAGCACCTGAAATACTGGCCACTTATCTGGAGCCTGAATTCTTATGATTGTAAGATTCATTCACTGAATCCTTAATGTCCTATGCAAGAATGTTTTAAAATTTTTTTTAAGTTGAGGCTTGGCATTCAGTTGGGAACTAGGAAAACAACCTGCTGTTTGCACAGAGGAGGAAAAAAAAACTTGTCTTTAGTTGAAAACAGAGTCTTGAAACTTGGAAATGCAAGTTCCAATAGATTCAGGAGTTTCAGATCGGTGTGTGAACTACCAGACCACCAGGTGAGCCTCCCTGGGGTGAAGGGTGGGGCTCACCGTTTTTCTAAATCTAGATTTTTGCTTGTGTTTGTAGAAGGCGGGGCTTGTGCTATGGGTCAGAACAACATGGAGACCAAGTGAAGCTCTAGATTCAGACCCAAATTTGAGTCCCTGTCCTGTTGGTGACTGTTACCTGGGGCATGTATTCTGTCTTTCTCCAAGCCTCAGTTTCCCCACTCTAAAAGGGGCCTGCATAGTGCTTACCACATGGGGCTGCCGTGAGGGCTATGAGTAACCTTCCCTGAAAATGCCCTTAGACTGGGTGTGGTCAGGGTTGATCATTAGTGGCAACAATTATTTAATTTTGGAATTCTGTCCTTGAGCTCTTCAAAAATAACAGATCTCAGGGTTTCACTTCCCTATCATTCTCAAATTGTTTGCAGAAGTTTCCATCTGATAATCTTACTTTTTTTTTCCTGACCGAGTAGCAGTCAAAAAGAATTCAGTCGCTTCGTTTTAGCAGCTCAAGAAGTGCTTTTGACGGGCCTGACTGATCTAATTGGTCAAGAGTTCATCCAGGAGGGCTGTTCTCCATGTCCTGGGCATGGCAGCTTCATGGATTTACAACCTGTGCACCGACACAGGGTCCTGGGTTTACAAGGACCCAGTGCTTGGTTGAATGCTTTGCTCTCGACTTTTTGAGACTCCTCATGATTTTTGAACAACATTTACATTTTGCACTTGGTCCCACAAATTACGTTGCTGGTCCTGGTCCTAGGAAGATGTTTGAACAGGTACTAAAGGTTGCGCTAGTCCTGGTGAAGACTGTAGCAGGGCATTTGGCTGGCCAGTGGAACGGCTGTGACTTCAGAGAGACAGGGAGAATCCAGACTTTTCTGGATGTCATAATGGTTGACTTTTATTTTTTTATCTTAGCAAAATAATTAATTTTGAACAGTGACAGAACACCTGAGACAATACCAAAGGTTTCCCAATTTATATTGACAATTGCATAAGCTTTGAGGCAGTTAAGAGTGTTTCCCACCCCCCCAGCCCCCGGTGGGGATACATCATATACTGGGATGAGGAAGGCTTTTCCATGTGATATCAAAAGCATAAATCCCAAAGGGAGAAAATGGAGAGATTTGACTACATACAATCAAAAACTTTAGCTTATTTAAAAGCACTACAAATGGAATTGGAGGCAAAGGACAAATTTGGGAAAATAATTGCAATACATAGCAACAAACTAGCATTTATATAAAATGTTTCTAGAAATCAGTAGGGAAAGATAATCACTGCATTGGGAAAATGAAGGAAGGAATATAACAGGCAGGTCACAAAAGAACAAAATGCAAGTGGGCAACTGGCAAGTGAAAGAAAATTCAATCTCATTAGTAATCAAAGAAAAGAAAAATAAAACAAATTACCTTATTTTATTGTTCATTGACTATGCAAAGTTTCTTTTAAAATGTGGGTGGGTTCTCTGGAGGACAGGCGCAGTGGTTTGGGTGTTTCGCAGGGACCGGCAGGCCGGAGGAGCGCACCCAAAGGGACGCTGACTCAGACCGGGGCAGATGGGAGAGCAGCGGCCTCGCTCCCCAAGATCAGTTCCGGGACCGAGCACAGGCCAGTTGCTGCTCCGACTTGTAGCTTTTCCTGTGGAATGTTCTTCAGCTTCCTTTGGCCAACCCAGAAACGTCAGCTCACACTATGCTTCATTTCCATAAAATAACGACTTACATGTAGCTAAGGAAAGCCCTCGAAATACATACATCAGAGTCTTTAAAATGCTGTCCAAAGTGGTAGCTCAGGAGTTTTTAAAAATTTTTATCTTTAATTCTAATTGTTGTTTGTCTGTATTTTGAGAAATTCCCAATACAGACCAGGTTCATTTAATAAGAAAAATGATTTTCATTTCTAATAAAAGTTGTACAAAAGGAATGTAATCAGTTGAATGATTGTCCTCCAAAAGACATATTCCTAGAAACTGTGAATGTTACTTCCTTAGGAAAAAGAGTTGAGATGAAGAGATCATCCTGGATTAGCCAAGTGAATCCCAGATCCAATGGAACTGGATTTGTAAGAGTGAGGCAGAGGGAGACCATGTAATAAGAGGAAGAGGCAAAGGCTGGAGTGATGCAGGAGTTGGAAGAGGCAAAGAAGGCTTCTTCTCCAGAGCCTTCTAGAAGAAGGATTCTACTCTAGAGCATTCTGGAGGATTTTAGACAGAGGATTCTCCTCTAGAGTCTTTTAGAGGATTCTAGAAGACAAATTCTGCTCTAGAGCCTTCTAGAGGATTCTAGAAGAAGGATTCTTCTTTAGACCTTCTGTGGGGCATGGCTCTTTTGACATCTTGATTTTGGACTGCTGGCCTCCAGAGCTGTGAGACGATACATTTTTGTTGTTTTAAGTCACCATGTTTGCCGTAATTTTTTTTTTTTACAATAACCACAAGAAACTAATACAAGGAATAGATAAAAAAAATGCCAGAATAGAATCATTGAATTGTATGTAGTATTAAAAAATTGCAGGATTACCAAATTAGGAATAAAGAAGGTTTGTAATATGAAAGAAATTTTAAACTCAGAAAGTATAAACATAGTAGAAAAGAACAGTAAAAAACAAAGTATGAAGGATACAGAAAAGTGAGATAAAAAAAGAAGGTCTAGGGGGGAGAATGTAGAAAAATAACCACTCTTAAATACAGTTTTTCTTCTGTGGAATAGGAAATTATCTTAGAAGGGTAAAATTTATTGAGAAAACATTCAGGATGATTTAAAAAGTGAATCAAGACAACTCATAATCAGTAGTAGTATTTTAATCAGTACTGGAATTTGAGGTTTAAAAGGGAGTTATTGATTTCTAAAGAAAAAATATCTTTGTGTTTTAGTCAGGAAGTCAAGGAAGAATGTTCTAGTCCTCTGTTATTTAAACAAACACTTTTGACATTAGTAGGAACCCAGAACAATAGCATTTTATTAGTGCAAAGACACAGAAACAATGGAATGGAAAACATGCTTTAAACTGGGAAATATATTGGCCAGCTTAATTTTATTAAGAGGCCAGAGAGGGGATAAACATCACTAGCATGAACGAAATTTAGCTCTATTTAAAAATTTTCCCATAATCTAAGCCATTGGTTTTCTTTTCAAATATTTCAAGTTGGGGAAGTTTTATTTTATTTTAATTCTAGTTTTTCCCAAAGGGATTTTTTTTCTGCAGAAAACGAATGTGTGGAGCAGGTAAAAACAGATTTTCTGGCTGGTGGGGACTGGGCAGTGCCTCCCCCGGCAGTTACACACTATCCTTTCCCCTTTTCTCTCCTCCCAGCACCCGTCTTTCCTCTTCCAAACCATAGATGCTAAAATCTAAATAGTAACAGATATGAGAGCCTTGGAGGCCCTGCCTGAGACTGCTCTTGAAAAAAGGTCCCTTTCAGGCCGCATGTCTGAGCCAACGATTACATTTAAACCTCCTCTGCGGGCCCACAAAGACACCCCTTTCAAATTGTGAAGAATCTCATTCAAATTATTAAAGAAAACAAGTCTAAAGCACACCAATTTTGTCATCTCATTAGAAAGAGTTAAATCTGCAGAGGGGATGAGCAAATTCATTTTACCGAAACCGAGACTTTAATTTCAAATAGTTCCTATGATTAATAAAGAGGGAACAATATTTACTCTCAGGATCCTACATAAAGGTAAACTCTTCAAAGACAGTATTCTTATTTGTCTTTCCATTAATACAACTTATAGCACATACCTTGTACATATTGGACCTTGAGCAATTGCTGGATGAATAAATAATTAATAAGTCAAGCCGAAGAGTCCAGAGCCAAGTTCTAATTGGGCAGAGTCATAACTTGGATCTATACAATGTCAAAATAATCAACTTGGAAGGGAAAATTTCCAGCAATTACCTAGATTTGGGGGCTTGTGTGACATTTTCAGAGAGAAAACAAGAGAAAATTCTGTCATAGGAATCTTGACTTTGGTTTTATATATGTTAAATCTATGTGGTATCAGCAATATTTTGATACTCCTTAAAGTTTACTTTTAGCCAGAATTTGAGCCTGAGCCGTGGGAACAGTTCAAGAAGCCAAGATGAAGGTTTCTGGGGGTTCTCCTTCCCATTTTTGGGAGGTCAATCTGTGGATTAATCTGACTCCAGATAGCGCAAGTTCAGGTACATTTGCTTTTGGTTCCTTCTTACATCGTTAATTCCTATTCAGTTTTAAATGCATGAGTGAGACAATTGAATACCTTTGATTTGTCTAGTTTCGGGATGCTAGGTGCTTTCACACATACACATACGTATACACACACACAAACACACACACATATATATGATATATAGATACACACACACATATATAATATATAGATACACACATATGTATTTTTTTCAAATGGGAGGATTTTGTTTTACTCTTTCTTCTCTTAATTTTTATTTTGAAATAATTCCAGACTTACAAAAATGTTGCAAAAATGATACATGGAATTTGTATACACTTGTCAGTGAGACTACTCAAATATTAATATTTTAACTACTCTTGCCTTGTCATTCATTGTTTCTATTTCCATTTTTCTGAAAGGTTTGGGAGTAAGTGGCATAGGATGTTCTTTTACAGAAGCCTGGTCTGATTATTAAAATCAGGAAATTAGCACTGATAAAATACTTTTATCTAACCGGTAGACTGCATTCAAAATTTGTCAACCATTCTCTTTACCTGGGCCAGGATCCAATCCAGGGTGGTGCATTGTATTTAGTTGAAAACCTCTTTAGTCTCCTTTTATCTGGAATTATTCCTTAGTCTTTGTTTTTCATAACCTTAGACTTTTGTGCACAGGTCAGTTATTTTGTAGAACGTCCCTTAATTTTTTTTTCTGGTGTTCTTTTCAAGATAAGATTCAGGTTATGAATTTTTTGGCAAGAACAACACAGAAGTGATGCTGTGTCCATTTCAATTCATCTTATTATGAGGTACTTCCTGTCAAATTGTCCCAATGCTGGTAGATGTTAATTTTTATCATGTGTGATGAGGTGGATGTTAATTTTTATCACGTGATGAGCTGGTTGAGGGAAAATACTTTGGGACTATGCAAATATATTGTCATTTATGTTTCCACCCAATTTTAGTATCCATTGAGTCTTGCCTGAAACTAGTTATTGTGGTATTTTTAAAATAAAGGATTTTTATCAATGTAGAACATACACAGGCAATTATACAAATCAGAATGCTAACCACCATCCTGATTTCCAAGACCAAATATTAGTTTTGCCTGTTATAGAGATGTATTTCAATGAAATCATTCATTATGTATTGTTTTGAGTCTGGCTTCCTTCATTTGACATTCATTTTTATTGCTGAATAATATTCTATTGTGAGAATATGTCACTATATATCCCTATTTATTTACCCAGTCTAATGTTGATAGCAATTTTGGTAGTTTCTGGTTTGGGTCTATTAGGCACAAAGCTACTGTCAGTATGTTTTGTTTTCACATGGGCAGACACTGGGAAATGAACCCGGGTTTCCGGCATGGCAGGTGAGAACTCTGCCTGCTGAGCCACCGTGGTCTGCCCTGTCAATATGTTTTAACAAGTTTTTTGGGTGACATACACTTTCATTTCTCTTGGATAAATATCTAAGAGTGGGATGGCTAGGTCACAGTGTAGGTGTATGATTGTAAGAAATCAACAAACTGCTTTCCAAAGTCATTGCTCTAATAACCTCTTCCCACCAGCAATGAATGAATGTTTCAGTTGCTCTGCCTCCCTGAGAATGCTTGGTAATTATCTTTTTCATTTTCTCCATTCTAGTGGGTATTTAGTGGTGTAGAATTGTGACTTAATAGGCATTTTCCTCATTACTAATCTTGTCAAATATCTTTTCTATGGTTATTGCCCATTTGTGTATTTTCTCTTGTAAAGTTTCAGGATTTTTTTTTGCCCATTTTAATGAATGGGTTTATTTTCTCATCGAGTTCTTGTATTGGCTTGCAAATTTTTTCAGTGATTACTCTATGGCTAACCATTCATCCTTCAATTATCAAAGTTCATTTTGTATTTCATGCCTGCCCTGTCACTTCTTGCATCCCACTTTACAGATGTGATAAACCTACAACAGTGTAATTCCTTTAACCTATTCCTCTGTCCTTTGTGCCGTTTTTGTCATACTTTTGACTTCCACACACATCACAAACCTTATCTTACAATGTGTTATGTTTCTTTGTATAGTCAGTTGTCTATTAAGGAAATTATGAGAACAAAGAAAAAAACATTATTTTATATTTATGTACGCATTTACCATTTCTTTGTGCTTTTTGTTCCTTAGCTACAAGTTTCTATCTGGTATCATTTCCTGTTAGCCCATAGCACATTCTTAAGTGTTTCTTGTTGTGCGTGTCTGCTGGAGATCAAGTTTTTCAGCTTTGTTTTGTCTGAGAATGCCTTTGTCTTGTCCTCATTTTGGAAGGATATTTTTAGTGGATGCTGAACTCTGAATTGGCAGGGTTTTCTCCAACCCACAACTTTCCCCCCCCGTACTTAAGTATATTTTTTCTATTGCTTTTTGGCTTTTATTGTTCATAATGGGAAATCAGTGGTAATTTGTATTATATTTCTTTTTCGTGTAATGTGTATCTTTTCCCTCTACTTTTGAGATTTTTCTTTTTCTCTTTCTCTTTGATTTTTAGCAGTTTGGCTATGATATATCTAGATGCATTTTCTTTGTATTTTTTTTTTTCTGCTTAAGACTTGCTGAGTTTCCTGGATCTACAACTCAATATTTTTCATCAATTTTTTTTGCCATTACATCTTCAAAATTTTTTTCTGCCTCATTCCCACTTTCTTTTCCTATAGGGCTCCAGTTACACATATTTTGGATTGCTGTTTCCATTTATTTTTTTTCAATCTCTTTTCTCTTCATTCTTTACATTGGGTAATTTATCTTGATGAGTTTCAGGAGAAGGAGGTTCAGATATTTTTAATATCTGGTAGCGTAATACTTCCAACTTTGTTTATCTTTAAGATTGCCTTAGCTATTTTAGACCTTTGCATTTTTAACTTACAAATAACTCTGCTGAGATGTTGATTAGGATTGTATTGTTTCTCCAGATCCAAGTGGGGATAAGTGATAACATTACAATGTATTGAATCTTCTAATCCCTACATATGATATATTCCTCCACTTATTTAGGTTTTCTTTAATTTCTCTTGATTATGTTTATTTGTTTTGTTTTTTGTTGTGTGGGCAAGCACAGGGAATCGAAGCCGGGTCTCCGGCATGGCAGGTGAGAACTCTGCCTGTTGAGCCACCATGGCTTGCCCTCTGGGTTATGTTTTGTAGTTTTATGTACAGAGATTTTTTTACATAGTTTGTTGGATTAACTCCTGAGAATTTGATGCTATTGTAGTTAATATCTGTTTAACATTCAATTTTCTAAAAGTTTACATCTCTGTATTGACTTTTATCCATCAACCCAACAAAAATTTCATTCACTAATTTTAATAATTTGTAAGTATATTTTTGCATGTGTTGCCTTCATGTTTCTTTGAATAATGACTCTATCATATTCATTATTACTTTTTTCTTACTTTTCAATCTTTACATTTCACTTTTTGCTTACTAGTATACTATTTAACAAAGGTGCTAGTAGTGTCTTGTCTCAGTCCTGATCTCAGAGGTAATCTTTTAATATTTTATCAGTGTATGTTCTAGATTTCCATAGATCCCTTTTTTTATTTTAAGGAAGTTCTTTTATATTTTGAATTTCTTAACAACTTTTATTTTCTGTCATGAGGTTATTGAATCTTATTAAGTGTCTTTTCTGCATCTATTATATAGTCATATGATTTTTTAAAAATTTTATTCTATCAAAGTGTCGATTATTTTATTAATTTTTGAATATTTATCAACAATGTACTTCTGAAATAAACTCAAGCTAGTCATATATTATCTTGTGTATAACTGGATTTGGTTTTCTAATATTTTATTTAGTGCATCTACATGTACATCTACAAGGACTTTGGACTGAAAATTTCCTTTTCTTAAACAGCATCTCAGATTTTGGTGTCAAGTTCTTCCAGGCTACATAAAATGATTTAGAGCTGTTCTTGTTTTCCTGCATACTGGAACAATTTGTGTAGATTGCTGTGACTTTTTTATTTGGTATTTGGTAGACTTCATTAGTGAAGCCATCTAGGACTGCTATTTCTTTGATAGAAGTTTTGTACTTACATTTTCAATTTATGTAATGTTCTCCTTAATTGTTATAAAGCTATTCAGATTTTCATTTTTCTCCTTATATCAGCTTTGATAAGTTTTTAAAAATTAGCTTTTTATTCTCTCATTATCTTTTTAATGTCCCAAGATCTGCAGTGATTTCATTCTTTTCATTTCTGCTATTGGTAACTTGAATCTTCATATCTTCCTCACTAGAACTTTTTGACTGTTTGGATTTTCTCTGTTTTATGTTTACTGTTTCACTCATTTATATCATCTTTATTATTATCATCTTTCTCTTTCCTTTGGATTTCATTTTCTGATTTTTCCTTGCTTCTGGAGTTGTTCATTAATTTTTCCCCTTTTCTTTTCTAAAATATTCACTTAAGGCTATTAATTTTCCTCTAAGCATAAGTTTAGCTGCATCCCACAAATTTTTATATGCCATGTTTTCGTTACTATACAGTTCAACATAATCTCTAATTTCCATTGTGATTTCTTCGTTGGTCCATTGGGCATTTAGGAGTTTATTAATTTGCAAACATTACAGGATCTTGTTAGTTATCTTTTTTTTTTTTGCCTGGGCAGACACCAGGAATCGAATCCAGGTGTCCAGCATGGCAGGCGAGAACTCTGCCTGCTGAGCCATCATGGCCTGCCCAAATTAAATATCTTTTTGATATTGAATTTTAACTTAATTCTACGTGAACAGAAAACATCCTCTCTCTGATTTCAATCCTCTGAAATTTGCTAAGATGTGTTTTAGGATCCTGTATATGATCAACTTTTGCTAATTTTTTATTTGTGGTAAAACATTCTCCACATGTGCTAAAAATGTATATTCTGCAGCATTCTGTGTATGTCAAAGAAGTTGTCTGTTAGCTGTCTTGTTTAAGTCTTCTATATCCTTACTGACTTTTTCCCCCTGTTTTTTCTAGTTAACAGCAATATGATATGCCTATATGTAGTTTTATTTGGAGTTAATAGTACTTCTAAATCTGACACTTGATATCTTTCATCAGTTTTGGAAAGTTTTGATTATTATTTCTTCTTGCTTCTGCTCCACTCTCTCGCTACTCTACTTATGCTGTATGTTCCACTTCTTCCTGTGTCCCACATCTCTCTTATGTTTTTTTTTCAGTATTTTCCATCATTTTCTTCTCTTTGTGCCTCAGTTTGGTTAATTTTTACTGATCGTTCTTCCAGTTCACCTGTTCTAATCTGCTGTCAACCCCATCTATATATGCCTTTTATTTTCAGTTTCTTTATTTTTTTGTTATAGAAACTGCATTTAATTCTTATTTTTATTGATTTTAATTGGTGGCTGAAATTCTCCTTCTATTTTTCTAGAACCAATTGATTAAGATATTTTAAAGACCTCTTCTGTTACTTCTGTTATATGAGTTTCTTATGGGACTATATATTGATCTTGTGTACTGTCATTTTGTCTTGTGTATTGGTTTAAGGAAGGCGCGATCATCTTGGTTTAATCAAGAATAAAGCTGATTAGAGTAGCTTATTCATTTCTGGATTGTCTTTACACTTAGGGTTATCCATTTTGGTGTCCCAGAGCAAAGCCTGCAGAGTTTTTCTGTTCCTCTTCTCTGTGGCAGACTCTGAGTTATTTTGTTCCCTCCACCCAGCTTTGTGAGATTGCCTAAGGCCCTGCATAGCATCTCAGCCCTTAGGCCATCACTTTCTGCTATGGGTTTCTTTCTTTTTTTGCTACTCAGCTTCTAGGTTCCTAGGCTGCTAATTAAGAATCTAGAAATCTCTCCAGGCGAAAGGCCAAACCAAATGTAGGCTCACCTCTGTTTTCTTCCTGTTTGGGATCATGGTCCTTCAAATCCTTGCCACCTTTGCAGCTAATCTCTGATGCCATCCAACTGGTATTTCAATATTTGATGCAACTTCTTTAGCTCTTCTGCATGGGAAATTTTTGGTTTATTATGCCCTAGCCCATTATAGTCAGAATCATGTATATAATTTTTAGAAAAAATTCTCATATCTCCTCATCTTGTACATCATGAATTTGGGGCCCGGAGGACTGAATGCTTTTCTGAAAGTTACATGTCTAGTTAAATGCAGAATAGGGATTTTGACCTGGTTTTCTGAAGTTAAGTCCTGTTCTCTTCTCAGATCTCCATATTTCCCTGCAGCAGCCACATCTGAGGATTGATGTTTGGACAACAAGGATGGGTTTGGACATGCAAGAGGGGAGAGGAGTGAGCTGAGTGATGGCTTTATTGCCAGGAGGGGTCAGCTAAGCCTCTTTGTTCAACTTAGCCTATGTCCTAGTCCTGAGCTTGGTTGAAGCCACACTTCTGATGGAGACAACCACATTTAAAACTCATTCATGATACAACCTAAAACTTGCAGCTAGGCAAATGACCATTTCCACAGAAGACCCAGACAGGTATAGACAGTGGGAACATTTCTCTGGTGGTATTGGTTTCTAGCAGTCAGTTGGCTTAGAAAACTGGGCATGGATCTTTGCTGCGTTTGGGACAGGGATGCAGTGGTGCAGATCAGACCTTGGGCTTGAGAGGCAGTTGGCTCAGTCTAAAAGGAACTGAGCACATAAGTGCTTTATTCACAGCACCAGAAAGAACAAGCCACAGAACTCCTCCTTTACCATTTCCACTTGTACCATGCTTGAGCCAACAGGGATCAGCAACACGGATTTGAAATTCGGCCTCATTTGGAGAATAAATGGAAAATGCTGCATCAGGGCTGGCATGGAAGGGGAGGCAGTAAGGGGAATGAAGAGAGAAACAGGCTACCATTTTCTGGAGGAGCTAAAATGTAAGACTATATTATAGTGGCCCTCAAACAGCCTGGGATGAAATGCTAATGATTCTTGTTTTCAATTCCCACCAAAAGTCGTGGCGGCTGACTAAGATGAAGCTGGAATTTAAGTTCTTGCCCAGATTTCTTTCCCCTTAAACTCTCAAGAATGAGGAATAGTAGCTATGTCCATAAATAAAGTACTCCCTCCAAGGACCCTATCTTCTGACAAATGCATGTAAAATAGGAAGATCAATTTTCTTCTTCTCACAGTTCATTTCTACTTCTCAGGAGACAAACACCGGAAGAGAAACTGAAAGTTTCTATTTTTTCCCCAAGGGAAGGGGCTAAAATGATGGTGATTGCCCAAGGATGGGCTACTGAGTCTCAAACGCAGTCAAAAACAAAATCGGACTCCACCTTTTCTTTCTCTTTTGTGTTACCTATCTCAGAAATGAGTGCAATGTACCAGAGCTCCCTCATATGTCTCTCCCTTATGTGTGAGCAGCCCGCAACTAATTATTATTCTGAAACCCAGCACAGGGAGACACACCAAGTCCACCTGGCCCTGAACAAACCAATTGTGGAGGCTGGATGACCCCCTTCAAGGAGTAGGCCTAAAGAACTCTATCATGGCCTCATGTCTAATCTTCATTCTCCCATCCAACAATTGCCGAATTGCCTATTAAAGCTATTGGGTTGACCCCCACTGGGCCACGTGTCATACTCTAGGGATGAGCGCTTTCAGCGCAATCCTTCAGGAAGACCATCTGTCTTTCCCTTCTCAGGTGTCTTTGCTCTCAGCACCTGGATGCACATTTGTTGGCACTTTGACAGAAGCAGGCCATGCTGTTAATATTTCTTAGCGTGGTGATACATTTATTGAGTATGTAATACACAAAAGGCTGAATCACCATGTTACAGTCATAAAAAATATTCTGTTTTCAAGCATACTGTCTTGGTATTCTGAAACCTAAGTCTCAAGTAATTTAAGTAAATGGATATAACAGATCAACAGTACAACCGCGAGGAGCATTAAGAGAAGAAAGGGAAAAAATACAAAGAAACCACGGTGGAAGCAGAATTGAGCAATCCAAGGAAACACGTGTGAACAGAAGCACCATATATAATGTTAGCTGTGTTCTAATGGCCCTCTGAGCTCCTCAGAGGAAGGTGCTACCTGAATTATAAATAGAATAGATATTTTCCCACATTGCTCATACCCTTTTTCCAGTCTTGGTCACAAAATGTATAGGGCTTCAGGTTACTGTTCAACCAAAATTATATTATGAGAGACCTTAAAACAGTGCCTCTGAGGATTCTGGAGTCTGATTCCACTCCCATTTCCCAAGATCTCCTTCTTTTCCCCTCAATTCCAATGTCTGAGCCTCCAGGAATGAGATCTCTGGATTTGTGGAGAAGGAGCTTGGAGAAAATGTGCCAGATTGCATCTTCGTCAAATAGTCTCTTTCAGGGAAATGACTTGAAACATGACTTACATTATCCTGGGCTACGTATGTAGTCATAGGGGTGGAAATTACCATTGTAAGCGGACTGCATTCCTGTGTGAATATGGTTGTGTGAATTCTACATTGGTGAGGTTAAGCAGTCCTAGACCTCTGCCCACCTGTGTTACTTGCCCCCTGTTCCCTTAAACATTCTATCTATCTGCCTCAACATTGAGACCCTGGCATCTGGCAGGAGGCCTGGTATATAACAGACCCTCAAGTTTATTTGCTGTAAGGAGGTATGAAGGATTATCTTACCAAATGCAATCTAAACTGAATGGGAAAGGGATGTGTGGGGAAGGTGAGAGTTTTACAGCCTGAAGGAGGACAGGGGCAGTGGAACTTCTCTTGGGGTGGCTCCAACCAGGAGCACTACCATCTTACTGTCTTGTCCTTACCTTACCTATGTAGACATATGCTAGCTGGGTCATCAACACCAACCGCCATGCTCCCAACATCCTTAAGCAAGTGCTTAGTCCCTGAAGAAATGATTTCCAGAATGGCATGGAGAGATTTAGCAATCAAAATCAAGCAGAAAACATTCAGCAACAGCCTCTGTGGCTTGCTCTTTGGTTTCCCAGCGAAACCCGAAGAAACCTTTGGGAGGCAGGCTGCCCTTCCTGAAGACTCCTCTAGCATACAGCCTCCATGATGCCCCCACTGATTCTCCCCTTCTGGTGGTCATGCTCTTTTGTAGCCCCCTCCCATACTATAGGGGTGACCTGTGTTAGCAATAGGACACTGTGGAAATGAGAACACATGATTTCTGAGGTTAGGTCACAAAGGACACCACAGGTCCTGCTTTACTTCTCTTGGATCATTTGCTCTGTGGGGAAACCAGCTGCCATGCCATGAAGAAACTTAAGCAGCCCCATGGCAAGGTACGTGTGGTGAGGAACTGAGACCCCCTGCCAACAGCCATGCTATACCTCAATTTCCTTCTCTATAAACCGTAGATGAATTTTATGAGGATCAGATAACATAATGCACATCAAGTGCTTAGTGCATTCCTCAAATGCATGACTTTTTTTTATTGTATAATGCTCTGTGATACTGATGTATTACAGTTTATTTAACCAGTCCCTTTTGGTGGGCATGTAGGTTGCTTCCAAAACTTAGTATCTTTATAAACTGCTTTGCAATATGCAGTAAATATTCTTAAACATAAATATTTGTCTAGGTCCTGGATTATTTCTTTAGGGTGCATTCTGTTTGACCATGTTTACTAAATTGTTATCACCAAGTTTATGAAGTCCTACATCTGAGCAGGTTCTCTTCTTCCTTCTCCTGGTCTCCTTCTTACCAGAGTACCATCATCAGAGGCTGAAATATGGAGGCACAAGAGACCATTCTGTTGTGTGCATAGGACCCCGATGGACACATCAGGTCTGCCAAGAAGGATCGAGAAGAAGATGATCTTTCTTGGGTAGCCTCAGATCCCGTGAAGAGAAAGATTTGGATATTCTATATGGACTTCTGATAACAGCACAGATACTTGTACTTATTCTAATCTGTTCTTACATATTCTTGGCTAACTCAGTACTCATAGTCAACATTTATTTCTGTAAATGCTTATCTTTCCAAGTATTCAGATTTCCGAAGACTTCTGAGATTTTTGGTCTATCAGGGGATGCATTTTGGTTTTGCATCTAGATGGATATCCTGGGTTTAATGAATTGTATCAGCACAGTTTATTGAATATTCATCCTCATTCATGTTTGAAGACTCTCTTATAATGCATTAAATTTTGTAATGTATTTGGCCTTTTCCTGTTTATTTTATTAAGTGTGTTGCATGTCTATTCTTACACCATTTTCACACTGACTTAGTTATTTATTGTTAGTGTATGTTTTGATACAGAAACACAGAGCCATGTTCTTTGACCTCACTTCATTTTTTATTGTCACCAAAGCTCTAGCTCTTCTTGCCAATTTATTCTTTTAGAGGAAAAACATGAGATGAGAAGATTATGAGACCATTCGGGATTCTGCACAGGTTAACCATATGATTAATTTCTTTCTTGTCCTTCTCTTAAAATCAGTCTTTTCTTTCCTGCTCCCACTCCTCTTTTTTCTTTTCTTCTATTTTCATTCTCTCTTCCTCCATTTCCCATTAGATTCCTGAGCTTGTGTTTCTCACTTACTGATTTGCTCATTTCTTATTGGATCTTTCCTATGACAATTACTATTTTGTATTTCACAGTTATTTGCGATCTTTTAACTTTTTATTTTAGGGATATTGAAAACTGAAGCTTAATATAGTTTCAGTAAAGTGCATATAGTACAATCATCTTAAGTATACAGCTTGTTTTTTTAAATATGTTTTTAGATCCATGTAACCACCACCAAGATTAAGAGCCCATAAAGCTCTCACATGCCCCTTCCCACTTTGTACCAAATCTCTACAGATCATTTTGCCATTTGAACTTCATATTTTTGAAACCACACAGTAATCTTTTTTTGTGTCTGGCTTCTTTTGTTCAACATTATGTCTATGAGATTTATCCATGTTGTTGTGGGTACCAGTATTTTTTTTTTAATTGGTGTGTAGTAATACACTGAAAGAATAAATCACAATTTCTTTTTTGTATGCTATATGGCAGGGTCACATTTCATTATTTTTCCATGTGAGCATCCCATTATTGCAGAACCATTTCTTGAATTTTTGTTTGTTTTTTTTGCTTGTTTGTTTTTTGGAAAGGGCATGGAGTAGGAATCAAACCTGGGTCTCCCTCATGGTAGGTAAGAATTCTACTGAACTACCCTTACGCTCCCAAATCACAATTCATTTTTCCATTATCTTGTTAATGGGCAATTGCATATTCTTAAGTAACATTTTGGCAAGTTTTATTAGCTACAAATAATGCCCCAGAATTAGAATGAAAATATTTTCAGCAATAAAAACGTTTTCAGAATTATTCCATTGATTTCCAGACCTAACTAATCAGTAAAATAACAAGGTAACAACCAGATTTGATCATTATCACAGAATTTGAGCTAAGTATGTTTCTTCTCACCATATCCAGCATCCTTGTCCTTCATTTTTACTCAAGTGATTTTGAGATACTGAGGCTTCCTCAAAGTTCCACAGGCAGCCAGGGCAGAGTTGCCAGGAAAGACAGAGAAGACACTCAAAAGACAGTTTGAATTCTCAAACCTTTAATTAGTAATTTGTAATTAATTTCAGTTTCTTCTCCCTTTGTATATAAAGTTTAAGGTGATTAATTGAATGCGCCTGAATCAATTGTGCCCACCTAAATTTCAAGGCAATAAGTAATTCATGATCACTTCCCATGTTCACTTGAATGGAGACAGAAGAGGGGCCAAAGGTTTGACAGCCTGCAAAACAGGTTTGCTGAAGGCAGGAAGAGGCAGACACTGCCTTATTTTCTTTGGAAGCCGTTTGTCACTGTCAAACATACACAGTGGTCTCTCTTTTAGCTTTGTTTAAACAAGAATATAGTTTGCATCCTGACATTTCCCTGAAAATGGCAAGTTTCATTTATCACCGAGGTGGTTTTCAAGCTTCATATCCACTGTTGTAAAGGTGAGTTGATATTTTTTGAGTGGTTTTGTTGAGCAATAAGTTATTTCCTCATGAAAAACTGTAACTGGATTTTTCAAACTTATGTCCCTTCACATCCTCTTGCTGTCTCAATAAAGCTTGACAATTATTTATTTTTGTATTATATGCTTACTGAGCCCAACCTCATTCTTTAAATAATCACATTAGAATTCATGCATATGATTATGGGTCACTGATTCTTAAACTTCTTAAAGCTTCCTAAAGAGAAACCAGCAATTTAAATATGTTGAACATGCAATTAAGACCCTAATTAGAACAATGATCTAAAACTAAGCTTTGAATAGAAATTGCTGTTTAGCTGTGACAGAATTGTCATCTTGCCATAATTAATTATAAAACAATGATTTAATTTTTACATGACATCAGAAAATATGCGAGAATTGCAGATTGCTATACTGGAAGAATGGCGATGATTTCTAAAACTTTGCAAGAGAAACTAGCTTTTTCCTTATGAAAAAGGAAATGTACCCAGATAGAAAATAAACACAATTCCATAACAGAAAATAATTCATATAAAGATAGTTACAGCAATCATTGCATATGAACCTTAGAATTCTGGAGCAGGAAGTTACCAAGGAGAGAATTTAGTTCAGGAGTTGGTAAACCCTGGTCCGTGGGCCAAATCTGGCCTGCTGCCTGTTTTTGTAAATGAGGTTTGATTAGAGCATAGCTGTGTCCATTTCTTTAGGGATTTTCTATGGCTGCTTTTGCGCTACCATGCAGAGTCGAGTGGTTGTGATGGAGACAAAATGGCCCACAAAGCCTAAAATATTTATTATATACCCCTTTACTGAAAAGGTTTTCTGACACCTGGTCTATTTTATCCAGTAAATATCTGAATTTCTAGGAGAAGCACTCTTGACCCTATTGTGATATATTTGGACCTTAACCTTGGGGAATTTATAGTTTAATTGGGAAAGATGGGGCAAAAACATGACTACAATTTGAAGTGAAAAAAAGTGAATAATGCCTTTGAAGGTACAGAGTACTTTAGGGTTTCACTTGGAGGTACTAGATTGGAAAACGTGAAGTTTGAGCCCAGTTTGAAAAAGGGGTAAGATTCGAATATGCCAAAATGTTTGTAGAATGTTCCCATTCAAAGAATGGCTCTGAGATGGGAAAGCACAGTGCATGTGTGAGGACCACCAAGTAGGACCCATTTGGTTAACATATGAAAGAGTGACTGGGGGAACTGAATGCAGGTTGAGAATGATGTGTGTTTTTGTTTTTTGTGGTAGAATTAAAAAGGGATTAGAGAAAAACACAATGGTGGTGACTTAAATCTGTCCACAAATTCTTTGACACTCCCTTTAAAACATGGAGCTGAATTGCTTTCTTCTTGAGTGAGGACTGGACTTGGTGAGTTGCTTCTAAAGACTCATGTGTAGTGGTAGGGATGGAGTATGACTTTTGCAACTTGGCCATAAAAGGTCTTGCAGCTTCCTTCTTGCTCTCTCTGGAATGGCTCACTCTGGGGCAAGCCAGCCACTGTGTCATAAGGATACTCAAGCAGCCCTAGGTAGAGGCCCTTGTGTTGAAAACCTGCTAACAGTCCTCAAGGAATTGAATTTTCACCCAACAGCCTTGTAAGTGCACCACGTTGGCAGTGGGTCCTCCAGCCCCATCTTGGCAGTGGGTCCTCTAGATGGCCAAGGCACCAGCTGCCTGCTTGACTGCAATCCCATGGGAGATCTTGAATCAGACCACACAGCTAAGCCACTCCTAGGTTTCCGACCCCAGAAACTCTATATTATACAAAATAAATGTTTGTGTTTTTAAGACACTAAGCTTTGGGGAAATTTGTTGGAGGCAAACAAATAACAAATTTGTTGTATTGGGGGAACCCAAACTAGGAGAGTAATGAAGGATCTGTGTTAGAATGGTCCTGAGAATGGGGAAGAGGAGATAGTTGTGAGAGATGGTACGAAGAGGGAAGGAGCAAGACTTTGCAATGCTAGCCATCTAAGAGATTTTTCAAGCTGAGGTCATCTTTTAAATATTTATTTTTAATTGCAAAAACCCTTTTTACCATGGTAACATATACACAACCAAAAATTCTCCCATTTTAACTACTTTCAATTGTGCAATTCAGTGATATTAATTACTTTCAAAATATTGTGCTATCATCACCAACCCATTATGCCCATGTTCCCTCTCTGCACTCAATAAACAATCACAGCCTCTTTCCCTTAATCCCAGCCCTTGGTAACCTGTAATCTATTATTTGTCTCTACGAAATTTGCTTATTCTAAGTATTTCACATAAGCAAGATCATACAATATTTGTCCTCCTGTGTCTGGCTCATTTCACTGATGGCCTCAAGGTTTAGACATGTTGTAACATGTATCAGAACTTCCTTCCTTTTCATGACTGAATAATCCTCTATTGTATGTATATACCACATTTTATTTATCATTCATCTGTTGACGGGACACTGGGTTGCTTTCTATCTTTTGGTTATTGTAATATATTACAATTTATCATTGTGAACGTAAACTTGAACTTAATAAATTTCCTTTATAAAAACCAACCCATTTTTGGTGTATTACATTCTGGCAGCAGTTAAACAAGCTAAAACAATTGTATTAATGCTGCTGTGAACAGTGGAGTACAAATATCTGTTCAAGTCCCTGCTTTCAGTCATTTTGGGTATATACCAAGAAGTGGGATTGCGAAGTCACCTTTTAAATCTGCCAAGCATCCAGGCTGGGAATCTGAGCTTTAGAGGGATAAAGTGACTTGCGTCGGACTCTACAGCAAATTGGCAGCATGTCTATATTTCCAGAACAGTTTTCAGTTTTCCACACCATAGAGTTTATTTCTATCAGCCCCCTGCCACTCCCCGCCACACTACGGATGGAAAGCTGACATACAGAAGCTAAGATGCCCAAGAATCTACAGATCAAAAATGACTAGCTCAGACTCCAACCTGGTGAGTTGACTCTAGGCCAGAGTTGTCACTGGTTCCTTTTGTAATTATAAATTTGTCTTTGTTCCTAAGTTCAAAGGAAGGTGATCCACAGAATTTTAGGACTTGCTCCGTCAAGTATCTTGATTCTAGGATTCAGAAGTAGAAATGAAATGAGTGGGAAGCACTGCTTCCACATTAGAATGGTGTGGTAGTTAGATTCAGTTGTCAACCTGACCAGGTGAAGGCACCTATTTCTGTTGCTGTAGACATGAGCCAATGGTACGTGAACCTCATCTGTTGTTGCAGTCAGCTAGGAGGTGTGCCTGCTGCAGTGAATGATGTTTGATTTAATTGGCTGGTGTTTAAATGAGGGACTCAATGTAGCACAGACCAAGAAGCTCAGCATACCTCATCTCAGCACTCACAGCTCAGCCCAAGCCTTTGGAGATGCAGAAAGGAATCACCCTGGGGAAAGTTGTTGGAACCCAGAGGCCTGGAGAGAAGGCCAGCAGAGACCATTCTGTGCCTTCCCATGTAAGAAAGAACCTCAGTTGAAAGTTAGCTGCCTTTCCTCTGAAGAACTAACAAAATAAATCCCCTCTTATTAAAAGCCAATCTGTCTCTGGTGTGTTGCATTCCGGCAGCTAGCAAACTAGAACAAATGGGTTCCAGAACAGATAGTGCATTTAGTCATTCGTTCATATATTTATCAAATATTATGATCAGGCTCTGTGCTGGAGAGCTAAATAAGAAATGATTCCTGTTTCACCCAAGCTCAAGAAGAGAGACTTCTTATAAGGTTAGAAATGTTGAAATAGAGACAGCAGCACAGCCCTGGCTCTAGACAACACAAACACACTATGTACTATATATTTTTCCCAACTAAATGCACATAGGCTGTGGATTATTCACTGCATGTTTTATTAGTCTTTAAAATATGGGACTTTTCTCTTGTAGTCTTTTTAGTAATGGCAAGGAAGAACATTTTTTTTCTGGTGATTAACTAGATCTCGACTTTTAAAGCTTTCAAAGCAAAGGCAACAGTGCTTCCGTGTAAAGCTCATCTAATGCAAAGGTTACAAAGTATTTGGGAAGACTCAAGAGACCTAGGAAGGGTCTCTCTGACCTAAAGTATCATGTGCGCATCAAGGTGCATGAAAGCTCAACATTGGTGATGGAATCTCTGTTGGTGGGACGTCTCCAAATCCCACTCATAAGTGCATTTACTGATGCAAAGCTCTCAGTTTTAAGTCTCATGAGCCCACACTTTCTCAGGAATTAGGTGACAGCTAACTGCGGGCTCTTTGGGGACCGAGTGACGATGGGGGTGGCAGAGGTAGCTACAGGGCAGAGTGGTGGTGGTGAGGGTCTCTTAGGGCATTGAAAGGGAATCCCAGGGGTCATTAAGGCCCAGATTCTCCTACTTACCTGAATCTGGCTGGTCCTGACGCAGCATCAAGAGGTCAAGGCTGATGGTTTGTTTTTAATCAGTTGTGGTAGGGTCCATCGTCCAGCTGAACATTTTTGTCCTATAAGCCTAAGTATCCTAAGATACAATGGCACTATTTTTGGTACATCTGTACTTGTTATCTGTTCAAATGATCATTCTCTTGGACAAAAAGTGAGAAAAGTTTCTTGTCCCAAGCCTACTTCTCACCCCACTGATGGGGCTTTCTATTGGGAAGTGGGCTATTTTGGCATTATTCTGTGGCTCCTTATAGAATGGTTTTAGCTAGAGCAAATACATGTCTCTTTCTCTCTCTCTCTCTATATATATACATATATATTTCAAAGTTATGTGCAGGTTGGCGATATTGGTTTTCTGCCTACAGGAGTGGTAATCAAGTAATTAGATTTAAAGGCACATTTTAACTAAATACTGGTACAGAAAGGCCTCACTTGTAAAGGTGGCAAGCAAATGATTGAAATTTGATGGAAAGGAAAAAAATAATTTTGAGATCTGTTATGGAAGAAGAAAAAGAAAATTTACTTGAAACAGCATCTTGTGTAAGCTGAACTGAACGCTATGAGAGTTTTGTTTTTAACCCTAAACATTTTTAACTACAGTCAGATTTTGTTTCAAAAGGAGGAAGTTACAGGGAATGAGTTACACTAGATGCTGCAAACAGTCTGGCCTATCGCTTAAAGGGGAATGTAGGTTGGAGTCCAGCAGAATGGGTTTGAATTCTGTTTTTTCCCACCTACTACAACCAGAGTAGGTGGAAAACTCCAACTTTAGTTTCATCTTATCTAAAATGGGTTAGCAGTACCTCCCATCAGAGTTTTTGGTGAGAAACCAATGAACAAATGTTTGCTAGTGTCAGCACTTATCAAGTGCTCGGTTAATGGGGGTGGGGAATCACATCCTCATTTGACGTGTATGAGGGTCCAGGGTTGTGGTCCTCTGGGCACATCCATCCTGTAACATAAGCCATGGGGGCCTGGCTTTGGGGACAATGTACCTTGGAGCATGTTGAGGCACACGGATGTCTCAGGTATGTTGGGGAGCAACACAACTGCTGTTTGTTGCACTCTTTGTGCCTTTTACTTTTCATGTGCTGCTTTTTTGAATTTATTTTCTTATTTTGAAATAAAAATAGATATCCCAGAGAGAGGCAGTTGTTGAGAAGCGGGAATGCTACACAAATGTTCGGATCCAGCTGTACCCCTTTCTGAAGCATCACCTGTCCAGAGCTGTTGCATCATAAGATCTCTGAATACATGTGTTTTCCTTATTTGCTATTT
Source organism: Tamandua tetradactyla (assembly GCF_023851605.1). Taxonomy (NCBI): domain Eukaryota; kingdom Metazoa; phylum Chordata; class Mammalia; order Pilosa; family Myrmecophagidae; genus Tamandua; species Tamandua tetradactyla. The sequence continues at coordinate 38,275,497 of NC_135327.1, read as the reverse complement.
GTCTTAGGAAAGCCAAAAAATAGTGCAGGATTACAGCTGTGCTAAACATGGAGAATTTTTTCACCTGTCTGTTTGGTGAATCTTTCCCTTTTGACAGGCTTCCTTTGGGCCTCCTTTGTCATGGAAAGTGCTTACTGCTGGGCAGCGGATGGCGGAGGTTCCCTCTCAGGATGGTGCCCTGCGCCACTGATGACCTTATCTCTCCATCAAGGCTCCCTGGCCCCTGGAATGTGACCTTCTGACCACTGGCTGAAGAGGGTCAGTGCAATTGTGCATCCAATGCTCTTTTGATGATTCCAAATGGAAAGAATTGGCAGGATACAGGTGTGCTGTGATATTCTAGGTTAATTTTGGATGCTTGAGGTTGATGACTTGCATTTTAAAGCTTTCTGGAGGAGGCAGTGAAAGGCTAACATGAAGGACGTGACCAGGAAAAGATACACAATTTTGTTAGCAATGATAACAATTTTCTTTTTAAAAAGTATTTGGAGGGTGGGCGATGGTGGCACAGAGGCAGAGTTCTTGCCTGCCATGCCGGAGACCTGCCCATGCAAAAAAAAAAAAAGGTATTTAGATGTACAGTTATAATAAAATTCATGTTCAAAGCCCAGCTGATCAGTTTTAAAAATCAACTTTCATCCAATTATTTTTTTGTCTAAGGGAAAGGCTAAAATATTATCAATGTAAACAGTTGAGAATTTTATTGTGAAAATTGCCAAGCATATAGCAAAGATGAAAGAGAAACAGTGAGGATCCTAAATCTAGCACCTAGAATCTGTCAGTGACGTTTTAGTCTCCTTGTTCTATCACGTAGCTATACAAGAGCTCTTTTGTACCAAATTACTGTAAAATTATCCAAAAAAATTTGAGAACATCTGATTCAGTTTACACTTGATAAAAATAATAAAAATAAGAACAGCATAAATATTTCTTAATAAAATTTAACTACTACATAGTTTGAACTTTACTCTTGATTTCAAATAGACTAGAATTAACTCCTTAAAAAGGGGAATGGAAGGTCCTGTTTCTTGACCCAGGAGCTGGTTTCATGGGGATGTCCAGTTTGTGAAAATATTTCAGGGCATCACTTATGATATATAGGTATATATATTTATGTATAGATATGCATTTTATAGTGTGTTATTCGTCAATGAATAGTTGTTTGGTTATATAAATAAACAATACCGACGAAACCCAGAGGCAGTTTTATATATTTGGTAGTCAGATTGCTTATCTCCTCAGGTAGTGTTGGAAATCTAACGACTCCCATCCCTGAACCAGACCTGGCTCTCTTGGGAGCTCAGGTGGTTTGGCATTTAGGACTTCTATCTATCCAGATTTCACCTAGATGGCTCCAAGAATTTGAGCCCTTTTGGAGGAAAATCGACATTAAAAAAAATTACAGCAGTTGTAGGTTTATGAAACGATCATGCAGAAAATACAGAGTTCCCAGGTACCCCCCTCTCACAGGCCCAGTTTCCCTATTATTAACATTTTTTGCAATTGTATTATAACTTTGTTACTACTGATGAAATAAAATTATTATAATTATATTTTTACTACATCCTACAGTTTACCTCAGGGTTTCTTCTCTGTGTTGTAGAGCTCTATGCTTTTTATTTTCTGGTAATTTATATACAACCCCAAATTTTCCATTTTATCCACATTCAAATATACAATTCACTGGTGTTGTGCCTCCATCCCCATAGACTTTTCCATCATCCTAAACAGATACTCTATGCCAATTAAAATTAACTTCCATTCCTCACTTCCACCCAGCTCCTGGTAGCCCGTATTTTAGTTTCTGGCTTTATGAATTTGCATGTTGTACTTGTTTCTTATAAGTGAGATCATATAGTATTTGTCCTTCTGTGTCTGGCTTAATTCACTTGACATGATGTTTTTAAAATTCATCCCTGTTATTGCATGTACCAGCACTACAGTTCTTTTTACAGCTGAATAATATTCCATTATCATTTTATTTGTCTGCTCATTGGTTGGTGGACACCTCGATTGCTTCCACATGTTGGCAATTGTGAACAAAGGTGCTACGAACATGAGTATGCACATATCTGTTAGAGCTTCTGCTTTCCATTTATTTTTGGTGTATACCTAGAAGTGGGATTGCCAGATCAAATGGAAATTCTGTAGGGACTGCCAAATTGTTTTCAACTGCTGATGCACCATTTTATGATCCCACAAACAATGTATGAGTGTTCCTATTTCTCTACAACCTCTCCAAAAACTTATCTTCTGGTTTTTTTTTTTTTTTTTTTAATGGGAACTATTCTAGTGGGTATGAAACGGTAAGGTGAATTGACTTTTATCTCTAAGTTGTACTGGGAAGTCATATTAGTGAGATGCAATAAGAAGTGGGTTTGCCATTAGAGAGAAACCTGGCTTAGCATGAGGGACAAGTTACAGTTTTTAAATGTCGTCTCTCCTTTCTCATCACCTCCTGTCTCCCCACTTGTCCCCTGTTACCAAGAATCAGAGAGCTTTGCTTGGGTTTTCTCCATTTATTCTGAGAACTTGGAAGATGTGCTTATTTGATGGGGGAGTTGGGGACTGAGAAGCAGTACTTAGACAAAAAAGCTGGCCATAAGCATAGAAAATAAAAGAATGCCAATGGACATGTTTACTGATTGAGTTGTCCCAGTTTGTCCTTCATTTTGGTTTTGGACAGATGGAAGAAATATCTTTTTGCATATTCGGTTGCCTTGGCTTGTAAAATACCGGCGCCCCCCCCCCCCCCCAGCCCCATCAAGGAGACTGTGAAAACGTAAAGGCACGATCCCAGGCACTGAGTGAGCAGCAGAAACTGCTACATTTCATCTGCCCTGTTTCCTCCCAGAGTCTGACCTGGTTGTCCTTTGAGGGTTGGTATCTTTCTCCAGCAGGGCCGATGTTCCTAAGGTGCTCTGCCAGAAACTGCTTCCTACTTTCTCTTTGCGGCTCCTTGACTTGAAGTCCAAGTCCAGTCGCTATCCTGCTTTACTGCTCCGGTTTGGAACGAAACGTCCAGAGGGAGGCATTCCTGGTTGCTGCCTTGATTCTCAGTGTTCCCAAAACTCTCTGCTATCTGGTGGCTTGGTCTTGGCAAAGCCAATGTTCAAATCATCCCTGACATCTCGGCAGCCTTTGGCTTCATTGATCATTTTCTCCTTAAGATGCCATCACGCTGCACACACCTGGTTCCTCCCTGTGACCCTAGCCTCTGCTTGGGCGACTCCTCCTCTGCTGTCCGGTCTCGACGTGGACATGGCTCCCATCACTGTCTTTGGTCTTTATCTATACTCTATCCCTAGATGACATCAACAAGTCCATGGTTTCGAATATCATTTATACCTTACAATTCTAAATTATTTCTCCAATCCAAGCCTCTCCCAAAGCACCACTCACAGATATGAAACAGGTTCCTTGACATGTCTGTTAGGAAACTCCGTATCAACAGACTAAAGAGAGCATTTTTACCAGCCCACTCTCTTCCTCATTCTTCATTTCAGTGACTGACACTGAAATGGGCGTGGGCAACTGAAGCCCATTTATTTAACCTCCTTAAACCTCAATTAATTAGTATCAACCTCTCAGAGCTATGGGGGGGCTAAAGAAGATAAGGCACGTGAAGCATTTCAAAGAGTACCTACTATGGAGGAAGGGCCTCTCATTATGAATTATGAATTAGCTCTTTGTCAAATTAGTTTCTATTGCGCCTTACTCAAAATTCTACTCACCCAATATTTGATGAGAAAGGTAGTTTTAGAGTCCTTGAAGTCATTATATCAAAGTTATATCACCAGATAGTTGCATTTTTAAAAACAGCTCTATTAAGGTATAATTCACACAGCACACAATTCACCCATTTAAAGTGTTCATGTCATTGTTTTTTTTGGTATATTCACAGCTGCGTGCAGCCATCACCACAGTCATTCATTGGCCATTTTCATCACCTCAGAAGAAGCCTCATCCTCTTCACCCACGGTCTCTAGACCCCCTCACCCCTCCCAGGCCAAGACAACCACGAATCTTCTTCTTGTCTTTATAGATTTCTCTATTCTGGACTTTTTGTATGAGTGGAATCATATAATATGTGGATTTTTGTGATTGGCTTCTTTCACTTAGTATAATGTTTTCAAGGTTTATCCATGTTGTAGCAAGTGTTGGTACTGCATTCCTTTTTATGGCTGAAAGTATTCCATTATATGGATATGTCACATTTTATTTGTCCATTCATCAACTGACGGATGTCTGGGATATTTCTACTTTCTGGCTATTATGAATAATGTTGCTATGAACATTGATGTGCAAGCTTTTGTGTGACTGCATTTTCATTTCTCTTAGGTAGATACTGAAAAGCAGAATTTCTGGGTCATATAGTAATTTTACATTTAATCATTTGAAGAATTGTCAGACTGTTTTCCAAGTCCTGCAGAAGTGACTTCACAGAACTTCAACTTATTAGAGTTTGTTTTCTTTTATCAAGGAGCAACATCAGAATTCATTATGAAAAAAACTTTTCCAGAACAAAGTGGCTATCAAAGACGTTATTCATTGTGGGAGACAGGAACGCAGAGAGAGAGAGAGGAGTTGGGGAGACATAGAGTGCCCCAGTTGGTCGTTGGGTACCTTAGACAACCCAGCATGCCAGTGTTTAATCTATAACATTGCAATACTTTATTGGATTGTTGCAGAATAAAATAAAAATATCCTGCAAATATAATTTACTGTTATGTCATTGGAGGTACTTATGGAAGGATCTATGTTATAGATTCCCTTCAGAGTATTTTGCTGGTGAACAGATTGTCTTTTTTGAAAAGCTGGTACATTTTCTTCTGTCAGCTAATGAGAACCCTATGACTCAATATGCTTGTTTCTTTGCTCTGACTGACGGGACGCTCAGAGCAAAATGTGAAGTTCAAGTTTACTTGCTATTCTTGATCTAGTTTTCAATTGTAAGGATTTTTTACTAATTTATAATTCCCATTTTAATTTCACTGTTGTGTATTCATTTTTTTATTGCAAAGTTTTAAAAAAGATTCTAGGTATAAATAAAGAATGGATCAATGAATGAACTAACAAATAAATCCCACCATGATCCTCCAATAAAGAAGTATATTATTATATTTTATTATCATTAACCTGAAATGAAATTTTCAGTCCAGGTAGGAAGGAATATTTCCAAAGTGTTTGTGAATTCAGGTGAAAGATCTTTCTTTTTTTTTGTGCGTACTTCTTAAAGTTTTTTTTTTTTTTTGAAATCAAGTCGTTTTCTTTCATGTTATTACAAAACCTGCTGATCATTTGTCTCAGTTTTCCAGGGATGCTGTAACAAAGTACCAGAGATGGTTGGCTTAAACAACAGGAATTTATTGGCTCATGGTTTGGGAAGCTGGAAGTTCAACATCCCGGTATCAGCGGGACCACACTTGCTCTGAAATCTGCCATGTGTTGAAGGTGGCTTTGCTTGCAAGCATAACTCAGCCTCTGCCTCTGTCACTTGGCTGTCTCTCTCGCCTTCTGTCTCTTCCTCCTGTGTCCAGATTTCTTCTGTTTCTCAGGCCTCCCATCTGATTGGATTAAGATTAGTTGGATTAAGGCCCGCCTTGATTCACTTTGGCCTTACCTTAATTAATAGCATCTTCAAAGCTTCTATTTACAAATGGACTCATCATATTCATGGGAACTTGGGTTAGGATTTAATATGTCTTTGTGGGGACACAATGTAATCCATTACACTGCTTAAAACAGATGATTGTCACAATTAATGCTAAACCCAAATAATGTGTTTCCTATAACAATTAGTGATTTCACTCAACTGCTATTTTTTCTCAAGTATTGGGAAGGCCAGAAGTGGCTGGCTGAGGGCAGTGCAGAGTACCTTGATATCAAAAATGCTCAGGCTTCTTCTTTCTTCAGGGAACACCTCTGTGTCCTCAGTGTCACAGGTGGCCCTGCACTTCCAGCCACCTTCCAGGAAGGAAGAACAAAGGTAAAAATTTAGCTAAGCTGAACCTCATTATCTGGGAAACAATACTTCCCTGGAAGCTCCAACTGACTTGTTTTTGCTTATGCAGCTGGGCAGACCTTGGTCGCTTGGCCCCTCCAAATTGCAAGAAAGTCTGGGAGGCTGAGGAGCGTTAACAAGAAACATTGTTTTCTCAAGCAAAATCAGCTTTCTCATAGTAAGGAAAAGGGTGAAAATGGATATTGGGTAGACAAGCAATAGGGCCATGTTTCAAAGCACATGGAAATGGAGCACAACACAACAGACTCAACACTTGCAGGGTTTCTTACTTGGATGTAGTTTTGAGACTCAAACAGAATACTCAGGTGAAGGAATCTGAAATACTCGCCCCTCATATGATGACTTTACAGATGTTAACTTTTCACCGTAATGACTCTTGAAAAATTATACAGTTTCCAGGCAATAATTCCTTTTCTTTTGTTTGCTAAACATCTCACCCCAAAACATATTAAAATAAATATACTGGAAGAGGTGATTTTTTCTGACACTGCAATGTCAGACGGAGATAATCATAATCATCATAAACATTGGATGCCACAGTCACTAGTCAGAGAACATGGCATGCTGTGCTCCCTCTTTAGGTGAACCCACCAAGTTGTTTTGTGTACTTAGGCCAAGTAAGAAAGCCTGCAAGCATTGAGTGTGTTGTGCTGTGCTCCATTTCCATGTGCCTTGAATCACTTTCATGTCCCCCATCCTTTTGCCCTGTGTTTTTCTGTACTATACATTTGTTTTTAAGTACAGTTGGTATGCAGAAAAACACATGAGCTCCCTGCTAAAGTTGAAAAATTCATGAAGAAAAATATGCAGAATAAAGGAAAGAGAATAAGTGTAATAAGACTTTTTCACCTGACATTTGATGTATAAGCAACTTTTTTCTTTTTGCTTTACTGTAAAAACTTGTTTTTGCTAAGTGATGCATTTTTTTAATCTCTGAATTTCTTTTTAACTTGAGTTGGGATGGAATCCATATTTGTTTCCCATGAATAAGAGTGGAAAAATGTAAAAGTTAATGGCTTTTCACTTATTGATAGGTTTTCAGAAATAAAGTTGTTAAGCGAGAGATAGTTGTCTGCTGTAAATGTCCATGCAGACTTGTATTCTATAAAGAATGATGGGCGAACCTGGGGTTATGTGTTGACTTACAGCATATAGGGGATTGTCATATAGATTGTCTTAACTTTCCCAGCAGCTCTTGGAAGGGGGTGGTGGTGGTGGCATCCCTGCTCCATTGTGCAGAGAAGTTTTGATGGTTTTCTACTGTGTCAGCTTAGAAGGAACTATGTTTCCCAGAATTCCCTTCCAGTTTTTGTGGACACTAGACACTTGTGTGAGACTGGAAGGCAGAAAGGTAGCGGCAGCCCTGATACGCAGAAGTCACCAGCATGCTGGCTCACCTCACGAATGTGGGGTGGCAGCTGAGCTGCAGCTCCTCCAACTCCCATTGATCTCCTCCTTCAGCTTTTCTAAGTCCTGAGCTAGCATGTGTGTGATGAGGGTTACCGTGGGTCATTGAAACTGGAATCGGTGAGAGCTGATGCGGGTTCCAGTTTGTTGCTGCGGGTTCCTTTTTCATGTCTAGGTTTCTTCCAGTCAGCCCACTCTGCTGGCCTACAGTGACTTCAGGTCCGACACCAGATGTGGCAGAAGCAACGGCCTTTCTAAACTTCTCCACCAGCTCACTTGCATAAGATTTAATCTCTGCTTCTTCAATATTAAATATTATTGCATGTAAAAGGACATTATGAAGAAAGTGAAAAGAACTATACAATGGAAGAAAATAATTGCTAATCATCTATCTGATAGGGTTGAATATCAAGAATATATAGAGTACTGCTACAACGCAACAACAAAAAGACAAATAACCCAATAAAAATATGGAAGAAAGACTTGAATAGATATGAAAGAATATGGCTAATAAACGTGTGAAAAGATGCTCAACGTTACTAGTAATCACAGAAATGCAAATCAAAATAATGGATACCACTTTATACACACTAGAGTGATTATTAAAAATCCAGAAAATAACAAGTGTTGGTGAGGATGTAGAAGAATTGGAACCCTTTTAAATTGGTGGTGGGATTATAAAATGGTGTAGCCACTGTGAAAATCATTTGGTGGTTCCTGAGAAATTTGAACATAGAATTACCATATGACCCACCAATCCCACTTTCTTGGTGTCCACCCCAATGATTGAAAACTGAGATTTGAACAGATATTTGTACACCAATGTTTACAGCAGCATTATTCACAATAGTTAAAATATGGATGCAACCCAAGTGCCCATCAACAAATGGATGGTTAAAGAACATGTGGCATGCAACTACAAGGGAATATTATTTAACTATAAAAAGTAATAAAGTTCTGATACATGCTACAACATGTATTAACTTTGAAGACATCATGGTGAGTGAAATAAATCAGATGTAAAAAGACAAATATGATCTTGTTTATAGGAAAGACCTAGAATAAGTAAATTCACAGAGATACAAAGTAGATTGGAGTTTACCAGGGGCTGAGTGGAGGGAGGGATGGGGAGTTACTGCTTAAGGAGTGTTGAGTTTTTGTGATGAAAAAGTTTGAGTAATGGATGTTGGTGATGTTAGCACAGTATTGTGAATGTAATTCATGGCACTGATTGTACACCTGAAAGTGGTTAAAATGGGAGATTTTGAGTTTATATGTGTTACCACAATAAAAAGTTAGAAAAGGATCTAATTTCTGTAATGCATCCCTTATTCCATGTCACTCATGGGGTTCAAACTCCCTAAGTGAACCCTGCCTGACACAGAAGTTATCAAACTTGGAGAGATGATGGTCCTCACACTTGGCTGCACAGTTCTTTAGGAGTCCTGGGGGAGGTGAACAAAATTTACTCAACTCCTGTCCTGTGCCAGGCCCTAGGCTCTGTGCTGTAAATGCATTTAGTTCTCACAACAGGTATTATTACCATTTTATAGGTGAGACAGCTCAATGTTTCTTAGGGTAAGTTCTACAAATGATTTGTTTTTGCTTTAGAACAAGCTGGTGTCCAAAATTTATTTTTTATGGGGGCTCTGTCATTGCAAAAATATTACTCTGGAGACAAATTTTCTGAGAGCAGTAAATTCCAGAAGCCAAGCCAAAAACTTCAGCACCCTGTTGAGATTGGGAAAAAACAACATTTAAATTTGTGACTTGGAAAAAGATCAACAGGGTTGGCTTTCTCCTTGTTCTGTCTAAGGTTTGTGGTGCCAAATTCTTTGCATGCCCATTTATTTCCCTAAAGCTGACGGTAGCCCAAATGTCCATGGGTTATAAGAGTCTACAGCTCCGTAGTTACTTCCCAGAATTCTGAAAAGTGCTTCGTTCAATTTGGTAAACATCACCTCCATGGAAATTAAGTTTATCCAGGTTGTGTCTTTGAATAGTAAGCATATTTTGCTGTGAATCAGGCTTGTTGGTTGACCAGCTGGCTAACGATTTCTTTGTTTTCAGTCTTCCTCATGTCTTTTGCTACTCTAGGCTGGCATTCAAATGCCAGGATCTGAGCATGTTTTGAAAGAATACATTTGAATGCAATTACTAAGACTTCTTTAGAAGTCTAGCAGCCCTGTCCATTATAATAATTGATAGTCCAGAAACTTATTAGAGAGAAAGGAATTTAATCAAAGCTAAAAGTAATTTATAGGGTAAGTCCGACATAACATGCACTTTCTCTAAGCCATAGTTTGATTGGTTTTCATTTTTGGGATGTGTATTTGACATTTGAAACAATTTTGGTCAATAATGCTTTCATCTGAGGCTGAGAGTTCTTTGACCTGTATATAGAAAGTGAAGGAGAATGCCAAGAGAAATTTGGTGCCTGTGGTGACTGCTGAGCTTTTGAGATCATTAAAATATATTGCTAACTGCATGAAATAAGCACTTTTGTCTCAGTTTTCTCCTTTAGGTGGTAGTGGCCAGTTTCCCAGAAGAAAACTCACTTTCTCTCCCTTCCTGAAGAGTCTATCTCCAGTTAAACAAAGAATTTGTGTCTTTGGTTATTGCTTTCTACAACAGATGCTAAGAGTACTACCAGCACTCTTATCCCCTTGGTGCTTATCTCAGATAACCTTAGGTACTGATGTTTTCTTACTGGGAACTCTGCAATTCTTCCTGAACTTTCCTGGACCTGTGAGCACATTGGCTAGACACATGCAAGCTGTAAATTCTAGGGCATTAATGGAAGAGGAAGTGGCCATCAGTCAATGATGGATGGGAACTGCTGGGTAAATATACAGCAACCCTTCAGAATGGACAAAATTGAGGTGTATTCTATACAGTCCCCCATATTTTCTAGTAGGTTCCTTCTGTTGGCCACAGAAGGAACATGCTTATTTTTACAGTCCTTTGCTGGCTCCTTCCCTTGCCCTTACTCACTTACCCTTTCCCCTAAGAGTACTTCTAGGGATCAGAGCCCAAATAAACAACGTACTTGAAACCTTTCTCAGGGTCTGTTTTAGGGGAGCCCAAATCCCACCAGGGCTGCCTTTGAGGTTTAAACTCAAGATTATAACTGATCAGATGAGGAGGTTAAAACTGGTGGGTCCATCTGCAGAAGGCTTGAGCCACAAGCAGTTGGGAGAACTGAATCTCAAGGCTAGTTTCTGCAGAGTCAGCAGCGGACAACTGGGCCCAGAGCAGCAGCTGAGGCGGATGAAGAGGAATGGGACTGTAACGTCTGGGAGTAGAGGTTTATAGGGATGCACGGGGTGTGGGCCATGAGACCTCATTATGAATTCGTTCTTTGTCCAGCCTTTGTTGTGGTACTTCATCTGTTTCTGCTTTTTTATCACCGTCTGTGACCTGGCATCTCTCAAATGTCTAGCCCAAACTCCGTACCAACTCCCAATGGATTTTTACAGCTCTCGTCACAATAAGTGATAACAACTGCACCCAGTGCCCTAGAGATCTCAAACTCAGCATGTCCTCAACCAAACACATTATTTCTTTTCTCCAGTGTTATCTCCTGCAGTTAAAAACAAGCTGTATACTTCTGAGCTTTCTGGTGTTTCATCTCTACCTTCACCACAACCTCTCGATCTTGTTCTCTGAATGTTTCTCAGATGTATCTTTTCTCTCATTGCCGGGCCAAATCCACATTCTTTCTCATCTCAGCTTTTACATGAGTTTTGTGCATGCCTGCTGCCCATCCCACACCCGCCCTGGGGTTCATGTATCCTTTGATTTGCTACCGGAGCTTTCTTTCCTAATGATGAATCTGACCAAGCTATTCCTGCCCACAAACCATAGATAGTCTTCCACTGTCTACAAATCAAAATGTAAATATTTTAGTCTAGTCTTTGGGTTTTTTCACATTCTGCTTCCGTGTTCTTTTCTAGTCTTGTTTCCTGTTCAATATATTTCTCTATGTTCCTCAGGTTTTAGATCTATATTCTCCAAAGTATATCCTAAGATATGTAGACAATTTGGGATGCTCTTTTTCAAAAGAGATTCAAGATAAGTAATTTGGAAAACATGGCTATGATGGTTAATTTCCATGTCAACTTGGAACATGGTTATGGTGTTCAGTTATTTTGTCTAGGAAGCATGGGACTGCTTATTATTGTGAAGGTATTTCATAGGTAGGGTTTGTTTCTATATCCAGTTTATTGCATCTACAATCAACAAAAGAGATTGCCCTCAGAAATAAAGGGAGTCTCCTCATCTAATCAATTGGAGATTTTAAAGCCATAAATGAGGATTTCAGAAGTCAGAAAAAAGAATTCCTGCCTTTATTTAACCAGCCAGCTTCTTCTGGGGAATTCAACTTCACTTTTTCATCAGAGTTTCTGGTTTGTGCCATTTGGAATTTGGACTCCTCAATCCCCATGGTCACATGAGCACACTCTGTCTCACTCTTAGATATTTAGATGGTACACTAGCGCATCCTGGACCCTGAGAAATTCCAAAATAAAGAAATCAGTTAATTTTTTTTAACTCAACATTTTCCAACTTATTTGACCAAATCGTTTTACCTCTTTTACAGAATAGCAGCTATTTTCTTTTCTTTCCTCTTTTTTTTTGTTTTAGCATGAGCCGGCACCAGGAATTGAACCCGGGTCTCCAGTACGGCAGGTGAGAATTCTGCCACTGAGCCACCGTTGCCTGCCCTAGCAGCTATTTCAGTATTGTGAAGAACTAGTATTCCATGGATGCATGCCACTTTTTCTAACCTTACTAGACTTGACATTTGAAACACATGTCAAGCTCCAAGGCTGGAGGTTTTCATGAGTGTGTGCTGTTTGTTTTTGCTCAAGCTGTTCGTTTAATATTAAATGATTTTTATCCCAGTGTCACTTTCAAATTCCAACCTTGCCCTTCAGGTTCTACTTAAATGCTGCACTACCAAGAAGCCATCTTTGAAGCACCACCAGTATATCTTCACTTCCCTTGCTCCCACAAGGCACTTATTTGTATCTCTGGTATACGAATGATTTATTTCTGTGTTGTAGATAATTAACTGACATAGCTGCATCTCCCTATTCAATGTCAAAGTCTTTGAAGACAAGGATGTTTTATTTATTTATTTATTTTATTTTTAAATTTATTTTACATGGGCAGGCACCAGGAATCGAACCCATGTCTCCAGAATGGCAGAAAAACTCTGCCTGCTGAGCCACCGTGGCTCGCTCAGGGATGTTTTATTTTATCTTTTTAAAATGTTATCTACGTTGCTTGCAAGTACATTGACCACAAGTAATTACCTAGCAAACTTTTTCTGAATTTGCATCACTGTCATCTCATCATTCCTTATGATGTCTGTACAGTGACAGAAGAGCTGGTATGTTCTCAGTCAGAGGTTCAAACCCCATAGGGCCACTTACTTATTCACGTTGCTAACCTACGTAGCTTCTCCAAGCCTCAGTTATCTTACAGAGCTCTTGTGGGAATTAGATGAGTTAATGAACAAAAGGGGCCTAACACTGTGTCTGGAACCCAGTAAGTTTCAAAGTTATAGTGATAATAAAAATAGGGGTGGTGACGGCCAGTGATGAATGACATGGATGGAATGGCTCCCAGGTGCCAGGCTTGGCACTGAGCACATTACATTTATTATTTAAATTAATCTCACATCATTTTATGAGGTAGGTATTATTTTTCTCATTTCACAGATGCTGAAGTCCAGGCTGGGATCTGAGCCTTTTAATCTCACTCTACAGTTGATGGTCTATGTAACTGCCACACGGTACAATAGACTGAGGTACTGAATGTATTTGCTTGTTATTATTTTTATCTACAAAGATTGCAAGACACGTAGAATTGGACAGTGAAAAGAGATATGGAAAACTGCCAAATTGAGGAAGATCCTGGCGTTGAATCCTGCATTTGTCACCGCTACTTAGGAATTGTGACATCTGGGGTCAAACAACCTTCTTAAAATTCAGGCTCCCTTAATCTGTAAGTATCTGTAGTAAAGTTTTACCCCACCACGTTACGAGCATGAGATGAGACCACCTAGGAAAGTGTGTGGCCCGGTGCCCAGTGCCTGGTGCATAGGACTTTTTAATACATGGCAGCGGTTGCTGTTACTATTATCTCATCATCATGGACACACATGGGGATATGAGTGACCTGAAGTGAAAAGCTGCCACCTCCTGGTTATGCAAATCAGAAACAATGCGTGCGACTCGTCAGTTAATGTTTTCACCAGAAAGAGGGAAAGAATGAGGCCAACCCTGAAATATTTGTTTCCTCTGGACAAACAAAAACAACAAAAACTCCCTCTTTGAAACTTGGGAACTTATGACAAAAGGTACCTGGAAAAAAATTGAGTCCAGGAACAGGTGTAACTGAGATCTTTGCCTGCTGTCATTGCCACTGGCCATGAAGGCCGTTGAGGTGTGGCCATGCTGTGGTTCCAGCCAGCCCTTCCTCTCTAACTTCTGTACTTCGGCTGGGCTGTGGTCCACATTACCCCTCCTTAAACAGCCCTTCAGAACCCTGACTGGTCTCCCGTTGATCCCATTGCAATTCATTCTTCCCACAGCTCCATTCATATCTGTGGCTCACAGGGCAGAGTGTGCCAACCCTCTTTCCATAAAATTGAAGCGCATCAGCACAGCATCTAAGGCCCATCCATGATGCTTGGCTGTAGCTCACTTATCCAGCCTCACTTTCCCCTTTCCTCCTGCACACATTCAGTGTCGTCACTCACCAGGCTTCTGTGTCCTTGTTCACTCTGTACCTTCCTCTAGAATATCTGTTATCTCCTTTTTTCCTGGATTAAGTGTATTCCACTTAAACTTGAATCTATGAAGTGCCTCCCCTTCTATGAAGGCTTCTTTGAGCCATCAAGACAAAAGGTATTTTGTTCCCAGAAGTCTTCTCCCCCATCGTCTCTCCCACTATACAACAGGAAATTGGCATGTTGATGTTCCCAGCTATATTGCAAAATTCTCAAGGGAAGCTGCCATATTTATCTTCAGCAGATCCAAGTAGATCTGGGCTCGAATATTGCTTCTGCCACATTCATTGTGATGCTGAACAAGGTGCATAATCTCTGTCTTCTACCCATTATATTATTACAATTTCATTATGCAATTGCAGCCAAATGCTAGTGATTATCAAACCCATTTCCTTTTCTTCCAGATCACACAGTTAGATGTTATTTCTCAGCCTCCCTTAGAGTTAGCTGTGGTCTCGCACAGAGTGTCCCTTAGAGTTAGCTGTGGTCTTGCACAGAGTGTAAGCTAAAGAAATGTGAGCAGAAGTGAGGTTTGCCACTTCTGGGCCTGGCCCACTAGAACCCCCTGTGCTCCTCCATTCTCTTTCCCATTTCTGCAGAAATTTTGGATGCCATGTTTCTGAAGAATGGGGTGTGGTGGCTAAATTCCAAGATGGTCCCTGTTCTAGTTTGCTAGCTGCCGGAATGCAACACACCAGAGATGGATTGGCTTTTAATAAAAGGAGATTTATTTTGTTGGTTCTTCAGAGGAAAGGCAGCTAACTTTCAACTGAGGTTCTTTCTTACGTGGAAGGCACAAGATGGTCTCTGCTGGTCTTCTCTCCAGGCCCCTGGGTTCCAAGAACTTTTCCCGGGGTGACTTCTTTCTGCATCTCCAAAGGCCTGGGCTGAGCTGCTAGTGCTGAGATGAGGAATGCCGAACTGCTTGGCTGTGCTACATTGCGTTCTCTCATTTAAGCACCAGCCAATTAAGTCAAAACGTCACTCATTGCAGCAGACATGCCTCCTAGCTGACTGCAGATGTAAATCAGCAACAGATGAGGTTCATGTACCATTGACTCATGTCCACAGCAACAGAACTAGGTGCCTTCACCTGGCCAAGTTGATGACTAATCTAACTACCACAGTCCCCAATGTTCCTCCTGACACTCATGCTCCTGTGTAATCCCATTCCATACTACGTAGGGTTGGCATGTATAATCCAATAGGATATTGGGGAAAACATCAGCAGTTGACTTCCAAGGCTAGACCATAAAACCCATTGTGACTTCTGCTTTGTCCTCACTTGACTCATTCTCTCTGATAGAGGCCATCCACCATGCCATGAGGACATCTAAGCAGTCCTGTGTAGAGGTCCATGTGTGATGAAACTCTCACCCACCAGCAGCAAAAACTCCTTATTCAAAGTGAGGGAGCCATTATGGAAATGGATTCTCCCACCCCAGTCAAGTCCTCAGATGACAACTGCCCCTGAGCCAGAATGCTGAGCCTGAAACACTCAGTTAAACCCCTCCCAAAATTCTGATCATGGAAACTGACATTGTTTATGGTTGTCTTAAGCCACTAAATTTTGGCATAATTGGTTATAGATATGCAATAGGTAGTTATTCAGGAGTCCCCAAGCTGGAAGAGGTTTGGGTCCCTGAATGAGATATTGTATAGGAGTTGCCCACTGACATTGGAGGATTTATCTGCAAGTGGGGGCCCCCAAATTCAAGCCTCAATAGCTTCATGGTAAATATGCCTCTGTCAGACCCCATTACAACTCTCATTTTATTCAGGTCTTCTTTTTATGGCCTTTAGTAAAATTTTATGATTTTTTTCTTATAGCTTTTGCATATTCTTATTTATTCCTAAACATTTTAAGAGGTGGTGTTGCCAATGTAGATTGGATCTTTCCTTCACTTCATTTTCTCATTCCTTTTTTTTCATAAAAATTAGGCACTCAACTGACTTGTGAATGAGTCAACTGACTCTTTTCAGCCACTCTGCTTAATTCTTATGCAAACACAAAAAGTTTGCCAGCGAATTAAGATTGTACAGATAGATAATTGTATCATGTACAGAATACAACAGCTTTTCTTTCTTTTGTTAGTGTCCATTAGTTTTTCTTTTTTTGTTGTATTGACAAATACTTCCAATAGGATATTGATTAGATAGAGTGAGAGTAATTAGCATTGTATTTTTAATGTCTCACCATTAAGCTTAATGCTTGCTAGGGACTTTTAGTAAACAGAAGCTAAGCATGTTCTCTTTGATGCCTAATTTGCTAAAATTTTCCTTAAAATCAGAAATTCTGTACAAACCAACAATGTCTCACTCTCTATTCCTTGTAATTATGGTATTCGAATAAGCTCATCATATAAGTTAGATTAGATAGTATGCTACTGAAAATATAAATTTTGCACCAAATAAGCATCTCTTCCTTTGGTCTCTCACAGTAGTTGAAGGTTTAAAACACAGTCAATATCATCTTTACCCTCTAGTCTGCTTTACTTTAGTAGTTCTTCCTGCATCAGCTTCATTTATATCTCTAATTGAAGTCTGATTACTTTTTCAAGTGTTTTTAACAGCTGCTATATGGGGTAATGCTGAGTTTCATAGTTGCGGAACTCTATCTCTGTCTCAGGTGTCACACAAATATCCCAAGTTCTAGGGAACGACCAGGTTATACACAAAGAGCTCAGCATCTTAGAGTTTAGAAAAGAAGTTACAACTCTGGAATAGATGTGACTGCTGTAAGAGCTTATATTCTTAGAATGTTAACAATAGCCTTATCTGATAACCTATGCTCTTGAATTCAATTCTCAGAGTTTGCACATTATAGTTATCCATATTAGTGTGGTGTAATAATATTTGTCTTTTCATTTTTGTCTTATTTCATTGAACACACTGTCCTCATGGTTCATTCATCTATTTGCATGCTTCAGGACTTCATTACTTCACGCAGTCACTCAATAGTCCTGTATGCATTCACCACAGTTTCCCCTTCTGTTCTTCAGTTGATGTACCCTTAGGTCACCTCCATCCATTGCAAATAGGAAGCAGCGTTCCCATAAACACCAGTATGCAAATGTACATTTGTGTCCCCACTGTCAGTTTCTCCAAGTAAACACCTAACTAGGGGGTTGCAGGATTATACAACAACCTCACCCCTACCCTCCTGTGGAGCCACCTCTCTGCCTTCCAGGTCAATGGGATGTCCTGATACATCCCAGAGTAGTCTGGGCAGAAGATTAAAAAGTATTTGCTAAGTTGCCTTGAGGGACTAGGGAAAAAGGTGGAAATATTAAACTGGCCCACCTGGGGAAGACCTGATATTTTCGCAAGTGTTGGGGACTGCCAATTTGAGGAGACAGGCCCACAATCTTGGGGCTTACCCTAATCAAACTAATTCCTACAAAAGAGAAGCTAAGCTTACAATTTGGCCTAAGAGTCACCCCCAAAGAATCTCTTTTGTTGCTCAGATGTGGCTATCCTCCCTAAGCCAACTCTGCAGGTGAGCTCACTGCCTTCCCATTTCATGGGTCATGATTCCCAGGGGTATAAATCTCTTGGGCAATACGGGGCATGACTCCAGGGGACAAGCCTGGCCCTGGCATCTTGGCAGGGAGAGAGCCTTTTTGACCAAATGGGCAAAGATAAATGAAACCAAATAAAGTTTCAGTGACTGAGAGATTTCAAATAGAGTTGATAGGTCATTCTGGAGGCTATTCTTACACAGTATATTGATATTCCCTTTCAGTTTTTGGTGTATTGGAGTAGCTAGAGGAAAATACTTGAAACTGTTCAATTGTAATCCAATAGCCTTGATTCTTGAAGATGATTAAATAACTATAGAGCTTTTAAGGTTTGGCCGTGTGATTGTGAAAGCCTTGTGGCTGATGCTCCCTTTATCCAATATAGGGACAGATGAGTAAGAAAAAAAAAAGACAAAAAGAAATTAACAATAGGGGTGGAGGTGGAGTATTGGATGTTTTGGGTATTCTTTTTCACTTTTATTTTTACTTTTATTCTTATTTTTATTGCTTTGGGATAATGAAAATGTTCAAAAATTGATTGTGATGATGAATGCACAACAATATGATGATACTGTGAATCACAGATTCACAATTTGGTTGATTACATGGTATGTAATATATAACATATCTCAGTAAAATTGCATTTGAAAAATCAGGAATTCTTTTAAAATTTCACTATATCACACTAATCATTTTGATTAGTGTGACAAAATCACACTAATCATTTTGACCTCTACAGAACTTACGTGTTTTTTTCTGCTTTAAAATAACTTATGTTAAAATGTTAATAACATAAGTAAATTTTTGTAATTTTGAACCAGGCTTGCTTTCTTGATATAATCCTCATTCGGACATATATTGTTCTTTTAGTACATATTACATTTGAATTGCTAATATTCAATTTTGCCTCTGTTCACGAGAGAACAGTCTATTATATTATTTTCTGGAGTTGTCCTTTCCTGATTTTTATATTAATATTTTAGGTAGCAAAATGAGTTGAGTAACTTTTCATCTTTTTTTCTGTTTCCTGAATAATTCCCATAGTAGAATATCTGTTCCTTGAATGTTTGGTAGAACCTAACCCACAAATCTGTGTGGGTCAGTTATCTTTTTTTAGGAATAAAATTTTGATTACTTTTTCAGTTTCTTCCAAGGTTTATCATCTATACAGCATTTCTACTTTTTCTTAAGCCAATTTTACTAATAAAAAAGTCTCTTCTACAGCTCTGATTTTTTTCTTAGTGCTAAATTTGCTTGCTTGTTTCTTCTCTTCCTGTTTTTTAATCAAATTTTTCAAAGATCTATTTCATTGGTTTTCAAAAAACCACCTTTGGCTTAATTAATTATTTTTGCTTTGTTGGTTTCATAGTATAGTCGATTATTTTATCTTTATGTATTCTTTTTATCAACTTTCTGCAGGCTTTGATCTTTATCTAGATTCTTGAGTTAAAAGTTTACATATTTTGTTTTCAATCTTTCTCCTTTCAAAAATGAATGACTTTTGCAAGTTTTCCTTTGAGTATAGCTTAGTTTAGTCTTCATCCTGTATACTTTGATATCAAATTTATTTCTAAAGAATGTACAATTTACAGTTTGACTTTCAGTAGCTATTTGGATAAGTGTTTTTAATTTTCCACTAGTTCTTATTCTTCTTTCCCTGCTTTATTTTTCCCTCTTCCTTATCATTGTGTAGTGGCCGTTTTTATTCCTCTTAATGCTTTTGGTCTTCAAATCTGCTCTGTCTGTTAGCAACATAGTTTGTCCACCTTTCTTTTGATTAGTATTTACCCATTACATATTTTTTCACTGTTTGGCTTTATGGCCTGTATACAGTGTAGAGTTGGATTTTGTTCCCTTGCTTTATCTCAATCTTACAAGCTCCATCTTTTCAGTTGTGAGTTTTATTCATTCTCGTTCTGGTATTCTTTGAGTACTGACACAATTGAATATTTCCATTTGCATACTATTTTTATTTCTATTTGACCCACTTTTTCTACGCCTCTTTTCTCTCCTTTATTGTCACTGTTTAGATGCATAAGGTTTCATGATTTCTTTTTCTTCTTGGACATTTTCCCTCTCTCTGCAGGGTTGGAATTTGTATATTTTATTTTTGTTATTTGAATGAATCCCCATAATATTTAACCATATATATCAACTGTAACAATGTCTAAAACTCCAGCTTACTTTTCTTAGGTACAGGTGGGTGGATGGAGTAGAATGCAGGGTGTTCATGGTTCACAGAGACCTCTGAGTAGAGTTGAAGCAACTAAGAAAGTGCTGGCATTTTCACAAGGTTTTTAAGGAGAAGACACAGGAAAGGGGGCAGGGGCAAGAGAACTTAAAGTAGATGAGATAAGCAAAAAAGCACACTTTGGGAAGCACAAGAGTGCAATGTTACAGAGGCATAGTGCACATTCTCATTGGGGCACTGAACCTGCCAGTGTGAGTGTGTGTGATGTGTGCATATGTGTGCACCAGCGTGTGCCTGAGTGAATGTGTGAGTGTGAGTATATGAGTGTGTTTGTGCATGTGGGTCTGTGAGTGTGCACGTGAGTATATGAGTATGCGAGTGTATGCACATGTATGAAAGTGTGTGAGGGTGTGTTTGCACGGGTGTGAGTGTGTGCGTGTGTGCGGTTGAATGTACATGAGTGTGTGTGTTATATTGAGTACTGAGGACAAGGAGAGGCAGTAGTGGAAAAGGAGCTGGAAAATACATTAGTACCCAAGTGTTCATTTTCACTTTATGTATGAGCAAAGACAGCCAAGTTTGAAGGGAAAGAAGGCAGTGAGGGGCTGACAAGTGAAGAGCATTCCTGTCACTGCGGGGATGGGGGACACCCAAAAAGGCAGCATCTGAATTGTGTGTGCTCCTTTTCCAGAAGACAAACAGATCAGAAGAAATAGAATTTGCTTGGCTCAGGGGAATAACGGTTGCAAGGAATTGTGACCTAGGCAGGCCAGGCTGGCATAGCTCTTTCGCGATGGAAGCTTAAATGACGTTATTTCTGAGACTTTTATCGCATGCTTTCTGTGTTCCGTTCTGTGTGCTATCAGCACAAGGATCCATTTGTTGACAATGGTCACTAAAGAAGTTTCCGTTCTCATCTCAGTGCAATCTATACTCTGATTAAATTATAAACAGATCTCTAGAATTTAACCACAGTAGTCCACATGGAACAGACAAGGAGAATTCAGATAGAATATTCTCTCGTTCAGTGACGAAACTACTTGTGACATATGGGCTTATGAGAAACAGATACAGTAAAATTAGATACCCCGTGTCTAGTCTGCTTCTCTCCACAAGTCAGGGTTGTGAAATCTTTTCCTGAACGAACTGACACACAAAATGGAGTTAATGCAATTTTTTTAAACATGATGTCTTTCAATCTCAGCCCTGTTTTTTTGCTGCCCCTGGCGCTAACATCTCAGCACTTCACTTCCAGCCTAGAATGAGAAGTGACCTTTAGTGCTGAATGGGCTGTTTTCCTAGTCTGTTTCCTTACGCAGTCTCTGTTTCAGTGAGTGAGTGAAGAACCAGCACGTGCCTTAAACCCCATGAAACACCTTTGACAGGGAATATGATGAAAAGTGAGAAAAACAATGCATGCCACTTATCTGTTTCCTGGTATCACGTGAAGACTCAAGGGATTTAAAAAAATATGGTCTTATCATCTGTAAGTCTCAACCCAACATTACTAATAGCAAAAGAACAGGCATGGAAACAACTAGGCAATAAAATAGAGAAAAAGTATTAATGGAAGGAAGCAAAAGTTTGGAACCAAAGGTAAGCGTGTGCCTTACTTAAATAATCTATTTCCTGTGTCTAGAAAATGCCATTTTTAATAAACATCAAATAATGTGAAGTGATTTTAGCATACTGAGTTTTTCTGATACAGGTCTTGTTATGAACTCAAATGAGCAAGGTCATGGCCGCGTACCACCTTACCTCATTCTATAGCTCCCACTGCTCCGTCTTGGTTTGCAAGAGATGCTATTCCAGTACCACACAATGGTTGCCTTAAACAGTAGGAATTTAAAACTCAAGAAATCAGCAAGGGTATGCTTTCTCTCCAGTGTTCTGGAGATGCTTGCTGATAATCCTTGGAGTTCTTTATCTATTCTGAATATTGCATGTCAATGGAATCATACAATCTGTGTGTCTTTTTTTGTCTGACTTCTTTCACTTAGCATGATGTTTTTAAAAGATTCTTCCATGGTGTAGCAAGTATCAGGACTTCATTCTTCTTTATGGTTGAGTAATATTCCATTGTACAGATAGAGCACAATTTATTTATACCCTTACATCTGTTTTATTCTTGCTCCTTTCTTTCCTACCATACCTGGGCTTCACAACTCCTATTGGTTTCTGTTTCCTGACCATGGACTCCTCCAAATAGATACTATCTTTATCAAGGGTCAAAGTTTACTCAGAGACCCTGCCTGGAGTGCTCAGTATTTGTCTGACACCCAGGAATGTGCCAACTGGGAGTCAGTGCAGGAACCTTGTTTTGAGTGTTAAAAAATTTGTATATAATAATTCTCCTTCCCAAATTATTTTTGGGTAAGTTTTTATTTCATCTCTGTACTGCCTTTTTCTACACAAGCTTTCATTCATTTCTACTTTTCTAGTTAGACATCCAAATGTCCAATACACACAAGCATTGCTTAGTCCCCTAAGGAGATATGACCTTCAAAATTATTCAGTCAGTCTTTCCTATGGTTGGACTCAGGTTGGATCTTTGGAGGGAATATCATAATTTATCCCAAAGCCCACTCATCCTGCTCAAGTTGTATGGCAGACCCCTTTCAGGGCGGATCACTCCTAATCAGGAAAAATAGGGAACCACAGCCATTCTAAACTCAGAGCGTCAGAAACATTATCAACTCATTGCAGGTTAGGAGGTATACCTTAAAAGTTGGTCCTGGACTCTCTCAAATGCACATGCCCTGGCTATAATGCAAACCTCTCCTTGGTTCTTCTTTATTAAAGGGACTGCCGAGAACAAAAACATGCATATTGGTGGATGAGCTGGTGGTGTTAGAACCTTGGGGCTCTCCAGCGGACAGGATCTAATTGTAAGTCCCTTAATTCAGAAGTCTGCCTCCATCCAGGAACATAAGAGGAGGCTGCTGAGGATTATGTGTATGGTCAGCTCCCTTTTGGACCCATCCTGTTGGCCAATCCATCATTGTAGCATCTCAGATGCAACCACTCCCCATTCCCACCCTCACTCCAGCCTGGGCCAGAATCTCACCTTTCCCACTAAGACCACCTCTTTCCATATCTTTCATCTTCCATTTCATCTCTCCAGGCACAACACTACCTTCCTGAAACCGGGTCATTGCGTTAGTTTCCTTTTGCTGACATAGGAGAAGACCAACTTCTGGTGTTGGCCAGGTTCCTGTACTTATCTCTACCCCATTGCACCGATTAAATAATTATTTCTGACGTGTCTCTGCACCTTTGGCTATGCTGTAACCTCAGGCTGGAGAGCTTTTCCTTTCCATTCTCCACTCACTGCAAACCTTCTCATTTTTCTCTCTTTGTTGTTCTTTTTTGTGTGCTGCCTTCCTGCTTCTGGCCTCATGCTTGTGTGCTTCTGGCCTCATGGCTCTGTTATTTCACATCATTTATCTTCCCCTAACCAGATGACATCTTGTTCTGCTCCTGGCTCGGGGCTGTCCCCACCCCCAAGAAGGTACTGGAAAGCGGACTCTGTCTTTTCCACATCTTTGGCTTCTTCCATGCAGGGTTGTCTACCTGTTAGTTGAGGAGAGGAGGCAAAGTCAGCTTTCACCTGACCAGAATATCAGAAGTGCCTAGTGCCTCAGTTATTTTCAACACCAGTTTTTTCTTTTTTTTAATATTCATAAAAACATTCTGAGTCCTTCCTCTCTTTATTCCTGCTCCCTATGACACCACATCGTTGCTCCTTGTGAAAGATCTGTGCCACCCCTGGGAAGTCTCACAGTTGCCTGTTTCTGGGCCCAAATTAGGCTCATACACCCTCATTCCTCTTCATAGTTATTTTGTCATCTTAAAATGATGAGGGTCTTGGGTTTTATGTTATTTTGCTTGGGGCCTGAGCTGACCTCCTGGGTACAGACCCCAAGGCCAGTCTTGATTGGTTTTCTTATTATAACAGGCAAATCATATTATGATTCTGTAATGAAAATTATAAAGAACTAAACACTATTTTCAGTTTACCATATAGAAACCAGTTGGTTTTGAATTGTTTTATTCTTTCATTGTCCTTGTAAAATGATTTTGTTTTAACAATATTAACTTATTTTTATTCAACTCAACTTATTTCTCAAGAGCCATCAGGCCTACTTATTGGATAAAAGGCTTTCTTTTAAAATTTTTTATTATAGAAATACTCAGACATGTATCCAAAAGAATAGTGGAGTGAACCCCAAATGCCAATCACCCAACTTTCTTGTTCTTTTTCCAGATTATTATTTTTTAATATATTTTTTAAATTTTTATTTTTTGGCATGGGCAGGCTCTGGGAATCGAACTCGAGTCTCTGGCATGGCAGGCGAGAATTCTGCAACTGAGCCTCCATTTCACTGTCCTTCAGATTACTTCGAAAAAAATTTCAGATATCATATCTATTTATCTGTAAATATTTTGGCTTATATGTCTAACATATAAGAAGACTATTTTCAAAAGAACATGACCACAATACTATTATCTTAATAAAAATATTGATTATGCCTTAATACTAGGTGGCAGATTTCTCTAAGGCACCTTCACTTGCTAGAACCTTGCACACAGAAATTGCTCAAGCCCCCTATTGATGAATTGACTGATAGGTTAATTAGGTAAATGATGCTTGGATGGTTGGCTTTCTGGGTTATCATCAATGCTTGCCGAAGGAAGCTTTCTCTTGTGCTTATTTCCTTTTCTCAGCTAACTTTGAGGAGAGCTTTTCCTGACAGATGAGTTTTAAAGGCCAGCACTCCACACACGGACACTATTTTTAATACAAAGTAGAGTGAAGTAAACCAGCCTTGAAGCCAGATTGACAGGAAGCTTAACAAACTGATACCATTTCCTAGGCTTGTAGGTTTGGGCAAATTGTGTCACTTCTCTAGATTCAGTTTTCTGATCTGAAAAATGGAGGTAATAATAGTATCTACTTCCTGCGATTTTTGTTTGGATTAAATGAGGTATCAAAGCACAAGACTGTGTCAGGTGCCTAGTAAGGGTTCAATAGATGTTGTCCGTTCTCACTTTTCATGGCAGCAAAATCTTAGTCTTAGTTCTTTTTAAAATTTTAAACTCTAGAAGAAGATTGAAAATGGCAACTAGCATCTGCTAAAATGACATAGGACCATTTAGAAAGGGGGATAGGTATTTATGTCTTAAGTCAGCACTATATAAACATCTGGAGGAGCCAACAATAGTATTTGTTCTCCAAGTATTTCTCAGAAGCAACTGAACTCCCACTAGACATAGTCTTGCCAAACCCCTTGGAGCCCCAAGGGTAGTCTTTAAAAAATCTCCCCTCTATATTACTGCCCAGACAATGTTTTGTCAGAAATTGCCTGCAAGCAATTTCCTTAAACAGTTCATCCAGTGTAACTCCAAAGAGACTACACTCCAAGATATCTGTCTCACCCTCAAAGGCTTTACTCCTGCTTAGGGAAGCACTCAAGGCTGCTTGCACTCAAGGCTGCTTTTGAAAGAACAGCTTCCTAGAAACCGCACGAGTTGGTCCCTGCAGAGCAGAAGGTCTAGAAACCGCACAAGTTGCTCCCTGCAGAGCAGAAGGTCAGGAGGCATCAGGTCCATTTCCAGATTTTTCTGTGGTCCAGATTGTCCAGATTTACATTCAGCCGTTGAGACAGTCAATCCAAAAGTTGTCAGAATGATTTGGGTTTCACACAGTTACAAAAACACAGGGTAAACCTGATGTCTTTATTTCCCATGAAATAAAGCAGGGGGAAAGTGAAGCACATTAGTCCTAAATCCTGGAGCTGATGAAAAAATATTCAGGTCTCCTCACCAAGACTGGGTAGTAGGCAAGGACAGTTTTCTCTCTTTATTTCCCATTCATTTATAAGTTGGTCAAACTGTCATTTACCCACTAGTAAGTTCGTACACATAATAGCCATGGAATATTCTCTCTTCAGATTCTGATGGTGTTTCTGTGAAATCCTTCTGTTCTTAGTAAATCTGAAGTCAAATAACTTGATAAGGCCAGTGATGGAGCTGAGGGTACACAAGCTTCCCTAAATCAGAGACCATGCTGATTTAGGTGACTCCTACTTCTGGCAGGAGTGCATTAATCAGGCATTAGTTGTAGTAATGCTGTGTAGCAAACACTCAAAAAATCTCAGCAATGTGAAACTACTTCTTGATCATGGTGCTTCAGGTCAGCAAGAGTAACTTAGTTTCCAGCTATAGGTGGGCTCAGCTTTCCTCCTCTGGCTCTCATCCTGGGACCAGTGATGACCCAGGACATAGTCTTCCCAAGGTTTTAGCAAATGTTCAAGAAGGGTGAGCAGAAACATGTGATGTTTTGTCTATTCATACATCCATTGATGGACACTTTGGCTTCTTTCACCTTTTGGCTACCAAACAATTCTCAAGGTAGGTGGTGATCCCATTTTACAGATTAGGAGAATGAGACCAGGTGCTCACAGCCAACTGACAGCTGGCCCAGGATTCCAATTCAGACCAGTTTGTCTCCAAAATCTTAGCTCTTCCAACCACATCCTTATGGAGTGTGGAGAATTCCATTTCTGGGGAATGTGGTCCCCTCCAGAATCCCATCTTCGACAGTGTCCTCTCACCTAACAGCTTTCAAATTTCATGAGTTAATGTATTTACTGGCTCTATTTGGGCAGAAACTATGTCTTATAAGAATTGCAATCTCCTGAAGAAATGTCATGGGACTGGGCGAAAGATCCTGAAAAAAAATATCAAAAGCATATTAAAAAGAGAAATGCTAAAACACCGACCAAAAGCAGCCTCTGCCTTCCATAGCCAAGTAGAGCTGTTTTTGAGATGATGTCTTGCTTTGATTTTGGATGGTCTTGGGGTTATCAATGTTATTTGTATTACTCTTGAGTAGTGAAAGTTAAGGGCTGACCGATCAAATAAGAAAATTAGCATCAAGATCACATTAGAAGGAAAGCAAGTAGCCAATCATTTCACTTCTCACAAAAATACGTCCCTTCCGTCCTCCCCCCTCCCCGACATTTAAAGACTTTATTGACCTTTCTGAATTCCCCATTTCCATTTAATCTCTGTGCCAGTCAAGATAACACTCCTGAGTCCCCAGACTCCTTCCACCCAGTGGTCACCCTTTGAAGTCACTGAGAAAACCATGCACAGAAGGAAGTCATTAGCTGGGGAAGTCCCAGACTATATAGCCCACTATAAATTAGAATGCTGAGGAAACATTCCCAACCACGGTCAAGTCACTCAGGCTGACTGCTGGCAGCCTCTGACCATTGATGACAGGTCACTAAAGAGTTCTCTCTAGGCAGCTCATTTCTGGGGGCAGCGATATTACGCTTTGGACTTCTGAAATGAGTTTTGGACAGCACACGGCTGCTCCAGCAGCCCTTCTGACCCACCCCTTCTCTTTTGGAGAGGCACTTGGAGGTCAGGCTTGTTTTGGCTGCTCTTTAGTGTCTTTCTCCCTTAAATCAGGAGGCTCACAAACAGGGAGAGCTACCTCAGTTTGCTAAGGCTGCTGTAACAAAATACCACCAACTAAGTGGCTGAAAAACAACAGCAATTTATTGTCTTACAGTTTCCGTGGCCAGAAATCTGAAGTCAAGGTGTCGGCAGGGCTGTGCTCCTCTGAACCTTGTAGGGGAGAATCTTTCCTTGACTCTTACTTGCTTCTGGGGTTTTGCCGGTCATCTTTGGTGTTCCTTGGCTTACAGATGCATCATGCCAAGCTTTGCTCCTGTCTCTGCATGGCCTTCTTTCTTGTCTGCATCTTCACATGGTACTCTGCTCTGTGTCTGTCTGTGTGTCCTCATTTCCTCTTCTTAAAAAGGCACCAGTTATATTGAATTAAGGCCCACTCTCATCCAATTTGGACTCATTTTACTTGATAACATCTTCAAAGACCCTATTTCAAAATAAGGTCACATTCACAGCACTGAGTATTAGGACTTGGACATGCCTTTTTGGGGGACACAATTCAACTCATAACAGAGGCCTTAAGGACTAACTATCTAGTGACCCAAGAATTCTTAGAAAGCAGCTCTGAGGGTTTCTGTCTATAGGAAGTGATGTAACACTGGAAGCCTGGCTGCTCTTCGGGACACTCAGGTGAATTTGAACCCTAAATACAACTTGATTCATTCATTTACTTGAAAAACCTTTATTGAAAGTCTGCACGCCAGGCCCTGCTCTACACACTGGGGATACAGCAGTGATTAACACAGGCGGACATGGGCACACCCCAAATCATGATGGCAGAGTGAGACACTTTAGGGCTCCGTCCCCCTACAGAGGCTTTGAACAACCAGCAAGAACTGGCAGAAACATCTTTCTGGGTTCTAGAAAACACTTAAAGAACTGCAGCAATGGAACAAGACCCAAATTAAGAAAAAGTCCTCTTAAAAGCCACAGGATCTTATGGGGTCCTTACTGAACTTGCCCCCATTCCCTCATCAGCTCAGTTTTGGAGCCAATTTGCACCCCCAGATTCCCAGTCCCAGTTCTGGAGGGAGCAGATTTTCCCTCGAGCTCATCCTGGGCACAAATATGTGTGGCCCAATCAGTTTGGTGGTGGCCTGAGGGACTCACCATTCCAGAACTTGCTCTGCATGTGGAAGGACTGAGCTCTCCTAATGAATGCTACAGCAAAGCACTCAAGTCATGCTGCCTGGGGTAAGAGACTGCTGGCTGTAGGACACAGTGCAATGCCTGGGACCATGGGGAAATTGTTTACTAGGGAGGAGGGAACATTGTATCCATGTAAACAGGGGAATTCCTAGGACTACATTCACATGCCCCAAACTAGGAGGAAGTGCAGAAGGACAGGGCGGTTCCTATGCTTGGGCCTGGAGCTAGTCTCATAAAATCCATTGCATGGCCAAGTCCAAGAGGAGAGCAGGTCAATCTACAAAGACTATGAAAAGCGTTTTCTTTTTTCCTTCTTTCTTTCTTTATTTTGTTAGCTCTTGGCATTGAAGAAACTTCTATCCTGATGTTAGCTGGATACAAACTTAACACAGAAGTTGCAGAGTCTAAATTTCAGTGATAACACATGAAAATATCAAGGTTTGAGCAAATGGTTACAAAACATACAAAGAGACAGGAAGTGATGGCCCAGGTAAATGAGAAGATTGAAACCATCAGAGCATAGCAGACCTGGGATGTACCAGACAAAGACTTTTAAAAAGATGGCCTTACAGCATAATAATACCTAATTGTAAAGTAATCTTGTTAAAACACTGAATGAAACTGCATCTGAGCTATAGGTTTTTTTTTTTTGTCTGTCTGTTTGTTTGTTTGCCTTTTTTTTGTACTATTATTATTATTTTTATTTTTTTCTCTATATTAACATTCTATATCTTTTTCTGTTGTTTTGCTAGTTCTTCTTCTAAATCGATGCAAATGTACTAAGAAATGATGATCATGCATCTATGTGATGCATGTTAAGAATTACTGATTGCATATGTAGAATGGAATGATTTCTAAATGTTGGGTTAATTTCTTTTTTTTTCTTTAATTAATAAAAAAAAAAGATGGTCTTAAATATGCTTAAAGAGCTCAGGGAAAACATGGACAGAGAACTAAACAAAAATGACAGACGAGCACAAATTGAATATCAATTTAGAGAAGGAAATTATGAAAAGGAACCAAACAGAACTGAAGAGCACAGTAACAGAAATGTAAAATTCCTTAGAAGGTTTCAATAGCAGTTTGGAGCTGGCAGAAGAAAGAATCAGTGAATTTGAAGATAAGATGATTGAAATTATCCAGTCTGAGGGACAGAAAGAAGGAAAAACGAAGAAAAGTGAGCAAAGCCTGAGGAACCTTTGGGACCCATCAAGTGTACCATACAATGTACTACCTGCCTTCTGGGAGTTCCAGAAGGAGGAGAAAGAGAGAAAGGGATAGAGAAAATATTCAAATAAATAATGGCTGAAAACCTCCCAAGTTTAACAAAAGATGTGAATATGCACATCTGTGAAATCCAAAAAAACTCCAAACAGGGTAATAGACTCGTGCTACAGCTTATTTCAGTATTGAATGCCAAAGATAAAGTGAGAATTCTGAAAACCACAGGAGAGAAGCAACATGTCATATACAAGGAGGACTCAACAAGATTGTGTTGATTTTTCATCAGAAATCATGGAGGAAAAAGGCAGTAAGATGACATATTTAAAGTGCTGAAAGCAAAAGAATTGCCACTTAAGAATTCTATCTATGACGAAACTGGTTTTCAAAAATGAGGGAGAGATTAGAACATTTCCAAGTACACAGAAGCTGAAGGAATTCAATACCACTAGGCCAGCCCTACAATAGATGCTAAAGAGAGTTCTGTGGGTTAAAAGAAAAGGACAATAGACAATCAATTGAAGCCACATGAAGAAATAAGAATATCTGGTAATGGTAAAACATGGGTAAATATAAATTCCAATACTATTGTATTTTTAGTTTGTAACTGTACTTTTTCCCACATTGTCTAAAAGGCAAATGCTTAAAATATGATAAATCAACATGGTTTTGGACTCTTCATGTATAATCATGCATTTTGTGAATTACATAAATGTGGGAGTGGGGGTTATAGGACTTTTGATGCCAAGTTGGTACCAAACTTAGATATTTAGAAGGTTAAATTTAAGTCCTACGACAACTACAAAGAAAATACAGAGTATATGCAAGCTCAGAGAGACAGGACGCCACGGGTAGGAGGTAGAGGAATGGCAATTTAATGCGTGATGGGTGTAGGGTTTCTGTTTGGAGAGATGGGAAAGTTTTAGCAACTGAAGATGGTGAGAGTACTGCAGTGTTGTGAGTGTGGCTAATTCCATTCAAAAGTGTGCTTTGGAGGAGTTGAGATGGGAAAGTTTATGTTGTATGTGTGTTCCCACAATTGAAAAAAAAGGAGAAAGAACAAATAAAGAGCCAGTGACAATTAAATGTAATATATGCTTCTGGATAGGATCTAACAAGGGAGGAGAAAAATCCCAGAAAGACATTATTTCAGAACATATACAAAATTGCAACATAGACTGTAAGCTTTATAGCAATGTTGATTTTCTTGAACGTGAATACTGCACTTAAGGCAGTTACGTCGGTAAATATCCTTGTTCTTAGGAAGTGTATATGGTAGTATTAAGTGTTCAAGGAGCATGATGAACACTACCTACACACAAGTGTTCTGAAAATGGGTTGATAAATAGACAGTTAGATAGATGAATAGATAGAATGATACCACAAATGTGGCAAAACACTAAAATTGGTGGATCTGGGTATTTGGGAGGGGAATGTTGGAGTTCTCTGTATGGGATTTATGTTATTTTTTTAACTGTCCTATAAGTTTGGACACATTTCAAAATAAAAAGTTAGAAATGAAAAAAAAAAAACAACAGATTCCCCTGTCTGTTCTTGTGAGGCTAATATTCAAGTAGAGGAGAGAGACAATAAAATAAATATTACACATAAGCAAATTGTATAGTTTGCTAGAAAGTGATAAGTGCAAGGGAAAGGGGGTAAAAAAGAATGAGGAGTACAAGGGAGAGGATAGGCCAGGTTAGAGTATTCAAAAAATGGTCAAAGTGTCACTAGTTGTTAAGATGAAATTTGAGCAAAGATATGAATGAAGGGAGGGAAGGAGCTTTGCAGAGGTTTGGGGCAAAAATATCCCTGGCAGAGGGGCAGTCAGTGCAAAGGTCCTGAAGCA
Organism: Tamandua tetradactyla; assembly: GCF_023851605.1. Classification (NCBI taxonomy): domain Eukaryota; kingdom Metazoa; phylum Chordata; class Mammalia; order Pilosa; family Myrmecophagidae; genus Tamandua; species Tamandua tetradactyla. The sequence goes on along the minus strand of NC_135327.1, from coordinate 38,243,847 downwards.
GGAAGGAGCCTGGTCTAAAGGTGTGGCCAGCACATGATGAGGTCAATGTAGCTGGGCTGAGCTAATGAGGTGGAGAGAAGTAGGCAGGGAGGTGGGCGTGATTACAGAGGACCAGGCTGTGCAGGGCGTTGGAGGCCCCCTACGAGCTATGTCTCTCTCTCTGCATCACACGGATGTCTACTACGAGGCCATGGGAAAAAGTGTGGTGCAGTCTGCCCTGTGGAGAGCTGGCTGCATGACAGTCAGGGCAGAGCCCAGAGCCAGCCATCCAGGTGCGTAATGACGGAGAGCCAGCCATCCAGGTGTGTAATGACAGAGGCTCAGATCAGTGGAGCAGTTAAGGAGTGGTCAGAGGCTGAATGTATTTTGAAGGAAAAAAAAAGAGAGAGATTTGTGGATGGATTGAATGAGGGGCAAAAGAGAAAGAGAGGAGGTGAGGAGACCTCTAAGGCTTCTGGCTGGGCAGCATAAAAGGTAGAATAGCTGTTGGTTGGAAGGGGGAAGGCTGGCATAGGACCTGTGTTTTTGGGGGTGTGCTATGACTGAGCTGTCTGTTAGACTTCCGCACGGGCAGGGAATCCAGGGCAGGGTTAGGAATGGGAGTGGAGATTTGTCTGGGCTTGAAAGCCTTGGAGCTGAGAGCGTCAAGAGAGTGGAAGGAGCCGGGGAGGGAGCCTGGGGAGCACCTTACCCTACGAGGTCAGGGAGAGGCTGAAGAAGAGCCTGCTGCTGTGGTGGTAAAACCAGGAGAGGGAGTGTCCTGGGAGGTGGGGGAGGGCAGTGGTGAAGGTGAAGGAAGCAACCACGGTGTCCAACTGGCCCAGCCTCAGGGTTGAGCCACACGGAGTTCATTGGTGATTCTGTTGAGCAAGGTCTGGAGGGATGGAGCATGGTTAGGAGATGATGGGACAGGACACTTCATCTCTGTTCCTTACTGGGCCTCTCCCTGGAGCTCACTGGAAGACAGAGTTTCATGGCTAAAGCCGACAGAAAACCACTGACCAAATGACTGCAAACTACTGACACTTGAGGAGACTACGATTAGAGACACCAAGGGAGGGGAAGCCCTGAACTGATGCGGGGTGAGGTCAGCATGTAAGTCTCCAGGCCTGAGCACGGAGAAGCCCTGGTGCTGTCCGGCAGCAGTGGGTGGGGGATCCTGAAGTCGGGAGGTGGCCTGGCAGGCGCATGGGTGGGAGGCATGTGGTGTCCCCAGCTATTGTGCATTTCAATTTCAGTGAAAATCCATGAGTGAGCTTCCACTCTGAGGTCGATCCTAAGGCCTTGGGATGTCTTTACAAAGCACTTTTCCTTTAATTTTCTCTTTTGAGAATGACACTCTTGGGGGAGCAGTAAAGAACAGTGGCTCTGGGGCTGCTTCTAGTCATGTGACCTCAGACAACCTCTCTGTGCCTCAGTTTATTCCTCTGTAAAATGGTGATAATAATATGGCCTACCTCATGGGGTTGGTGAGAAGTTTAGCTGAGTTATGGAGTAGTGTTATTAATGTGTTTCTATTATCATCGCCATTTTAATAAGGGGAGATTTTTGGAAACCTGTAGAAGTTGATTGGCTGCAGGCTGGCCTTGAGACTTGAATCTGGTTTTCCTAACTCCTTGTTGTGAAATAACTTGTGTACCCCCCACCTCCCAAGAAATGTTCAAGCCCTAACTAACCCCTGGTTTTGTGAATGTGAACTTATTTTTATGTAATTCCTTTGAAGATATTGTAAGTTGAGGTAAGGCAACTGATTAGGGTGGGTCTTAATCTGTTATGACTGGGGTTATTATAAGAGGTAATTTGGACAGACAGACAGACAGATGATGGATGAAGAGGCAAAGTGTGATGGACACAGAGGTGGGGTTATATCTTAGATTGCTGATGAGCCGTCAGGCTTCAGAGGAAACACAGCCCTTGCTGACACCCTGATTTTGGGCTTTTGGCCTCTAGAGCCATGAGACCATAAAATCCTCTGGTTCAAGTTGAGCGGTTGGTGGTAATTCTTATAGCAGATCTGGCAAACTAAAACACTCCCATGTTGACCACTGCTCCACAAGGAGTGCTTCTTAATGTCATTTCCTGCCTGTCTATCCCAGCCAAAGTCCCAACCTCATTATAGTTTAAGTCTGTTCTAGCTCGGTTTCCTAAGGAAGGCAGCAGAGTTTGGGATACCCTACGTATAAACTTATGCTTACAAAATTCTATCTTCTTTTTTTTTTTTTTGTACTTCAGAGTTTCAGTTTATCCCTACAGCTCCAAACAAGTATGTTGAGTTCATTGCAAAGTGTGAAACTTCCTTGTATTGTAATGATGAAATCAGCTTCCTTTAAAATTTCACATATGATAATGCATATAAATTATTTTAAAGAGGATATATTTTTATGAACATAAAATGTTTGTTTACTTATTATAACACTCAAAACAGAGGATGACAGATTGTAGAACATGAATTATTAAGCTGCTATTCAATGGCTTCATTCCCAGGTCGGATCTAGAGAAAGAATTCTGAACGAATAATCCCAACTGCTCATTGTGTCCTTGGGAAATCACTTACTTCTCGAGTCTAGGTTTCCTCATTGGTGAAATAAGTTGGGACTGGGTAACCTCTCTATTTCCTCCAGGCTCCAAAAATTCTCTTACTCTGTCTTGGCTTGTGTTTCCTCAGAAGAAGTGAGAAAAATGTATGAGTGCAAATAGTTTATTTGGGAGGTGATCTCAGGAAACTCTGTTAAGGAGCAAGGGAGTGAGAGAGAAGGGAAGGCAGGCCCATAATGGGTTTGCATCATTAATGCATTTATCTTGGGGACTGCTGGAGCTTAACCCTGGAAGGGTACCTGAAACTTGCCTCAGAGTTATCCTTCCCAAGGGTGAGAGAGCTGGGGTATTTATATACCAACTCCCGCCTGTCCCTGGTTGAGAGCTGTTCCCAGAAGGCTGGCCACACAGGTGGCAAATAGCAAAGGCCATCCATCAGTCCAAGACATGCAGGTGCTGACATTTGGAAGCCGGGCAGTGCGCACTGACTGGCGAAGGTGAAGGTGTGTGGATGGAACACCAGAGGTGTCTGTCACACACTTGTGTGCATATTTGCATCTTGTAGGTATATGTCGCCTCTGTCTAGTCCGAGTGGTAGTCACAGCAGAACCAAACCTCTGTGAGAGCTGAGCAGTGCTATTTGGTCTGAGGGCTTCCCCCAGAGTGTGGCCAAATGCTGGTATTCTTAACACATAGCCTTGCTAGTAAAGATACAGAAGTGACATGCCCCAAGTACTTTTATAAACTAGAGCAGTTCCAGATCAGCCTCACAATGTCTTCAGGTCCCAAGGTGATTCTTCCTTGGATTCTGATGTGACTTATCGAATGAGAGTGAGGGATCTGGCCTGGGCTTATTTCCCTGGGAATGGAAAAGCTCCAGATGCCTGCCATGCGATATGTGCAGTCCATTGTGTTCTCCAAGCAGGGGTCCTTGGGAAGAAAGAGGATTCAGGGAGGTTCAAGTGCTCCCGGGCAAACTGAGAGAATTCCCTGACAGAGACTTTACCTCAAGTCAAGCACATCCTTAGTAACTGAAAACCCCTGCCGCCAAGGAGGAGAGAAAGGCTGTCCGAAATTTTCCTTTCCTTTCCTCTGACTTTTCAGTTTGTTAATGTAATTCATTCATTTAATCAGCAAGCATTTCCTGGGAGCCTTCTTTGTTTCAGCACTGGGGACATAGCAGGGATCAAAGCCTAAAGGAAAATCCATGGCTTTTTGGACCCAAATTCCACAGTGAGACATGGCCATTAGGCTTTTCCCAAAAATGCATTTTTATTGTGATATCTTTACACACCATACAATCCATCCAAAGTTTACAGGGCCACTAGGCTTTGAAACTAAAACAAGAGAGCAAGGGGAAGAGAGAATGAGCTGGAATCATGCAGCTGCTGCATCTGGCAGAAGTGGGAATTATTTGCAGCTCACCTGAGAAGTAGGGGTGCATCAGAGCACCCAGGGTTTTTTTGTCATCATATAAACTGAACTGTATTCAGATACTGCAACATGCAGTAGGATTACTAAAATAACTTCATATTGGTCTAGGAAAAAAGAAGTAGATTATTCCACAGATTAAAAAGTACTTGGAAAACTTTGTTCAATGTTGCACTATGAGAACTTTTAATTCTGGTTATGGGCATCCCACATACTTAAGATTAAACTTTATTTCTTGAGCAAGGTGTGTATAAACAAGGAAAGAAAGGAATGGTCACGAAAAGCAAAATTCAGGCTGGGAAGTGAGAAATGCAGGAGATACGGTTATATGGCATTATCACAGTTTTTCAGAAACACTCTTTTTATACCATAAGAATAAACCCAACATTTATGCACTGAAAATTGATGTGTGTATCATTTAACGTTGCTAATAGTCCATAGTTTACTTGCATATTTGCAGCTGCAGATGCTTTTATTCTGCTTTAAATAAACATACCGCCTATATGCAAATAGTTAAAATGAAACTCAGAAAAATTGCAAGAATGCTCTTTTCTAATTCTGAAGATATTGCTTCATTTAAAAGCATCAAGGATGATTTAGATTTTTGGGAGAACGAAGGAGGCATGAAGACTTCTGAACTCACACAAATACAAACCACTTTTGGGAAGGCCCGCCACGGGGGACAGCTGTGATTTATCAGCCCCATTAGTGCAAGGGCTTTTCTTTTTTGAACAACAATAATAGAAACAACAACAAAAACACTCCAAATCGAAACTGGGAAGGAACAGAAACATTGTTTTCTTACTAAAATAAGGTTGGAAACATATTGGCTTTCAAGTGAATTGGCCATGACTACGGTACTTGGATCTGACTCCGCGCGATATTGCAGGCAGATGTGAACTGCCATTTGCGTACCCACATTCAAAAATTTTTCTCCTTCTCCCTACCAGCACATTGAGGCTGGCCTTTCTGGAGCGGCACAAACTGATTATAAACACCATTACCTGAAAACATGCCATTTGACTTAATACAGGGCCAGAGTACTTGGGGTCTGATTTATAAAAATGAAGGATTTATTCAGGACATTTGACAAATATTCAGAAATGTTTTGTGCTGAATGCTGTCAAAGAGCACGGATTCTGCTACAGAGTTCATTAACCTCACTTTCACTTGAGGAATAGAATTCTGTTTTGTCTAAGAGGGACCATGACACAAAAATATGTGGCTTCAAGGTGAGAAGTGAGGAGGGGGAGAGAAGCAAGAGAATATTAGGATTTCTTGTGAAGACCCAAGGACTAGCTCATGCTTTCCCCAGTTGTGTTTTAAATGCCTATTGTCTATTTCACTTATCTATCATCTCATTTCAAAAACGCTTTGAGACCTCAATGATAAGCTGTTTTCTAAATGAATTTCCTTAATATGCAAAGAGCTCTGATAAATCAATAAGAAAAAGTTTCCAAAGGATGTGAACAGAAAAATGGTTGAAAATATTTTCACCCATCAGCTGAGTAGAGATCAAAACTTTGAAAATACACTGAGGGGAGGATGTGATGATACATAGTACTGGCGAGGTTGTCGAAACACAGGTATTCTCACACTGCTAATGTACACAAGAAAGAGTGTAAATGAATATAAGCTTTTTCAAGAGCAATTTGGCAATATCTTTCAAAATTTAAAATGGATGGATTAGCTTGTCCTGAAATTCTTCTGACAGATGAGACTCCTTCTTGCGCTCACACAATTTTGAATATGGTTTGGTGGCTGCCTGTGGGAAAGGGATTTAGAAAGGTAGAGGCAGGGGTGGGAGAGAGACTCATTTGTTCTCTGCATGCCATTTGCATTGTTTAAATTTTCTAAACATGTGCTTGTGCTATGCAGTTATAAAAATAAATTTAAAAAAATGTGTTGCATATATAGATGATAAGTTCACCAAACACAATTGAAATGGCCCACAAAAATATACCTAGATCAAACTAAATGACAAGAAAGAGAAATTAAGTTAAAGGGGAAATAAAGGTAAAAAGACTGAGATGAAACCAAGAGGAAGTCATCACGTCATGTATGGTTGCGAGAGGTGGCTGAAGTTCCTAGCAGCCCTGAAAAGAGGCAAGCAAGGCTGTTCGCATGATTCAAGGTCTATGAAATGAAAACAACCATTTGCCAAAAGTATAACTACTCTGGGTCCTGAGATCTAAAAGGAATTTCTCCCACGGGCCCCATAGAGAGGGATACAGAGAATAATGTCTTCAAATCCTAGCCCAGAGTCAATTCAGTAACAAGTCAATAACAATTATTGATACAGATTCTCATTTCCTCCTTGAAATAGGAGTCCACCTCCCCACTCCGTAGCAGTGCTTCCCATTTGAGTGGGCAGATAGTACGTCCCCATGTCACTGACATTGGCTTTCACCTGGAACTTCCTTTGGTCAATAAAATGAGAGTGGAATTGGTACAAGCTGTGTCTAAGAAAAGCATGTAAATGTGCTAGCATGTTTTGGCTTTGCCTCCACTGTGAGAAGGTCATGCTCTGTGTAACCACTGCCTGCCAACCTTGCGTCCCAGAAGGAAGGCATGTGGAGCTGTCCTGAACCAGAAACAAAGCCTGGGGTCCAGTTGTGCTGACCTGAATCGCAGCTGATCTGCAGACCTGTGTGTGTAAGAAATGTTTGCTCCTGCAAGCAAACGAACTTTAGAGGCTGTTATTTGGCATGATTGCAACAGAAGCCTGGCTATTATATCCTCAGAAGTGGGGATTAAGAAGTTCAGAAGGAGGCTCGTGAACTGCTGGAGATGGTCAGTGGGAGCAGGCAAGTCCTCTAACAAAGGATATAAACTTCCCTTAAGATCAGGACCCTAATGTAACCAGATGCAGAACCAGTTAGTTTTATCCCAAGAATACTTGCCCGGTGATCCTAAGGCCATTGCACAAGGCCTTTGGGCATTCATTGAGTGGATACATAGAAATTGGGCTGAAAGGGAAAAATCAGTGAATATGTGTGTTTGGGGGGGGCGCCCTTCGGTTGGAGATTCTCTCCCCCCTCATCCCAGGCCAGACTGTTATGAGTGTTGTTGCTAAAAGTAAGTCAAGGCCAAGGATCAAAACACAGGTGTAGGCTCACCTCTCCTGAGCCCGTCTTTGGGGTTTCTCCCCACCTCCTGCAGTAGGACTCAGCTGCCCAGGAATGAAGTTGGTGAGAGCTGAAGGCATAGTCTGGGCAAGTGTGTGAGCAAAGGGTCCTTCTAAAGGGGATGATGAGACTCCCCCAAACCCAGCCATGAAACTGTCACATTGGCTAAACAGAAGTCTTGGACAGAATTTCGGCACATTTTTTATTTTCTCTTAAAATTTAATTTATTATTCAACTCCACATTACTTTGATGAATTACATAATTTTTATACACTTTTGAGATACCATTCTTTAATTTGCTTAAGTTAGTAATTTCTAGATATTTATTTAATTCCAAGTTTAGGTGATATCATACTAATTTACAGTAAGCCTTAAACCAATATATTAGGCAGTATTCTCTAAAGAAAGAGAACAAACCAAAGATATCTGTAAATATGATATGGAAGAGCCCAAAATCCATAGGGCAGACCTTGAATCTGGAAATTCGAATGAAGTGTCTCAATGAATTCCACAGGAGAGGCTCACTGGTTGAGGAAGCAGTGAAAAAAATCTCTGTTCTTCACATGGTTGCATTATCTAATTGGTGGGAGATACACCTTAGTTGATCACAGATACAATGAGCCACAGTTACAATTAAATGACTGAAGATTTAAAACACCAACCTTCCAGTTTATTAAAAAGCCATAAAATATCCTTGCAGCAACAGGCAGACAAGTATTTAACAAATGAAACATCTGAACATCATCATTTGGCTGAATTGACACCAGAACATAATGATCACACTCAATATGTCTGGTCTCACTATTCAAACAAGAGAAGAAGTAGAGACACTGACACAGAGGAAACCCTGTAACTTGAATTCAGAGGCTTAGATTGGACTTGTCAAAAGACAAGAAATACTAGGATCCACGTGAAGGAAAGAGACAACGAAGGGTGCTCTCTTATAGGCTTCAGGGAAGCATGGTCCCGCCAACAACATGATGTCAGTCTTCTGGCCCCCAGTACAGTGAGATATCAATTTTGACTTGTTCTAAGTTACTCCATTTGTGGTACCTTGTTATGGCAATCTTGAGAAAGAGCAGGTGATTGTCACATGACCTGAGGACCCTCCCATCTAACTTGTCTCACTGGCTGATAGTAAAAATTTGCTGGGATCAAAATTTCATTTAGAACTCGGTTGTGAATCAAACCAGGGAATATTTGTGAAAGAGACAGTTTATAGGGACAAGCTTGGAGATTCTAATTCAAAAATCATGTCAGGCTGTCAGATGGAAGTCTGATAACATTATGGCCCATGAACTTATTAAACCATAAGCTTCTGTTATTGCAGTTTCTAAAATTTGAAAACAGTCTAATTGGGTCATTCTGTATTCTTGTCTCTCATGAGGAGGTATTTAACATTGCTGACCAGGTCTGAAGTCATCTATAGGCTTGACTTCAGATCTTCAGTTTTCTTCAGGTAAATGATGCTTTGGGCAACACCCTTCTCAGGAGAGGATCTGGGAGACAAATTTTTACTCTGAATGTGTTGGACCTGCTTCTTGTGCCTGGACTCCTGGTGGTTCTCCTTCATTCACAGACTATGTCTCCAATTCTGCTTTGCTGGGGCTCCAGAGATTCAGGTGTTCATCCCATCTGTGTCACCAAATTGTTACCAGACGAAGGCTGTCAGTTTTTCTGCCCAACATACACAATTACCAATTCCTGAGACACCGGGGTTTCCAAGAGAGTAAGAGTTTATTACTACACGTGTTGCAGGAGAATAGACTCTCGGCACATTTTTAAAAGTGGCTTTTTGAGTCTAGAGAAAAGATACTGTGCAGCAGATACTCAGAGTTCGGTTTCACACCAGGCCTATAAGTGAAGGTAACAAGGTTTAATGACTGTTGGACACTCTGTTAACAGGAGATTTGCTGTAAGGAAGCAGAAACAACCTAGTTATCTTTAAAATATCCTATTAAAAAAAGTTAACAGTCTAATTCGTAAAAATGAATTTTGGCAGGCACAAATGTTCACTAAGGCCAAGGCAAGGAGTTGGGGCAGGTGTGGGGTGCAGAGGGATTGTTAATCAAAGTCTTTACTTTGGAGACCACCATTGTCATTGGAGCAGGCTAACTCTCATGTTCTCCACTTTGTTTTTCACTCCCCTCCCACTGTGGGCAACCTCCCTTACCTGTTTGATGGGTATCCTTTTATCGGTGTCTCCTTGTTAAATCGGAAGTATTATTTTCATTTTACATGAATGGTGTATTATATGTATTGTGGAAACCACCACGTTTCTTGCCCTTTCATTAGCATTGGAGATTTAAGACTCATACTTGCTGTCCCTCTGTCCCTAGTTTGTTGCTTCTCTTGACTTCGCAGCACTCTTGGCTGTTTTTTGACCACTAAGCTATCCATCTTCCAGGTGAGAGCCTTAGAAATAGCGCTGGGGTGAACATCACACTAAAACATCTTTCTATGAACCTGGGTAGCAATTTTCTCTGGAGACAGACTTTCTGGGTCATAAGGCATTTTTTTTTGCACTTAGAAGATGTGGAGTTTTATGTCCCACCTTGAAGGAAGTGTTACTCTTTATACCAAAGCCTCCAATCAGTTTTTCTGTTTCTGTCTTGGAACTGCCATTCCCACAAGCTGGACACCTCAGAACCACGTTTTTCCTCTCCCTTCTCTTTCTTTCTCATTAACTTCATAATTAATCGGTTTCTCAGAGATCCCACCTCTGCTGGGTCTCTCGTCCACACACATTTTTTTTTCCTTCAACGCTATCATGAATCTGGTTCAGGTCTTGATTACTCTGATATAAATGCAACAGCTTTCTAATCAGTCTCCCCACCTCTGGGCTCTTCTTAGCAAGAGAAGATTCTATGTGTGGTCAAACCTCTTGGGTTCTGTTACATACTCATTCTCAAATCTTCAGTGGCTTCCGATTACATTCTGAGTACAAATACAGCTTCTTGAGCTTGTCACCCCAGACCCTCCGCAAATAACCCTAGGCTCTTGTTCCAACCTTAAGCCCACTTCAGTCTTTTCTCTCCACTTTCCTCCCTATAGTCTTTCAGCAATGTCCAAACACTGTCTAGTATGAATACTAGATTTCTTCATTTTTCTGAGTTTCGGTCTGTGCATCTTTAGGGGGAAGGAAGAATCAGAAAGAAAGTGTGGTAAGTGCTGATCTTATTTTGAATATTCCTTATTTAACTGGTTTGATGGAAGAATCTCTATTCTGCTGGTTTATCTAGTGTTTTAGTATATCTAAGTATGAGAAGGTTTTGCATGCAGGGAAAAAATAGTTTGGTTTCTTCTGGTTTTGTGTCCTCAAAAATGACTTCTCTTTCACTATTTTTCTCTATTTCTCCCTCTCCCTCCCTCCCTCCCTCTCTTGCTCTATTTCAGTTTCTTTCTATCTGTCTTCCTCCTGTTGATGTCTCATTTAGGGTGTCTCCCCAACTTCTATTCTCTTTCCTCTCAAGTCAACCTTCAGCAACAAATTTGAAGCCTGAGGGTCAGTTCCACCACATCCATGCCCAGCTTTGGACCAGTGTTTTAGCCTTCCACTTGTCCAGGTGGGGAATATGAAGAAAAATTATGAACCCCACATAAATGCAGACTTCCTTGATAAATCAGGAAAACCACTGACATTCCAGCTAATGACACTGGGAGCTCTTTTGCCATTTGGTTTGTCAAGTAAATAATGATCTGTATTTTCAGCACATACTTCCACTGTTTGGCAGGTGGTGTGTCCATGACATGACACATTGGTGTAGTAAATTGATTCTTTAAGCCCCATATGGTGACATACTCCTTTTGTGATACTAGAACATATATGTGTTAAGGTTTTTATGTGGTGGTGGTGGGAGGGGGAGGGGATAGGCATATGTGCTACATCTGGAATTTCAAATATATCAAGGAACTAGATCATATTCATATGATCTTATTTGTATATACAGATCTATTACACATCCCTTTAAAAAGGAAATGATTACATTTGTATCCTCTTGTTTCATTGAAGAATCTTGTGAAGGAATAAATTATTTTAACAGCATTGCAAAGTAAAGAGGGAAGACAATAGAGTTTATTGATTACTTAGCACCTATGCCAGGAGTTGTGCAAGATATTTCATACGTGTCATCTCATCTGATGTGGTGAGGAAATATTTTTCCTTAAACTGAGGAATCTGAGGTTCAGCGAATGAAGTGCACAATCGGGATAGGAAGTAGAGTTTCCTGGAATCTAAATGCATACGGGTATCCCCTGTTCAACTGTAGTCATATCTGGCATTTCAGTGAATGCTTTCAGTAGCAAATTATTGATAAGATTTGATGGTGACGGTGGGTAATGTGCAGAGACTGCTCTGAATGTCCACCAGGCAAAATGAAGCCTTATGGTTTAGAACTCGAGAACTCAACTGACGCTGTGTTATCCTGGGAAGGGAATTCTCCTCCCTTTCTCCCTCCATTTCTGCTGCAGCACACCCCTCCCCCTACGCAGGAAATTTTGAAGGAGACACTTCAGGTCCCTCTGCTAGGCTTCCCCTTACTGGATTCTTCTGAAAGCCCTGAGTTAGGGGGAACTCAGAGGGAATCAAGCCCCAAGTTAGGAGACTGAAGTTGTAAGACAGGTAGGATGTGATGGCAGCAGGAATGGATTCAAGACTTCTTTAGGAAGCAAGATCAGTAGGTTCTTGACATTGGTTGGGTGAGTTGGGTAAGTGAGTGTGACGGGCCAAAGATGCCTCTTGGGTTTCTGACTTTGGTCTTGGGGTTGCTGGAGATGAGGGTGGGTGGGAAAGATAATCAGTTCAGTTTGATTATCAGTGTTCCAATTTCTCCACATCCTCTCCAACACTTATAGTTTCCAGTTTGGTTAATAGCAACCATTCTCATAGGTGTGAGCTGATATCTCATTATAGTCTTGATCTGCATTTCCCTTATAGACAATGAAAATGAACATCTCTTCATGTGGTTTTGAGTATCTATTTACTGTTTGGAAAAACGCCTGTTCATGTCTTTAGCCCATTTTATAATTGGGTTGTTTGCTCTTTTGCTGTTGAGTTGTGTTATTTCTTTGTGTACATGGAATATCAGACTTTTGTCTGATATGTGATTTCCAAATATTTTCTCCCATTGTGTTGGCTGCCTCTACACCTTTTTGACCAAGTCTTCTGAGGTGCAGAAGCATTTGATTTTAAGGCGTTCCCATTTATCTGTTTTTCCTTTTGTTGTTTGTGCTTTGAATGTAAAGTTTAGGAAGCTACCTCCTATTATTAGGCCTATAAGATGTTTCCTTACATTTTCTTCTAGAAGCTTTACGGTGCCGGTTCTCATATTTAGGTGTTTAATCTACTTTGAATCAGTTTTTGTATAGGGCATAAGATAGGGGTCCTCTTTCATTCTTTTGACTATTGATATCCAATTCCACCATGCCCATTTATTGAAAAGACTATTTTGTCCCAGTTCAGAGGATTTAAGGGCCTTGTCAAAAATCAGTTGACCATAAATTTGTTGGTCAATTTCGGTACTCTCAATTCGATCCCATTGGTCATACTTCTATCTTTGTGCCAGTATCATGCTGTTTTGATCACTGTGGCTTTATAATAGTTTCTATAGTCAGGGAGTGTTAATCCTCCCACTTTATTCTTCTTTTTCAGGCTGCTTTTAACTATTTAGGGTCTATTTCCTTTCCAGATGAATTTGGTAACTAGCTTTTCCAAGTCTTCAAAGTAGGTTGTTGGAATTTTGATTGGTACTGTGTTGAATTTGTAGATCAATTTGGGTAGAATTGACATCTTAACTCTATTTAGCCTTCCTATCCATGAGCAAGAAATGTCTTTCCACCTATTTAGATCTTTTTTGATTTCTTTCAGCAATGTTACGTAGTTCTCTGTGTACAAGTCCTTTACGTCCTTAGTTAAGTTCATTCCTAAGTTCTTTATTCTTTTAGTTGCTATTTTGAATGGAATTTTTCCTTAACCCTTCAGGCATGTTTGGGATTGGGATAGAGAGTTGAGGGATTCTCACTGAAGGTTTATTTTCTCAATGTGTTCGTGGGGGCTATCTGTTGTGCAGGAAGGGCAGGTGGTAGTGTCTGAGACCTGAGCATGTAGGAGAATGTCAGAAATCGCCAAATGTTAAAGGGCATTGATTGAGCTAGGGAAAGTTAAAAGGATCTCTAGTCAGTATTGTGGGCCCAAGTTGAGGTTACATGGTGTGAATTAGCAGTGGTTTCTACTTGCTTGACTGTGTGGCTTTGCCAGCTGGGCTTAGCAGCCTGCATTTGGGTCCAGAAATTGTGGAATTGGATTGAATAGCAGTTAGGATCTCACTGGGTGTTTACACTAGACACAAGGAAAGGGTGTGTATATGATTGGCAGGAAGTGGGTGGAAGTACAGACCATGTGGCTTGCATGTGTTTGGAGAGGAAGGGTCTATTGGGCTGAGGATGCTGAGACTGGAAAAAGCTGGAAGAAAAGCCAGCAGAGTGTGGCCAAGTGAGGGAGTGGGGAAGGAAGAAGGTTCTGGAGAGCGTGTAAGCTGGAATTTCAGGGGTTCTGAGAATGACAAGACAGGGGATAGCCAAGGGAAAGAGTTGCCCATGTGGGATGGAGATAAAGTTGACCTGGGGTGGGGAGGTCCAGCCCTGGGGTAGGGTTAGTGGTCCATAGAGATGTAGCATCACTGAGAGGGAGCTTGGGCAGTGGAAGAAGGAAGGACAGCGGGGTCAGCAGTAAGTTCCTCAGGCAGAAATTCATGACAGTGTGGGGCTAGGTGAATGAACAAGAGTTGTGCCTTATTCCAGGATGTTGAGACAAGGATTTGGGTGCACATGGTTTATTTGGGAGATGATCCCAGTCAAGGGGAACTAGGAGGGGTTGGGGTAGAGAGGAAAAATGAAGGGTGCACTAATGGGTGGTCTACTCTGTGGGCATCCGGGGCTCATCCTGTTGGAAACTTTCTGAGATACAGTATGGAACATGCCTCAGAGTTGGCTCCCTGAGGGGTGAAGAGTCACCAACTCCACCCCTCCTTGACTGAGGTCCTTATATGACCAGGTATGCTCCATCAGTGCATGAATGTCCTCCAGCTTGTGAGGAAACTGCCTGCAAGCAACAATTTGATGGGTTGAAGGCATCTGGGTGAAGCACTGCCAGGGTCTTCAGTTGGGTGGAATCAACCTGTATGGAGCAGTTAGGGCCTGGAAAAGATATTGTGGGTAAAAGGTAGCTGTTCTTGCCCCTGACCTTAGATAGAGGAGGCAAGGGGACACAGCTGTAGACTCTTGAGGAGGAGGCAGGTGAAGTGGCCCCTCCAAGGGAGAGCAAGGCTTCTGTTGGAGTAGGAGAGGATGTGGGTGAAGAGAGACTGATTCAGGTGAAGAGAGAAATGTTTGCCTTCGAAAGGAGGTTCCCAAGGGCTCAGGGTGAAGTGGAAGCAGAGAAGAGTGCATTGGGTGAGGGAGAAGAAGCACAGAGCGACAGAAGGACATGGAAGTTCAGAGGAGATGTGATGCAGGATGGGTTCTGTTGACTAGGTGGTTTCTCAGAAGGCTTTCCCTTAAAGTCTTTGGGAATATCAGGGTCCTCTCAGAAGGAACCATCTTCAGATAGCTTCTCAGTGGCTCTGCAGATGGCTGGGTCCTACACTCTTACTGTTTGTGGGAAACAACAGTTCTCCAGGTGGCTGGAAGGGCTGTTTTCTCTGGCAGCTCTTGTTGGTGGTTTGGAGTCTTTTGAGACCCTGGGATGTGTATCAGGTTTAAAGCTATTGACCCATATGTCCCACGACTGGCTAGAGTAGTTCTCTGTGTTCTGAGGCTGTTTCCCCAGGTTCCTGCCAGAGAGTGCTGCCTGACTTCTACCCAAAGCTTCTGGGAAGGTTGAGGAGACTATCCTCACATTTGTCATTTTCTCATTTTCTAAACAGACACAATCCTTTCTTCAAATGGGATATTCAATCAAATCTAATATAAAAACAGACCTTGAAGGAAATGCTGGATGACTGAATACCTTGATTATTAGACACATCACCTTCTTCAGGTGGCCAGAAGGAACCCTATTTGAGAACCACTGCTCTTGATAACTTAAAACCCACCTCTAGGTTGAAGCATCTTCAGACAGTTACATGTTTAGACTCCTTGCTTTAGCCTGGATTGAGGTTTGCTTCGGACATAGCTTGGGAAGTGTGCAGTTATGTTCTGTGCTGTCATATGTGGGGAAGACGCTTTGCACAGAGACCTTTTGACTAGACACTACAGGAGAAACTTCTTTTAGTATTCTCTGGCAGGAAAATATGTTTTCCTTCTGAGTTGCTACAGATATATATATATTTAATTTTATGACTGCCAGGGATCTTTTCACAGCATTTGTCTGCCTATAAAGCTTAACTCCAAGTTTGTGGTTCACCTGCCTTCAGTATTTATGCAGAAATTATGGAGGTTCTGATGTTACCCTGGATTTGACTGAACTATCCTTATCTTCATTTTCCTTCACTCTGATTTCTTTATTTAATAATTCAATTGAATTTTTAATGTAAACCACACCATGCCATGTTTAGAATAAATGAAAGATTGTCCTTGGAGTTGTAATGGACTTTGACAATTTAAGGTTGTCTAAGTTTGGGTTTCCATGGTGCAAATTTAGAGCAAAGATTTGAATGCAAGTGCCCAGGGAGCATCAGAAGGTGAGAAAGGAGGTGGAGTAGGAAAGGGGAGGAAGCCAAGAAAGGGTGTGAGATTGAGCAGGTGAGCCCTGTGGACAACTGGAGCTCAGGCTTGCTGGGGACCTGTCGGGATGTGGGTAGAACGTGTCTTGGAGCTGCCCCACAAGGGAGCAGGGGAGCTGGGGTGCTTATCCACCCATTCCATTACTCATTGGCTGAGCTGTTCCTGGGGGTGCTAATTCTCCAGTGCTTCTTGTCTGCCCTTCATGTGGGATAAGCAGGCATCTGCAACAAGAGAAAGCCTCAGGCCAAGGGCTGTATGTGTTTGCAGTGGAAAGACCGGGCATGCCAAGGGAGCCCCTTTAGCTCCACAAGGGCAGGGAGCAAGACCGTCTTTGTTCACCAGTGTTATCCAGCCCCCGACTACCCCAACGAAGCAGGCAACCAGTAGATGCCCGTGAGTGTTTGTTGAACAAATAATTGAATTTTATATAAATATTATCATGCAGAATATTGCTTGAGTACAACACCCTTCACTGAACAGGCACAGAATAACCCATGATTGGAGCAGCTTTCAACCCCTCTTTCAGCCGTGGGGTGGTAAGGTGTAATCTGGAAGGCAAAATCTGATAGAGCAAAAGGTGTTGAAAAAATGCCGGACTTGGGAGGGCAGATGTGGAAGCACAACTGCTCTATTAATTTGTGTTTTCCTTTTCCCTATCCCTCAAAGGCAGCTAGGGTTTTTTTCATGCCCCTTGGGCACAAAATGCATATTTCCTGAACATCAGAGTATGTGGTTGAAGATTCATATCCACCACCTATACTTTGTCCTGATAGGTAGATAAGCTAAATCAAATGAAATTCCTGCTTACTAAACACCATCGTCAGGATCGTAAAACATCTCGCCGGATTTATGAATATTATTTTAATTTATTCTGTGCTATTTTGCCCACTACAAAGATAACAGGGTTCTGCATTCATTTATGAAAAGTTTGCATTGGCGTATTTTTCAAGTTTTAATTTCTTTTAGCTACCTCAGAAACCAGCTACTGTCATTTAATTCATTCTGTATTTATTTCTGGGCATAAAGCAATGCTTCTGGAATCATTAGCAAAAGCACAAATGGATATTCTGCAGTCTGCAGGTGGGCAGTAAATGATACGTCATTAGCCAAAGTCTACAGGGAGGAAATTATTCTGAGGGAGGAAGGTAAGCATATCTGGGAAAAATGCTAAATCTTCAGCTAGCGGGAAACTATTATATAATTTATAATCTATGCGTGACATAATTTACATGATTTGTAAATTACTAAATGGTTCCCTGGTGTCTATACATTGATGCATACATTCATGGTATAATTTTACCCAATTTTTCAACATTTAAAAATCGTCCCTTAGAGGCTGGAAAGGCGTTAAGTCTCCACCCCTTCAGCATGCAGTTTATTCACGACTAGGGCTTGTCTACCTTAGCAAATGTTGGCAAAAGAAGGAAGTGTTTGAGTCCAGTGCACTCATTTTGCAGCAGCCCAGAGTGTTGCTAGAGTCCAAATTGGAATTTGAATTCCTGTCTCCTCGCCCAATTCAGTGCTTCTGCAAACCCAAGTTGAGAAAGAAGAAAAACCAGAAGGAAAGGGGGTAGACAGAGAAGGAAAGACTCAGAGGGAGTGCAGAGAACATGGATCTCTTAGAGTCCCCTTCTTTCATACATATTACTCTCACATGGAGAACCAAGCAGCCTTGAAAACATTTGGAAACTACTAATAAACAGTGACGTTGGGCTCTTATTTCATTTCTCCATATTGCAGAAAATTATAGACTGAAAAAAAAACATGGATTTCTTCATCAAGTGATGGCATGTTATAGAAGAAAACAAGGGAGGATTTAAAATTTTTTTTCTGTTTGATCCTAATATTAACACTAATAATCTATTTTTAGTCTGAAGAGACATTCAGCACAAAAATTTCATTCACTGAACTGACATCTCCCTGTCAACTTTTTTTTTTGTGTGAAAAAAGCTCTTACCTTTAGAAAGTTTAATAGAAAATGTACTTAAAAAACTTTTTAATGGGGTTTTAAAAGCATATACAATATTAGAGAGGACAGTATTAAAAATCTGCATGTACTATGACCCAGCTTTAAAAATTATGACCATTTTGCCAATCTACTTCATCTTTCTTTCCTCCTGTGTATTTTATTTTTGTTGAACTATTTTTAAAGAAAATCACAGGCTTCATATCATTAGACTCATAAATACTTCAGCATGCATCTTTTGTCATCTAACTATTGTGCCATTATTAACCCTAAAATAAATAACAATTGTTTCCTAACATCATTTAATATCTAGTTATATTCAAATTTATCAAATTGCTCAGGAGCCTTACTTTCTGTCTTTATTTTAATTTTCTACTCCTCTTTTCTATTGATTGATGGATTCATTGGGTCATTTGAGCTGGAGCATGTCCTACTTTCTAGATTTGGCCATTTGCTTCCTTGTGGTGGTGTTTAATTCATTTCTCCGATATCTTTAGTAAACTGGAAGGTAGACCTGGAAATTTGGTGAGATCAAGCTTTGAACATTTTCCTCATTAGGATACTTCATATGTGGAACCGTACAACATAAAATGAGGCCTGAAATGTTTGGTCAGGGATGTCAGTCTTATCAAAATGTCACCAAAGGCACTGATTGATGATCATTACTCAGAACCTGTGGTGTGTTGGAGCCAGCTCAGACCTGTTTGTACCTGCTTATACTGGCTTGCACATATCACAAGAGCCAATTGTGTACATTTCTTTCCAACTCTGGAAGTGGCATCTTGCTGGGAGTTTGACTCAGCTATGATGGGAGTGTTTACATCCCAGAGATTGGCCAATGCTACAAATCAATCCTTATCAACTCCAGCTAATGCTCAACATTTACCAACACACTATGGATTAGATCCATTGTTTCAGTAAGGGCTATAAAACAGTGATTTTTGAATTATGTCTGCATTTATTAGCTATAATTCTTTTATGTAGGACAACTTTCTCCCATTATATGTAGTTACTCTGAAATACAGGGAAGACAGCCTAACTTTTTTTCTTTCCCTTTATCAATTTTCAGAGTAATGAGATGGTGCTCTGGCAACTATCTATAGCAACTGATGAATTTCTAGTTTTATTTTTTTTTAGCATTATGCAATCACTGACTTTCATATTTATGATGTGTTTCAATTTAGTAGATTCATTATTCTTTTTGGTGCACAGATTGTTCTATCAGAGGCTAGTGAAAGCCTCTTTAAGTGGACTCCTATATTCTCTTGACATATCTAGTGAAGAATCACATTTGAATGCATCCTTAAATATTTACTCTTAGATATGGGGGAGATTTCATAACCAATCTCTAAATGATTCATTGCATTTACTGACCATCTTTTTCTCCTGTAAAATGCATATTGATAAATGCAAAGGCATGCAAACGTGTATACCCAGTGGGTCACTGTCATGACCAGTGACAGAGCTTTCTGCGATGATGAGAATGTTTTATATCAGTACCATCTGATATGGTAGCCACTAGCCACATGCAACAATTGAACACTGAAAATGCATCTAGTGCAACATATCTAGTGCAGGTGAGGAACTGAACTTTGAATTTTACGTAATTTTAATTAATTTAAATGTCAATAACACCATGTGCTAGTAACCATCATATTGGACACTGCAATTTCATAATATCCATAATGACTTAAGAATTATTGGATTTGCCTTCAAATCTCTTTAGGCCTTTTGTACTTCTTATTAAATGTATATACTTTGAGTAAACAGTATGTAAACCAGTGAAACACAAGTGTGAAAATGAAAGAAAACTCAGGAACACTTGGGAAAGACTTTGTGAAGACAAGTCAGTTTAAATTGTTGTTGATTTAGATCTGCATAAGATAGCAGTAAAGTTAAAGAAAATTATAAATTTTATAACATTTTTTTGCAGTCTGACAATTTAGCAAATGTCTTTAATTTCTTCTTGCGCTTAAAAAAAATCAAAACTAGAATTATAGGTGATGCATTAGAGGCATGGTTTATGGAAGAAAGAAATTGTGCAACTCCAATCAGCAGATCCATTCTCAAGAAGAGGCCTCAGCCTTTCTTATAAAAAATGGTTAATTTTTTTTTTAGGTGCATGGTCCACGAATCGAACCTGGGTCTCCCAAACGGAAGGTGAGCATTCTATCACTGAACCACCTGTGCACCCAAAAAAGAGACAATTTTACATATAGGAAATTTTTAAAAGATTATGCTTCTGTTTCACTTTTTCAGTGGACTGTTGGTTCTAATAGCAAAGAGGGCTTCAATGTATTTTCATATGTCTGTTCAATTTGGAAGGATACATTTTCTTTCCATTATATATTTTTAACCATTATTGCCTGTGTTTGCTCATGAGTTTGGCAGGAAAGTATGGGATGAATATTGTAACAGACATTTGGAGTCCACATCTTTTAACTGCTCTAGTGTGTTTCATTCTCTGGAGTCAGACAGTCAACATGCCAGGGAACTCAGGAGAACAAAACTACTTGTGTCAGCAATATTTGAGCAATCATGGACAGTAGCATAGGTGAGAGAAGAATGAAAAAAGGACAATACGCTTGCTTAGATCCCTGGGTTAAGTAGTGGGTGTTTGGCAATTTCAAGGGGTCAGCATGGGACCTGTAGTGTTGTATGTATCCCAGAAAAACATATTCTTTTGTTTTGTCTTTTTTTCACATGGGCAGGCAGTGGGAATTGAACCCAGGTCTCTGGCATGGCAAGGAAGAGCTCTGCCACTGAGCCACTGTGGCCAGCCCAGAAAAGCATATTCTTAAATCTAATCCATTCCTGTGGGTGTGAACCCATTGTAAGTAGCATCTTAATTTGGTTAAGGTGTGACCCATCTCATGCAGGATGGAACTTAATCCTATTACTGGAGTCTTCTTATTTCATTTATAATATTATATGTGTGTGTGTGTGTGCATGAGAGAGAGAGAGAGAGAGAGAGAGAGAGAGAGAGAGAGAGAGAGAGAGAGAGAGAGAGAGAGAGAGAGAGAGAGAGAGAGAGAGAGAAAAGAGAGAGAGAGAGAGACAGAAATAGAAAGTTGAAATATGTGAAACCCAGAAGAGAAGGGAGAGATCAGTTGATGTGGCCATGTGCCTTGGCAGAGGAGCTAAGGATTACTGGCAGCCAGTTTTCAGGAAGAAAGCATTGCCCTGATGATGATGCCTTGATTTGAACATTTTCCTGGACTCTAACTGTAAGCAAATAAATTACCATTGTTTAAGATGAACCCATTTCATGTTATTGCTTTGAAGAAGCCTTGGAAACTAAAACAGGGCCATTACAAACAAATCACTTTAAATTGGTCTCCATTCCTTTTGTATAGGATCACCAGCGAGTGGGTTGGGAGGATGCTGTTATGACTCAGAAATAATACTTGATGAATAATTACTATGATGGGACCCTGTTCTAAATGTTTCACATGGATTTCTTCTCATTTAAACTCCATGATGTCCTTATGAATTGGGTACTATTTTTATTCTTGCTTTAGTGATGATTAAACCAAACCACAGAGCAGTGAGCTATCTTGCTTTGTTACTCCATTCAAAGTTGCTAAACCAGGATTTGAACCTACATATTATTAGAAGATCAAGAAGGAATTTAAAGACATTTCAAGATTTTTTTCTTTTTGTAGAACAGATGGAGAAATGTGGACTGGATGATCATAAAATTATTTGGATGAAAAACTGGATAAATGGACACATTTAAAAACAGCTGTGCTGGTTTGAAAATGTTTATGTACCCTAGAAAAGCCATTTTTTAATCTAATCCCATTTTGTAAAGACAGCCGTTTCTTCTAATCCCTGTTCAGTACTGTATGTTTGAAACTAATTAGATCATCTCTCTGGAGATGTGTCTCAATCAATAGTGGTTGTTAAGCTGGATTAAGCCATTTGGGTGGATCTTGATTAGTTTACTGGAATCCTATAAAAGAGGAAACATTTCAGAGAAAAAGAGATTCTGAGAGAGCAGAATGACATAGCCACAAGAAGCAGAGAGTTCACCAGCCAGTGACCTTTGGAGATGAAGAAAGAAAATACTTCCTGGGGAGCTTCATGAAACAGGAAGCCAGGAGAGAAAGCTAGCAGATGATGCCATGTTTACCACGTGTCTTTCCAGATGAGAGAAAAACCCCGACCATGTTCGCCATGTGCCCTACCAGATGAGAGAGAAACTCTGACCGTGTTCGCCACGTGCCTTTCCACTTGAGAGAAAAACCCTGAACCTTATAGGCCTTCTTGAATCAAGGAACCTTTCCCTGGATGCCTTAGATTGGACATTTTTATACATTTGCTAAATTGGGACATTTTCTTGACCTTTGAACTGTAAACTTGCAACTTACTAAATTCCCCCTTTAAAAGTCATTCCGTTTCTGGTATATTGCATTCCAGCAGCTAGCAAACTAGAACAACAGCTGATTTGGGTAGTGTGGTGGTGGCTCAGTGGCAGAATTTTCGCCTGCCCTGCTGGAGACCCAGGTTTGATTGCCAGGGCCTGCCCGCACGAGACAACAACAACAGCAAAACAGCTGACCCACAGACCTACCCCCTAGGCATGCTACCAGGTTTCACGAGACACTGTCTGGTTTAATATTCTTTTCTCCTTACTAATTTTTCATACTCTTGACACATAAATATATTTTCGTTGTAACATACTCAATCAGTAAATTAATGAAGAAAAACCAGAATCCCTACTCACTTATCATTCAACTCTACTTATGTATATCTTTTCCCAATGCAAATATTTAAGATGCATGTTGGGCCATCTTACTCCAAGTCATGGGTCTTGGAACTCTTTCTATGCCAGTTTATATGGGTCTGTTTTATTCTTTTTAAAGACTTCTCTGTATTCTGATCTGCCAAGAGGCATGGGCATATAGTAGAATATGCATTAAAGCCTAACTAGTCTCATGTACTAGACCTTGAGAAAGTAACTTAACCTTTCCATGCCTTAAGTGCCTTCTTTGGGAATAATAATGATGCCTGTCTTAACTAACAAATGCAAGGAAAGCCCCAGCAAAAAGCCTAGCACAGAGTGAGTTTCACCCAAGTATTGATTATTATTCTGGATGTGTAAAATTTATTTAACAGCTCCCTTGATTGTTTCCCATTATTTGCTACTTTAAAAAATGTTTCAATTTTAACATGAGTGTGTAGTTCTTTAGGGAAGATCCCTAGAAGTGAAATTGCTGCAGTGGAAGCCTTAGCTTTGGATAACTACCACTAAATTGCCTTCTAAAACTCTTTACCTATTTGTAATTCTATTAACACTGTAAGAGAGTACACATTATTGGAATCCTCTCTAATACCTGATATTATATATCTTTTTATTCTTTCTATCTGGTGGACAGGAAATGGAATCTCACTGCTGCTTTGATTTGATGGATTAGTATTTTCATCATCAAGGTGGGTGAGACACAGAAGACATCTGATCAAGTTTGCCAGTAGAGACTTGGGAAGCTGGACCAATGTTGGCTAAAAGCAGAACCTAATAAGATGGCATTTGAGGCAGGTCAGCTCAAAGTCTCCCAAGTAGGACCCAGTGTTCTACCCAGTTTCCCCGAGTGGGAAAAGTTCGAGGAGGAGTAATGGCTGAACAGCAGCTCTCATGGAAAAGATTCAGGTGTTCCATGTATAGTAAGAGTGGATTGGGTTCCTAAATTAGCTCTCACAAGGGTGGGCTGTACAAAAGTAGGGAAGCTCTGGGTCCCACTGTGAATTTTAGGGATATGTCAGCTCCCTTTTGCTGAAAGTGCTGGGCAAGACTGGGCATATTGTTGGACACACTGTAAAATAAGGGTCAGTTGAATGGAAAAACTTAGATATTCTATGATTGTTGATATTCTCCAAGGCTAAAGAAGGAGCAGAAAGGTAGGTGAGTGCTTCTTGGAACAAACAAAAAGAATAATCATTCTTTTAAAAAGAAATGTAGGGACTTCCGGAGAAGATGGTGGCTTAGTAAGATGCGCGGATCTTAGTTCCTCCTCCAGAACAGCTACTAGGGGAGTAGAAACGATACAGAACAGCCCCCAGAGCCGCAACAGAGATAAAAAAGACAGCGTACCCCATCCTGGAATGGCTGACTGGCTGAGAGAACCCGCTCCGGTGAGATCGCCGAGGGGTGCGGGGTTCCCTGGGTGGGGTGGCAAAAGCGGCCGGAGTCCATCCCTTCCTCCATCCCGGGCCAGCTGGCAGAATTGGGCAGGCGGTCCCCTCAAGCCGCGGCGGCTGGTGCCCCCACCACGCACGGCCCCCCGGACCAACTAAGAGTATTGGATCGGAAATCCCTAGGCCGTGGAGAATGGTGACTGGGGGGGGTCCCTTCCAAACACGTGACTCCCCGGTCCGGCTGGGAATGGTGCACCCTCCCGGGCCGCGGTGGCTGGCGCCCCCGGCCAACTAGGAAATTCGGACGGGCGCTCTCCCCGGCTGCAGCGGCCGGCGACCCTCCCGCGTTCAGACCCCCAGGTCGGCTGGCACTCTTCCAAGCCGCTTCGGCTGGCGAACCCCCCCCACGGCGAGAGTTTTCCAAAGTTAAAGGACCCACAGCACCTTTTACTGGTGGGACCCACAGACAAATGTATGCCACGAGCGCCACCTACTGAGCAGGATAAGAAAAACAGAACCTACAGATTTCTTTCTTTCTTTCAACCTGTTGGGTCCAACACCCAGGGAAATCTGACTAAATGCCCAGATGCCAGCAGAAGATAATGGATCATGCTCAAAAAATTGAAAATATGGCCCAGTCAAAGGAACAAACCAATAGTTCAAATGAAATACAGGAGCTGAGACAACTAATGCTGAATATACGAACAGAAATGGAAAACCTCTTCAAAAACGAAATTGATAAACTGAGGGAGGACACGAAGAAGACATGGGCTGAACAAAAAGAAGAAATAGAAAAACTGAAAAAACAAATCACAGAACTTATGGAAGTGAAGGATAATGTAGAAAAGATGGAAAAAACAATGGATACCTACAATGATAGATTTAAAGAGACAGAAGATAGAATTAGTGATTTGGAGGATGGAACATCTGAATTCCAAAAGGAAACAGAAACTATCGGGAAAAGAATGGAAAAATTTGAACAGGGTATCAGGGAACTCAAGGACAATATGAACCGCATAAATATACGTGTTGTGGGTGTCCCAGAAGGAGAAGAGAAGGGAAAAGGTGGAGAAAAACTAATGGAAGAAATTATCACTGAAAATTTCCCAACTCTTATGAAAAACCTAAAATTACAGATCCAAGAAATGCAGTGCACCCCAAAGAGATTAGACCCAAATAGGCGTTCTCCAAGACACTTACTAGTTAGAATGTCAGAGGTCAAAGAGAAAGAGAGGATCTTGAAAGCAGCAAGAGAAAAACAATCCATCACATACAAGGGAAACCCAATAAGACTATGTGTAGATTTCTCAGCAGAAACCATGGAAGCTAGAAGACAGTGGGATGATATATTTAAATTACTAAAAGAGAAAAACTGCCAAGCAAGACTCCTATATCCAGCAAAATTGTCCTTTAAAAATGAGGGAGAAATTAAAACATTCTCAGACAAAAAGTCACTGAGAGAATTTGTGACCAAGAGACCAGCTCTGCAAGAAATACTAAAGGGAGCACTAGAGTCAGATACAAAAAGACAGAAGAGAGAGGTATGGAGAAGAGTGTAGAAAGAAGGAAAATCAGATATGATATATATAATACAAAAGGCAAAATGGTAGAGGAAAATATTATCCAAACAGTAATAACACTAAATGTTAATGGACTGAATTCCCCAATCAAAAGACATAGACTGACAAAATGGATTTAAAAAACAGGATGCTTCCATATGCTGTCTCCAGGAAACACATCTTAGACCCAAAGATAAACATAGGTTGAAAGTGAAAGGTTGGGAAAAGATATTTCATGCAAATAACAACCAGAAAAGAGCAGAAGTGGCTATACTAATATCCAACAAATTAGACTTCAAATGTAAAACAGTTAAAAGAGACAAAGAAGGATACTATCTACTAATAAAAGGAACAATTAAACAAGAAGACATAACAATCATAAATATTTACGCACCAAACCAGAATGCCCCAAAATACGTGAGGAATACACTGCAAACACTGAAAAGGGAAATAGACACATATACCATAATAGTTGGAGACTTCAATTCCCCACTCTCATCAATGGACAGAACATCTAGACAGAGGATCAATAAAGAAATAGAGAATATGAATATTACTATAAATGAGCTAGACTTAACAGACATTTATAGGACATTACATCCCACAACAGCAGGATACACCTTTTTCTCAAGTGCTCATGGATCATTCTCAAAGACAGACTATATGCTGGGTCACAAAGCAAGTCTTAACAAATTTAAAAAGATTGAAATCATACACAACACTTTCTCGGATCATAAAGGAATGAAGTTGGAAATCAATAATAGATGGAGTGCCAGAAAATTCACAAATAAGTGGAGGCTCAACAACACACTCTTAAACAACAAGTGGGTCAAAGAAGAAATTGCAAGAGAAATTAGTAAATACCTCGAGGTGAATGAAAATGAAAACACAACATATCAAAACTTATGGGATACAGCAAAGGCAGTGCTAAGAGGGAAATTTATTGCCCTAAATGCCTATATCAGAAAAGAAGAAAAGGCAAAAATGCAGGAATTAACTGTCCACTTGGAAGAACTGGAGAAAGAACAGCAAACTAACCCCAAAGCAAGCAAAAGGAAAGAAATAACAAAGATTAGAGCACAAATAAATGAAATTGAAGACATGAAAACAATAGAGAAAATCAATAAGACCAGAAGTTGGTTCTATGAGAAAATCAATAAGACTGATGGACCCTTAGCAAGATTGACAAAAGAAGAAGAGAGAGGATGCAAATAAATAAGATCAGAAATGGAAGAGGAGACATAACTACTGACCTCACAGAAATAAAGGAGGTAATAACAGGATACTATGAACAACTTTACGCTAATAAATACAACAATTTAGATGAAATGGACGGGTTCCTGGAAAGACATGAACAACCAACTTTGACTCAAGAAGAAATAGATGACCTCAACAAACCAATCACAAGTAAAGAAATTGAATTAGTCATTCAAAAGCTTCCTAAAAAGAAAAGTCCAGGACCAGACGGCTTCACATGTGAGTTCTATCAAACATTCCAGAAAGAATTAGTACCAACTCTCCTCAAACTCTTCAAAAAAATCGAAGTGGAGGGAAAACTACCTAATTCATTCTATGAAGCCAACATCACCCTCATACCAAAACCAGGCAAAGATATTACAAAAAAAGAAAACTACAGACCAATCTCTCTCATGAACATAGATGCAAAAATCCTCAATAAAATTCTAGCAAATCGTATCCAACAACACATTAAAAGAATTATACATCATGACCAAGTAGGATTCATCCCAGGTATGCAAGGATGGTTCAACATAAGAAAATCAATTAATGTAATACACCATATCAACAAATCAAAGCAGAAAAATCACATGATCATCTCAATTGATTCAGAGAAGGCATTTGACAAGATTCAACATCCTTTCCTGTTGAAAACACTTCAAAGGATAGGAATACAAGGGAACTTCCTTAAAATGATAGAGGGAATATATGAAAAACCCACAGCTAATATCATCCTCAATGGGGAAAAATTGAAAACTTTCCCCCTAAGATCAGGAACAAGACAAGGATATCCACTATCACCACTATTATTCAACGTTGAGTTGGAGGTTCTAACCAGAGCAATTAGACAAGAAAAAGAAATACAAGGCATCAAAATTGGAAAGGAAGAAGTAAAACTATCACTGTTTGCAGACGATATGATACTATACGTCAAAAACCCGGAAAAATCCACAACAAAACTACTAGAGCTAATAAATGAGTACAGCAAAGTAGCAGGTTACAAGATCAACATTCAAAAATCTGTAGCATTTCTATACACTAGTAATGAACAAGCTGAGGGGGAAATCAAGAAACGAATCCCATTTACAATTGCAACTAAAAGAATAAAATACCTAGGAATAAATTTAACTAAAGAGACAAAAAACCTATACAAAGAAAACTACAAAAAACTGCTAAAAGAAATCACAGAAGACCTAAATAGATGGAAGGGCATACCGTGTTCATGGATTGGAAGACTAAATATAGTTAAGATGTCAATCCTACCTAAATTGATTTACAGATTCAATGCAATACCAATCAAAATCCCAACAACTTATTTTTCAGAAATAGAAAAACCAATAAGCAAATTTATCTGGAAGGGCAGGGTGCCCCGAATTGCTAAAAACATCTTGAGGAAAAAAAACAAAGCTGGAGGTCTCGTGCTGCCTGACTTTAAGGCATATTATGAAGCCACAGTGGTCAAAACAGCATGGTATTGGCATAAAGATAGATATATCGACCAATGGAATCGAATAGAGTACTCAGATATAGACCCTCTCATCTATGGACATTTGATCTTTGATAAGGCAGTCAAGCCAACTCACCTGGGACAGAACAGTCTCTTCAATAAATGGTGCCTAGAGAACTGGATATCCATATGCAAAAGAATGAAAGAAGACCCATATCTCACACCCTATACAAAAGTTAACTCAAAATGGATCAAAGATCTAAACATTAGGTCTAAGACCATAAAACAGTTAGAGGAAAATGTTGGGAGATATCTTATGAAACTTACAATTGGAGGTGGTTTTATGAACCTTAAACCTAAAGCAAGAGCACTGAAGAAGGAAATAAATAAATGGGAGCTCCTCAAAATTAAACACTTTTGTGCATCAAAGAACTTCATTAAGAAAGTAGAGACAGCCTACACAATGGGAGACAATATTTGGAAACGACATATCAGATAAAGGTCTAGTATCCAGAATTTATAAAGAGATTGTTCAACTCAACAACAACAAAAAGACAGCCAACCCAATGACAAAATGGGAAAAAGACTTGAACAGACACCTACCAGAAGAGGAAATACAAATGGCCAAAAGGCACATGAAGAGATGCTCAATGTCCCTGGCCATTAGAGAAATGCAAATCAAAACCACAATGAGATATCATCTCACACCCACCAGAATGGCCATTATCAACAAAACAGAAAATGACAAGTGCTGGAGAGGATGCAGAGAAAGAGGCACACTTATCCACTGTTGGTGGGAATGTCAAATGGTGCAACCACTGTGGAAGACAGTTTGGCGGTTCCTCAAAAAGCTGAATATAGAATTGCCATACGACCCAGCAATACCATTGCTGGGTATCTACTCAAAGGACTTAAGGGCAAAGACACAAACGGACATTTGCACACCAATGTTTATAGCAGTGTTATTTACAATTGCAAAGAGATGGAAACAGCCAAAATGTCCATCAACAGACGAGTGGCTAAACAAACTGTGGTATATACATACGATGGAATATTATGCAGCTTTAAGGCAGGATAAACTTATGAAGCATGTAATAACATGGATGGACCTAGAGAACATTATGCTGAGTGAGTCTAGCCAAAAACTAAAGGACAAATACTGTATGGTCCCACTGATGTGAACGGACATTCGAGAATAAACTTGGAATATGTCATTGGTAACAGAGTCCAGCAGTAGTTAGAAACAGGGTAAGATAATGGGTAATTGGAGCTGAAGGGATACAGACTGTGCAACAGGACTAGATACAAAAACTCAAAAATGGACAGCACAATAATACCTAATTGTGAAGTAATCATGTTAAAACACTGAATGAAGCTACATCTGAACTATAGGTTTTTTGTTTTTTTTTTTTACTATTATTATTACTCTTATTTTTTTCTCTATATTAACATTCTATATCTTTTTCTGTTGTGTTGCTAGTTCTTCTAAACTGATGCAAATGTACTAAGAAACGATGATCATGCATCTATGTGATGATGTTAAGAATTACTGATTGCATATGTAGAATGGTATGATTTCTAAATGTTGGGTTAATTTCTTTTTTTCTGTTAATTAATAAAAAAAAAATTAAAAAAAAAAAGAAATGTAGGCATACCTAAGCTTGCCACACCCCAACCAAAGTTATTCCTCCCAATCCAAAGAACACCTAGGGTGTTATAAAAGATTCTACAAAGGTTCCATGCACTAAGGTAACTTTTCAGAAACCTACAACCTCCAGATGGGTCTCTGGACCAATTAAGTCCTGAAATGCAGAGGGGCCAGCCTCTCCAGAACATCAGCTAGTTCTATCCCCCATCCCATATTATTGACAGCCCCTTCCAACATGAAAAGGCTAAAACGGGCATAGCCCAAATACCCCTAAAAAGTGGGAGAAAGATCAAAGGTGATTGTGGAGTTATACAGAGAAGGTAGGGTTTAGCAAATGAGTATGATTGCTGAATCATTATATTGATATTTTACAAAATAGAATAAATAAATAAAATTGATATATTCCCCCCAAAAAAGAGAAAGGTGGATATCATTTACATGTAGTAACATTTGACCCTTTAATGCATCATTCTGTGAATTTGCATAAATGTATACTCATGGAACAACCATTACAATTAACATATAGAACAGTTCCATCCTCCCCTAACCTCTCTTACCCCAATCTCTGCTCTCTGTCCCTTTTCTAGAATGTCATATAAATGAAGTCATAGAATACATAGCCTTTTGAGTCTGGCTTCTTCTGCGAAGCATAAAACACTCCTTGTTGACTGTGCTGTGGTATGCAGTAATAGTTCATTTACTTTTATTGCAGAGTAATATTCCATGGTGTAGATGTACCGCAAGTTGTTTATTCATTCACCCATTGATAGACATTTGATTTTTTCCCTAGTTTTTGGCAATTATGAATAAAATCGTTATAAACATTTGTTTTCAATTTTTTGTGTGAGTATGGGTTTTCATTTTACCAGGGTAAGATCCAGGAGTGGGACTTGTGGGTTGTATGGTAAGTGTGATAACCGTGATTTTGAATCAGAGTTAAGTTCTGTTTTCATCTTTTCACATATAGCCTCTCACCTGGTGATAGAAGTTGTGAACATTACAGGCATCTTTAAAGATTATAAAAAACAAGATTGCTCTATAAAGGCATATAGCAAGTGCCTAGGAATTTCCTTAGTGATACTTATCCAGAGGAATGTTACAAGAAAGCAAATTTATCTCTTAAGAAATCACCAGGAAGGAGTGCATGTCACTTGCAAAGCTTCCATCTTCTGCTGTAATGTCTAAGAAGGATTTTCTTGTTCTTTCATGCTTAGCTTTCATTTCTCTGCAGGGAATGGTGATGGTGTAACTTGATACACAGCAAATATCAGGTTTTAACCAGAACCAGTCCAATGTGATGAGGCCTTTGCCAGTGATAGAAAATGAGCACTGAAGGACCATTAAATAAACACTGTTATGTGGTGACATTATGCAGGCAATGCTGTTGAGAGTAAAAGATATTTTTTATATCACATTATTGGTTCCATCAGTTTGAGTCAGATCAGTGGATGGGATGGCCGTGGGTTTCTTCTGTTCATGTAACTGCATAGATTTACTGTTTTGAAACCGAATATTTCTCTCTAAAATAAGCAAGGATGCTGGGGATAACTACCCATTCTCAGGAGAGGAGTGTTTTTAATTTTTATTACCATTTTAGGAAAATCAGTCACCAAATCATATATGGGAATGTGAAGTCAGTTTCTCTAAAAAGGAAATATCTCACCTTTATGAATAGTTTCATGAAGTTATAGCATCAGGAAAAGCTTATATATTAGGAAAAACTTATATTTTGCTTTAAAGAATAGTAAGTCCAATCCAATTAACCAAATTAGCAAACCACTGTGTTTTTCCCCATCTTTTAAAATAAAACTTCATACATATATATATGTGTGTGAATATATATATGAACCAGCATAGCTTTTGGTTAAGTGTGATACAATTTTGTTCAAATTAACAATAAGTAACCTTTAGGGTCTAAGGATAATGTGCCAAAATATCTCTGATAGTAATGTGAAATTATCACAGTTGTTAAGCTAAGCAGTCTATTGAAAAGAGTATTAGTAAATGCTGTGAGCTGGCCTGCAAATAAATTGGCGAGAAGATCTGAGGACTGAGATGATAAGTTTCCCCACACTTTGCAGTACATTTTATTGCTTATATTATCGTTTTAATAATTGGTAATTTGTGAAATTTAATTTTTCGTAGTAATGGAGAAAAGTAATGTATTGGCAATAGAAATTTTCTAATCAGTGTTAAATTTTGAGCAATTATTTTAAAATGTTCATATGATGAAATGAAATGCTTTATACTGTGACCTTTGGTTTAGGAACTACAACTTCTTAATCCATGGCCATTGGCTAATATCCAAAGTCAAATGGTAAAAATGTATGGGAAATGATTAGTAATTAATCATACCTCATCTTTGTGCCAGAAAAGGGAAACAACCAGGAGTGTCTTTCAGTGCCCTATTAAGTTACTGAAACTCAACTTGCTTTTTTGGATTAGTAAAGCGATACACTGTTGATTTGTAATTTTAGATGCTTTCTCTGCATAGTGTTCAGCAAACCATAAGATGAAGGTTTTTTGATAATTTCTAGTTTCATCAAAATATAGATTATTATCCTACATGTGTCCACCAAGTTTACAAAAGCTGGGGCTTGAGGGGATGGGTTCTAAGAAATGTGAGACATTTAAGATCAGCTAACAGGAATGTGGTCTTGATGACACTGTGAGAGTGAAAAGTTCATAGTTTCTCTTTCAAAAAAGAAAACAAAATAAGGATGTAGTTTTGCAATGCACACCTATATTTTACTTAGACATTATATGGTTTCAGGTCACTGGGCCATATATATTGGGACCCAGAGAATTATTCGTATTCCTTAATACCCCAGAGAAAGGGTCCCCATGATTTCTGTGTACATGAACAAGATGTTTCTTTGAGGGCAGAGGGGTGATCAGCTAAGATGGAAGTTATTTCCAGTGCTCAGTTTGAAGTTCAAGAATAAAAATATGTTGTAAGAGATGAGCCCAAGATTACACAGCCAATGAAAAATAGTATTTCTTTTTCAAATATTCCCATTACACGCACACACAACACTCATTTTGTATAATTTTATAGCAGCATCTTGGCCAGTCACACATGTCTCAGTGTGTGGTGTGGGAACAGCAGCTTCAGCATCTGCTGGGAATTTGTTAGAAATATACATTTTCAAGCCTGGACTGCAGACCTATTGAATCAGAAATTCCAAGCCTGGGGCCCAGTGATCTGTGTTTTAGTATTTGGAGGGGATTCTGCTGCATCCTTAAGTGTGAAAAATGCCTGACCTAGGTAATGCTTACAAAGAAGTAAATTTAGTTTAGAGACTTTTCTGGAATTGTGGACAACTTCTCTGCCCTTGGGCTCCATGGCAAACCTGCAGTGGTTGGAAATTAACATCCCAGGGTGGAGGGGACAGCCCTCATTCCATATCTCCTAGGGGTTGGTCTTGAAATATCCCAGCTCCTTTTCCCCTTCAGTGGAATAGTCCCAGGGTGGGTTTTCCATAGTTTCCTAGAATTTCCCCGAGAACTGATCTCCAGTTATCCCCCATGATAGCTGTCTTAATAGCTTAGTTTTCATGGGCTGCTCTTTCTTCCTTACGCTGCCCTCCCTTCCCAAAAGGTGCTCCTTGTACCCTAAAACAACCACACTCAAATCCCGGTTTTGGAGATAATTCTAGAGTCCCAGAGCAAGGCACTCACATATGGTAAGTGCTTGATAGTCATGAAGAACTCAGCTTTCCCTTCCTTCCAACCTGGGTAGAGAGGTCATTATTCTGTTTATAATAGTCTTGAACAGAAGCAGAAATAACCCCAAACCACAGAAGCCAAGGTTAATTACATGGGCTTTAGGGGCAATTTCTTGTGATAGAATCCGAGTTTTTTTTCACTGACTATGTAACTTTGGGCTCTTCTCTTAACTTCTCTGTGCCTTGAGTTTCCTCTTCTGTAAGGCAGGCTTAATTACAGTACATGCCCCTGTGGGTTGTCATGGACACTTAATGAGTTAAACATACAAAGTGGCACATGGCAAACACTTCATAAGTGTTTTAAAATTATTATTATTTTCATAATTTGATTTTTTCCTTGGCAAGTGATTTCAGCTCTATTAATTCCTTTTCCTCAAAGGAATTCTTCTGCATTTTTTCATCGTTCTCCTACCTGTTTACCAAGCTTTGCTGTTTTCTATAGAGCCTCCAGGTTTTGCATTGCAAGAAACACTCTGATAGGACTCAATTATTGATCCTGAATTTTATAAGCATTTGCCAAATTAGACTTTTAGGCAAATTATGATATTGAATCTTTTTACCTACATTACGATATTGGTAACATTAATTCTTTTCTCCATCTAACAACCAGAAGATTGGGACTCAAAGAGGTAAAATAATTTGTGTGATTCTACATAGCAATCAAGTGGTAAGGAAGAGATCCAAATGCAGGCCTGTTGACTGGAGACCCCAGATTTTAACCACTCCCTTGTACAAATAGGGGAGTGCATTTTGTTTCCTCCATGTTAGTGGTTCTCATTCTTTGGCGTGCATCAGAATGCCTGGGTTGGATGGCCAAGATACAGATTTCCAGAACCCACACTAGAGGGTGTGAGCCAGGGGGGTGGGGTGGGGCCAAGAATGTGTATGTCTAACAATGTCCAGGTGCTGCTCCTGTTATCCTGGGACCATAGTTTGTGAAGCTCTGCTCTGTTCCAGAGCCTTGTTGAAACATTTGAGGAAAGTATATAGGATGAAAACGATTTGGGGCTGCCTCCTCACTCTCTTGATATGTCTGACCTATGTGATGGCAACATGTCTTAAGGACAAGTGTCATTTGGCTGCCCTCAGGAAATCATCACCCCCCAAATTTTCCTAGGCATGGTTTTCATGGTCACATGTGCCGATGCCGCCATGGGGATAAGACCTGTATATTCACGTGAGAAGCTAGTCAACTTTGGGTCTTCTTTCTCTTTTCTGACCAGCTCTAAATACATCATCTGGGTGCCCAACAAACAGCCTTTTGGAGATGATGGATCATTGTTGCAATGGAATAATGGTATAAGGGAAAGCCACTCTCTCAAAGCTTGATTTACGTAGACATCTGTTTGTCTTCCTTTAGCTCATTCAAATCTCCACAGATTCCCCCAAATGAAATGTTAAAAAGTTATATATCAATCCATTTCATGTAAGGCCATCTAATATATCAAAGGACCAACTGCTGAGGTTGAAGTGGAGGACAGGGAAGAAGTGATGGCCTAGAACGCTTGTGTTTTAATCTCTCCCCTCAGGGGAGGACCCCTGGGATATAAAGCAGGCTAGACTACTCCCTCCAGCAGCAACCGAACAGGTCCTCAGCACTCAGACCCTAAAATGTTTCTATGACCTCATTTAAGAGAGTCAGTTTAAAACTTTTCATTATTCCCAAATTCAGACGCTTTGCCTTAGTTTTGAGTTTTATGGATATCCTAGGACTTCATACAAATAAGTCAGTTAGAATGTTATGTAATAAACACTGGTTTGGATGTTAGGAGACTTTTCTGCCTACCCTGCTCTTTAGCTGACTGGCTTGGTTACTTGAGGAAGTCAGTTAACCTCTAATTTGTAGAACGAGGGAGCTGAACGAACTGATCTTTTAGGGATTGTTCCTTTAAGTCCTAACCCTCTCTGGGTCTTTGTAATGCCTGGATATAATGACCTTACTGGTGATGGAAAGATTATCTTGGGAAATGTTGGCCAAGCTAAACCCTTTTTTCCCCCCCAAACATCTGGTCTAATTTCCTTCTGCTGGGCAAATAGATACCCTGGCAGCCTTCCAGTTCAGGTAATTACATTCTGCCCACCGTGATTTTCCTTGCATTGTTGATTGGCCATGGTATTCTTCTCTGTTTCTCCTCGCTAGCATGCCTCTTGATATTGCTGTCTGTTGTTTTCTAGAGCAGAACTGAAGCTGCAGCTTCATTTGGGGGGATTTTTTGTGCTTTAAAAAACTGAACTCCACTGCTACAACTGGCTATTAGAGAGCCCGTAGACGGGCCAGCCTTACTAGATGCTGTGAAGGGTTTGGCTCAAAAACATCAGGCAGGGTCTTCGACTGGTCTACTTTTAGTAGTGATGCCTCTGAGACTTGCCTAAAAAAGTTTCTTACTGGAAACCACACTGGTAGTAATGGCGAGTATTTATCTAAATTTCTCCAGCTGGAAACTACACTGACAATAATTGCTAACCTTCACTGAACGTTTACTGTGTTGGATATGCTTTTAAGTGTTCTTCCTATATCCACTTATTATGATTACTCCCATTTTGCAGAAGAGGAAATTGAGGCATAGAGATGCTGAGTCTCTGGCCTTTAGTTACACAGGTGGCATGTGGGACTTGTACCCTGGAGACCGGACCCAGGGTCCAGCTCTTGACTCTGCAGCTCTTCAAGCTGTCCAGTGGTGGATGGGTGGGTCCATGAGGAAGCATCCATGGAATGAGCCTTTAAAAAGAGGGAGGTAGATCCACATGAGGCAGATGTGATAAACTCTCCAAGATCAAGTCAAGTGACAAAGGGAAAATGTTAAATAGTGCAGATGTTAAGACTCTTTTTTGCATAAATAATGTAAAGGGCTATGCATATTTTGCCGGCAATGCATTTCTTTTTCTGGTTTGAAAGGAATCTCAAAGCAGTATGAGAAATTGTTATCTTTGGGGCAAAGGTTTATTTTATTTAAACAATTATTTTTATCTTCCACACTTTTTGACTTTTTTTCTGCCATGTGTGTATTGTACTTCAACAATTTTCTAATTGTCAACAAGAGCTTTCTGGATGGTGAGATTATGAACCATCTTTGCTTTCTTTTATGTCCCTATTTTAGAAACAAAACATTATAATTGGTTTATTATGGTCTAAAGTCAGCCAGGCTAAGAGCAGGAGAGCTTCATCCTTTTGAGTTTTGGGGCTAGCTGGTGGCAGAGGGGTGGGTGTGAATCTGGATTGGCTGCTGCTAGTTGTGGTGATGATGATGGTGAATCTGGGCTGCTGGTGGTGGGTGAATCTGACCTGGTGGTGGGGCAGGTGGTGCTCTGGGGGTGCTCAGGGTAAATTTCTGCAGCCCTCAAAGTCGTAAGCAGAGCAAGGACATGGGTCAGATTTTGGCTTTTTTAGCCCCTTTCATCAAATCAGAAGCCACAAAACATGCCACAGCCTCAAAATGCTTTTTCTCTCTTCTTTGATGTTATAGTACATTTTTCTCAGAGAAAAAATAAATTGAAATTCCTAAGTCAAGTATGCAATTAAAAAACCTGAGACATATGAAAGTTGTCTTAATATGGCTTGCCTCCACGTTTGTATCCCTGGGAGAACTCATGTGGTACCAGAGCCTCAAGGGACAGGACCCTGGGCTCTTTTTTGGACCCTCTCACCTCTTTGGTCCAGAAAGATCTTGGATTCTGACACCAGTGTGTTAATGAAGCGAAAGACCCCCGGAAAGCAAGTGGGCCATGGGAATTGCTAGTCTTAAATGCGAGCACACACAGCAGTGGGTTATCTCCTCGGGGGTTAAGTTACCCCATTCAGCATCAGCTTGTGCAGACAATGGGCGCTGGCCAATGACACCAGGGTAATCCTTTTACCTGCCCTATCTGAAGTGACATTTACAATAAAGGGCACTTTCCAAGGATATCAGCTTTCTAGGTAAGTTCTACAAACAAGCCAGCAGATCCTGAGCTTCCTAATTGTGCTTCCACTCTAGCCCAAAGGAAACCACCCTACTTGTCACCCCCGCAAGCAGATGAAAGACTCACTGCACATTGGGTGGAATTCCATTGTAGTGGTGTTTACTCCCGGGTCACCCAGCTCCTCCAGCTAAACACAGGCTGCAAGGGGACTGAGTTTCATGCCAAGCACCCGACTCTGAAAACATAAACAATGATCAAACCCTATTATAAAAACAGCTGGAAGAGCAGACAGCGCTTTCCATCTGTCTCAGTGAATAAATTCAACTCCAACATGCCCACGCCTTGCTGTTACCCAATAGTCTATCCATCTTGTCATTTTTCTTTTAAAGAAGCCACACCTTCTATCTTTCTCTGCGGGGAACAGTGGTGACAGACACTTAAGAATTTTATTTTCTTTTTTCAAGGCACTCAGATTACAGCAGGGCTGGGATGAGAAAGAGAAGGTGGCAGAGCAGACCAGGAGGGAGCAGAAAAGGGGGGTTTCAGTCTCTCGTGCCTGTCAGCCAAAAGGACAAGGGCTGCTGAGCTGAATCAGGGACTGAAATCAGTGCTGAGAGTGAGATGGACCTATTTTCCCCAGCTGTGCATACACGAGCTCTACTATTCATACCAGTTTCTCATTTTCATCAATGTTTTCCAGCCAGCAGAGGCTTCTATGAAACAAAGAACAGCCAATATGCATGTCCCAACCACTTGCAACCACAAGGCCCTGGCTGCTGGAAAAAAGATAGGAAGACACAGTCCCAGCTCTGCAGGCCACAGTCCACTCTATTAATGTAAACTTTCACTACCCTTTCCTTTTTTTTCTTTTTTTATATTTTTATCGTAAACAACAAACAAGCATAAAAACATTTTGACATGGTTACAATCAATGGCTCACAATATCAGCACATAGTTGACTATTCATCACCATGATCATTTTTTTGAACATTTGCATCTCTCCCGCAAAAGAAAGAAAAAAGTAAAACCTCACACATACATGCCATACCCCTTACTCTTCCCTCTCATTGACCACTAGTATTTCAATCTACTCAATTTATTTTAACTTTTGTTCTCCCTGTTATTTATTTCTTATCCATATTTTTTACTCATTTGTCCATATGGTAGATAAAAGAAGCATCACACAGTCACATTGCAACAGCTTCAAGAAACATGGCTACGGGAAGACAGCGCTACAGTTTCAGGTACTTCCCTCTAGCCACTCCAATACACCATAAACCAAAATGGGATATCTATTTAATGCATAAGAATAACCTCCAGGATAACCTCTTGACTCTGTTTGAAATCTTTCAGCCACTGACAGTGCATTTTGTCTCATTTCTCTCTTCCCCCTTTTGTCCACCCTTTTCTTAAATGAAGCAAACCTGATCACACCACCCTTCTGTATTAGACCTTTATGTGCTACTTAAAATCCAAACAGCTTAGCAGGATGTGGGTCCCAGACTTCCTTTCCAACCTGCTCTGTGTGCCTTCTCCTCCGTTCTCTGTTCTGTTCATTAAACATGAAATGCGCATCCATGCACCCATCTTTACCTTGATGTGCCATTGTCCTGGAACAATTTTTTTTTGCATGGGCAGGCACTGGGAATTGAATCCAGGTCTTGGGCATGGCAGGTGAGAACTCTGCCTGCCGAGCCACGGTGGCCCACCTTGGAACACTCTTTTGCCCTGCTTCATCCACCTCGCCTCTATGCATTGGAGATACAGCTCGAAAGCCATGATGTCCAGGTATGCTTACTACAGACCTCCAAGGCCTTGTAGTAATTGCCCCTCCCTTTAGAGTAGTTGTTATTGGTGGTATTATTTATGTGTGTGTTTATCTCCCCAAAAAGCTTCTAGAGAATTCCAGGGAAGTGTATTTTGCTCATCTCCATGTCTTTAGTTCTAAGCAAGGAACTTGGCAATTAATGTTCAGTAAAACTGAAGTCAAATGATCGGGATTATCAATATTTCCTATGCAGTGACTAAGGAAAAGAAAACAAAATAAAACACATGAATGCTAGCGCACCTTGGAACAAAAATAGAATTTTTCTCTTGGTCTGCCTGGGTCTTGTGCAGGAATTCCCTCTGTTTATGGCCAGACGCAAGTCCTCATTCACTGGCAGGCAAGTTCTGGAAGCCCCTTTTGAAGATTCTCTTCCTGGTATCAGTTTCTTTATTCTTTTTCTAAAAATGATGATGACTTTATTATTTATTCTAATGTGAAATAAATAAGCGTTCATTGTAAAACTCTGAGTGACCCCCCCAAATTAAAAACCAAATAAACAAAGAGACCTATAAAACCCAAAAGTAAAATTTGTCTTAAATCCCACAACTCAGAGATAACACAGTTTTCATTTTGGTAAAAATCCTTCTAGACATCAATGCAAATGTACACATGCATAAAAAAATGAAAACATGCCGTTTCATGCATTTATTCTCAAAACATACGGCAGTGTACATATGTGGGAATCACACTCTGCTCTTGTATAAACTCCTTTCTTCCCCCATGTGTTGGGCACTGTGCGTATCATTGTGATAGTCACGTCATCTGTGTCAAAGGCTGCAGAGTATTCCAGGGAATGGTTGTCTCACGAGGTTTTCCAAATGTCTGCTGAGGGATCTTGGGGGCTATTTCTGATTTTTCACTACTATAAATCCCACTGAGACTGGCCCTTCTTGCTCAGCAGTCACACGTTTATGGGGTTTTGGGAAAGGCAATGTGCACAACAAAGTTTGCAGGCATCAAGATCACCCTGGAGATGGGAATGCTGGTGCGTTCTTGCACCAAGTAGCCCAGTACTGTCGTTTTTTACTCCTGTACTGGATCAGTCCATGGTTTCCTCAAACAAACACCTGGCTTGTATTTTGGTTGGGGGTCATGCATTGTGTGAAAGGTGAGCATTTTACCTAAAAACAGGTAAGTGGTAAAATGTGGACTCAGCCCAACACAGTGAGATGTTCTGACTCAGGTGAGGCCTTTCCAGAGATGAGCCCAAGGGAGACCAAGGGACGGCCCCTGCCTCTGGCATGACCTGCTGTGTGAAGGGGCCAGGGGCAGAAGTCACCATACGATATAAAGATTCTCTCTCTCTCTTTCGTTCTCGTACAGAGACCCTACAGCTTCTTTTGCCGAGGTAAAATTTGAACCCAGTGTCTAGTGAGTCAATTTCTAGAAATACGATGGCTGGATTAAAGTGTGCCAGGCCAAAAGTTTATCAATTTATCACCCTGCTAAAAATGCTTACAAGCACCTATTTCCTCCCGATGGGTAGCGTTGACCTAATTCTTCTTTGCCAGTCTGATAGGCCCAGATGTTTCCTTTTTATTTTTCTTTGTATTTCTTTGATAACTTTGTTATAAGGAATTTGCTTTACTAAGCTCTACTGGCCATTTGTACTTTTTTTTGACTGGTCCAATCATCTTTCTTGCCCTCAGTTGCATGGTTGCATTTTTCTTAGTAATTTGAAAGCACTCTTTGTTTATTGGGGATATTAGCTCTCAGTTATATGCCCTGAAAATAAATACTTTTCTGACTTTACAGTTTTGTTTTGTTTTGTTTTGTTTTTTTAAGGAGGAAGAGATTAGTTAGGAACCAGGAGGAAACTAGAATTTATTGAGGTTATTTCCTGCATGGCTTTTCTGCAGATACTTTACAGTCCTTCTTTCATTCTGGCATTCCCTCAACCTTCAGCAAATATGCACTGAATGCCTGTTGTGCCAGGGGCTGCTGGTTGTAGGTGATACAAAGATGACTTCATTCAACTAACTTTTGTTGAGCATTTACAAACAGGCATTGACAATATGGTGACAAGTGCAATAGAGGGGCTGGGAAAATGGCAGGAAGTTGGTTATTTTTGTAAAGAAGAGAAAGGAATCAAAGAGGGAGGGCAGGATAGAATGGTAATTGTGAAGTGGGTAAATGCTACACTGAGCACATGCACTTGTTGCGTGGAAGACAGGACTTAACAGGAATCAAGTCCCGCATATCTCTGTCTCTCCATTCATTTGTAGAGGAGACAGAGTTTAGGGAAAGTTCTGGTTTGTGTGGCTAGCTAATTTGCATATCAGAATGCAATGCAGATATATGAGAATTATTACCAGTATTATCTATTTGAATAACTATTATTATCCATGTACTTTCTTGTCAGAAGATTTGTATCCAATGTGAACATGTTTGGGATAATTCTTTACAAGGTAGGTGCAAAGGCACCACAAACAACAAGTGATTTGCCAGTTATCTCGGAAGATGAGCAAGGCCGGCACTCTCATATTCAAGTTTTTCTTCAAATCGTATAAATTTTTCGCCTTTTACTAAAGATTTCCGTAGAAAAAACAACGGTGAGTTGTGAAACAATTTTTCGAGGTCTTCTTTGAGAAGACCGAGTTAAAGAGGTTTAAAAACAGAACCACCTGGGCTCTCTTGTTTTGCACTTTGCTGCTGGGTCTGTAGCGCGTGGGGCCGTGACCTACGCTAAGAGCGCGCGTAGGGCAAAACGCGAGGGACCGGCCCGCGCTTCTGAGCCTCCGGGAACTGGAAAACATCTCAATAAATGTTTTGGGTTCTGCATCATGCTGCCTCCAGCCGTGGCTCCAGCCATGCAAGAACTACGGGCAGTTGCTGGCTCACAAAATGAGCGAAATGCTCATTTGCATACCCGTAGGGCTACGCGCTGTCAGTACTCTATTTCGGTTTAAAAGGTCAGGTTTCCCTGGGTTAACGTACATATTTTCCAAAAATCTCTTTCACAGATTTCCGTGAAGGAGTGACTGTAGCCTAGGAA
The DNA here is from genome assembly GCF_023851605.1 of Tamandua tetradactyla. Classification (NCBI taxonomy): domain Eukaryota; kingdom Metazoa; phylum Chordata; class Mammalia; order Pilosa; family Myrmecophagidae; genus Tamandua; species Tamandua tetradactyla. The sequence continues at coordinate 38,201,587 of NC_135327.1, read as the reverse complement.
CAAATAGAAGCCCTTACTCTTGGGAGAGTTGCAGTTAATTGAGGAAAGAGTGACAAGAACAGTTAACCATGGTCTGATTTGCCTTCAAATAGTGTAAATTTTCGCCTGAAGATTTTTGTGGATGAAAACCTTCGTTGAGTTACTTAGCAATTTTAAGTTTTTTTTTTTGTTTGTTTTAATAAGGCTACTTTATATTGTTTCAAAGTAGAAAAAGGCATTTTAAAAAAATGCCTTTACAGTTTTTATTCATCTTATTTGTGGTTGTTTTCCCCCTAGTACTGAAGTTTTTTTTAATTTTAACACAGAAAACAATATCGTTTTCTTCCTATAGATCCTAACTCATTTTTTTTAAAGTACAGAGTGCTGGATTTTGGTTTAAAAAACTAACTTAAAATTTTCCAGCTTTTGGAATTTAGGATAAAAGGGAGGCTGTTATGCCTAGCATTTTTGACCAATTTCATAATATTTTTGCACCTATAAAATAGTAGTGATAATACTGTTTCAAAACAATCATATTCTGAACAGCAAATTAATTCAGGTGTCCTTCACTTAAGTAGCTCACATAAAAAGTTCTGAACATAGAAAACATAAATTAGAGGGTAATTAATTTTAAAAAAATTAAAGAATCTTCTCTTTCAAAAAGGAAATATAATGATTGTTTTTGAAATATTGTTATTTTACTAAAATAAATTATGTGAAAGTACTTGGGAAAGTATAAGGCACTAATCAAAAGCAAATGTTTAATGCTGTTACTATAATTATTAGGATGAAAAAGAAAGAGAACTCAAATACTAAGTCCATGGAAAAATACAATTTTATTTAATATCTGTGAAGCCACAGAGCACTTTTCAGAATCACATCTATTATACAATAAGCTCACAGAACCTTGGAACCAGATCTATGGCTTAAATTTTCTTGAAGTTTTGCTCAGGATCCCAGAGTTCCTAGATAACTTCATTATGTCTTTTCCCAAGAAAAACCAGCTTTCAAGGACATAATAGTTCCTTTCCTGAGGACTCTCAGGCCAACCCTGGACCCCATCTTTGAAGATGTGCTGTTTATTCTTTGCAGAATAGTACACGAGTGTGCTGGTTTGAAACCATTGTGTTTCCCAGAAAAGCCACGTTCTTCAATCCTGATTCAATATTGTTGAGTGGGATCTTTTCATTAGGTTGTTTCCAGAGAGATGTGGCCCACCAGTTGCAGGTGGGACCTTTTGATTCGGTGGTTTCCATGGAAATATCTCTTTACCCATCAAGGTGGGTCTTATGCTGTTTACTGGAGTCCTTTAAGGAGGAACCATTTTGGAAAAAGCTCAGAGCTGACTCAGACAGAGACATTTGGAGATGCAGACAGAAAATGTCCCCAGGGAAGCCGTTTAAAACCAGAAGTCAAAGGACTAGCAGACATCAGCAACATGCCTTCCCAGCTGAGAGGTGTTCCGAATCCATCAGTCTTTCATGAGGCAAAGTATCTTTTTCTGGAAGCCTTAGTTTGGTCATTTTTATGGCCTGAGAACTGTAAACTTGTAACTTAATAAATCTCCTTTATAAAGGCCAAACTACTTCTGGTATATTGCATTCCAGCAGCATTAGCAAACTAAAACAATGATATAAACTGTCCAGATTATTCAATTTTTTTAAAAGTCAGGGTCACAAAGCCTTAACCATCCCCTTTTGCCATTCATCATTTTCATATCGATATTAGATGTCAGGACAGTGTCACATCTAAGTGTGCTACCAGGGTGCCAAGGACAGTGCAGGATGTCAGGAATTGGACCTGCCAGGAGCAAGCACTGACCCCTGGCTGCAGGGGCAAACCCTTCCTGTACAAACTTCTTCCAGAGCCACTTGGAAAAGCCAACTTCAGATCAACTGTGGCTGCTCTGTGAGGGGCAAGTACAGGCAGCCCTGCCCTCCTTCCTTCCCTAAGAGCATGCGTATTTTCCCCTGCCAGGTGCTGGTAGGACCAGGAACTCTTAATTTCCTCCTGCCTCTTCCCTCCCCTTCTCCCCCTCTCCTCCCTGTCTCTCACCTCCCTCCTCTGCTTCCCTTCCCTCCTTCCCAGCCTCACCCTGCCTCTCTTTGCCCCTTCTCTACTCTCCTGACCTCCTCCTTCCCTCCCTTCCTTTCCCCTCTCCTCCACTCCTCACCTCAAAAGCACTCAGAGAAGTCACAGGAAGGAGAGAGGGCAGACCAGCAACTTCAGCCCTACAAAGAAGGAACCTCGACAGTCACAGGGCAATGGTTTCTCAACAACCATATTTGGGTCGATGATACTCTGTGGGCCTGGGGCTTTATTTTCCCCAAGAGATGTCAGGCTCCAACAACGGAGGTTAATTTTTGTTAAACTTCAGGAGGAGAGAGGAAAAGAGGGAATTTGCTACGAAAGGGAAGTGGGGCTACATGAATTAAAACAAAAATGCAGTCTTGGTCTGGCCTAAAAGCCATGCATAATTTTAAGAGACTAAAATCACCAGTGCGTGCATTTCTCTGAAAGACAATCTGAAGTTCCTGTTCTCCAGGGCAGGGATGCCCATGGGTACTTTAGATGTGATATACCCAAACTTGCTTCCTGAGCCCTCTTTTCGTGAACGGAGTTGCAGTCACTCAATTTCTGCTGTTTCCACGTGATTGCTCCCTAATCCCTGTGGAGTCTGGGCCCACCCCATCCACGGGCTCCACATTTGACCCAGGGCTCTCACCTCTAGAATTAATTCTACAACAACACTTCTTCAAGTGCACAAAGATAAATGTACAAGGATATGCATAACTATCTATAATAGAAAAAAATGGGAAACAATCTAAAATATCTACTTATAGGAAAAAAGTCAAATTACGGTAGGTATATGCATACTATGGAATTTGATGCTATCATTAAAAATAGTGGGTTATATTTTTTATTTTTATATACTAACAGAAAGTTGGTTTGGATATATGAGTGAGAAAACAAAATTACAAAGAAGTTCAAAGTACCCAAAGAACATCCGCTGTGGAGCCCCCTGGACCCACACGGCCCAACTACCCCTTATCTGGATGTTATAATGGCCTCCACTGGATTCGCTGGCTCTCTACTTTTATCCTTAAAAATCCATCCTTCCGCACTCTTGCCAGACTAAGCTTGGGAAACCAGCACTCTGCTCTTTAGTTGCTGAGCTCAAAAACACTCAAAGGCCTTGCAAATTCTAGTTGGGCTTCACATATCTGAGAATTACTGTTTCTCCCAGAACCCCTCCACCGCATTTCCTTCCCTCCTCGCCATCTGAGCTGTCTATCTCAGTGGAATGCTTTTTACTTTTGCCACACGAGCCTCTGGGGTTAGCTACATTGGTAGACCATCCAGAACCCCTTTACCGCTGCTGCATTTTCAATTCTAAGCTATATTTCATGATTCAGAAGATGTATCACCTCCTCTTTGGAGCCTGCCCTGATTTTCCAGGTAGAAATAATCTTTCCTTTTTAGGCATTAGCTATATGAAGTAAAGTCATTTTGTTTTTGCTGTAAAAATAAATGTTTAAAAATTACAAATGTAATACATTTATACTGCGAAAGTGCAAACAAAACAGAAAAGTGAAAGTCTTTCATGCTTCAAACTCTCCTGAACCTTTAATCCACTCCTGGCAACTAACTGCCACTAAGATTTTGGTGTGTGCATTTTCAGATATCTTTCTGCATGTAAAACCAGATAGCAACATACAGGTATATTTGTTTTAAACTAATACTGGGTAATCTTGTGACTTCTTTGTAACTTTGTTTTCTCACTCATATATCCAGACCAGCTTTCTATGTTAGTATATAAAATATAACCCATTATTTTTAATGATAGCATCACACTCCATAGTATGCACGTTCCTACCATAATTTGACTTTTCTCCTGTAAACAGATATTTTAGATTGTTTCCCATTTTTTTCTATTATAGATAGTTATGCATATCCTTGTACACTTATCTTTGTGCACTTGAAGAAGTGTTTCTGTAGAATTAATTCTAGAAGTGAGAGCCCTGGGTCAAAGGAGTACTTACAGTTCTTTGTATATAGATGCCATTTCACTGTCAGGCCCTAAACTTGGCAAGGGTGAATTCATGCCCTTTCAGCTACTTTGATAAGGTTTTCAGAGTGCTATCTGTGGATGTCTCATTACCAGCAGAACACGGGATTGGAGGGAGAACTTTAGATAAAAATATCACATTTCATATTTTCTCATCCATTTTAGGATTAAAAGATGGGAAAGGTAGGAGAAATATGACCGGGTTACTTGAAAATAATATGAATCTGGAAGTCAGAATTGCACAGTTAGCATCACCTGGGGAAAGTAAAAAGATGTCTCAACTTCTGGGTTAGATCCTAGACCCTTTAAATCAGGAACTCCAGGAGAAGGACCCAAGGACACACACTTTGAGCCCTTCCCAGGTCCCACTAATATGCAACCAAAGCCGAGAGCCGTTGCTCAAACACCCCTGTGCGCTGATGAGCAGTGGGGCATCATGAATGCTCTTGCTCCAGTTTCACTCCCGTTCCACAACCCCTAACATGAGAATGCTCTGTCCTCCTCACTCGTTTCTATGATGGCAAAATGAGAAGATAGCTGCGAAAACAGCTGTCAAATGATGAAAGCATTTGAAGTAAAAACAAGCCATCATGATTATTTTTCAGTTCAGCCAGTCATAGACGAAGCAAAATATTTAGAAAATGTTTAAGAAGGTCTAACATGCAAATTCTTAGAAAGCAGTATTTTTGAAGGGGAGGAGTAATACTTGGGCTGCTCCTGGCACTGCCACTGACTATGAGATGATTGCCACGTGCAATGTTTCCTTGTCTGTTGCTGACAGCATAAGCACCTTCACTTCATAGGGTTGTAGTATCGTGAAGGTGAACAAGACAAATGCCACAGAAAACAGCAGTATCAATATTTTCCATCTACAGTGATGTGTACAAATGACCTCTTCTGGGGATTCTGCCTCAGCTGTGTAACCCTGTGGAAATTAGTCAAACATCCAAATGCCAGAAAGTTGAGACTGCCCCCTCTTCTCTTCTACTCTTCATGTTGACCCCAAGCCTTGGGGAAGCATGAGCAGAGTAATGGATGAGGAGGTCTTCAAATGTAACGTCTAAAGTGATGACTGTGTTTTCCCTGGGTGTACTCTGAAGTAGACTGACGACCATGCCCATTGCCTGTGGTCCGACAGCCTGGCATTTTGAGAGCCATTGGCAGACCCCCCCAACTCCCCCTCGAGAGTCCCCATGGGTGGAGCAGGTTGAGGACTCTGAGGAGTCCTGCAGGGAGAGGAACCTCTCTAACACGTGGACCTACATGCTCAAAATTCGATTGTGGAACTGTCTTTTAACTTCCCCCAAGTCACTGCGGAAGTCCCTGGAACGAAGATACTGCAAGACCTGGCCTTTGGACCAACCTAATGGAATTTAAGGCTGCTGAGCCTGGACTTCATCTTACAGACGATGTTCTTTCCATGCTACTTCTTTTCAGAGGAGTAAACTGAAGCCCAGAGAGGAAATTAAGACCGCCTGGGTGCCCCTCTGCTCCCACTACACAGTGCATCTCAGGGTGGGCACCAGAGTGATACGAAGGCCCAATATTACCCCTGTCACATCTATGCTCCCAACTCGATAGTGACTCTGTCACGTTAAATGCAAAACCTACGGAGCTAGGACTACCTGGCTGGACACTGTGCTTCACCCAGCCTCACTTGGGTTCTGACCCTTGGCACTTCTCTGTCTCTACAGACACCTGTAACTCTGGTAAGAGTGTCTGTCTTAGACCCTGAGACAAGTACTTGGGTGCAAGTGGCTTATTTGGGAGGTAGTCCCAGGGAGGGAAGTAGGAAAGTGAGATAGGAGGGGGATTTGGAAACCATTCACTTTTTTCATGAGCAGGTGAGCACTGTGAATACCTGGGTTCTGTCCTACTTGTCCTCTTGGGAGACAGTGTAGGAGATGACTGAGGGGTGAGGAAGCTGGGTATTTATCCTCCAATTTCCATTGTCAGCAGTTGGGGGGGGGGTACTCCTGGGGATGCTAAATTCCGGTACTTCCAGAATAGCGGAACTGGGTAGCGAGAGTCCCAGGCAGAGTAGCATGGACTTGCAGTTGAAATTGGTCTGCGCGGTCTGGAGGACCAGTGCTGAAGGGATGGGGGCTTCGATTGTGAATTCCCAAAACACATGTTCTCCATCTCAATCTGTGTCCCCCCGAGTGTGAACCTATTGTCAGTAGGACCTTATTTAGTTAAGTGGTGGCCAATCGAAGCAGTGTGGGCCTCAATCTAGATGACTGGAGGCCTTATAAAGAGAACGCAGAAGAAAGAGAGGACGTCATCAGGGCACGGGAGGCAGGGGACGCTAAGGGTTGCGGCAGGCCAGCACCAGCACGCTGTAGCCCCTGGGAGAAAGCACGGCCTTGAAGACACCTTGATTTTAGACTTCTAGCTTCTGCAACTGTGAGCCAATAAATTCCTGCTGTTCAAACCTACTGAGTGTGTGGTGTCTGGGTGAGCAGCTCTGGCAAACTAAGACAGCCATGCAAAACATCTGCTACAGCCTCCCTCACCTACAGGTGAGACTCAAGGTTGAATCAAAACAGTCAGAAAGAGAGAATCCTAGGTAGAGAGCAAACTGTAAAGGTCAGTTATCAGATTTAAGTTCTCTTATTAACAGAAGCAAGCTCATTTCTAGGAAAATTCTAAAGTGAGCTTTTGGATGCAGTGCTAGGAAAAATTAGTAACAATTACGATGGAGTAGTGGCAACACTAGCAGGGAAAAGAGGGATGCTTTAAGGTTAATAAAGCTCTATCCCATACATTATGTCTTCAAAACATCTCTTGAGTTTCACAAGAACCCCATAAGGTAATCAGAGCCTGCATTATTCTCATTTTCCAGACAGAACACCAAGACCCAGAGATGTGAGCTAATCAGTGGCAGAGTTAGAGCTGGTCACCAGTTCTCCCGAGTCTAAGACCATTGTTCTCTAGTTAACAGATTATTAGAATTTTTCTGCCCACTTTGGGGTCTGTCTTGGGAATTGGCTTGCAGCTCAAATATTCTTTACCCACCTTCTTGTAATAGAGCCAAACCAGGAGCCAGACTGCCAATTCTAAGATAAATCCAGATTTTTAAAAATTCTAGATGGTTTTGAGAAGTACTACAAAATGAAAAGATGAAATATGGGAGTTCCAGAATAACCAGATAAATTTCCTCTTCTTGATTCAGTTTCATATGTTTCCAAATTCAGCTCCATCCTAAAACAAGCAAGGAAACTGTGACTCTAACCTAGGATTGGACAGAATTTTAAATACGGAAGCAGAAACATTGAGAATCCAGGTTAATAACTTAAAAAAAAAGACATCAACATTCTGGAAATTGTATCTTAAACATACAGGTGTGACATAAATTTTCAAATATGAAATATGGTGTATATATAAAAACATTACATTTTGTCACACTGTGGGGGCTGATAGTTTGTATCTATCCAAAGATTTTATCAGAAAGGGGAAAAACAAACCTAAGGACCACAGAATAAGAGAAGGGCATGTGTGGGTGTGGGTGTGGTGGGAGGGTTGGGGAGATGAGGTTCAGATTCTGGGAGGCCCGTTTGAGCATCAGTTAAGGTTAGTTCTCATGCTATTTAAAATCCTAGTTCTCTGTGATAAGCTTCCACAGAATTCAGGCTTCTATTCCTTATATTAAGTTCCTCTGTGTTACAGAAATTCTTTTCCAGGCTGTAATTTCTATTGAGAACCCCAAGTATTCTGGTGGTTACTTTAAGCTTTTCACTATTCCTGATAAGATTTCTGTATTTTAATTCAACCATGTAACTGGGGGAATTCCAGTGTGACTATATCTTAGCACGTATTGCCTGGGAAGCTCATATCAGACTGTAAGAGCCCTTCCAGCCAAGGGGTCATGTCTTTTCAAAATGCCTCCTAAGTTCAAAGCACTATTTCAAACTTGAGCAAATATCAGAATTACCCAGAAAGCTGGTTAAAATACAAGTTGCTGGCTATAACCCAGAGATTCTGATTCAATAGGTATGAGGGTTAATTTCATGTATCAACTTGACTAGATTATGGCATCCAGGTGTTTGGTGAAGCACTGACCTGCTTGTTACCATGAGGATATTTCGTAGATGGGATTTGCATCTACAGTCAGTTGGTTGCATCAACAATCAACAAAGTAGGTTGCCATCAGCAATAAGGGGAGTATCCTCATCCAATCAGTTTCAGAGGTCAGAAGAAGAATTTATGTCTTAACTTTAGCAGCAGCTCTTGCCAGAATTTGCAGCCAGCCAGTTACCCATGGAGGATTCACACTAAGGACTTTGTTATCACCTTTATTGGAGTTTCCAGCTTGTGGCCTACCCTATTGGAGTTTGGACTTGTCAGCCCCCATGGCTGTGTGAGCCAATTCCTTATCATAAATCTCTCTCTCTCTCTCCCTCTCTCTCTTTTTCTTTCTGTTCCTCTCCTCAAATAATACAGTAGGTTTGGGTGGGACTTGATAGTCTGCTTTTCTCTCTAGTTCCTGGGTGGTGCTGAGGCAGCTTTTCAGCACAGACTACACTTGGAGCAGTGCTGGGCTTGGAGTGAGGATTATACCAGCATTTACTGTCTCATAGAAAAGGGCAGCTCTTCACCACTAAAGACATTTTCAGGAATAACTGACTATAGGGCAGACTAATTTTCCAAAATAATGAGGGAGGTTGAAGTCTGCCCCACACGTATGCATCCTTATATACAGAATCTATGTCTGCTGCAAACTATCAGTTGTTTCCAGAGGAGAAATACATGATTGGCATATACCTTGGAATTCTTGCACATATTTTGTATTTAGCGATTTAGAACTGAGCGCAAATACTCCCTGGAATGATATTACTCAAAGCAAGGAGACTGCGTGTAATGCAGAAATCACCGAACTGTGTTAGAAACTCTAGGCTCAAGACCTCGTTTCACTCTCTCCCTTTTTTTCTTCTGCTGTGTGACCTCAAGCAAGTCACCTAGCCTCTCTTAGCTTTAATATTCTTTTTGGCTAAGGGACGTTAACGCTGAATGCCCCAGGTTGCAGGGATTATCTAAATAGCTGTGAGGTGACACCCACTTAGCAACTGCAAAGTCCTCCACCTGTGTGAGGGGTTCACGGGGGAGCCTTTCTCCTAAAGTGGAGATGGGGAAGCTGCCGTCCTGAACGTGGCTCAGCTCCATCTGCGTCCTGCCTGACGCATTGCCATATGGTGCCTCACCTTGTTCTCTTTCAAGATGAACCCGCATTCCCTGAAAAATATTTCTCAGCCTTAATGTCACAACTTCAAAAATGCAGCGGGGACCACATTTAAAAGGTCTGGAGAATTTTTGGTTGATTTAATTTTTTTTAACAGCACTTTAAAAACAAACGCAAATATAGAGATGAAAGCCAAGAACTGAAATATACATACAAAATAGAAAACATTAATATATTGAAGTACAACTACTTGAATAATCATCATAAGGAAACAATAAAATGTTACGTACTCCGACCAGATGATTCTTTTGGGCTGAAACATGTGGTCTGGGCTGAAGGATCAGGGAGCCCAGGGTTGGCTTCCCCTTTCCCACCACCCTTAATCCCTCTTCCTACACAAGAACCCACTTCGAGAATTAAAAGGTTTAACCTTAATTGGTCAAGTGGGGAGGAGACTGAAGGAAGCCTGTTCAGACGACTCAGAGATTAACAGCACTGAATTATACATTTAAATGTGGTTAAAAGGGGAAAGTTGAGTTTGTATATATGTTATTAGAATAAAGATTTTTTTAAAGTCCATGGAACTGCACAGCGCAAATGGTGAACCCTAAGTTAAACATCATGGACTATAGTTAATAGTGTAATTATAAAAGGCGCTTTTATCAATTGTAACACTTTTCACATCAAGACAATGTAATAATAGAGTGGTACATGGGAATCCTGTGTTTTAGGCATGGTTTTCTGGAACCCACAAATTAAAAACAAACAACAACAAACAAAAACAAAAATGACTGAGAGGGTTAAATTCTGAAATCATATGAGGCGAGATAACAGTCCATTCCTGCCCACAGCTGCTTTGTTTTCCCCTCTGGCTATAAATTCTGCCATCTCTACCCCATGGGCATCCTCACCTGGAGGTCTGCAGCCCATCAAGAAATGGGGTTAGAGGGCAATGAGGAAGGGAGAGTTCCTTCTGTCGTCCTTGTCTTTCTTCACAGACCTGGGGTTCCCTCTTCTCAATCCTCTGACCCCCTGTTCCTCTGAAGTTTCACTAACAGAGGCAGGCTTTCCTGGGAGAATTTATGAAAAAGCAAGGAGGGCACGAACTGCCTTAGAAGAAGCAGAATTTAAAGAATGATGTCCAGTGGTGATGTTCTTGCCCTCCCGTCCCAAGCACCGGAACAGAATGCTCCAGGCTGGGGAAAAGAGTGGTGAGGACACATGAGGCCACATGCTTAGATGCAGATAAGAGGTCTCTAGACTGGAAGGAGTAGAGGGCATTGGATCCCTTCTCCCCCACAAACAAGGGCTGGTAGAATGCCGCCTTTGAAAAGGGATGTTTTTGCATCTGCTTAGCTAGGTAAGGACTTCTTAGAATAAGAGTGTTCAGTATTTTTCTTTATAAAATTCATTTTTAGTATGTAAATATTTAGAGATTAGTTAAAGGAATTGGCTCTTGCAACTGTGGGAATTGGCGAGTTCCAATTCCATTAGGGCAGGCGTCAAGGTGGAAACTCTCATGACAGGAAGGTCGAATTCCCTAGGAGAAGCTGGCTGGCTGGAATAGAGAAAGAAATTCTTCTTTTTCACTTCTGAAATCCTCAGTTCTGGCTTTAAGACTTCCAACTGTTTGGATGAGGAGACTCTCCTCCCTGTTGAGGGCAACCTTCTTTGTTGATTGTAGATGCAGTCAGCCATAGATTTGCATAGATGCAAATCCAGCTACTAAATATCCTCATAGGAACAATCAGGCCAGTGTTTGCTTGACCAAACAACTGGGCACCATGACCTGGCCAAGTTGACACATGAAATTAACCATCACAGGCCTCAAAGAGCTGCTTAGTAGAGATACATGGAGTGAATGAGCAAGTAAATGAGACGGAGAGCAGGCAGCCAGGGACAGCTGCCTGGGCCACAGGCATAAGACCTTTATCCTGGGAGATAAAGTCTCCTTAGGATTTTTTTTAAATTGGAGAAGTTCTAAGTTTATAGACAAATCAAATAATATAGAAAATGCAGAGTTCTCATACACCTCCCCCCTCCCACAGTTTTCCCTATCGTTAACACTTTTCATTTGTGTGGTAACTTTGTTATAATTGATAAAAGATTATTATAATTTTGCCAAAAAACATAGCCCATAGTTTACATTAGGGGTCACTAATTCATACTCATTTGTTAAATCTTATCTTATCTGTTATAACTCCACTGTCTCCTTTCACCTTTCTCTCAATCTTTAGAGATATTTGGGCTATGTTCATTCTAATTTTTTCATGTTGGAAAGGGCTGTTGATAATATGGGATGGTGATGAGACTAGCTGATGTTCTGGAGGAGCTGGCCCCTCTCAGTTTCAAGACTTATCTGGCCTAGAAACCCATCTGGAAGTTGTAGGTTTCTGGAAAGTAATAATAGTTCATGGAATCTTTGTAAATTTCAGACAAAGTCCAAGGTTTTCTTTAGAGTTGGCAGGAATGGTTTTGGTTGAGATTTGGCAAGCCATGACAAATAGCAATATCTAGCTGAAGCTTGCATAAGGCCAGCCTCCAGAGTAGCCTTTTGTCTCTATTCGAACTCTGTCAGCCACTGTTCTAGTTTACTAGCTGCCAGAATGCAATATACCAGAAATGGAATGGCTTTTAACAAGGGGAATTTAATGAATTGCTAGTTTACAGTTCTAAGGCCGAGAAAATGTCCCAATTAAAACGAGTCTATAGAAATGTCCAATTTAAGGCATCCAGGGAAAGATACCTTGGTTCAAGAAGGCCGACGATGTTCAACGTTTCTCTCTTAGCTGGAAGGGCACAGAACATTGCAGTGTCTGCTGGCTTTCACCTGGCTCTACCAAAAGGGACGCTCTCCAAAATGTTTCCTCTTTTAAAGGATTCCAGCAAGCAACTCCACCTTCAGTGGGTGGAGACACACCTCCATGGAAATCACCTAATCAAAAGTTACCACCCACAATTGGGTGGGTCACATCTTCATAGAAACAATCAAAATGCTCCCACCCAGCAATATTGAATGAGGATCAAAGTGCATGGCTTTTCTGGGGTCCACCACAGATTCAGACTGGCACAGCCACTGATAATGTATTTGTTACAGTTATTTTCCCCCTTTTGGTCAGGAAGGCATTATTGATCCCACAATGCCAGGGTCAGGCTCATCCCTGGGAGTCATATCCCATATTGTCAGGGAGACTTTCATCCCTGGATGTCATGTCCCACATAGTGGGGAGGGTAATGATTTTACTTGCAGAGTTGGGCTTAGAGAGAGAAAGGCCACACCTGGGCAACAAAAGAGGCTCTCTGGAAGTAATTCTTGGGCATAACTATAGTAAGCTTACATTCTCCTGTACATAAGTAAACTTCACAAGAGCAAGCCTCAAGATCATGGGCTTGGCCTATTGACTTGGGAATCCTTAATGTTTGAGACAGTATCAAGGGGTTTCCTTGGTGGTAAAATTTAGTAGTTTCGTATTTTTTCTCCCATCCCTCAAGGGACTTTGTCAACACTTTTAAATTATCTGCTCAACATACTCTGGGATGTGTCTTGGCATTACATTAAGTTATACATAATTACAAGCTTTTGTTCCCATTCTGGGCTCCTGTGTTTGGGTTGTTTAAATAATCTATTTAGATAGGTTGAGTTACGTTATGTGCTACAGAAAATTTAGGTTTTGGACAAAATAAACCTCTCTTCTTTTGGTCTCATAGAGTAGGTGAAGTTATAAAACACAGATAATGTCCTTCTTACCCCTGTATTCTGATTTACCTTGGTCCCAACCTGGTTGGCTATATTTTTATCTTTAACTGAAGCCCGATCTCACTATAATTGAAGGCTGATCTCTTTTATAGTTTCTTTAACGGTTGTTTTATGTGGCATTGTTGACTGTTAGAGCTGCAGAATTCCTACTCTGAGTCCTAGGTGTCACCCAGGTGCCCACAATTCCAGGAAAGAACTGTCCTACTATTTTTAAAGCATCATTTTCTTGCTTTGACACTCATTCAGTTACTGCAATCCTTCACTTATTTCTTGGTCTCTGAGGAAGATGACTGTGGCAGTTTTTGTGAGTTCTTCAGTGATTATTTTGGGGCATGGCATCCTGGAACATTTTATGATGCCATCTTGGTCTATTGGAAGCTCTTCTTTCTGTAAATTAATTTCTAAATTCTTTGTTCAACTTCTAATTTTTCTGATAAGCAAATCATCCCCTTGGAAGTACTACAAGTGTTTAATTTTTACTGTGCTACTCTGATTTACAGCTTATCCATAACAGAGGATGTTACCTTGGTCTGAATTCCCCAGAAGTAGATCCCGAGACAAGGATTTGGGTGAAAATGGTTTATCTGGAAGGAGTTGGGAAATGAGGCAAAGAAGAAAGGCAGCCAGTACAGGGTGTGTGGTTGGTTGGATGACTCTGAGGATGACGAGTTTATTCCTGGGTAGCTGGAAAATGTTGTAAAACATGTTTTTGAGTTATCCTATTGGAGGGGGTGATACATCTGTCATATGTACACCTTAAATCCTAAGCATCATTGGCCAAGAGTATTAATTCTTGGAAACTTCTGGCCTGACAGATATGGCAGTGACTTCAGAACAAGCCCATAGATGCTGGCAGTGGAACTGAGCTGGGGCAAAAAGAAGTGGAAAGGGCGGAGGGATGAGGAAGGGGAGTCAATGACAGTATTAACTGCTTCTGCCTCCTTTCACAGGCTTTCTGAGACTTCTGTAGTCCACAGGTACGCTTATGGTCAAGGAAGCACAGCACATAAATCTCAAATAAAAATCTTGGTCCTCTATCTAAAATGTCAGGAAACCCCCTCCTGCTGTGTACTGTGTTTTTGTTGCTGATAACAAGCACCTCCTCAGTGACTAGGAACCCCTACCTCTCATGTCTGCCTCCAAAATTGTGAGTCTGCCAAGGCCGGAGCATGCCCCAGCCTCAGCTCATTTGTGTGCTCACTCACTGATGATATGTACAGACTTTTCTTGCATATTGCAGGCACTGTTTTTCTTTAACCAACGGAAAACTTCTGAATTGACAACTAGAACTTGGCATTTCCTTAAAGGTGCCTCATTTCTTGGGAAAAAAACTTGTTTAGAGGGTCATAACTTATGCAGGCATAACTATTTTGCCTGCATCATGTAAAAGCTTGATTCATTGGCTTTGAGGAGGATGAACAATGTCTGACCAGCAGGGTGATATAATTCCCCTAATCCTAAACCATGGGTGGTGGGAAACTGGAGTTCCTTGTTCAGACTCTCTGGAACTGGTGATATGCCATGTGGTATTACTAGAAGGAATAAAACACAGTTTGCGCCTTCATTCCATTTTGACTACAAAATTGAGTTGGCAGAACACTGCACAGCAATAAAACAGAACAAACTAACTGGAAAACGTAACAGCAGGGATGAATCTACAGATTGTGTTGAGCGAAAGAAGCCAGACATGAGCGAGAATGTATTGTAAAAATCTAACTTACAGAAAGTTCCAGAATAGACCAAATTAATCTATAGTGACAGATGTTAGAATAGTAATTACTTAAGGATGGAAGTTGGTGTTGACTAGAGAAGAGCATGTAGGAACCCAACCAGTTAATGAAGTGCTTGATATTTTGATCCGGGGAGGATTGCAGGTATTTATATGGGTAAAAATCACTGAGCTTTATATCAAAGATTAGGGCATCTTATGTTCCTTATGATAGTATATCTTAATTAAGAAAATGAAAAAAAAGCAACACGCATAACTTTAAGGCCACAAAATTTTAAAGGGCATTAGAGTAAAATAATTTTTTTCCTTTCACTCATTTATTCTTTTAACACATGTCTATGGATGGTGTTTAGTGCCTGGTCCATATTCCCTCAGTACAAGATGATTGGGGTCCTCTTGTGGGTGCCTGCCTCTCTCTTCCTCCAGAGCAGCTTTGGGCAATGACTGATGTGCTGGAAGATAAGTGGCTCAGCTTCTTCTTGGATCCCGGGGAATTGATCTTGGTTGTCGTACCTGATCTCTAGCTTACCCTCTATTGGCTCCTTTCCTCTGCCTCTGCTTCTTGGGATTACTTCCCAAATATACTCCTTGCCCTCACTCTCTTGTCTCAGAGTCTCCTTCTCTTCTCCCTTCCCTAACTTCCACCCCTCTCTATTTCCTTCTTTTGCTTATGTAACCAGAGATGAAAGGAAACATTCCTTTAATTTAGACATTTCCTTATATTCCCATAAATATCAATAAGTATATTGAACTTACCACCCATTTTGATTTATAGTACCACCTAATTTAATATCATAAAACCAAGATTTTGCATTTAGAATTGGCTCTGGATGTACAGAAACCAGTTTTCAAATACATTTTCAGTATTGTTTCCCATCCGTATGACATATAATTCCTAGGGAAATTCAGCATATACTTCTCAGACCATGGGACGAGATGCCTTGCAGGGTAGTTCAAATCTACCTACCCTGCAAGGCATCTTCTCCCATGGTCTATAGCAGCAGGTAGAAACGTACTAAGATCTGTTATTTGGTAATGGCCAGCTGATGCATGTTGTTGGAGCTGTTATCCTTACTCCAGCAGCCTTTCTGGCTGAAATAGTCTTCAAAGCACATGCATTCAAGGCCAGGGCATTTTCCTCCTGTTTTCTAAACTCCAAAATGGACAGGTCATGGAACTCCAATAGGCATCAGATGGAGGTAGGCTGTAGTTTGAATGCCCCTTTCCTAGTGGTCTGGGCTGTCATTCCAATAGGGATTTATGCATTATAAATATAAGATGGCATTCAATTATCGTACTGAACTGGCATGCTCTGTGAGAAACTTTCATACAGAAACAAAATAGCCATTCCTATAGGCTAACCATTGAATATATTCTTGATTTTTGGTATCAGCTTTATATAAATGCTACCGTACACTTTATATTACAAGTCTTAAAAATCATGTATGAAATGGTAGAATGCTTACTTTCATTTCTATATGAGTTTTGTCAAGACTCATGCATTCCCAAAGACCAAACAACCCTATTAAATAAAAAGTGAATGTTCACAATGAAAGCTCTGTATAAAGCTAAGGTCAATGAAGATAGAATTTTTTTTTACAGAAGTGACTTTTTAATTTACTTGGGACAGGATGATGTAGGAGAGAGGAACTAAAAGTACTTAAAAAAATTTAACCATTTATCTTTTGGAAAAAAATTAAAGCCTTGCATTTTTTTTTTGTTGTTGCTATGTAACCGTATTGTAAACTTGGAGTCTCAAAAGGATATCCATTCATTAGTTCATAGTTCTGTAGGTTAGAAGATCAGATGTGGCATGATTGTGTTCTCTGCTCAGGGTCTCCTAAGCCAGAAATCAAGGTGACAACCAGGCCATGCTTCTAGCTAGAGGCTCTGGGAAAAATCTGCTTCCAGGTTCATTGAGATGTTAGCTGAATTCAGTACCTTGCAGTTATAGCACTGGGGTCCCTCATCCCTTGATGGCTTTCAGTTACGGGGTCGCTTCTCAGCTCTAAAAGGCCACCCACATTCCTTGCTATGTGGCTCCTACTATTTTCCAAGTCAGCAACAGAGACTCTTCCTCCAATGCTAGCCTCTTCACACTTGAAATACCTAGTGCCAGTCAGTGCTAAATCCTTTTAAGATAATATCTGTATCTTAAGGTCAATGGGTATGGGTCCTTAACTACATTTACACAATCCCTTCACAGGAGCACTTAGATCAGTGTTTGGTTGAATATCTTGGCTGAACATACCTCAGAGCCTTTAATCTTGAGCCAGTCTAGAATTCTATGTTTCACAGGCCTCTAGTAAATATTGATCCATCCACTTTAGAGAAAATTAGTAACCATAGCATAAGAGGTAGCTTCTTCTCTGTTGAATAGTTACAGGGCCCAAGAGGCAATATAATAAAATAATGAAATGGGCCACATATAGGATAATAGGGAACAGTGGGCTCAGTGGCACATTATGACAGCCATGCTCAACTCCAGCTGATGCCTATCGAGTAACAATTTGAGCTTAGTATTGTCAAATCTTTTCACTTTTAAGAGAAGTCAGAATTCTTTTGAGTTTTAAATTCTGGTAATGAATTAAAAAATGTAAAAATACTGGGTAAATCAAGCAAAACACTTTTGTGGTCCTGATGGGATCTGTGTGCTACTAGGTTCCTTCTGCTTTCTGCAGTCCTAAGGCATTCATTCATTCATCCTTCCGTTCATTAGAAAACTTATTGAGTGTCTACTCCACGTATCCTGATTGAAGCACTAGGAAAACAGGCTAGATGCCTCTCTAAGAAGGGACATTTGAGTGATGGGTATTTCAGGAAGAAGGAGCATCAGTGCAAGTGCCCTGAAGGGTAGTGAGCCAGGTTTGTTCACAAAGTGGCTGGATCACATAGCGCTTTGCAAGGATTTGAGATTCTTTTGGATAGGAATGGGAAGCCACTGGGGAGTTTTAAGTAGAGGACTGACACATGATTTCTCTGGTTTCTCCGTTGAGAGAAAGTTTTGAAAAAATCAAGGTGGAAAAGAGGGAGATTACTTAGGAGATTATCTTCATTTTTTGTGCTGTTATGACAAGTACCACATGATGATTTAGCCTGAACAATGGAAATTTCTTGGCTTGTTGTTTTGAGACCAGCAGCTGTCCAAAATAGATGTATCAACAAGGCAATGATTTCTCCCCAAAGTCTGAAACATTCTGGCGCTGGCTGCTGGCAATCCTTGGGTTTCCTGAGCTTGTAGCCCTGGATCACATCACAGGGCAATGTTCTCGCCTTTTTCTTCCAATTTCCATTGACTTCTGGCTTCAGATTCTACCCTGTGAACTTTTCTGACCCTGGATTCTGGTTTCTTTCTTTATAAGGCCTCCAGGAATCCAGGTTAAGGACCACCCTCATTCAGATGGGCAGCACCTTAACTGACAGTAACATCTTCAAAAAGCCCCATGTATTTATAATGGGTTCCCACCCTCAGGGACACAATTTAAGAGTAAGAATATATCTAAACTGGAGCACGTAATTCCATCTCTACAGAGATTATAGCCATGATCTAGGAATGAGAAGATGGGGGCTTAAATTAAGGTGGTTGGGAAGTGGAGGCTATTAGCTTCTTACTATATTATGAATGTGGCAACCCCAGGATTTCTTGAAAGATAGAATACGAAGTGTGAGAGAAAGAGCAGATTCAAGGGTAGACTCTGAGGTTTGGGTCAGAGAAACTAGAAGGACGGCGTTGCTATTCACTGATTTTGAAAAGGTTAGCATGCAAATTCGGTTGGCTAGTCCAGACAACAGGTCATTTTCTTTAGAAGTCAAATGGAAGCCTCAGGTTGTCCCAGCCTCCATACCCCTGCTATTTCTTTAACGAGTACTACTTGTACCCCTTCCTGCACCTTCTGGCAGACTCAGCCTAGACACTCTTTCAAGAAACAGTGAAATGCTTAGAAATAGGCAATTGAAGTGGCTTCTGCTTCATTCCCTAGTTCACAGCCCAAAGTCAAGGGCTTATGTCAAGATTCCTTTTCTGTGAGACATAGTAACACATTCTGTGAGACATAATACCCCAATGATCATCTCTGATTTCTTTCCTATGTCTGAGGTGAAATGACCTGCCTGGCCGCTTAGTCTCTTGTGATATAATCCCTGCTTTGCCTTGACTCTTGGAGTATTTAGTCTGTCCCTGAGCTCCATAGGAGCTATTCCAGTTTTCTGCTTCATTCTTGCCAATTTTGGTATGTTGTATTTTTCAAGGGATTTGTCTATTATTAAATTGTCAAACTAGATCATCAAATTTGTTAGCATAAAGCAACAATTTACTTCTAATGTAAGTTTATGATACATTTAAACTTATATTCATTTAAAGTGATACATGTATTTTTCATTTCTTTTAATATCTTTTAATATATTTCTTTTTTATTTTTACCTGAGGTAGAAATTATGTTTGGTTTGTTTCACCAAGGAAAACATCTCAATTTTGGTCTTCTGTTTCTGGGGAAAATGTCTATGACAAGTGTCATTTTATATATCTATTGTCACAGAAAATGTTTCAGATTGAAATGTTGAGTCATGAATAAGAATGATGACAAATGGATTAAAATATGTCCTTAATATATTTATAACATATCACAAATGAAATTATAATATGAATCTTACACTAATATATTAACTCTGACAGTAAACAAATGATGAAAGCTATGTGTCTAACAGTGTTAAGAGTTAAGGACAATTTTAAAGACAGACCTTCACAGACAGAAAGAGTACATAGTGTGTGATTATGTTTATATGAAATTCAAGAACAGGCAAAACCAATCTATGTTGATAGAAGTTCGAATAGTGGTTACCTTTGGGAAAGCATGGGATACTTTCTGGGGCTAGAAATGGCCCATATTTTACTCTGGGTGGTGGCACCGTGGGTGTGTACATACATAAAATTTCATGAAGGATGTAGTGGCTGAGGCCCCTGGTCTCTCCTAAAAGCTCATAACAGACCTGCTTTAGCCGAAGACAAAGGTCAAGAAAATGGACAATATACAAATGTAATTATGGTCGTAAAAACAGCATTGATTGTATCTTAGTCTTAAACATTAACCTTAGTAAATATCAGGTCTTAGATCCCTTTAATGATTATACTAGAGACCTGATGTCCTCATACTAGATGGGATGTCTTTGTTCTGACATCACATATTAACTCATGCATTTCTGTTCCCTTTGCAGAACACTAACGTCCGGCTGTTCATCAACAGAAAACTTCTCTCATTCTTAAGTTCCAATAAACCCATGTCTACCTCCATGTCTGGTGTGTTTTTTGATTTAGCAGCAACCTCCTCCTGGGTTCTATATGAACCAGGTCTGAGTTTAAACAACTGGCAAACCAGCCAGGAGACTGAAACAACACTGGTAGTAGTAGGCATGAACTGGGGAAGGGAGAATCCACGGGGGAAATCCCAAATTGGTCTATATTGTCCATGTGGGGAGGGGTGGCTGCCCTCCTGGATGAATGGGGACCATGGCAAGAATATGGGGACCCTCTTCAAACTCTAGCAGTATTGCTGACTGTTTTGCAATAGATAACAGGACAACTAAATCTTAGCAAAAGGAAAAGAGAATGCCAAGTAGCAGTGGCCATAACTTGGCCCCCTCTAGGAGCTTTACGTATGGCCACAAATGTAGAATGGGTGGCAAAAGCAATAGCCCTCCATATAGAGAAAGAATTAAAATTAGAGAGGTACACAGCCTGCTCAAGAGGACATGAACGATGTCTTAAGTGAATGCTTGTGTTGTGTGAATGATTAATTAAAAACCATAGATAAACAACCAAATGCTGTTTTAGTTAAATTGTGGAGCAAATTAGCTAAAGACAAAAGATTTAATGGACCCATGTTGGTCATAGATGATTATGGGGGAAAGATAATCAGAGCCTCCAAATCTAATTTTATCTTGCAAATTGGGAGATTGCCTACCACTCCTGGGATTGCATTGTGTATATTTCTCCTATACCTGAATATGTATTAGGAATTGATCTTCTCTTAAATTCCACATTACAAGGGGAATTCCACCCTGGTGTACAGTAGTGAAAGTGGTCTTAAAGGGACAGGTGAAATGGTCCCCTTAGGAGTACTGCAGCCTTAGAAGATGTAGCGACTGAATAAAATAATCTCCCAGGGGAACATCAAAAGATTTCTGCAACCTTTAAGGAACTAGACAGAGAGAATATTAATACCAACCCATTGCCTCTTTAATAGCCCTGTGTGGCCAGTACAGAAACCTGATGGAAAAGTAGATTACCATAAATTAAATAAAGTAACACCATCTTTGTATGCAGCAGTTCCATATATTGCCTTCTTAATACAAGAAATTAGAGCTCACTGATGTCATTATCACTTTATTTTAGATTTAGCCAATGCTAGCTTCACTATTCCCTTAGACGAAGCCAGTCAATCTGTTTTCACCTTCACATGGGAAAGATGAGAAAGGATTTTCACAGTGCTCCCACAAGGTTATTTACATAGCCTGACCATTTGCTATGGTATAACGGCAACACACTTGGCCAATTGGGAGAAACCCAAATCTGTGATTTTATTTTATTATATTGATGATATTATATTAACTGGTGGTTCTATTTCAGAACTAAAAGAGGTGGCAGAAACATTAACATAATCATGATGAGCTACAAGGCCCTGGCTTCTCTGTCAAATTCCTGGGTGGTGTATGATTGGGAAATATAAAAATAATCCTTCTGTAGTAATTGATAAGGTTTTACCATGTGACGTATGCCAAAGAAATTAATGGCCTTACTAGGATTAATGGGATATTGGAGACCTTTCATTTCCCATTTAGCTCAAATATTAAAATCATTGCTAATTAGAAAAGGTCAGACTTGGGAATGAGGTGACCTCCAGCTAGCTGGTTTTGGAAACACAAAAAGAGTAATAGCACAAGCATAAGCACTGAGGGGGTTAGAGCTTGATTATCCTGTGAATTGGATGTTCTGACATTGACTTTGAGTAGGGTTTGTATGAGAACCAACATTCTAAACAATACCCCTAAGCTTCTGGTCACAATTATGGAAAGCAGTGGAATTAAGATATAGACCCTTTGAAAAGCAACTGCATGCTGCTTATCATGTTCTATTGCAAGTGGCAGGTCTGACACAAAGATGTCTTGTCACCTTGAGGACTGCCCTCCCTATACAGGTATAGATTATGGACATGGCAGTACACAATTAAGTACCTTAACAAAGTGGAAAACTTACTTGTTGTAATGCAGTGTTTTCAATTCCAGTCCTCTTAGTGCTGAGATGCACAAAATTTTAGGACCACTGTCATATGTAGAAGATTCAACAGCTAAAATTGCTGCACCAGATATAGCTTTGAAATACCCACTATAAAGGGCACAGGAACAATTCCCAAGTCTGTTTGGTGTACTAATAGATCCACTAGTGGGCAGCTCCCACAGGGACAGTTGTGGCAGTACAATCCAGTACTGACACTGTATATTGGAAGATACGCTATTCAAATCAGTCAATGGGCTGAATTAAGAGCCATATAGATGGCCATATAGATGAAGCAGGAAACGTGCTATCTGTACTGACAGCTGGGCCATTTTCATAGACCTTATGACCTGGATGGCAACCTGGAGACAAGAATAATGGACAGTCATAAGTTGACTCCTCTGGAGATGAGAGCTGTGGGAAGACATCTGGGATGTCTTGCCAGTGACAAAAGGTAACTGTCTATCATGTCCCCACCCCCACTCTTAAAACACTACCTGGGAACACTGAGGCAGACGCCCCTGCTTGAGTTTGGAGCCACACCATTGAAACTCAAGAAGCAACCGAGTGGCTTGGTCACAATAGTGGACACTGAGGGTATCAAACCTTATGGTGGTTTAGTGCAGCAGTTGCCTAGTCACGTGCCAATAACTTATAGACATCACACGGAAATGCCCATAGTGCTCCCTGTGATGACCACACTTGATTGTTCCACCAGATGGGACACATCTGCTGATCACATGCTCCCGTGACCTGGTGGCAAGTGGATTACATTGACCTCCTTCCACTCTCAGAATGGCAAGGTATGCATTCACTGCAGTAGATATTGTCATGGGACTTCTGTTAGCTTTTGGTAAAGCTAATCAGAGAGCCACCACATATTGCCTAGAAAAACTAAGTTCCCTCTATGGAGTATGAACACAAATAGACAGTGATTGGGGAATCCCTTTCACTGGACAATGGCCCAAGCCTGGGCTATGAACTATGATGTAATGTGGACTTTTCATCTACCATATAACCCCATAGGTGCAGGCCTTATAGAAAGAGTGAATGGCCTTTTAAAGGAACAGTGAAAGATGACAAGAAATCCTTACAACTATGGACTAAAAGGATTTATCAGGTCCCAACCCACCTAAATTCTACACCAGAGCTGCAGCCCCAGGTCCTATTGAAATGTTAATGGTAGGACAGATGCAGGCACAAATTAAAGGGCCAGTCACTTTACAGCCTAAAAGGCGGAATGATAATTTATTGTTGCCTATGCATCAGACCATACAAATGGGAGAAAATGAAGTTCTTTCTCCTTGGTGTTGGTGCTTACAAATCTCAAACCCATGGGGAATAGAAGTCACTAAAAATATTGCAATCTGACTATCATTTATACAAAAAATGCCTTTTAAAATATTTACCTCCAATCTGGGGCCTCCTATTCCAATGGGAAACTTATGCAAACTATGTGGACCCTTCTTATGCTTAGACTAATGATTGATGTCATGGTGGAGAACTCTCAATGTTTACAGGGGAGATAACATCTGGTATTTAAAACCTCTCTGCAATGTCCCTCTGGCCGGTGTCTTACTATCTATCAATGGAACTTTTGCATGTACATTACTAGATCAGCAAGATTTATCCCTATTGTCACTCATAAACATTTATCTTTTCGCCCACATGCCCTAGCAAACACCTTCTACAGTGGGCTTCCGTGATAACCCATGCCCACAATCAAACCCGAAGTTGGGTTTGCATGGACTTGCCATCTGCAAATGCTACTAGTCTCCTCTGGACCACAGCTCCTGCTAACTGGACTATGTGGCAAGTTTGTATAGCAGAATTCGACACACTGACAAATCTGGGGTGAGACTTTTTCTTCTAGGACTGAAATCTAATGGCCGTCTGATGATGAGACTTGGGCTTATGTCTTTTTTTCTGTGAGAGAATAAGTAAATAAACCCCAGCCTGTATTAAGCTATGCTGTACATGATAGAACAGGAAGCTGGCAATGGAAGCAGTAATCTTAGACTAACTATATTGTCCCTGTCTGCATGGAATATCTTAATGGGAACTAGGATATGGGTGGTTGCCCTCAGACATATGCAATTTCACTGTTAAGCTACAAAAATGACAGCCTTTTCCAATGGCAAAATACCTCCAACAGATGAGGAACATACGCATCCCCTGTGGGGTGGCTATGGACCTGTGGGCAATACAGGATGGCCCTATTTACCTTCAATTAGACAGGACACTGTACATGGGGGCAACCGTACATCTGTGCAAGACTGTATGATTCTTTACCTCATATTCCTAGCAATTGGGAATGGCTAAATCTAGATATCGAGTGATGTGTACCCCCTGGTAGTTTCTTTTGCTGTTGTTGCATGGTCTGGGAATTGAACTCAGGTCTCCTGCATGGAAGGTGAGCATTCTACCACTGAACCACCCATGCACCCCCCAGTAGTTTTATCCTTTAGCTGTTCTTGTCCCCAGTGGGAGCTGCAATAGTTACTGCAAAGCATGTAACAGCCTTAGCTAACTACACAGCTCATACACTTAATGAATCTAAATTGACAATATCACTGTTAAATGATGAGACCACCCAATTATGAAAAATAGTCTTATAGAATAGAATGGCTTTAGACATTTTAACTACAGCACAAGGTGGGACCTGTGGCCTTATAAACATACAATGCTATGTATATATTCCTGATCACTCATAATATTTCACAAGCTTTAAATCATATGCAAGAACACATATACAATATTGGTCAATTATTTACTGACCCCTTTCTATTTCATTTAATTTTCTTACTCAGTATTTCTTTATAGGATTATTTGCCCTATGTATTAAATTATTGCTGTTTTGCTATCTTTCATCTTGTGATATATGGATGAAACGTCTTTCCTATAGTCAACATAGCCTGTTACAGGGGCATGGAATGTGGCAGTCCAACACCTGAGCCACCTCCTAAAAGCCCACAACAGACTTGCTTTAGCCAAGGACAAAGGTCAAGGAAGTAAACAATCTCCTGGAGGGGGAGGAATATAATTATGGATGTAAAAAATGAAACCGATTGTATCTTAACCACTAACCTTGATAAACATTAGGTCTTAGATCTCTTTAATGATTATACTAAAGATCTGATATCCTCATACTAGATAAAATGTCTTTGTCCTGAAATCTTAAATTGCCTTATGCATTTCTGTTCCCTTTGCAGAGCCCTAATGTCTGGCTGGCCATCACCGGAGAACTTCTCCTGTTCGTAAGTCCCCAAAAGCCCGTGTCCACATATGTGTCTGGTGTGTTTTCTGGTCTAGCAGCCACCCTCTCCCAGGCTCTGAACAAGCTTGGTCTGGGTCCAAATAAAGGCATACATTTCACATGTATACGCTTCACTTCTCGTATATTTTATCTACCCCCAAAACAAGAATAAATACAAATAAACACCCTCATGCCTCTTAGTCATTTATATATATTTTTTGTAAGACCCACAGATTTCCTTGTCACTGTTGACCTTCTACAGGTTTTTAGTAACTTCGGCTTTCCTGAAAATTGAATTTCTTCAGAATAGCAGGGAAGGGGGCCTCCACGAAGCTTTTTATCATATTATCCATTCAGAAAAAATAGAACACCTAAAAGATGGGATGAAATTTATTTTGTCACCATTTGTCTGCATGGTTTTATATCTTTAGCCTGCATGTCCTTTTCTTATTTCCAGCTAGTTAAGTAGCAGATATAAAGCTCTGTGCTGCACTTCTATAAAGAAGCCAAACTTTGCATCTTAATGATTACTTATGTTTCTTTTAGGTGCCTGCAAGGATAATTTGGATTTACTATAAAAGCGATATATTTATTTCAATAACTATTGTTTCAATAAATGATTATTAAATTCGATAAAGGGTTCACATGATACTAAAGGGTTATCAATGTGAGTTTTCGAGGAGGTGATTCTGGTTCTTCTTGTCCAAAGAAGTTATTGGGTATCAGGGACCTATCTCTGTTTCAGCCTGGAGCCCGTGTGTGTGTGTGTGTGTGTGTGTGTGTGTGTGTGCGTGCATATGCACGAATGTTATTGTGGAGACTGCCATAACTGGGAAGCTGGCCTGGAAAGACTTGGCTTTATCTGTGTCCAGGGAACTTGGAAAAGAGCATTCTGTCTTGGCCAGGGGGTAGAAAAAAAATGCAATCAGGAAAGGTTACTTCCAAAGATTAGTTTTAAAGATTTGCAGTTTAGGAGAAAAGTAGAGAGATCATACTCAAGTCAAGCTAGTTCATTGACTAATCTGATTATAATTTATCTCCCTAAATGCTAGTATTTCTTCTTTTTAGGTTGAAAAATCATTGAATTGATTTTTACCTTAAAGAGCTCACCAGGTGTGGTTGGGACCATTGGCTTTATAAGAGAAGCACATGAAAGGAAACTGAAAGAAATCTCCAAGCTTGTGGTCTTTGAAAGTGAAATTCTTCATAAGTCTCCAGCTCTAAAATTCTGTGATTTACACATTTTACAGTCCACAAAATAATAACATATCAATCATATCTTGTTTTTTGTGTTTTGAGATCTCAATGGGAAAGATATGCAAGGCATAACAGAGGTTGGCCAAAAATGTGCACACATAGATTAGAGAGGGAAAAAAATCAAGTAAAAAGAATGGTTTGAATAATAGCATATTGAGAACAGATAATGCAAATGTTTTTGATTAGGCTTCAGAAGAATCTGAAAAGAAATGCATTGTTTGGAATGTGTATGCTTTGGTCTCAATAAAAATATCCGGTTGCAGAAATATTTCATGTGGTTTGAACTAACAGGCAAAAAATTAAAAATTCATTGGTATACACTAATTCATGTAATTGTATATTTTGGAGGTAAGTATAATGGCATAGGTTTTGATTGAAAAATGATCTCTTGGAGAAAATTTATTGCTAATCTTAAGATTTCTTTGGTTTGAAAAAAATGCTGGGTTTAGTAAAATCTGTAGCACCAAATGAAAGTCTGATTTAATAAAAATGTGGATCTGAGAATTGTGGTTTTAGTAAGCGGGCATTTGATCCATTAAAATTGAGTTGGTTTATTCTTCATGTTGGCTTTTCCTGAAATACATCAGCGTGTAACAAGAAGCAAGCACTTGCCAGGTATTGCTCCAGTAATGGAAGAGAGACCCTTGGTAATTGTTAAAATGAGTCTTATCAATCAGTTGTGACTTTTTTCCTCTGTAAGGTTCTCCCAGTGGAAAAAGAAACAGCCTATTTAGTTTTTGTGGAAGATGGCAAAGTAGTAATTTTACTGTCAGAGAATCTACCTGGCATCACAGAACTCGGTGATGGAAAAATATCTACAGAATTAGATCATGCAATCTGCCAGGATGCCGGCATCCCAGCCCTTCGGGCAGAGTCAGACTGTGGTCTCTGACGGGGATTCTGCCACTTTCCTTGGAACGATATCTTATGGTCTAATTGACCTTATTGTTAGGAAATTGTTCATAAAATCAGGAAACTCATAGTAAACTGAGAACTGAGACTGAACTCCTCCTTGCAGAGGGTAATGTACATATGGAATGAGTTACCCAGAAAAGTGATAGAGGCAAAGAGTGCAAATGAATTCAAGAGACTCTCAGGTTTATTTCTGGCCACAGAGGAGGAGGGAGGGGATGAGGAGGCTAGCAGGAACATAGGATTAAGATGCATTTTGGAAGGAGAGCCATATAAGTCATTTTACTTATTCTTCCAATTTTTTTTTAAAATTTATTATGGTAATAGATATACAGCATAACAGTCCCCATTTTAACCTCTCTTTAGTGTATAATTCAGCAGTGTTAATTACATTCACAATGTTGGGTTACCGTCACTACCACTTATTACCAAAGCTTTGTTTGATGAGTATAGAGTTTCCAATTTTATTTATGTTAATGGAATTTTCCTAGCAAAAGTCTACCTTGCTACATGTTTTCATCTATTTGGGGCTGATGAACACGGCACGGTGAGAGTCCCAGAGACAACTCTGATCCTGTTACTCTCTCTTCTGGGTAAAAGGTTTCCAGTATGAAAGCCAGGATGAGCCCTCCTTCATTCCAAGCAGAACAAATCAGGAGATGAGTGAGAGGGCAGCACTTTAGTGAATTTTGGATCAATGTTCAATCAAGAGATGAACCCCCAAAGGCCTCTGACTATTTCCAACACCACATTTCCATCTTCTTTTAAGCCAGGAAAGGGAGCTAAGGACTGTTGACTGCTCTTTTTTGATAGGTTAGTTACATGTCGGTCCCATTTCCTCCATGGCAGAATTATGAGGCTGAGTTAAAAAGAACATGCCTGGAAGAGACCTGTTGCACGCAACAAGGGGAAAGCCAAAAGTCTGGCTGGGGATGTCTGAGATAGCTTTGTGGGGTCTTGGTGGGGGTGAAGGGAAATCTGTTTCCCTCCTCCCTCTCCCCCAATGTCTCTTCCATTTGAATCTGGGGGTGGGGGTGGGTGTTTGACATGGAAGGCTGGGTTTCCAGCTTGCAGACTTGGGGTGCTGAGAGCTCTTTGTTAGCGACTCTAATAAAAAGTTGGGGTTCGTGAAAACATGCAACCTTCTCCCCACCCTTGCAGTCAGCACACTGTGGCTCTTTGGGATTGCTTTACAAGCAGCATGAGTGACGGCTGGGGGAGGAATGCAGCTAGTGGGAAAATGCTCAATGGTGAGGAAAACGGTCTTGGCTGGGAATTATAAAACCAACTGTTTGAAGTAGGAAAACATGATAGGCGGAAGCATTGGGAGGTTGCAGTGGACACAGTATATCTGGAGGGACAGAAAGAGCACCAGGTTAATCTTTCAGTACATAGAATTTATGAATCTAGAAAACAACTCCAGACACGGTTTCTTTTAAACATTCACCATGTGATGTTTTAGTGTAGCACCTCACTTTTAAGGTAGAACTGAGCTGCTTTTGAACTGGGAGGTGGAACATACATGCCCAGCTCTCTGGATTCTTTCCATATGGGGAGCCATGTCCTGGCTGTCTGCCTCCACTCTCACTGCATCTGCTGTCTTCCACTAGCACTCACCCCCTTGCTAGTCTCACTGAGTTTGGCCTCCTTATGCTGCCTTCCCTGAATGCAACTGATGGTTAGTTACTCTTTCCCCAAATTCAATTTGCCTCCAAAGTTTAAGTCATCTCTAAGACACTAAGTGGGTGTACTTCACTAATCGAGTCAGATGTTGAGATGTTCTTCAGCTTGAGCAGCCTCCTATTGATTCCAGACCAGTTTGCAGGGTGTTCCCACCAACTTTAAAGGGAGTCACTTTGTTCAAGGGCCTCTGTGACCAAGGTCACTGTTGGCCCTTAAGCCCATTAAATCAGTGCTTAACTGAACCACCCCCCCAAAGGCGACTTCTTCCTTTCAAAGAGGGTCTGTGTCAGACAGCCCCTTGGCTGACAATGAAAACAAGGGGAACTTGGTGACACAGGTTGGTTAGACAGGAGTATGGCAACTCATAATTGCCTCTGAGTTATCTGTGCTCCAATCTGAATAATCAACTGACAGTGTTGAACTGACTTGTTGGATGACATGAGGGAAGAGTAAGGTACCTGATTAATTAGAAAAAATGAGGAGTTACTGTAAGATGCCAATTTTGAGGTGTCTATGCCATTTGCAAAGAAAGTTGGTGTATCGAAATCAGTCCAACTCCCTCCTTTCATTCCTTAGAATAAGAGGTTTTCTGTTTGCTGTTCCATATAATGGGGTATCTTACTACATACTTCATACATTTTTTGTGATGATTAAATGAGAGCAGTCTTCAGCTGGCATTAGTAAGTGCAATAAGTGCCATTTTAAAATTTTTGTTATTATTATCATTACCGAACTTAAATAATAAGCCCTCCAATAATGAGATCTCTCTTGAAATCTATGCAGACCTGAGCAGTTGGCCCAGAGGGAATTGAGTGTGTCTTCTTTGTGAGAAGTGCTGCTTTAGAAAGGGACAGGACCCTGGGCTCAGTTATGAGAATAGTCTTTTCATCTTTTGAAATCAGGAAGTAGCTGAAATTCACATATCCCTTGCCACTTGAGATTTTCTGCTGTTTTATGAACCAGAGTTGAACATAAATTAATCTTAAGAACACTGAAGTTTACTTGTGTCTTTAGATCATTTAATGACCCAAATCTTTTCCAAGAGGATTGCTCTGCTGTTGATTTCCACTTTTCTTAGGCTCTTTATGGAAACTTCTTCAGCTTCTGAAGGGGTCAGAAGAATTTACCTGTCTGAAAGCAATGATCAGACATGAGTGAATTTTCTTGAAGAAGGTCAGTAGTTCATTAGCCTTGAAAGTGTTGCCAGACTATTTTTATAGGTAGTACTAGACAGTGAAGTATTTGGCATATTGGTTCAAAAGAAAATTTCATGAGGACGAGGGAACACTAAATATAGCTAGTGAGCTAACTTTGCCTGCCCTCAAGTGGATACATCACTATGAATCAAGAGCAAATGCTTTCTCCTTTGGTTTAAAACATCTTTCTTTGTCACCTTATGGCCTTAAAGAGTGAC
This sequence comes from Tamandua tetradactyla, assembly GCF_023851605.1. Classification (NCBI taxonomy): domain Eukaryota; kingdom Metazoa; phylum Chordata; class Mammalia; order Pilosa; family Myrmecophagidae; genus Tamandua; species Tamandua tetradactyla. The sequence continues at coordinate 38,171,085 of NC_135327.1, read as the reverse complement.
TTTGATACTAACAAAGAAAGGACTACTGAAAATGGCCGACGGCAATGCTATTGTCTGTAGGGCATAGTCAGAAGTGATACCCTATGCATCAGATGTGGACTGTGGCACCTAAGATGAAAATTGGAGGCTGGATCATAGACTCAGCCAGAAAGTAACTCTTGGTGGTGTAGATTCAGGGACTCTTATTTTGTCTTACTGTTGAGAAGATCTGAACAGAGGATGGGGTTAATGCCTCATTGGTGTCAGTAAAACCAGGCACTATGGATTATTTTTTTCTTGTTAATAAAGTTCAGCAAGGTGGGTCTTCAGGAGGTACCCTTCTCCGACCCTTTCTGGAGAAGCCTCCTAGGTCTTTCTTGATTCCACAGAGGATGTAGGCTTTGGTTGAAAATGTCTGACAGGTAGCAAAGGAAGCCCCCATAGAGCAGGTTGTCCTGAAATTTATGAAGGCATCAATGCTAGGCACATACTAAGTGCTCAATAATGCTAGTGATAATTGTTTTGTCATGTTTTCTTCTAGTATTAAAAGTCTAGCGACCCAAATCTATCTAATTTATTTTTGTGATTATTCGCAGGCATCAATTGCCATGTCATAACAAGAGAAAAATCAGGGTTTTTTTAAAAGCGAAGCAAGGAATGTATCTTTTGTTTAATTTTGTGTAGTCTATAGGTGTTCCATATATCTCCATATCAAAATCAGATTCTCATCACATTTTATATATCTTTAAGTATTTTACTACAACATATTTCAGTTGGCTTACAACTTCTATAATTGGACAGTCATTGAACTGAATTTTAGCAGATGAATATTTTTTCCATATTCAATTGGCATCTCAGTGGTCATGGCAGCTTTCCATTTACATACTGTAGTTAATTTTAAAATATTGGTGCTTCAAGCCAGTGGGACATGTTAATCTCTAATGGGCACTTTGTAAAAGTACTTGTACATATTCTATATTTCTAGATTGTGAAACACTCTGCAGAAATATCCACATAATCATTTCAGCATTACCTGGGATGTTAATGACAAAAATCAGAACACTAAGTTACAGTTAGATTTGGTAACTTTCATTTAATGGGAATTAGTCTCATCTATGACATCATTAACATGGCGGCCAAGAGAGAACGTGTCTCTTCTATTGGTCCACTAGAGCTAAGCTTTGTAGTCATTCCAACAGTTCATTTTCTTTTCAGTGGTACCAAGTGTTCTTCTTCATCATTGATTAGTGTGTGTGGTATGGAGTTACCTTATTACATTCAGAAGTATTAGCTCCTGAAAGTAACAAGGGCTCCACACCAATGATAAAGACCTCCCTAATGATTTGCAAAGATTAACCAGAATTTTAGTACCAGGAGGAATCTATATAATTTAGTCAAAAATTCCCATTTTCAGATTAGGAAATGGGGCTGAGGTCACTAAATATCAGTTCCAGGTACCAAGTGGAAGATGGATCAGAAGTGAGTATGAGACCACAGCATCTGAGCATTTCATGGGGATCTGCTTCCTCATGGCTTTGGGCTGCACTTCACTGACCTGGCACAAATCCACCAATCCATCTCTCAAAGCCTCTGGTTACTGGGTCTTTTTTTTTATATGAACAAACCCCAAGACTGGGAGCTCAGCCTATAGCTTTGGTTGTCCACATTGCTTGTGAGAATATCAAGAATTCAACTTGGGGAAGTTGAATTTTCCCCCGTTCTCTCCATTCCCCGAAGGGGACTTTGCAAATACTATTTTATTCACTGTTCAAACCACTCTGGGATTTATTGGGGTATCATTCTGGACAAACCCACAAAATCTCATGTCCTACTCAAGATTCCATGCACTTATGGTGTTCAGTTAAGCTGTCTACATAAGTTGTATTAGGAAATGCACTAGTCAAAGTATAAATTTTGTACCAAATAAACATTTTTTTGCTTTAGTCTCACACATAGAATGAAATTTTAAAATATTACTGGGTCGTCATTGCCAGATGTTTTTCTTTTTCTGAATGAGGCTACCTTACTAGGAAACATGTTCCATAAATCCCCTTGTTTTATATCTTGCCTTTTACTCACAATCACTCCGGGAGAAATGAAATATACTTGGAGTTTACCATTTAGCCTTTCACATGTTTTGAATAATCACTCAAATTAATATTAATTGAGTCTCCCAGGAATGCCTATTACAGTATGAGGCCCAATGGGATATTAAAAAAGAAAATGAGGACTCTGATTTTCTCCACAAACAGCTGATGGCCAGTACCTACCAAGAGAAGAATAATATAGAGTCTCTTTTAGTATTGTTTTGAGGATTAAATGAGTGATCCATATGTGTACCTCACATCAATGCCTGGCACATACTAAGTGCTCAATAATGTTAATGATAATTATTTTTATCTTCATTATGATGCCATATACTCTTAATATTTCTGTATAAAAATATATTAGGGTTCTCCAGAGAAACAGAATCAACAGGATGTAAATATACATTATATAATATATTTGGACATATATATGTAAATACTACGAGATTTATTATAGGAATTGGCTCATACAACCATGGGTATTGGCAAGTCCAAATTCCTTAGGACAGGGCACAAGTTGGAACTCCAATGAAGATGAAATTGAATTCCCCAGGAGCTGGCTGGCTGAAGTTGAGGCAGTAATTATTCTTTCCTACTGTTGAAATCCTCAGTTCTAGCATTTAAGACCTCCATCTGATTGAAAGAGAAAACTCCCTTATTGCTAAAGGCAATCTCCTTTGTTGATTGTAGATGTAATCAGCTATAGATGCAATCAACTGGCTATAGATGCAAACATACCTGCAAAATACCCTCACAGTAATAATCAGGCTAGTTCTTGCTTGATCAAACAATTTGGACACCTTAACCTAGCCACGCTGGCACATGAAATTAACCATCACAAAGAGTATGTACAAACTAAACTGATATAGGCTTATAATTTTTTGTGTGGACACATTTTTATGTCATGGCTTCTCATTTTAGTGCCATTTCCTGACCTGCTCCGATTTAGGAATAGTCTTAGTTTGGTTGACTGGAAGCTGAGGTTGACACAAGGACTTGGGTGCAGGTAGCAATTTAGGAAGTGATCCCAAGAAGCAGCAGTGAAGACATTGGGAGAGTGAGGCAAGAGAAGATGCCCATAGGTGTACGTTATTGAGATCTACTGCTATTGGCAATGTGGGCTCAGTCAGGGCCTCCAACAAGCCTATATATGCCTCCTAGAGCTATTTGTCTCAAGGACAGGAGGTTGGCAGCTTTATCCACTGGCTCTGACTCCATTGGTTGTTGGTTGACCCTAGCGGCCCTTACCCCTGTCCCACTCCTGGGGTGTTCTGAGGATGGGTGGTGGGTGGCTTCCTTGGTAGCCACAAGGCTCAGCATTGTGCCCTGTAGCTGGAGCTAAAACCGGTGGTGAGTGGTGGTGATGGGAACTGCCACCAAAGACCTCTGGTGCTAGGATGGTTTACTCAGAGGGAACACATACGAAGCATGACAAATGACTGCTTGTTTATGTTTAATTTTGGATTCTAAACTCACTCCCCCCCTCCCCACTAGCTGCCACACATAGTATAATATAATTTAACTCTCTTGGAAATTAAGAGGTTGTGTGTAATTTAACAAATAATTGGTGAGTAATATAAATTAATTTAATATCTGGGTGCATATAAAGTCTTCAATACCTGTTGGGTAGCTAAGTGTTGTCTTACTGCTCCGGGGACATCAGCTAAGCTGTGGGGGACTTACCTCTGTAGGCCAGAGGAAAGCAGATGGGAGTGATAGGAACTTCAGACTGGGAGTGCTGCTCTTACCACCACTTTGCAAAGATGCCATTGTTTGATGTGTCAAATGCACCGCTTGCATATACCTTGGTAGAGTTTTTGCAGTAGATTTTCCCATACAAGGAATGATTTAGCAAGTTTTTTATGGCTCCCTCTCATAGTTACAGACACACAAGCTTCCATTCCCCTTTCCTCCCTTCCTTCTTTCCTCAAAGACTGGTTGAGCACTTACTATGTTTCAGGGGTGTGATAGTGTCTTTGGGGGTACAGAGATGGCTATCACATGGAGCCTCTCCTCCAGGAGCTGGTATTTACATATGTGATAGGATATCATATAATGAATATGACATGTCATAAAAGTTTGAGACTACCTTTCAATATGGCAGAGTGATTCACCATCTTAGGAGAGGATGGGAAATGCTGGCAAGTCCACAATCTGTGACCTCATTATGCTCCAAAAATTACTTCTGGGACAGTTGCTTGTTTTTTAGGGAAGTATGTTCTGAGTTCCAGCGTTACACCTGGTGCTTGATTCTATTTAGCTTTTTTAGCTCTTGCTATAGGAAACTACTTTCGTTGGAATCCTCCGGCCACCCTAAGTCTGACCCTTTTGTTCTATTTCTCAACCTCTGGGAGTCAGGGAAAAGGTTCATGGGGAGAAGGGGAGTCAGAAAAAAATCCTCATTGAGCAGGGGTAGGAGTGTGGTGCTGTGTGTGCATGTTTGTGAGTCAGGAACACTATTGCCTCACACCTCCCAGGTGAAGGGGGAGGAGGAGAGTTTTTCCAGGGTTTTGGGGTGGAAACAGAGTCAGATGGATGCAAAGTCGATCTTTGGTAAATCAGGGCTACTGTTGTAGGAAATTTCAAATACTTTCTTTAATCCTACTTTTCCTTTGGGTTAGTACTGTCCAAGAAGAGAATGACTAGGAGTTGAGGACATATATTTGCTTTACTGAAAATACCAACCAGTTTATTAACAAGAGTTGCCTGTAGGAAGTACACTTTCTCTGAGGATCTCATTGATAAGAAATCTCTGTGACGTATTTAGGGTAAAGGAGCTTGTGATTCTTGTAATTTCTTTGGTGGAAGGGTAAGGTAAACTCTACAGCAAACACAGCTGCCCACAGTTACAGTCTGAGTGGAGAAACAGAGGTACAGCCAAGAGTTACAAGAGTTGGAAAATCTGTTCTAGTTATCTGGGTAACAAATCGTGCAAAACTTATTGGCTTAAAACAACAAACTTTCTTTCGTTCATGAATCTGCAGCTTGGGCAGTGATCATTTCTATTCAACCCAACATCAGCTGGGGTGGCTTGAACGCAGTGACTGGATGATCTGCAGGCCTGCCTTCTCACCTGTAGGCCAGGTGATGCTAGGTGGATATGCTGGGGTCATAGTGAGAGTTGTACCTGGGGCATCCGCAGGTGACCTGCTCTTCCTTACAACATGGCAGCAGACGTTGAACACAGGCACATCAGCTCAGCAAACACTTGCTCAGCAGTTCTTCTATGCCATGTGAACTCCTACACCCCTCTGCGCCCTCGGTGGGTTCAATGTGAGGTCCCGATGGACCCCTTGGAAGAGTAGCCCTGACATTTACAGATAAGTCAGGAACTCAAGCTTGTGTCTTCCCGCCTACATTTGCCATACATTAAATATTTATACAAATTCAGGCAATGTCAACCATATTTATAAAAAATCATAAATGTTATTTTAAAAACGATAATGACGTGTACAGGATTCTCTTGAACACTCAGTTAGCCAAATAACTCTGGGTAATAATAATACTTCCCCATGGGATCCATACGGGTCACTTTGGATACTAATGTCATCACTCTAGATGCTCTCATCACCAAAGTATTCCTATACCTTCCTATGGACACACAACCTAATTTATATCAAAGTCAAAAAGTAATACAAAGCAACAGCAACTTTTCTTCTTCCTTCAGTTGCTTATGGTATGATACAAAAGCGTTTCCTTGGGAGGGTGGGGAAAAGCAGAGCAAGGGAAATTTTGAATAATTGGTGCCTGTCCACTCAGTGGGAACCAGCCTGGCACTGTTATTAAATATTCACATTTCTCTTTAATTACCTGTAAACTCATTTTAATGTGTACACCAAAAACTGGTCAGCCCCCTTTCTTTAAAGGGAAAAAACAGATAGTATCTTGGAAGTCTTTTGGAATCATTTGCTTTAAATCCTTTAAGTAAATGGATTAAACCTCCATTTGAAATGAGAGCAGCTGTTGACTCATGTAAATGAATTGTTTTTCCTCTGCTGTTTAAAGGCAAATAGATGAAATGACATTAGGGGTCTAAGGAGCCTTTGGTAAAGAGAGTGTGTTGAAATTCTGATTTTTTCCCCTACCCCCTACCTCATTTTGGCTTCCTATGGCTTTTAAAAGATGGAAGAAAGACATTTTTATTTTTCAGTTGGTGTGGTTTCACAGGCAGGCAGTGACATTATTGTTTCCGTCTAAAAGGAAAAAAAAAAAAAGAAACAGTGGTGACATGTCCCTCTCCCAGTAAATCCTGGCCTAGCTGGGAAATGGAAGGAGGTGCCTGGGCATAGCAACAGAGAGGACACTTCAGGATTTCTCAAGATGCTTTCATCACTTGGGGATTTTTTAAAAGCTATTACTTGATAAATAAAAGGACAATCCATCATTTGGCTTCCTAATACCATGTTGGCATTTTAATTTGAAATATCAGGCCGGATAATAGTAAAGAGTCAGCACTGAAGTTGCCATAAGGTGGTTCTCAAGTCCTTCTCTGGAGTTTATGGGGATTGGCCAATCTACCCTCAAATTTAATACAATACATTTTCATAACCAACAGTGGAGCAATGAAGACATTTCTCCCTTACCCCCACCACACGAATTTCATAAATGCAAATGTGGCCTTTAAAGACATCTCCCTGGGGTTTGTTCTGATAGAAAATAAAATTGGTCCCACTCCATCAGCCAGGAGCTGCCTTGCAGGTCCCAGGAAATTCATCCTTTGGAGATCTTGGATGTTAGAGTGGCTGGACCTGGTATATTCTTCCCGGGTCATCCAAAGGTGGCAAAGCCCTTTGTGATCATAAGCGCCTACCAAGGAGGAATTCAAACACCTTTTTAGGCGTTCATGAATATGTCTCTAGATCAGGTCAATACCGGATTTGTGGAGTTGGGTGACATAGTTTCTCAGTGGCTGTATGGCACAATTGGGAGAGCTTTGGATTTGGAATTTGAAAACCTGGATTTCCATCAGGTCTTGTTATTTGCCCATTTATTCAGGCAACACAGGTGCCCTCTGTGTGCCAGACCCCATCCTAGCTGCTGAGGACACTGCAGGGAGTAATCCTGAATCCTGATATTGAAGCTGTCATTTAATACAGCACTTCTCAAATACTCTGTATTGGAGGATGAGCTTTCAAGTTTTCTTTAATCTATCCTGGGCCAATACTTTTGTAAAGTACAATAAAAGTAATCACCAGAAAAATGAAATTTTGATGAAGTAAAGGCAGGCAAAATACAAGCCTAAATTTTGTTCTTTTTCCAAATGCATAAAATCACTCGTTAAATGGCCTAAATGATTAACTCTAAGTTTCTATACTACTCTCTTTGCCAATTGGTAACAGTCTGTGGACCAGCTTAGTTTGAGGACCACACTTTGGGTATCACTGGTCTAGGAGACTGTGTGACCCTGAAAAAGAGACATTACCTCTCTGCCCCCAGGAGGAGGGTGTAATGAAGTTACTGTGATGGATACTATTGGATGAGTACTGGACAGTAATCCGCACCCCCTCCCTGCTGCCCTTCCCCCTTCTTGATAGACCTCTGGCTTACTCAGGTATGCACTCTGCACCTCCATCTGCCATGGGCAGCCGACCCCACCTTGTGGTCTTTGGCAAACCTGACTGGCTCAAGGGTAAGCCCGTAACCCTTACCCCAAATAGTCTGAGAGGATGAATTTCAGAGGGCCCAGGCTAATCAGCTAAGAAATAAGGTTTGCTGGGAGTTTCTGGGAAAGTTGCTTCTTACTCTTGTGAGAGAACTTCCAGAAGCAGTCTTACACTTCTTTGCAAGAAAATATAAGCAAAGAATAATTAAGTCCAAATGTTTGGACCATAAGGAGAGCAAGCCTTAGGGAGGAATGGCTGCTGGATGGACAGGAGAAAAGATGTGGGTTCTTGATAAAATTGCTAATTAACCCCGAAGCCCTCCAATCACATGAACCAATCCATTTCCTTTTACTTGAGGTCAACGTCAGTTATGTTTTCCTTTCCTTGCAGCCTGAAGCATTCAGATGGATGTAAGCTTATAGGGTTGTCCTTAAGGCCAAATAGACCAGTGATACCCGAAGTGTGGTCCTCAAACCAGAGCTAGTCCACAGACTGTTACCAATTTGCAAAGAGAGTAGTTTAGAAACTTAGCGTTAATCATTTAGACCATTTAACGAGTCATTTTATGCTTTCGGAATAATAACAAAATTTAGACTTGCATTTTGCCTACCTTTGCTTCTTTAAAATTTCATTTTTCTAGTGATTCCTTTTATTGTACTTTACCAAAGTATTGGCCCAGGATAGATTAAAGAAAACTTAACTTTTTTAATATGCCTGAACCAGGTGATACCAGGTTAATACCTAGTCATAAGACGGTGTGATGGTGACTCAGTGGCAGAATTCTCGCCTGCATTGCTGGAGACTGGGGTTCGATTCCCGGTGCCCGCCCATGGAAAAAAAAAACAGCACCAAACAACAACAACAAAAATGTAGCCACGAGCATAGTCAGGATAGAGACTCAGGCTCTAAGTTATTGGTTGGCCATACTGGGAATCCTGGCTGAACTGTGGCCCTATCTATAACAGAGTGGCAATTGAAATCATTGCCACAGGTTTTTAATTTTCTTTCTTTTCTTCTCCCTGGAATGGCAACAACTACTATGCATCTGGATTGTTCTCTGTTTTTGCCTGCGGCGTCTAACAGGATGCTAATGCCTCCTTCTCTTTATTAGGGCTATGTCTGCTTCCCAAGAGACCTTAAGGATCCTGGCAAGAATGGGTGAGATCAAATTCTTTGTTGTAGGGGAGCACCATCACACTGAAGAATGCCTCTTCATTGCCAACAATAAGCCCCAGGTCAAAATTGGAGGTGGGCTAAGTTTCTTCTCAGCCTTCTGCCTTCTTGCTCCTTCTTGCCCCTTGTCTGCTTGTCTCAGGCACTCTGCCTCCCCACAGAATGCATTCCATGTTAGAATGTCAGAAATTTTAATTAGCACTTCCTTTAGAGAGTTTTTATATTTTAAGCAAGTCCAAGGGGGAGGGTGTTGCTTTACGCAAAGAGAGAATTTACAAGTTAGGTAAGAATCCACGAAGGAGGCTTGATGAGTCCATCCACCTAGAATTTGACTCAGGGGCTTTCCCTGGGATTGAAAGGCAAAGGAATACAAAAGGTGGGAGGAAAGAATGAGAGAAGGAGAGGTAGAGGAAAGCAAGGACCAGACGGTAAACAAAGGAGAGGGGCGGAAGTGGATGGGGAGAGGCAAGTAGCCAGAACATTCTAGGGGGGACCAGAATGCTGTTGACAGCAGTTTCAATGGCACTGAAGGGCTTCTGTATCACTCCTGCCATCATCTCCATCCAGCTGAGTGGGGTTTTATTTTTTTCCCAAAAGATAAATTTCATTTGTGTGAATGTATCGTGAAAGAGTTAAAACCAGTCATATACTCTTTGTTCCCAGTGTGAATTGTGGGTCACGCAACCCCCTTCTGTTCCCCTGTGCTGTCTTGTTCATTTGGATTTCCGATTAACCAACAGATGTGGGGAAAACGGCTGGCCTGGCCAGAGAGGTCCCACATGGCCACACATGTGCAAATACTGAGGCTCACAAATCATCCTGGTGAACTCAGCTGTGGCTCATGTGATTCCCTTTCTGCTGTCTGCATCAGTCGTCTGGGAGAATGTGGGGGGCAGGGAGGAGATACAGCTGGGTTAGGGAGAGGAGTAGAAGAGCCAACTGATTTAACTCTGGGGTGAGTTTGATCATCTCACTGTCTCAATTCTCTTTTTCCAACATTTTGGAATATTGCCGGGGGAAGATAACATAACATATTTTCCTATGTGTATTAATAGTGGCTTAATGAAGAACTAGTAAGAGGTAAGGATCCTCAGATCCAGTTAAAATGTATTTTGGTAAAAGGTGGTTTATATGGATACAAAAATAGTCCTTCCCCCACTGTGTTAGATGTTGTAAAAGTTTCAAAAGAGCAAATGAAAGGTTCATCAGTTTCTCAGACATCAAATAGCTCTCAAAAATGTCAACAGCGTCAGTATAGAAGTAATAAAAATATGGCACAAATTTAGCACTTGTACTTAAAGGAAATATAGAAAGAGGAAAGAGAAGCATATGGAAAAGCATGTTTGGATTTTGACCAGATCTACCCCATATATTAAAACAAAAAATAGGAGACAAAAAAACCCCAGAACATTTCCCATTGGAATATTGGTATGGTGGGAAAGGATGACTTACATTAATTAGAAAAAATGACAGTCCCCCTTTCCTTTTTCTTCCGCAACACTGAGATGAAAATGAACTTAACTTCAGCCATCACCTTTGGCTGTCTTATCAGGCGAGAGTTTCAGACTTTAATCTCTTACCCAACATTTTCCATGGTGTCTACAGTTGGGGGATGGAGGGTGCGCCTTGGCAAGAAGACACACTATCAGTACGGACCCGTCAATGATGAATGGATGTGTATTTAGGAGCAGATGGCTGGGAGACTTTGAATGAAGTTATTGAATCCTTTGAACCTCAGTTTCTGTATATATAAAATGGGACCAATAAACCCTTCCTCACAGGTTTCTTATTAGAATCGAAATGACTATAGCATTTGGAAATTGCCTGCACGTAGTAGGCATCTAGACCAGCATTGCCCCATAAAGCTTACTGTGATGATGGAAGTGTTCTCTATCTGTACCATCCCATAGGGCAGCCATCAGCCACATGTGACTATTGAACACTTGAAAAGTGTAAGTGTGACTGAGGACATGAATTTTAAATTATTTAAATTAAAAGGCCATTTGTGACTGGTAGCTACTGATTTGGATGGCACAAGTCAGGACAATGTAGCAATATTGATCATGGTTGTGGTAGATTAAATTATGGATTTCCTCAAAATACATGTTTTTCATCGAAATTTATGTTCCTGTGGCTGTAAATTTAGTTGTAAATAGGACTTTTGGAAGATGTTATTTTAAGTTAAGTTAGGGCCCACTGGATCAGGGTAACTCTTAATCCATGTTACTGGAGGCCTTACAAAGAGAAAAGAATCAGAAATCAGAAGTCAGAGAAAGCCATAGGGAGGACCCCAAACCAGAAATCATCAGAAGCAGGAAGAGCAGACAGGAGGGGAGAGAGATTGCCATGTCACAAGAGGCAGAGATGCAAGCCGAGGAATCCCAAGGATTACGGCAAGCCAGCACCAGAATGTTATAGAATTTGGGGAGAGAAACTTGTCGTGCCGACACCTTGATTTTGGACTTCTGGTTTCCAAAAGCATGAGCTAATAGGTGCTTATTGTTTAAGCCAATCCACCGTGTGGTATTTGTCATAGCACCCCGAAAAACTAAGACAGTGGTGATGATCATATTGGTTCTGTTGTCAGAGATTCATGCTCTAGGAGCTATTGATATATCAGGAATTTGTGCCTCTTGGATGGGGTCCAAGGCAAACATTTTCCCATTGCATGTTATGTTATGGTCAGGTCTTTGTAAGTGTGCCTACTTGTGACAGGTTTGGCTTTGTCTGTCCTTTCATTCTGGCTTCTCTCAACCAGTTAAGAGGAGATGTAAGATTTGTACACTAGAACTAAAATTTCCTTCTTGGGGCATGGTCAGCCTCTGTGCCCCATGACTATTGTTTCCATTTTGAATGTTTTTATGTGACACATAATTGATGGTCACATGGACTGACTGAATGCTCAGAATGGTCCTGTGCCTACAATAGCTACCTTGTCTCAGAATGACACAACAAATAATAAGCAAAGGAGAGGATACTTTTATTGAGGTTTGAGGAGAATCAGAATATCCTGTGGATTTGAGGTTTCTTAAGAAGATAGTCACTAAAAAGTATCTTATATTGTATAAGGGACTTCATTTGGAGGCTGTCAGTCAATTATATGGCTCCCTGATGGGTCCCATTGGGCTGAACATGCACAGTTAAAGTCCTCACCAAAGAAATGTGTGCATTGATGTCATGGAAAACTAACCTGTGCTTAGAAATTATTTCCCCATTGCTTATCATGCACATTAAAATTTTTCCTTAAATATCGAGAAAGGGAACAAATAAGAAAGAATATTTGTCCTGTTCTATTCATATTTTCTAATCTTCTAAATGTATTTTTTCAAAAAGTGGCACTACCGTATTAGTTTCAATTGATTAACTCAATGATTCTCCCAAAGTGCAAATAATGACACATAGGTTCATGTCTCAAATTCTTTATAAACAGAACCTTCTATCTATGCGAACTCAACTCTCCAGAATGCTGCTAAATATGGCCCTTTTAAATAAATAGTGAAGAGAGAACCACTGAGTATCAACATCATATGCCTAAGGTCACAGGATGCAATGCAACTGATTAATTAATTCAAAGGTGAGGGCCACTATTGTTGGTCAATGCTGGTACAACAACAAAACTACTTTGGACAGAAGTTGAATAGGTTGGGAAAGGAAGCAGGAGCATTGATGGAAGAGACAGAAGAAGGACATAAGAGATGCAGACTTAAGAGTTGAAGTAGTGCTGGAGTTGATAAGGTTAGATTCTGGCTTATCCCAACCAGTTAAGAGGGAGTGCTTTTGGAGAAATGGGTAATCATTATGCAAGAAACAGAAGTCCTTTGATTTGGCATATCACCGAAAGAGAGAAATGGGAGAGTTAAGAGAGATGGGACCCTACAAAAGCCTTGAAAAACATAGGTAAGTGACCTGGGTGTGAGCAAGAAACCCAGGCAAATCCTTCCTTAGGAATCTCCCAACTCTCTAAGTGATTATAGGAGATGCTCCATGAATATTCTTCAATGACTGTTTACACTGACAATAATATTCTTTTGAATTTTGTTCATCTGAATCCAGGCTCTGTTCTTACTCAGATCTTTATTTTCCATTTATAAAGATTACTTCAATTATTAATTTTATTATTTTGTATTGAATATGCTGATGCATTCTTCTAAACTGCTTCCTATTTAAAAGTGAAGTATGTAGAATTCTTTAGGACTTGGATATGACATCATCAATTTATAAATGAAGATTTATAAATTTATAAATTCATAAATGTTTAAATTTATAAATGCATTAATGTTTCATGCATTCAGTATGAAAATAAATGTTGAGTATTTAATAATCTTTGTTCTTGAAACCAGGCAGGTATGTAATATTTTGTAAAGATAGCTATAAAATGATTAATTTTTTACTTGTTTAATTTAAAAAATTCTTTAAAAAATTTCTGCATCATTTTTCCTTAAATTTAAAGTTTAAAGAGTTAAACTTCAGTTATCTGAATAATTTAGATTTCTAGGTTATCTAATCCCTAGTGGCATAAAAACTGAAATTTACTGACCACATAGGCATTGTGTCCTGCTAAATTTCTCAGTTCTCTGTAAGTCTGAGAGTGTAAATGGTACCCATTTAAGCTGCAAGTCAGGTTAAGGATGGATTTTATACAATTTAGAATTAACAGTTAGAAATATAATTGAATATAACAGGTATCTCTAAAGGTGTCATTAAATTTGACCTGATCAAACCTTTTAAGTGCTCCTTGATCTAATACCTTAGGCACCCCCTCCATATATGCTCTCCTGTGTCCTGCTAATCTAATCTGCTAATCTAACCTAATCCTGGTGATGTTCTCAGTCTTATTGGCCCTGTGACCTTAGAAGACAAAGGACTCCTTCGAAGCTACCATGAAGATTTTATAATTTTCCACACGCGCTTCCAAGTACCTATTCTCGGCTTTTAATGTCTTCTTTTTCCTGTGTTCACTCTCTGTGGCCTTCAGAAGGAGCTTCTGACTCTTTAGCGTCACCATATTGCTATAGTGATGACTTGTCAGTTTCTCAATGCCCCCAGTGCCTTAACCTCCACACGCCCTTCCTCCCCATGTCACTCTGAGTGCGCCCATATGGCATCCATGTCCTGTTACCATGTGGCAAAGAAGTTATCTGTGTCTTTTTCACATACATGAGCAGCCTAATCACAGAGTTCCATTTTGAAGGTCTGTTTCCTGGAGGCACTTCTGATATCAATTACTGTATCAGTCAGGATCCTTGTGGAAATAAATGCCATGCTCCAATAGAGTAGCTTCAGGAAAGTTTCAAAAAAAGGACAATTTACAGAAGTGTGGAATAGAATAGGGTGCAGAGAAAAAACAAAACAAAACAAAAATCAAGGAATAGGGCAGAATCCTCAGAGTAGGGACTTTTTCTCAATTCTAGGTTGAAGTAGCAATGAAAGGAGTGTTTACTGTAATACGACCTGTAGGCAAGAGCACTATGCAGAAACAGCCATTTGACAGCTTGCTGGTCAAGGCCACAGGGAGCCCCAGGTGAGCACTTAGAAAGGAAGATGGAAGAATAAATGTCTTGACCTGATCCTCCTTCCACCCTCTGAGCTTCTGATCTCCCAACCAGAAGGGAAATGGAACTTGTTGATGGGCTCCATAAGGTTAGCACCCCAGAGCACAGAGCAGAGGAGGTCGAGCAGTAGATGAGACAGGAAAATAAAAAAATATTCAGAACAACTTAGAATTTACATGGACCTGAACATTTGTCATAAGATAGAAAGAATTAGAAAGTATCCAGGTGTGGAATCCAGTAGAAGTGGGGGCAATTTCAGTACATTTCCTGAAGATTTCCCGTGATTTGAAATTGTGTAAAGACAACTCTTAATTTTGCAAGCAATGCTATATCATAAGTTATGGAAGATAGTAATATTCATTGGGTGCTTCTAAGTGGTTTACATATCTGCATTTGCTTAACCCTTGAAGAGTTCTGCAAAGTAGGTACCATTATTAACTGAATTTTACATTTGAGGAAACCAAGGCACAGCAAAATTATAACTTGCTCAATGTAATGGTTGATGGGAGCTGGGATTTTAACAAGGTAAAGTTGTTCATGTGCCTCTAATCTTAACTATTAGTCTATATTGCTTCTCTAATTTCCTCTCTGCTCTCTGCTAAGAGTTGGAGTTCAATAGTCCTTCTGTTAAACAGCTGCTGTCACCTGGGGGAAATGCTAATGTTTAGAATGATATAGGAACCCCACAAAACCCAGTTTTGGGACTTCCCTAAGCCTTTCTAAGACTCCTGCACATGCTTAGGAAGCATACTCAAGGTCTCTTTTCCTCTGGCTCTTGTGCCCCAGCCTAAATCTGTGTGAAACTCAATGCAATTTCCCCTTACACAGGAAGCATTAGTGAGAAATGGGAAATTTCTAGAAAATGTTCATTAGATAAAATGTTGTAGGGGAGAGGGGGAGGGCTTATATCAGGTGCATCATGGCAAATTACTTGAAGTTTCTATAATAGATATTTCTATGTTCCATTATACTTTATTGATTCTATGTTCCATTGTTCTTTATGGGTTAACTATGCCAGAAGAATGCTGCATAACAACGACAAATTCTCCATGGGGTAGAGCACTAAGTCTTTATTCATCTGCCATGTCCATGAATTGATTGGGGGTTGGTTGCTTTTGACTGGGCTTGGCTAATGGCTGTGCTGATGTTGGTTGGGCTTGTTCACAGATCCACAGATTGGCTGTGGCCAGCTGCTCTAAGCTGGTCAGCTCTGCTGTCCCTCTGGTCCTTCTGATGACGACGGCAGAAGCTCAAGAGGCCAAGTCCAATCACACAGGTGCATTTCTATCCCCTGTTGCCTCATTCTGCCCACATCCCATGGCCAAGGCAAGCCACATGGCCATACATTGCTTTGGATGGGGTTTTGAGTTATTTCCAATTATATGTCATTGATTTCCTTCTCTCCCAAGTGAAGAAAATCAAGGGTAGAAAAAGAATCACATTTCTGGTGATTGAGCTGTTTGCTCTAGAGCTCTTTTTCTGAGAAAGTTCTGGTAGCCCATTAACTTATTAATATTAATATTAATTTAATAGCCCATTAACCACCATGACATTTAAGCTCTGAAGTAGGAGATATGGGCCACTCATGATAATGAATATTCAGCTGAGATGTCCCACTGGAGAGAGCCAGTAGGGATCACAGAAAGGTGATTTTTTGGGGCCATGAAGAAGTTTATATCATTCCTTATTTTACAAGCTCTGTGGGAAACTTTTCCTTTGATCAGTAGTCTATTACAGTGTAGAATAAGTATAGTCTTGTACCAACAAGATTTTTACTAGTGCCAGAAGTTGTTTATGTTCAAAATTTTCCTTCAACATGGAATTGGCATCAGGGGGCGTATTATTGGCCGCCATTGATTCTCTTCAGATCAAGCTCAGGCAGCCTCTTCTGTGCCAGCATATGGATGTTGTAATCTAGATGAGATGCACTGGGTTCAGTATCACCGCTCCATCAACTCATGCTAAGGTGAATGGTCAGTGCTAGAACCATAGGTATATCTGTCTTTTTAAAGAATGAAATCACAATCTTTTTCTCTACAATTTTAGGTATTGCTTTTCCTCACCTTAACATGTTATTGAATAGCTGCTAGATGACATTAAATTTTGCTCTGCAACGAAAACTTCCCTGATGAAATACTCCATTATGAACCCATTCTATATATGTTGAGGGAAGATGCTGTCAGAGCTCACCCATACTGCCCTACACGAAGAATTTTCTAATGGTATGTCTGCTACTCTGAGTGAAGACTTTTTTGACCACAGGTGTATGCTAGGCCTATATACAAGAGGACTGGGGTGTTATACCCTGGGATCAGCTTTCAGCTGATGATTGAAGGGAGCTAGTAGATTGATAACGTGACTTCTTCAAACTTCAAGTGAGGCAGGGTCTACACATTTTTCCAGATGCCCCCAGTGGGATTGAGCCTCAGCTGCTCTTGGTGCTAATTTGTTAAGGCATGTGATGTTGGCTCCTTCTCTTTTTTGTTTCACTTCCCTATTCCTGGGGAAATGCTTTTTAGATCTTTCACTCAAATCATTGCCCTAGTGTGATATTCTAGGGGAAACCAAAACTAAGTTAAACTTTAATATATTTACTTATATTTGGAAGACAGAAGATTCAGTGCAAATATAACCTTGACATTTAGAGTTTTCTTCCTTGTAAACTCATTTTTTTTGCAACTGTTAGTCTTTGGAGATTTAAAAAAATAAAAAATAACTATTTCTTATTCAAAGACAATGCATAGTCATTGTTGAAAACAGATAATAAGTGAAAATATACTAATTCTGCTACAAGAGGACATAACCACCTGTGATATTTGTGTTTAATTTTCCTTTTTTTTTTTTTGCATGTTGTGTGTGTGTTTTCCATAATATGTCCCATCCATAGGCTCTTCTTATATTGTCACCTTGACACTCCTCTCTCCCCTTGAACCTGAGCAGAACTCTGTGTCTGCCTTGACCAATCAACAGATTGCAGCTGGAGTGATACTTTGTGACTTTTGAGACTTGGTCATAAAATTGTTCTGCACTCACATCTTGTTATCCCGTGGCACTGTGTCCTGAAAGTCAGCTGCCATGCTGTGAGGAAGCTCAACTTAGCCCCCAGGGACAGACTACACATTTAGGTGCTTTGACCGACAGCTCCAGCTGAGATCCCAGCAGAAAAGAACATCAACGGCCAGACCTGGAGATGCCTCTATGTCATTCCAGCTCCCAGCTCTCAAAACACTCCCAGCCTTTGTGTCTTCCCAGCTAAGGTGCCAGACATAGTGGAGCAGAGAAAAGCAATTTATTTTTCCATCTTTTCCAAACTCATGACCCATAGAATCTATGAGTATAATAAAATGGTTGTTTTATCCCAGTATTTTTGGTGTGCTTTGTTATTCAGTGGTAGTAACTGACAAATTCTCCTTTGCCAATTTTTTTTCTCTTCTGCATCTTTACATTCTCCCTTGATTGGCTGGACTAATTGATCTAGCACCTGTCAGCAAGATCATCTCATAGGACTTTGGCCAGTCTTTATGCACAGGTACCTTTGGGTCATGTGAGCACAACTAATTGAATACATAAACAGCCCTACACAAGTAAGAAAAACTGAGGAAAGGGCTGTGGGTTGTAAAATTCCAGCTGAAACGGTTATAGCTGACAAGACTCACACATCCTCATGACTACATACTTAAAAATAAAAATGTATTTAAAAATATACTGAAATATGAAATAAATGATAATACATCTATAGAGTAACAGGTAGTTATTATACAAAGAGTATACAGAAACCTGTTTTCAATAAATTTTGTTTAACATAAAAAGATATCCAGAGCATCGTTTCAAGGATTCCTTACTTAGAAGCCTAGCACCAAGCTGGAAACATAATAAGCCCTTTCTGCCTGGTTGTTTTTCTCCATCTTCAGAATATCTGAGGATGGTTTGACTAACCTAATGTTTGTGGATGGATTTTGTCCTTTGGAAATAGAATTCAAATTTACATATAAATATGTAGCTTGCACTAATTTAATACTCTTTTAGTATGGCAGCAAATCTGTGGTACATAATATAATAAGTAAAAAAAAGCTGGGAAAGCCAACTAAATAATTTAGGCAATTTTCCCTTTTATGCTGATACTTTTTATACTTTCTCAGCTTGAGATTAAAAGATTATTTAAATTTCTTTAGAGAAATGGTATATTATGGAAGAGAACATCCATCTTTCCTGCTTCTTAATTTGTGCCCATTCGTAGATGTGTCACTCCCCAGTTTTTGGCGTCCCAGCCCTTTCTGCTCCATTTCTGGTCTACCTCCTGGAGCTCTAATCCAGCTGGGTGAGCCCTGTTCTCTCCCTCTGACTGAACCCCAGTCACCCCAGATTCATCAGTGCAGTTAGTCACAACAAGTGCCTGTGTCCAGACTGGGGAGGGTGCTTGGTTTTCCAACCGCAGCTTGAAAAGGTGCTGCCATGGGACAAGGAGGTGGCAAGAGTGAGTTAATATACTATCCACCTCTGAAGAGAGAGACTGTAAACTGAACCAGGATTCAAGGCAAAATGAATTGGGTGTCTTTGTCCAAGTACATGCTGGACATTTATCCACAACATGAAACTACCACACAATTCCAAAACATTGGCCAGCGCTGGTGAGGGACCTCCCCAGGAGGAGTCTTCCAAACCAGAGTGAGGTGGCTCAGCAGAGCTGAGCAAGGATGCTGGGCCCACCTGGTGACTGGCACATACCATTGTCCTTGTTTTATTTTCACGGGTACCACACTTGCAAAAACAAAGTTGAATCAGAGTCCACTCTGCATCTCATCCTGCCAGATCTGCTCATTAATAACTGACCAGCACCATTACTTAGCTAAGTATCACGGCTGTCCCAATGCTAACTGACCTTCTCTCCTGCCTCTCAAAAGCAACACATTAATTTTTATTACTAACTCCATGTTTCAAAACTCTCCGGGGACTGGAATTTCAGCAGGCAAATCTCAGGCCCTAGAAAGCAGTGAAACTGTATTGCAAATCAAAGGTTGAGAAAATCCCTCAAATCGAAGCCTTAGGAAGAAACTCCAATAGGAAAAATGAGCTTTGTTCTCTCATCTGAGTTAGCAGATTTGGGAAAATCTAAGTCTTCTTGTTGAATAGACCAAATGCCACCATTTCCTTAGGCAAGCTGCATTTTAAAGTTGAAAATGTTTTTATTTTAGACTCCACGTCACCTCTTTAACCTGATTGGGACAACCACATCTCTTGGACTTTTGTCCATTTGCCTCTGAAGCTAGAGTATTCCTGAGAGAAGGTTATTAGTCATTTACATGTTAGTGAGAATTTTACTTAATATCCATTGAAATAAATTTCCTTGGATAAGTCTTTATTGAGAACTACCTTGTGCTAGCCACAAGGATGGGTAAGGCAAGGGCCCCTGATCTCTAAGAATAGACAGTTAACAAGGGAAAAAAGCACAAGGATGATAGCAAAATGAGGTATAAGGAAGGGAGCAGAACCAAAGTTCTAGGGAGTGAAAAGGAAGAAGCATGTTAACAGTGAGGTTTGGAGGATGGAAGTAAAGGTGACCTTCACCTTTTCTTTCTAAGGAGCAGGTTTCTGTCAGGTATGAGTGGGGTGGGGGAGGAAATGGATGTTGTCAGTCAGGCGAAACCCACATATGTTGACTCTGCAGCAAAGTGCAGGCATGCTGGAGGAACTGAGGGACTGGAGCTGAGTTACAAATGGAAGCGCTGTGGTCAGATGGTGGGACTGGAAAGAAACCTGTGCCCAGTCATGGAGGAATCAAGTGCTGTAGTACGACATTTAGAATGCAAGCCATGGGGAGCCAGTAGGGATCTGGGGCAGTCAATGTTCTCTTCTATAATATACTATTTCTCTAAAGGAATTTAAACAATTTTTAATCTTCCCAAGCTAAAGGGGAAAAATGCCTAAATTATTTGATTATTTTCCCATTTTCTTTGATTATACAATACAGTCTTGCTGTCTTGTAAAGTATTAAATTAGAACAAATGACATACTTATATGTAAATCTGCATTCTATTAACAAAAGACAAAATCCCAGTCACAAATGTTAGGTTAGTTAGTCAATCCATTCTCAGATTTTCTGCAGATGGGGAAAACCAACCAGGCAGGAAGGGCTTGTTATTTTTCCAACAATGCAATGGGAGCTGTAACAAACAAGAAATCCATGAAACTATGCTTTGGTTTCTTTTTATGTTAGACAATATGACATGGGGGAGATCTCTGCTGAAAAAATAAGAATTTGCAAATGATAGAAATTCTAAAACAAAACAAAGCCTTCATCTTTTTATTTATTTTCTGATCATCTTCATTTTTGACCCTTAAATTGGAAATACTTTGACATTTTTATTTGATCAATTTTAATGCAAAGCATGTATCAATGGTTGCTAATTCCTAGATGCTTTGGAATAGTTTATTAAAATTTATGCAAATAAATATTTTCATGTTTTATTATGTTCAACTTCATATCTTTATACATTGAGAACAAGCAGTGGATTACCATACTCAAGGCAAGCCCAGTTAAGTGATTTTGTCTGAAGGGGACTCTGCAATTTTCCTAAGGAAAAAGAACTCCCGTCCCTCTTTGCCTGTAAGCATCCTTGTGTTGACTCTGGAACTGCAGAACTTCTGACAAGGCTGCCAGGAAAGAGAGTGGAGTGGATTCTGGCAACCAACGTCAGAAACAAGCAACGACTAAAAGTAATTTTTCAAAAGCTTCAGGACGTAAAAAAATAAGTCAAAAGTTTTTAATGATGAGAGGAACTTGGAACTTGTCCCTTCTTTATTGTAAAACAAATAGACACAAAGTGCAGCTATTTAAAAGTGAACTTGTCTAATTATTGTTTAACCATGGTTCTGTGTGATGCTTTATCACCCAGTGTTGAGGCTGTAATGGAAAGAACTTGGGCTTTGGAATTGGACAGACCCAATTTGTAACCGAGCATTGTCAGTTATCGCTTGTGTGACTGCGGACAAGCTGGGCTACTCTGAACCTGTCTCTCCATCAGTAAAATTTATGGCTGAATGTGCTCATCTTCAAGGGTGGTCGTATGGACCAGCTGAGTTAACATGCAGAGTGGTTAATCACCTGACACTTAGTCAACCATCAGTCATTTGATATCAGCTGAGAAGGCTCTCTAGACTATATCTAGGAGAATAATCTGCACAGTCCCAGTTCCCAGAGGTTCACATTTTAACAGGGAGACAGATATTAAAAAGGGAAGCAATAAATGAATTCTTGTAGCAGAACCCAGAGCCTTGTCCCCAGCGTGAGAAGTCTACAAGGACATACCACGCTTACTCAGAGTCCGTGCCCCTCTTCATCAAGTCCATGCTCAGAAGACCAGGAGCCTGGAATTCTCTGCCCAGTGGCTCCAACCTTGCTTCCAGGGTTCTTTCTCTTTGGGGTGAACTGTGCCACCAGCATGTGCATCATCGACCCAGGGTGTGGCTGGTGGTAGTGTTTGCAGTTTATGTGAATAGAGAAGGATAAATGTGACCTGGGCTGTCCATGCAAATGAGCATGAGACCCCCTAAAGTGAAGGGTAGAGTTGGGGAGGGGGCAGGCTGTGTGCCAGGAGTTGGCTTTTCTTGACTGCCACTTTCCAGTGTAGAACTCTGAGAAATCCAAGAATTCCAAATTAGACCCAGGTCTTTGAGAGCACTGTGAACGTATACTAATGCAGATAGGAAGAGAGAATGGTTTTTATACTATAATAGCTTCTTTCCTTGATTTATGTCATCTTTGGAATATTTAGACATGCTGCCCATGGGCTTCCATTTGTACCCTTGCTCCAGGCCCCACAGATGTTAGGAATCCCCTTGGCAGGGTAATCTTCCAACAAGCGTCTTTTGTCCTGCTACTTCATGTGTCTCTGTTCCCTGAACCAAATCATTCTGTTCCTTTGCAGAAGGTACATCTCTTACCTGGAACATACTTTCTCTCCATTTCCTTTATAAGCCTTTTGTTCATTGAACACCCAGTTCAGAAATAATTTCTTCCATTATTTGCCCTGACAGAGTTACTTTCCTATGTGTCCTGAACACTCTGTATTGGAGCACATGTCCTGGCCTGCTGTGATCTTTGGTTCCCATGTTAGGGTGATTATCCCCATATGGGAAGCTTGGTAATTAAGTTCAGCAACAAACTTTTCATTTGGAGATTCTGTCGCCGTAATACTGGAGAAAAATCATCCTGTGCTGGAATGGTGGCTTTGCCTCAAGCTCTCAGCCATGTAGAAGGAGGAGAAAGGAGTGAGCTCCAGGTAATTTTCTACAAGGGTTTGTGAAATGTGACACAGGATGCTTCGTTTACCATCTCATGGCCCAGATCTTATAATTAAAACCACACCTAGCTACAAGAGAAGCTGGGAGATGTCACTTTTATTCTGAGCATTCCTATGCCTCCTGAAGTCTGGGGGCGCCACCGAAGAAGGAGCACTTAAGTTTGGGGAATTATTGACTCTCTGAGGAACTAGAAATTCATTATTCAATTATGAAATAAGGAAATGTAATAAACTGATGTAATTTAAAAAGTAATAATATAATACAGTTTTATGAGTAAGCATGAATGATGTATTAATATGTATATATGAAATGAATAGGTACTTAAAAAAAATTAGAACAGAATGACGTATCTATCTATTGCAACTAGTCTGACTACTCCATGGTCACTTTCTCAGGCAGGCCCTGGGAAACTGCCCTCCACTTTCAGGACCCTGTAACTTTGCTCACATTTGCCTCTGCCTGGAAGGCCCATCCCTGTGTTCTACAACTGGTAAAATCCTACTCAGCACTGCTTACCCTCACTTGCCTGGGAAGCCCCCTGCTTGCCCTCTTCCTCTGCTGTGCCCACATACTTTTCCTTCCTTCATCCATAGATTTTACCCTGACACCTGAATCTTAGTGGCTTATGGCCCACCTGTCCCCTTGACAGGCTGTGAGACCGTTGAAAGCAGAACTACCATGTTGTTTCTGCATCTGTTCACCTGGATAGGTGACTCAGTGGTACCAAGAAAGAAGATAAAGACCCTTGGATCCTGGATGGCAGGTCCTTCCCTGACTTTCCCCAGCCCCATAGTCCCAAATTGACATTTGGGTACTTAGAACTCTTCCAGATTCTGAGGTTAGTCCCTCCTTCTGCAGCTCACTTCTGTTTTATCGGAAGCCTCCATCCTGGGTAGGCCCCAGGGGTTTGGGACGAAGATATCTTGAGAGTGTCCATTGCCATGGCCACGTGTAGGTCCCACTCTACTGTCTGTTGGATAGGAGGAAGGTGTGGGCAGCTGAAGGCAAGCCTCATTTTTTCTGGACCAAGACAGAGGTCCTGACTCCCTTTCAGTGAGTCCCATCACAGAAGGATGGTCCAGAGCTCTGTGTTTTAATCCAATTCAAAGGACTTCCTTGAATGAAGCCAAGTATTTTCTGTTTGTGTTTTCATCTCTTTTTATCCTCTTTCCTTTTATCTTTGGTGGTATCTTTGGTTTCAGTGGGATGGAGTTATTTAGTTCAGTGGGATGGAATTAAGTGTTTCTCCTGAGAGCTAAGGAGAACTTGAATCTGTGTTACTATGCTTGTCATTCTCAGGAGAGGGAAGGCATCAAGTTTCAATGTGATATGACACAAAGAAAAAATGGCAAATGACCAGATAATTCAGTAGAAATTGCAGTTTAAAAAAATATAGACCAAACTGAACTCAAGTACATAAACCTAAAAACATATTCCTTTTAGGGTGAAGTTGGTACTGTTGGTGCCTACCCATGATCCCTTGGACTACCCTGAAGGACACCTACAGAATGGCTTCCTTCTTCTCTTTTCCAGGAGGTGCTCCCCGGCCAAATGGAGGAGCATTCTTGATCCTCAGAATGCATAGGCTGGAAGTGCTTGGCAGCTAAGTCATCTGGGAGCACCCTCCACCATGAGGCATGGGCAGTGATGGGTATATATCCAGCTTGCTTGTCACTCAGGGGGCATTTCTGAGGCATGCTCCTGATATTTACTGCAGAGTCCCCAATGGGACTAAGGCCCAGTTGGCCATACAGGTAACCTGCTAATTATTGCACTCTTTGTTAACTTTCCTTTCTTCCTGGCCTCATCTCTCAACTCCCATATATTGCTTCCTGGGATCATGTGCCCAAATAACTACCTCCATCCAAGACCTTGTGTTGGGCTCTGCTTTGGGGAAGAGCCCAATTAAAAAAACAAAAGACCTACTATATATTCAATACACTGATAGAAACATATTCTTTGAATGTAAATAGAAACAATACAATATAAATGGACTAAAAACCATATTCTAAAAGCTTCCTTTACCAAATCCTAATGGGTCTTGGTTTAGTTTCCTGCAAAGTGCTTATTGCTCTTTAAATTCTTGGTTTTTCCGGATGTGGAATATTAACACTCATCTAATAAGTTGAACTATTTGTTATTTATTAGAGAACGAGAGGAACTGGGGCCATATGTTCAGTGGCACTTTGACAGAGCTCGGTTAAGAGCTCGCACCTATGAATACAGTGTGGTTTGCCAGAAAGGAGGCATCCAGTTTTCTAGCCAAGTAGAGTACACTGAAGCACTAAGATGAAGGAACTGAATCTCGACCTGCTGGTATGCAAACCTTTCAAAGTTCCTAAATTTGAAGACAGGTTGGACATTTTTCTTGTGGCGTTCCTGGACCAAAAGTTATTTTTCATGAAGCGGTTTTGTAAAATTTATGATCCAAGGGTACAATAAGCCTTTTTCTAGAGAGTCATCCTGCTTTCAATTCACCCTGAATATAAGCTTCTTTGAAGCATGTTGGCAAGAGGCAATGGAAGGGGTTTCTAGGGGTGGTCCAGTCATGTGCTATGGTCTTTTTAAGAATCATATCAAGGGGAACTAGTACCTATTTCCCCAATCCCCAACCCCTGTTCTGGCTAGAGAGAAAGACCTTTATATAGGTGGAATTACTATAAAAACATAAAGGTTAACAATAAGAAGAAATTCATCTTTGACTCAGATTCTTATTACAGATGATGTAATCTAATGCTTTACTTTATGGATGGAGAAGCCAAGCACCACCACCCCAACCCCCAAAATGAATGGATTTGTCTAGGATAACCCAAACAATCTGGCGGCCCAGAGCCCTTTGCCCATGTGTGCTGTGTGCTGGGGGGCTTAAGATTCAGAATCCTATTTTGTCATCTGCAAAAAAGGGATAATAGTACCATTTTTACAGGTCTGTTGTAAGAAGTAAATGGGTATCTTCTAAAACAAGTTTGTTAGGATGTAATTGACATAAAATAAATTGTACCTATTAAAAACATACTATGTGATAAACTTTGATATATTTATACACCTATGAAGCCATCACCACAATCAAGATAATGGACATTCTCGCTGTCCTCTTGGAATCATTCCCCTGTGTTGCTTCCCTTCTCTTCAGGAAACCACTGAGGCTTTCCATCACTATAGATTAGTCTGTCTTCTAGAGTTTCATATAAATGGAGCCATACAGTAAGTGCTGTTTTTCTGGATGGCTATTTTTGCTCAGCAACATTAGAGATTCATCTGTTATTATTGACTGTATCAATAGTTCATTCTTTTTTGTTATAGAGTAGAATTCTAAGGCATGATATACCACAATTTGTTACCCATTCATCTGCTGATGGACACTTGGGCTGTTTCAGCTTTGCCTTACTACAAATAAAGTTGCCATGAATGTTTAGTGTATAAAACTTTAGATGAACATATGCTTTCATTTCGCTTGGATAAAAACCAAGAACTGCATCATATGGTAAGAATCTATTTAATTTTGTTTTATGGGTGGGAGGAGCACATAGAAACCCCTGTCTATAATCTTTATTTCTTAAAGAAAAGTTTGAAGTAAATGTGGCAAAACGTTATCATTTAGTCTGTTAAACTACTTGGGATACTTCTTTTTCATCATATAGCTATGCATTTATCATCACAATCAACTTTTTTTCTTCCTTATGAAAAAAATCATAAATACAAAAAGCAATAAATTTCAATGTACATTGCAACAATTAGTTGTAGAACAGATTTCAGATTTCAGAGTTTGGTTACAATTCCACAATTTTAGGTTTTTACATCTATCTGCTCTATGATGCTGGAGACTAAGAGAAATATCAGTGTGATTTAGCAATCATACCCATTTGTTAAACCCTACCTTCTCTGTATAACTCCACCATTACCTTTGATCTTTGTCCCATTCTTTAGGGGTATTTGGGCTATATCCAGTCTAACTTTTTCATTTTGAAAGTGTCTATCACTAATATGGGGTAGGGAGATGGAACTAGCCGATGTTCTGGAGAGGGTGGGCCCTCTAGGTTTCAGGACTTATCAGGTACAGGGACCCATCTGGAGGTTGTAGGTTTCTGGAAAGTTGCACTAGTACATGGAACCCTTATGGAATCTTATATATTGCCCTAGGTGTTCTTTAGGATTGGCTGGAATAGTCTTGGTTGGGGGTTGGCATGTTATGATAGGTAGCAATGTCTAACTGAAGCTTGCCTAAGAGCAACCTCCAAAGTAGCCTCTCAACTCTATTTGTACTCTCTCTGCCACTGGTATGTTATTAGTTACACTTCTTTTCCATCTTTTGGTCAGGATGGAATTGTTGATCCCACAGTGCCAGGTCTGGATTCATTGTTGGGAGTCATCTCCCACATTGCCAGGGAGACTTTCACCCCTTGATGTCATGTCCTATGTAGCGGGGAGGGCAATGATTTCACTTGCAGAGCTGGGCTTAGAGAAAGTGAGGCCACAGCTTAGCAACAAAAGAGGTCCTCTTAGGCATACCTATAAGTAGTCTAAACTTCTCTGCTACTTGTATAAAAGCATGACAAGAGTAAGTCTCAAGATCAAGGGCATGATCTATTGATTTGGGTGTCCCTAAAGTTTGACACAGTATCAGGGGACTTCCTGATGGCAGAATTAAAGTTCCACAATTTTTTCCCATCCCTCAAGGGACTTTGCCAATACTTTTTTATTGTCTGCTCAATATACACTAGGATGTAACCAGGCATTATATTAGGCTCTACAGGATTAAAGGATTTATTTCTTATTCTGGGCTCCCTGTGTTCAAATGAGTTATACAGATTGTTCAAATGAGCTACACAGATAGGTTGAGTTATATTATGTGCTACAGAAAATTTAGGTTCCAGACCAAATAAACGTTTCTTCCTTTGGTCTCAAAGAGTATGCATGGTTCTAAAATATAGGCATTGTCTTCCTTACCCCTGTGTTCTGAATTACTTTAACCCCAACCTGATTGGCTTTGTTCTTATCTCCAAATATAAAGTTATACATATTTATTTATTTATAAGTATATATATATGAAACAGAGTCTTGAAATCCAGAAATAATAATTACCATCCAGATTAAATGTGTCTGCTATAAAAGCTTACAGTCTAGGCTCCTGTTTCCTTACAAGCATTTTCTAAAAGAGATCATAACATTTTTCTTTTGTTTCTGGCTTATTTTGACTCACCAAATATCCCACACATTCATTCACATCATTGCTTGCCTCACAACTTCGTTCCTTTTTTGTAGCAGCGCAACCTTTGTTCATAAGTGCACACCATTGTTCGCCAATCTACCTCTCAGTCAGTGCATCATTCAGCCAGCTGCATTGCTCAAGGGTTATGCAGAGGGCCCAAAGTCCACAGCCCATCAGCACTCTCAACTTCAGATAATTTCATTGTTCCAAGAGAAAGAAAGCCAATAAACACACCCTGGCCAAATAGGAAACCTAAACCTTCTTGTCCCTCCCCCCATTACTTACCTCTGCTGTGGTGGTGGTAGTGCTGATGTTTGCCTTTTAAATGTAGCCCATAGCATGCGATAGCAGTTATCCCCCTGTACCCTGGACTTGAACACTCTTTGTACATGAATCATACCTTTGAAGTAGTTCTTGCAAGAACTAATTTATATTTCTAATGTTAATCAGTGGGACACGTAGGTCTGTATAACCCCTTTAAACCTTGTTCATCTTCAATATGGTAATATTACTTCTAGACCCATTAGAGAATCTCTGGTCGGCTTCATTCTCATCTCTAAATACCTGGTTATATATAAATAAAACAGTTTCTCAAAATTCAGAAATAACAATTACTTCTCTGGACAAAATGTGATTTCTATAAGAGCTTACAATCTAGGCCCCTTTTTTCTTATAAGTATTTTCTAAATGAGACCATACAATATTTGCTCTTTTGTTTTGGTTTATTTTGCTCACCAAGTGTTCCACAGGTTCATTCACAATGTTGCATGCCTCACAATTTCGTTCCTTTTCGTAGCAGCACAATATTCTATCATATGTATACATCATTGTTCACCAATTTACTTCTCAGTGAGTGCATCCTTCAGCCACCTCCATTCATTGGGCATATGATGTCTAAAGTCAACAGTCCATCAACACTCTCAATTTTAGATAATTTCATAGTTCTCCAGAGAACGATAACCAATAAACACACCCTAACCAAATAGAAAATCTAAACCTCCCCTTAACACTTGTCCCTCCCCCCATTATTTACACCTGGTATTGCTATGGTACTGTTGATGTTTTCCTCTTAAACATAGCCCATGACATGCAATAGCAGTTTTCCCCATGTACCCTGAACTTGCACACTCTTTGTACAAGATTCATACTTTTGCCGTAGTTCATGCAAGAACCTCTTAAATTTGTAGTGTTAATCAGTGGGCCACATGGGCCTCCTATCTATACAACTCCTTTCAATCAGGTTCACCTTCAATATGGTAATATTACTTATAGACCCTCTAGCGAATCACCTTCATTTCTACTCCCTTACATTTAAGTTCAACCTCATTAGCTTATCATTCATCCATCTATAGGTCCCCTATATTCCTTATTATAAGCCTCTGATTTTATCTTTAACATAGTCTTAAAAGTGGAATCAAACAGTATCTATCCTTTTGTGTTTGGCTTATTTCACTTAACGTTAAGTCCTTGAGACTCATCCATCTTGTCATGTGCTTCAGGATGTCATTTCATCTTACAACCGCATTGTATGTATATATCACATTTTGTTAATCCACTCATCTGTTGATGGGCACTTGGATTGTTTCCATCTTTTGGTGATTGTGAATAATGCTGCTATGAACATACCAGTGTGCAAATGTCTGTTTGTGTCACTGTTTTCAGCTCTTCTGGGTATATACTGAGTAGTGATATTGCTGGGTCATACGGCAATTCAACATGTTGTTTCCTAAGGAATCTCCACACTGTATTACATAGCGGCTGTACCATTATACATTCCCACCAGCAGTGCAAAAGTATCCCAATTTCTCCACAATCTCTCCAATATTTGTAGTTTCCTGTTTGTTTAATAGCAGCCACTTTTATAGATGTGAAGTGGTATCTCATTGTAGGCTTGATCTGTTTATCCCAAGATGTGCTTTTTAGCCATCTGTATGTGCTCTTCAGGAAAATGCCTATTCATATCTTTAGACCATTTTATAATTGGGTTGTTTGTTCTTTTGGTGTTGAATTGTATGATTTCTTTATGGACAGGATATCAAACCTTTATAAGATGTGTGATTTCTAAATATTTTCTTCCATTGAGTTGGCTGCCTCTTCACCTTTTTGATAAAATCTTTAGAAGTACAAGAGCATTTGATTTTGAGGAGCTTCCATTTATCTATTTTTTCTTTTGTTGCTTGTGCTCTGGGTGTCAAGTTTAGGAAGCTACCTCTTATTACTAGATCTTGAGGATGTTTCCCTATATTTTCTTCTAGGAGCTTTATGGTACTGGTTCTTATATTTAGGTGTTTGATTCAATTTGAGTTAATTTTTGTCTAGGATGTAAGATAAGGGTCCTTTTTCATTATTTTGGCTATTGCTATCCAGCTCCTCCATGTCCATTTAATGAAAAGACTATTTTGTCCCAATTCAGTGGATTTGGGGGCCTTATCGAACATAATCTATTTGACCATAGATTTGGTGGTCTATTTCTGCACTCTCGATTCAATTCCAGTGGTCAATGCTTCTGTCTTTGTGCCAGTATCATGCTGTTTTGAACATTGTGGTTTTATAATAAGTTTTAAAATCAGGAAGTGTTTATCATCCAGTTTTGTTCTTCTTTTTTAGGATGCTTTTAGCTATTCGGGTTCTCTTTCCCTTCCAGATGATTTTGATAACTAGCTTTCTCAGATTTTCAAAGTAGGTTGTGAAGTTTTGATTGGTACTGCATTGAATCTGTAGATCAATATGGGTAGATCTGACATCTTAATTATATTTTACCTTCCCATCCACGACCGGGAAATGTCTTTCCACCTATTTAGACCTTTTTTGATTTCCTTTAGCAATGTTATGTAGTTTACTGTGTATGAGTCTTTACATCCCTAGTTAAGTTCATTCCCAGGTACTTGATTCTTTTAGTTGCAATTTTGAATGGGTTTTTGTTTTCTTTAATTGATTCCTCAGTTACATTATTGTTTGTGTATAGAAACATTACTGATTTTTGCACATTAATCTTATATCCTGCCACCTTCCTGAATTAATTTGCTCAAGTAACTTTGTTGTAGATTTTTCAGTATTTTTTTACTATCATGTCATCTGCAAATGATGAAAGTTTTACTTCTTCCTTTCCCATTTGAATGCCTTTCATTTCTTTTTCCTACCTGATAGCTCTAGCTAGAACTTCTAACACAGTGTTGAATAATAGTGGTGACAGAGGGCATCTTTTTCTCTTTCTTGATCTTAGGGGGAAGGGTTTCAATCTTTCACCATTGAATATGATGTGAGGTATGCATTTGTCATATATGCTCTTTATCATATTGAGGAAGTAAACTTTGATTCCTACCTTTTTAAGTGTTTTTAACAGAAAAGGATGCTGAATTTTGTCAAATGTTTTTTCAGCATCAACTGAGATGATCATCTGATTTTTCCCTTTCAATTTTTAAAGTGCTGTATTATATTAATTGATTTTCTTGTGTTGAACCATCCTTGCATTCTCATATAAACTACACTTGGGTATGGTTTATAATTCTTTTAATGTGTTGTTGAATTCTATTTGTTAGTATTTTGTTGAGAATTTTTGCATTTATGTTCATTGGGGAGATTGGTCTGTAGTTTTCCTTTCTTATAGCGTCTTTACCCAGTTTTGGTTTTAAAGTGATGTTAGCTTCATAAAATGTGATAGGTAATGTTCCTTTTTCCTCAATTTGTTTTGAAAAAATTGAGCTGGATAGGTGTTAGTTCTGTTTGGAATGTTTGATAAAATTCCCCTGTGAAGCCATCTTGTTTTGGGCTTTTCTTTGTAGGAAGATTTTTGATGACTTATTGAATCTCTTTACTTATGATTGGTTTATTGAGATGTCTATGTCTTCCTGAGTAGTGTAGCTTGTTTGTGTGTTTCCAGGAATTTGTCCATCTCATCTAAGTTGTCTAATTTGTTGGCATATAGTGTTTGTAGTATCATCTTATGATTTTTAAAATTTCTTTAGGGTCTGTGGTTTGACTCCCCCTCTCATTTCTGATTTTGTTTATTTGCATCCTCTCTCCCTTTTTGTCAGCCTTGGAGTGGCTTATCAATTTTATTGATTTTCTCAAAGAACCAATCTTGGTTTTATTAATTCTTTCTATTGTTCTTTTGTTCTCCCATTCATTCAACTCTGCTTTAATCTTTGTTATTTCTTGTCTATTTGCTTTGGGGTTAGTTTGCTGCTCTTTCCAAAGTTCCTCCAAGTGAGCAGATAAATCTTCAATTTTTGCTCTTTCTTATTTATTAATATAGGCATTTAGGGCAATAAATTTCCCTCTCAGCACAATCTTTGCCACATCCCATAAATTCTCTTTTTGGAGGGGTGAAGTGCAGTGTTGAATCAAACCCAGGTCTCCCACATTGTGGGCCAAGATTCTACCACTGAGCTATCTTTGCACCACCCACATCCCATAAGTTTTGATATCTTGTGTTCTCATTTTCTTTCCTCTCCAGATAGTTACCAATTTCTCTAGCAATTTATTCTTTGGCCCCACTCGTTGTTTAAGAGTGTGTTATTTAATCTCCATATATTTGTGAAGGTTCTTGTTCTTTGGTGGTTATTGATTTCCAGCTTTATTCCATTGTGATCAGAGAAAGTGCTTTGAATAATTTCAATGTTTTTAAATTTATAAAGAAAGAACTGTTTTGTGCCCCAGCATATGATCTATCCTGGAGAATGTTCCATGAGCACTAGAGAAGAATGTATATCCTCATGCTTTGGGGGGGGGCGGGTAACAACATATGTCTGTTAGATCTAATTCATTTATCAGATTGTTTAATTTCTCTATTTCCTTACTGATCCTCTGTTTGATTGTTCTATCTATAGAGGAGAGTGGTGTATTGAAGCCTCCAACTATTATTGTTGAAACATCTTTTGCTCTCTTCAGCTTTGCCAATGTTTGTCTCATGTACTTTGGAGCTCCTTGATTGGGAGCATAAACATTTATGATTGTTATTTCTTCTTTGTGAATTACCCCTTTTATTAATATACAGTATCCTTTTTTGTCTCTTATAATGTCCTTACATTTAAAGTCTATTTTGGTTATTATTATTTATATTATATTATGGCTACTCTTACTTTCCTTTGCATATAGCTTGCATGGAACAATGTTTTACATCCTTTCTCTTTCAATCTATTTGCATTCTTGTGTCTAAGATGAGTCTCTTGTAAGCAGCATCTAGTTGGATTATATTTTCTTAATCCATTCTGCCAATCTGTATCATTTAATTGAGAAGTGTAATCTGTTAACATTCAAAGTTATTGCTGTAAAGGCATTTCTTGAATCCACCATCTCATTCTTTGTCTTTTATTTATTAGATCTATATATTCTTTTCCCCTTTTCTCTTTTTATCCTTTAAGTTACCCTTACTGGTACTCCTCAGTTCTGTGCCCTCTTCCAAACTCCCTCTCCTGCCTTTTTTTTCTTTTTTTCAGCCAGCAGAACTCCTCTGTATTTCTTATAGGGCCAGTCTCTGGTTGAAAAATTCTTTCAGCATTTGCTTGTCTGTGAAAATTTTAATTTCTCCCTGAGTTTTGAAGGACAATTTGGCTGGGTATAGAATTCTTGGCTGGAAGTCATTCTCTTCAAGGAACTTAAATATATCATACCACTGCTTTCTTGCCTCCATGTTGCCTGTTGATTAGTCTGAACTCCTCAGTTTTCTGTGGAGAATGTATTAGACTGTTTTTCTCTTGCTGCTTTCAGGATTTTCTGCTTCTTTTCAACATGTGACAGACTGATTAGTGTGTGTCTTGGGGAAGGCCTATTTGGATTTATTCTATTTGGGGTTCATTTGGTATCTTTGATTTTCATACTTATGTCCTTTATAAGGATTGGGAAGTTTTCCCTCATTATATCCTCAACTAATCTTTCTAGCTCTTTACTCCTCTTTTCTCCTCCTGGGACATTGATGATTCTTATATTTGTGCACTTTATTTTGTCCATTATTTCCCTGATATACAACTCAATTTTTTTCCATTGGCTCTTTTAAGTGTTCAAAATCATTTGTCCTGCCCTCTAGTTCACTTATCCTTTCTTACACCTCTTTAAACCTACTGTTGTGTGTTTCTAGTATATTTTTGATTTGGTCTACAGCATCTTTAATCTCTGTGATATCTGCTATTTTTCTATCTGTTCTTTCAAATTCCTCTTTATGCTCTTTGAGTGTCTTCTTGATCTTCTTTGTGTCATTAACCCTCCCACTGATTTTATTTAGTCGAGTTATATGAACATCTTTGATTAATTGTTCTGAAGTCTGTGCTCTTTTGGCATTTTAATTTGTTCATTAGGCTAGGCTATATCAATCTGCATCTTGATATACTTAGTGATCTTCTCTTGCCTTCAAGGCTTGATAGTTTTACTTTGGAAGTTGATGTCCCTCAGTAAGTTTAAAGCTTTGTACCTATGGGACGGATGTGGAGCAGGATGCAGGGCATGGGGCGGGGCAAGAACAGCATGGTGACAGGTTGCAGCGCAGGTATAAGCATGAGTCTAGGCATGGGTCAGGGTCACTATGTTGGTGACTGTGAGCATGGGTGGGGGCACAGAGTTGTGGAGGTGTGGTATGGGGGCCATGGGGGCAGAGTGCAGCTCAGGCAGGCCGTCAAGTGCAGGAGCAGGGTGCCATGTGGGGGACACAGAAGTAAGACATAGAGGGAATCAGATGCGGGGCTGTGCGGATGCACAGGGGCTGGTGCACAGGCTGAATGTGAGTGGGCACATGGAGCAGGGGTCGTGGGCATCAGGGTGTGGGGTATGGGGCACAGAGCTTGGGGCAAAGGGGGGCAGGGTGTAGGTATCTCCTTGCACAGGGGGAGGGGTCTAGGGAGGCCATGATGTGGATGTATAAGTGAGTAGGGGCAGGGCACACCATGCAGGAGCAGTCTTGGTTGGGTGATGTTGGGTGGGTGGGGTCCTGGTGTGGAGGCTCAAGTGCAGGGCGGGGGCAGTGGTTGGGGTAGGGGTGCAAACGTGTGCAGGATGGAGGCTATTTAGCACAGATAGCATGTGATCACTTGCCAGGTGTGGGAGTAGGGTGCTTGTGCCAGGAGGTAGGGCAAGAGTATGCAAGTCTGTGGGGTAGAGGGTTGGGGTGTAGGGGTCAAGAGATTGGTTCACAGATGTGTGGGCACCTGGTGGGGAGGATATGGCTGTGCGGGTGTGCAGATCTGGGGGCAGGGCCCTGGTGTGTGTGGGTCTGGGTGGATGGGTCCTGGGGTGCTCCTGGGCAAAGCTAAGGAGCAGTGGACTATGTTGCACCTGTGTGGGCAAAGGGCCAGTGTGGCCTGGATGCACAGAGCTGGGGGCAGGGGTGCGCCTGTGCATGTTCACAGATCTGAAGATGACAGACACTGATGTACAACTGTGCAGAGCTGGGGGGCAGGAGCAAGGTGGGGTTGTGAGACTGTAGGGACTAGGGGTGGGTGTGGCCCAGGCATGAAGGTGTGTGCCCACAGCCGGATGCTGTAGGGTGCAGGGACAGGGAGGTGGTGGTCCAGGGGCTGGTTGGGTGCACAGGTCTGAGGAGGGGTGGGGTGAGATTGTGAGCTTGCACAGAAGAGGTGGGTTGAGCTGGGGTAGGCACTCGTGTGTGGGTGGATTGGGGATGTGGGGTGTGGGTGTGGTTGGGGGATGTGGATGTGGGTGTGGTTGGGGGTGGGGTGAAACTGTATGCTTGCACAGGAGATGTGGGTTGGGCTGGGACAGGCATTTGTGTGTGGGTGGGTTGGAGCGTGGTGGTAGGTGGGTGATGGGGTTCAGGTTCACGGGGTGTGGGGGGAGTTGTGGGGCAGCTGCAGTACATGTGAAATAGCTTGTTCAAGGAACACAGCTTGACTTTCTTCCTTGTCCCCACCTCCCTGTCCATACACTCCTGAGAGTCCCTGGCTTTGGTTTCAAAAGAGGTGCATTAGGGTGTTTGCACTAGCTAGACAGTTTCTGGTTCTCTTCATCTCAATTCTTCAGCTTTCACAACCAGGACCTCCCTATGTGGTGTAGCAGAACCTCCCAGTTCATTTACACCCTGGAATCGCGTTCCCACTCACCTTCTTCTCACTTCTCTAGCTGTTCCTTAGAGCACTCGACCTGTCCTATTCTGCCTCCTTCCCGGAACTCTCTAAGAATCTATTTGATTTTGTAAGAAATTAGCAAACTGTTTTCCAAAATAGTTGCACCATTTTACATCACCGCTATGTCTTCCATATCCTTACCCATACTTGGTGTGGCCAGTCTTTTAAATTTTAGCCATTCTAATCATGCAGTATTAACTAATTGTATTTTTAATACACATTTTCCTAATTACTAATGACATTGAGCATCTATTTAAAATCTGCTTTGGTGAAGTATCTGTTCAAATATTTTGCCGAATTTTTTTTTTTTACTGGATAGTTTTGGATTTTGAGAGTTCTTTACATAGTCTGGGCAGAAGTTCTTAATCAGTACTATGATGTAAAAATATTTTCCAATCTCTTAACAGTATACTTTGAAGGGCAGAAAAGTTTAATTTTGATTAAATCCAATTTATTATATTTTTCTTTTATGGATCATTATTTCATATCTTATAAATCATATCTAATAAATCCTTACAATATCATGTCTAGTATCATATCTAATAAATTCTTGCCCAATCTCAGGTCACTAATACTTTCTCTTGTGTTTCTTCAAGGACTTTAAAATTTACAGATTTGACATTTAGAGTTTATATCCATTTTCATTATTCTTTTGCATATGGTGCAAGGTAGAAGTTAATTTTATCTTACATGTGGATATTCAATTTCTTACTGCACCATTTGTTGAAAAGATTGTTTTTTCTCTCCACTGGATCACTTTGCATTTTTGTGGTTCTACATCTGAGTTCTTTCTTCTGTTCCATAGATCAATATGTCACCTTTACACCAATATCACACTGTCTTGATTATTGTAGCTTTATAAGTAAAGTCTTGAAATCACAAAGTGTGAGTCCTACAATGGAAAATTGATAATTTATGTCAGTTATCTTTCAAGAGTTTGGCACATAATGAACACAGTGAATGCTAAATCCATCACTTTCTTTTATTTGGTTATTTTTCCTGAAACTCTGGAAGAATTGCTCCTAACTTCTTTAAGTTCTCCAAGTCAACAATTATTAAACAATTAAGGCTCATTGTGGTCCACCGTGCAAGTCCTTTCTCAGAGAATTATTACAGAAAAAATATTTTCTGCCCTCAAGAGTGTTATGGCCTAAGGGAGAAGCAGAAAAATGTTTTTTTAAAAAGATGAATTTTTTTTCTTGCATTATGTCTCTAGTTAATATCAAATAAACAGAGCATGCTCAAAGGTGGAATTTTCTCTCAGTGATTCCACCTAAGTATACATGATTATTTATTCCATGTTTAAAATACAAAGATATTGAGAAACAAGAGTGGGCATGTGAAAGCTGTAGGACCCACAAAACTCTTTTTAGGAATAACAACTTTGTTGAAAGGAGTTGGAGAGATTTACTTAGAAATATTCAAACCTTTTAATCCATAATTTTGTATACCATGTCTAGTATACAAAGCGCTCTTTCAACTATTGTAGGCATACAAAGATGGATGAATATGAGTTCTGTTGATCAAAGATATCCCAGTTTAAAAGGAGTGGGTACAGGAGTCCACCAGCCAGCGACCTTTGGAGATGAAGAAGGAAAACACCTCCCGGGGAGCTTCACGAAATAGGAAGCCAGGAGAGAAAGCTAGCAGATGATGCCGTATTTGCCATGCGCCCTTCCAGCCGAGAGAGAAGCCCTGACTGTGTTCACCATGTGCCGTCTCACTTGAGAGAGAGACCCTGAACTTCATCGGCCTTCTTGAACCAAGTATAAAGAGACAGTGAAGAATGCAGCAGGGACTTCCGGAGAAGATGGGGGCTTAGTAAGACGCGCGGGTCTTAGTTCCTCCTCCAGAAAAGCAACTAAAGAAACAGAAACAATACAAAACAGCTCCCGGAGTCACGACAGAGACCAAAAAAGACAGCGTACCCCATTCTGGAACGGCTGAACGGGTAGGGAGAATCCACTGCTGTGAGATACCCGAGGGGTGCACGTTTTCCCGGCTGGGGTGGCTGGCGTCTGGGGTCCCCTCCACGCACGTGGCTCCCCGGTCTGACTGGGAACATTGGATAGCGGGGCCCTCCCGTCACGCTTGGCATCTCGGGCCAGCTGGGCAATTTGGACCGGCACTCCCCCAAGCCACGGCCAGCGACCCACGCCTCCACGCGCGGTTTCCCGGGCCGACTGCCCCGCAGACAAACGACGCCACGAGCGCCACCTACTGGGCAGGAAAAGAAAAACAGAGCCCAGAGATTCCACAGAAAAACCTTTCAACCAGCTGGGTCCCACACCCAGGGAGATCTGATCAAATGCCCAGACACCAGCAGAAAATAATGGATGACGCTCGGAAAATTGAAGATATGGCCCAATCAAAGGAACAAACCAATAGTTCAAATGAGATACAGGAGCTGAGACAACTAATGCTGAATATACGAACAGAAATGGAAAAACTCTTCAAAAACCAAATCAATAAATTGAGGGAGGACATGAAGAAGATATGGGCTGAACAAAAAGAAGAAATAGAAAATCTGAAAAAACAAATCACAGAACTTGTGGGAGTGAAGGACAAAGAAGAAAAAATGGAAAAAACAGTGGATACCTACAATGGTAGATCTAAAGAGACAGAAGCTACAATTAGTGAGCTGGAGGATGGAACAACTGAATTCCAAAAAGAAACAGAAACTATAGGGAAAAGAATGGAAAAACTTGAGCAGGGAATCAGGGAACTGAATGACAATATGAAGCGCACAAATATACGTGTTGTGGGTGTCCCAGAAGGAGAAGAGAAGGGAAAAGGAGGAGAAAAACTAATGGAAGAAATTATCACTGAAAATTTCCCAACTCTTATGAAAGACCTAAATATACAGATCCAAGAAGTGCAGCGCACCCCAAAGAGAATAGACCCAAACAGGCGTTCTCCAAGACATTTACTAGTTAGAATGTCAGAGGTCAAAGAGAAAGAGAGGATCTTGAAAGCAGCAAGAGAAAAACAATCTGTCACATACAAGGGAAACCCAATAAGACTATGTGTAGATTTCTCAGCAGAAACCATGGAAGCTAGAAGACAGTGGGATGATATATTTAAATCACTAAAAGAGAAAAACTGCCAACCAAGACTCCTATATCCAGCAAAATTGTCCTTCAAAAATGAAGGAGAAATTAAAACATTTATAGACAAAAAGTCACTGAGAGAATTTGTGACCAAGAGACCAGCTCTGCAAGAAATACTAAAGGGAGCACTAGAGTCAGATACGAAAAGACAGAAGAGAGAGGTATGGAGTAAAGTGTAGAAAGAAGGAAAATCAGATATGATATATATAATACAAAAGCCAAAATGGTAGAGGAAAATATTATCCAAACAGTAATAACACTAAAAGTTAATGGACTGAATTTCCCAATCAAAAGACATAGAATGGCAGAATGGATTCAGCTTTAAGACAAGATAAACTTATGAACCATGTAATAACATGGATGGACCTAGAGAATATTATGCTGAGTGAATCCAGCCAAAAACTAAAGGACAAATACTGTATGGTCCCACTGATGTGAACGGACATTCGAGAATAAACTTGAAATATGTCATTGGTAACAGAGTTCAGCAGGAGTTAGAAACAGGGTAAGACAATGGGTAATTGAAGCTGAAGGGATACAGACTGTGCAACAGGACTAGATACAAAAACTCAAAAATGGACAGCACAATAATACCTAATTGTAAAGTAATCATGTTAAAACACTGAATGAAGCTGCATCTGAGCTATAGGTTTTTGTTTTGTTTTGTTTTGTTTTGTTTTGATTTTACTATTATTACTTTTATTTTTTTCTCTATATTAACATTCTATATCTTTTTCGGTTATGTTGCTAGTTCTTCTAAACCAATGCAAATGTACTAAGAAATGATGATCATGCATCTATGTGATGATGTTAAGAATTAATGATTGCATGTGTAGAATGGTATGATCTCTAAATGTTGGGTTAATTTCTTTTTTTCCGTTAATTAAAAAAAAAAAAAAGAGAGAAGGGATAATTGGAGATGAAGGGATACAGACTGTACAACGGGACTGGATATAAAAACTCAGAAATGGACAGCACAATACTACCCAATTGTAATGCAATTATATTAAAACACTGAATGAAGCTGCATGTGAGGTATAGGTTTTTTGTTTTTGTTTTTTTTGTTTTTTTTTCTTTCTATTATTGTTTTAATTCTTATTCTGTTGTCTTTTTATTTCTTTTTCTAAATTGATGCAAATGTACTAAGAAATGATGAATATGCAACTATGTGATGTTATTAAGAATTACTGATTGTACATGTAGATTGGAATGATTTCTAATTGTTTTGTTAATTCTTTTTTTAATTAATAAAAAATAAAAAAATAAAAAATAAAAAAAAAAAGGAGTGGGTACATTTGTGTGTAAGTATTTCAGAGAGAAGAGAAAATGATATGTGATTTAAGAGAGAGGATTTAAGAGAGAAATGAATGAGGATTTATCAGAGGAATAGATTCATCTACTTAGCACTACTGCTATTTTTTTTTCCTGTTACCATAGCTAAAAAACTGACCTTGGTTCCATCAGGGAACGACCAGAATTTGGACAGACAACAGTATTGAGGGTCCAGGGACTCCCACTGACATTGGACTCTGGCACTTTCTGCATCTTGGCTCTGGTTTCTCCTGTGCTGGCTTCATTCTACAGCACTGGTGAGAAAGTGGCCTTCAGACCCTGTGATCTCAGGAGAGATGGCTTTTCTCAACTTGCAACCTTAAGCAAACTTTCTGGCTGACCTTGCTTTGGTTTTGTGTCCATTGCTGGAATAATTACTGTGTTGTGGGAGATGTGGCTTTAGATTGATGGACCCAAGTGAGATACCTACTGGTTTGCTTAGAGGAAAAGTAACCACTCACTCAGAAACACATGAAATGGAGGAGATGCAGAAAATTAATGGAGATTCCCTGCACTAGCTCTGTGAGGGGAGAAGCGAATAATAATAGCAACACCAATCTATAAAAACAGATATTATTTTCTTTCCTTTTCAAATTGTAAATAAGGATACTTATTTGGCCTCACTTCTTTACCTCTCCCTATATCCATACACTTTGCCAAGTAATTTGAAGTCCTTCACCTCCACAAGAGGAAGATGTGTCCTTTCTGATTTTGGACATGGTCTTGCGATTTTCTTTGGTCAATTATGTGAAGGTGACAGTGATAGTTTCCCAGTTCTGAGCTTAGGCCTTAGGAGGCATCACATTTCTATCGCTGCTCTTGAACCTCTACTATCTCACAAGAACGTGCTCCACACGCTTGCTGGGAATGGATAAAAGCCGTCTGGAGCAGAGCTGACTCAAATGCTAGAGCCTGAATCAAAGCTGCTGCAGTCAACCCATGCATCTATGAGCAAGATAATTCCTTCCTGTTGCATGCCATTAGGATTCTGGTGTTGTTTATTCTGCAACAGTTGCTAAGTGATACAAGGGCCAAGAGAGATGAAAAAGGCATCTTAACATCTATAAATGAAATACAGCTTCCACAAGCACAGAGTTTTATATTGGTCATTGCATTATTCCCATTGCCTAAAAGATTGCCTAACATACAGTTCATCTTCAATGAATATACCCCAAATTAATTGTTTCACTACAAAGTGCTGGTCAATGCCAGGTACAGATGGAGAAAAAGTTATGTGAGGTTTCTTAAGGGCACTGACCTTGGGTTTGGAGAGACCAAATGAATATGTTACATTCTCAGGGAAAGGTGAGAAAGTTACCCTACCGGAAGTGGGTGTGTAAGTAGAAATGATATATGTTGTTAAAATTCATATCCTAAGAGTGGTATGTTCCTACCCATACTGCCTGACCCATGCTCTTCAGTACTTGCTGGGAAGACTTCCATCACCCATTACTTCTACTTCTTAACCTGTGAGTTCCTCTGGCCCTTACAGCCTCTTCAGCTCATCTGTGCAGGGCAAAAGTACCAGGAAACTGATGCACGACCCCTGTCCCCCCATCCTGGGAGCTGCCCTTAGCCATTAACTGCTGGGAGTTGGTGTATGTAAATACCCCAGTTCCCTTGCCTTTTAAGTGGGAAACTCTGAGGTATGTTCTTTGGTGAGATTAAGTTCCTGAGAGAGATTAATAATTAAAACCCTCAGTGGGATTAAGCTCTTGTTACCCTCAGTGATAACTTGCTTGATAACACCATTTATTGGCTGCCTCCTATCCTGTTTCTCTTTCTCTTTTACTGTCAATGTTTCCTGGGGTCACTCTCAAATAAGAGACTTACATGTGAACCCTTGTCTCAATTGTCTACTGCTGGAGCAACCCAAACAAAGCCGTATTTGGTTTCATTCTTCTTTTACATTATTTTTAAACATGCACCTCTATCTGTAAAACAATTTTGAGCAGGCACTACTGTGCTTCATTTATCAATAATATATGTTCTACTGCTTTCAGATTCAATGAACTTTTGACGTACAGAAAAAACGGAAATTAAAAAAGATAAGGAAAGCAAATAAAATTTTTAAATAGTCTTGCTAATTGGGATGGCTCAATATTGGCATGTGCGAGTACCTCAAGGGATGCTCGCTCCTGAGTGGGATTGAATTCCAAATGGCCTTCCCAATAATTAAATACTTGGGGCCTGGGTCTTGTCAGATTTGTTGACTTTACCTTGCTTGTGCTCAGAGGGGGTGAATTGGGAGGAAGAAGAGTGCCAGCCCTACTTTTGCTTGTGCCTTCACCATACGTGGATCTTTTTCGGGAATTTGTTCTTTAAGCCACATCGCCATTTCAGGAGTTGATGTAGATTAAACCAGAAAACACAATCTCTAAATCCACTCAATTGGGCACACGTGAACTTCAGTATGCTACAATACACAGAAGCCCAATGAGCGAGAACACCAACTTTCACTTGCCACCAGGCAGCCCTCTGGATCCTCTATATCCTGGGTAAAATGTGACCACCGGCCATACAGGCCATGGCTGGAGACAACATTCATCTACATGGTCAGTATGACTGAAACCTGGTTTCATATTCATTTAGATAAAGCAAACAGCAGTTCTGATATTTTCTTCTTGGATTTTTTTTTCAATCAATTATGGAATTGATTGTTGCATGCCCCACCAGGGATGTGCAGCTCCTTCTTGAAGATGGCTGGAATGAAGAAAGAGGGTGAGGGGCCACACGAGCTGGAGGTGAGCTAAGAGCCGTAGATAGAGACTGGAAGCCAAGGTATTGGTGGTGCAGACAGTGAGTAGATGAGGCCAGAGCCCCTAGAGAAAAGGGGTAGGCTTTCTAAACTTATTAAGTCAAGGAATGTTGAGGTGGCTTCAGTGATCAAAATGAGATTTAGTGTTGTTATCGTATCAGACACCAAGCAGTTTTATAATGCTTATTAGTGTCACTTTGATATCACTTTCTTTACCACTGCCTTTGTAGGAAAAACATCTCCTCCATCACTTAATTTTTGTCATTTTAGTGCTAAAAAGGAAAATTGAGTATGTATGCATGTGGTGGGGTCAGAGGGAGTAGAAATTAGAGCTAGAGAACTAGGGACTTCTCTTTACTCTATGGATTTTATCTCTTGAAAGAATGATTTTGCACTAAAATTTCATAGCATTTTGCAATTTTCATGATAATATAAAGAAAGTTCAAGTTGGTCACTGCTAAATGTGTAAAGTTTCTATCTGAGGTAGGGAAAAGTTTTGGTAATGGTGATGGTGATGGTGGCACAATATTCTGAATGTAATTGATCACACTGAATTGCGAGCATATTAGCAATTAAAAAGGTTACCAAAAACAAAAAAAAAACCCATACCAAAACCCAACAAAGAAAGCTCCAGTTATTTAATACTTTATTTATAGTAATGATTGTTCGTTAAGAGCCTTGAGGGTGATTTCTTTCAAAATGAGAAAACAAGCATTGAGAGTTTGCTTAGAAACAGTCCCAGAAATAATGAAAACATGATTTTTATTAAACTTTAGATGAAAAAAATTAGGCTTTTTTTTTTTTCAGCTTCAGACCAGTAGAGGTCAAACTCACCATCTGAAATTAGTTTGTGTCTTTCTTTCTTTCTTATTTATTTATTTTTTTAAAGATCTCCTCATTCAAAAAATGTGTGGGTCATCAGACCCCACTCAATAAAATTTGCTTCGTTGATTCTAAAAAATGGCGTATTAAGAAACAGGAGCTGTGTTATGTTATACATATCTCCTGGCTTTCGAAGGGTTGCAAATTAAAGCTCAGTGAATGGACTGCACAATCTCGAGGTGACCCTCCTTCAGAAGTGGTTTGCTTTGCTGGTGCACTGATAGATTTTATAAAGTTGTCAGCCATGGAAGCCTTATTATAGCAAAGACGAAATGACGGTTCCTGGAATTCTTTTCCCCGTAAATCATACTTTGCCACAGACGTTTCTGCATTCATTAGGAGAGTAAAAGGCAGAGGCTGAAACATTTTCATGGAGGTTTTTTTTATTGGCTTCTTGATGAACTGAGGCTGCAGGGTTAAAACACTGGCAAGCCAGTGAAGGACTCATTTCTAGATTTT
The DNA here is from genome assembly GCF_023851605.1 of Tamandua tetradactyla. Lineage (NCBI taxonomy): Eukaryota > Metazoa > Chordata > Mammalia > Pilosa > Myrmecophagidae > Tamandua > Tamandua tetradactyla. Next base: position 38,126,568 of record NC_135327.1, on the reverse strand, counting down.
GAACCCAGCTATTTCGCATCACCATCTTAGAAACTCACAGTGAAACCAAAGAGTTAATAATAATTTATAGACTCTGCCCTGCTTTCATACATGAGCCCTAGTTTGTGACCTCAGGGAGGGCACTGAGGTGAGGGACAATATTTCAAGGTTGGCCCTGTAGTTAGGGCTTAATTTACAGGCTGCTTAAAATCTGAACTCAGGCTTGCTGCTCCTTTTGTGCATTATAAAAAGACTCTGTAGCCTTCTAAATTATCCAGGACATTTTCAGATACACAACATTCAGAGAGAGAGAACATTGCCTCAGTCAGAATAAGAACCCCAAAGCCAACATTTAATGATGTTAAGTGCACTGAGCATGGAACAAATTCATCATTATAATAAACAGTGCATTAGATGGATGTAGGGGAGATGTTTTCTCTTTGACAAGATAAGGTGATGGCTGCAAGGCTGAGAAAGGATGGATGTGCCAATTTGGAAGTTGGCACTAAAATGAAGGATATTTTTACTTTTTGGAAAGCCAGCAGGCCCCAGTGTCATTTGGGCAGTAGTGAGCCTGAGTTGAGGCCACCCATCCTGCCACTGGCAGCCACTCTGATGTGCCTTTGGCCCTATGCCGCTCGCCCCCACACCTGGCATCCTCTGTTTTTCTAAACTTATTGGTAAGTGAGAGAGGAGTGACGTCAGGGGCCCAAACCTTTGGATGCCGATCTGAAAGCAAAAACCAAAATTCAACACCCAAGCTTCGTAAGTTCCCATCTGAGGGAGAATGGATTTTTACAGCAATGGGACAAAGGGATGCTCTGTCCTTGTCAGAGTGGCCCTAGGACTCATCAGGGAGGTCGGAAGAGTTTGTCTTCAGGCCTTTGGCCACTCCTCCTGCCCCCTCCATTCTTCCAAAGAGATGCCTGGGGCTTTTGCCTGCTGGACTAGAGACACTAACTAGCACCAGCCAAATTTCGCAGAGCCTTGTACATGCTTTACCTCATTAATCTTCATAATAGCTGTTCAAGTGAGTGGCTGATATCTGTCCATTTTACAGATGAGGAAATTGAGGCTTTAGGAATTTCAGAGGTATGTCTACCCAAGACAGTAGAGCTAAAGAAAAGCTGAATTAGGATTTGAACTCAAAAAGGATCTCCCTTCTCAGCTGGAGCTCTCTATCACCATGGCAGATAGCATCTAGATTTATTTGTACTCTAGGGAGTCCTTTTGTTTTTCACTTATCAAAACTTCTATGTCCTACATACTCTGCTGTGGTTAGGAGCTTGGGTTCTGCAGTCAAGCACATGATTTAAACTGCAAGTTCACCACTTTCTATGGCAGAACTTTGGGTGAGTTCCTTGTCCTCCAAGGGCTTTAGTTGCCTCCTACATAGATCTGGAGTAGTAATAGTACCTCTTTACAGAGTTGTTGGGAGGATAGATGAGTTAATACATGTAAAAGCCTGAAAGCAGTGTCTGGTACAGAGTGAGAGCTTAATGAATGTCAACTGTTACTGTTCATATAACCCTGTTGTTAACCCTAAGTTCATATAAGGGATGTTAGTTGGTGGTAATAGCTGGTAATGTTTCTCTGTTGGGTCAACTGTGCTCAGTTAACATGGTGGGTCCCTGGAGTGCAAGAAGCTCCAATTCATGCAGCACCTTGATGACCTCTGCTTGCATCCTGACCCCCAGACTCCTGTTGGCCAGAGCACATGTTACAGCCAGTCCCACCACCGATGGTGGGAGAGACATGACCACTCACCAAGTTGCAGAGTAGAGGGAAGGGATGAAGAATTGGAAACAATAATCTCACCTTCCATAACAGGTATTACCTCTTTCAACCTCCTCAAAAGCACCCTGGGTGAGGTGATGTGAAACACTGCCATCCTCAATTGGGGATATTTTTTCCCAATGGAAAATATGAGGCTCAAAGAAATGTCACAATCCCCAATAAGGTAGGTTTTGGAGCTGGCCCTTGAATCAAGCCTTTCTTGTATGTCTACAGCATAAGGATATGACTGGTATTTACTGGATCCTGACACTGTGTCTAGCATGCGGCTTATCTCATCTGTTCCTCTCATAGACCCACAGACTGGCCTTATTTTACTTTCCCTATCTTACAGATGTAGAGATGGGAGCCTCTCATCCCATTAAGCCATAAGCCTTTATGTAAGCCATATTCCACTGTGTCCCCTAACTTTTCTGTGTATGAGATGGGGAAAACAGGTTTGCCCCTCCCACCCCACCTCTCTTCCTTCAAACGGTGATTTCCTTGTGTTTAAAATACTGTGATGATAGAGATCATTTATTTAGAAGATCTTTGGCCTCCTTGGCAGAAAGTTCCTGCATAAATTTAGAGTGTTACAGCTAGTTGATATCCTGGAGATGTATGTGTGAATAATAAAAATGTCAACACCTCCTGCAGAGAACCACCAAATGAAAGGAACAGAAAATACCATACATCAAAGACAGTTTGAGGCTTGTTTAGATTTAAGTCTCCTGGGCTAGGACCACACCTAGCATATTGTCACATTCAATCAATGTCACATAACAACTGTCCAGCATATGATGCCCAGTGGTGATGACATCCTGGCCGGCTCTGCCTAGAAGCAGAAAATGGTCCAGTCATAATGGAAATTATTCTCTGAATATGTGCTCTCTTTCTCAAGTACTTATTAGCAGAGGGCTTTATTGATGAAGCAAGGGGAAATGTTTTGTAGAGCGGAGAAAATGACCTATGAGAATAGCTAGGGTGTGCTAAGGGGTAAGTTAGTTAAGACGAAACTGGATAAACTCCAAATACTTAAAGTTTCAGACTCAAGCTCATCATTGCCTGTTCTAAGATACCTTCAGTTTTTGTGCGGGTGCCATTGGTACCCATGGGTTTCTTATCACTAGAACCTGAGCCTAACTGGCTGGGATCTTTCTTGAGTCCCAGGAGTGTGCTAGGCTGTGCAAGTGTGGGGTGTGAGCTAGAGGTGTGAACGGGTAAAAGTCCCCAGGAGTGTCCCTCCACCACCAGATGAGATTTGGTGGAAGAAAACCAGCAGCCTCTCTGCCTCCCAGTGGGACAACTTGGAAGTATGTTCTGCACTGTCTTTCAGAAGGTCCCTATGGAACAGAGCCCCAGTTGCTCACAGAGGTAATTTGCTCATTTGCCTCCACATCCATTGGCTTCCATCTCTGCCTGGTCTATGTCCCCAACCTCCCATTTCTTCTGCTACTTCTCATTTCCCAAAGAGAGTTTTGTTGTCTCAGGGCCTACTTCAGGGGAACCCAAAATCTAGCATAAATCTTTCTTCCACTAGCTGTATGGAAAGAGTCACACATGAAGTCACAGAACACTCTTGATTACCTGCTCTATGGAGGAGATAGAGAAACCTAATCCTTCAAAGCAAGCTGGGGATGATAGCAGGAAAGGCCGAAGGGTGGGAAAGTATGGGGAAAGGGGTAGGGTCATGCAGAAAGGTGGTGGGGGGAGAGGGCAGGGGGCATGCAAGAGGCTGTCAAATCCTCAGAGGTTTAGCGGAATGGGCCCTCCAAACATGGAAGTAGATCGATGATGTTTAGATTTATTTCCAGGCAAATTATTCACTACAAACCCAAAGTTCCCCTCAATAGTTCATAAGCAAAGTTTTCAGAAAAATTTGAGGATCTGGTGAACATATTTTCTGAATCAAAAATTAGGAACTGTTCTGCCAAAGAATGTTTTGTTCATGATTTATGAATGTATCTGCACAGAAAAGGACATAAAGAATATTGGGAATTGTTCCTGCTCCAGAAATTCTGAGATTTGTGGCCACCAGACTCAGTGGTCATCTGATTTAATGTCTTTCAGCAGACAGTATATGTCATCACTGGGGGAGGGGAAAGATCAAAAGTAGAAATGAGGATATTCAAAATAATTGACATTTTGCAATAAAACCTACTTGCAGTAATGCTGCTATAACTTTATTTCTTTAAAATGTATCATTAATTCAATAAGGATGTGCTTATAAACATATAAATGTCTACTGCACAAAGAAACCTAGAGATTTTTTTTCCTAATATGATGGGAACTAGATTCTCTCATTGAGTAACTGACAGGGAGGGTGAAGGCTATGAATGATTTATTCAATAATCAACTCATAACTGTGGCTAGGCACTTAGGGATACTACAATATAAACAAAATGGGCAAAACTTTGCACCCTCATTAGGCTTATAATGAGACAGGTATCATAAACAACAACAACAAAAGGTATATGTACCCCTTGCAAAGTAATTGAAGAAGGTACAACCAGAATCCTTGAGATTTTTAGAGATAAATGAATTGACATCCGGAAGGGCCAAGTTACACATCCTCAATAAAACAGCAAATTAAGGGTAAGTTTCATATTTCGGCCAATATTTCTCGACACTCCCAACAAGAGGGGACAGATAATGAATGGTCCTAGTGCACAGTCTGGCACATTTAAGGCTGTCAAAATTTTTAATGCCTTCCTTTCCATTCCCAGTTTATGGCCTGCTGTATAATGGAAAACCTTGACTGGTCTTTGTCCTCGATTCCTGGGGAAGAAACTCTGACTCCTCAGAATTTTCTGATAGGCATGTCTTTTCCTCTTCAGGGTGGACCCAGGACCATATCTGCTAGTTACAAAGAGGAGTCAGCCACACCCGCAGCCTTAGGGTGGGGGACAGATCACACCAGGAATATCAACCAGGTGATGCGGGTGGGGGCTTTGAGTTATGTCCTGCCAGCCTACTTCCCTGACTTCTGGGAGAGGAAGAGGCCACAGATGGAGCTCAACTATGTGGGCACTGATTCCATCAATCAAGCCCCTTTAATGAAACCCCATATATACTTAGGACACTTGAAGTCACAATTGAAATATAGGTCTCTGTGCTGCGAGGATGACACCTTCTGACTCCTCATGGAGAAGACACGGAAGCCTGCATTTGAGATCCTGCCAGATCTCACCCTATGCATCTCTTCTTTTGGGGGTTACTTATGTGTACCCTTTCACTATAACAAAGCTATAATCATAAGTACAGAGCTTTCAGTGAGTTCTGTGAGTCATTTTAGTGAATTATTGAACCCAAGGGGTTAGTGGGAACCCCCAAAACTACAGCTGGTTGGTCAAAAGTGCAGGTGGCTTGCACCCCCAAACTTGTGACTGGTACATGAAGGACAATCTTGTAGAAAATGGGCCTTAACCTGTGGGATCTGGTTTAACTCTGGGTAGTTAGAGTCAGAATGGAATTGATTGCGTTACTGAGGTTTCTGCAGTTGGTGTCAGAAGCTGTTTTGGAAGTTGTAGAAATGTTTTGATAACATTAACAGGTCTTAGAACTATATGGTCATATAAGTGCCCTTCCTTTGGGGGTACCTATTGGGAAACATAGTTGCCTAATAGCACTACTGCCATTCCAGATCTGCTGTCGCATTTATGTCAAGGCCATGGCTTCCTACCAATGATAGCCTGGGGGGCTACCAGAACTAGCCTGTTCCTACTTCATGTTGGACCTCTCTAATGGGCCATCTTTGCTCGCAGACTCCCCATCTTACTGGGACACTTTCCCAGAACTGCACTATATAGTCAGTAGCTCTTCCAAACCAATCCTCCTTCCTTTTCTTTCTCTGTAAATAGATGTCACACTGCATTGGGATTGGAAGGTTCTTCCCATCTTCTGCTCTCCCTCCACTGCCCACTTAATCTTTCAGAGGAAGTTGTCCCATTAATCTCTTGCATGCCTAATCTCTGCTTCTCAGAGGACATAAAGTGCCCAGGACAATAAAACACTATGAGCACAGGACACATAATTCAGTCTATCATAGAACCATCTGGGCTGCTAAAAGTAGTTAGCTTCTCAAAATCTCAGAATGACCTTATTATACAGGATCCCATGTCTTGTGTGGATCTGGAAAGCAAAAAATGGAGCAGCATACAAAAAAGTCTGTTCAAACCAGCTCTTGGAGAGCTTGAGTTGGGGCAGACTGAAGACCAAAGGACATGGAGTTAGACGTTAATTTTAATTAGGACTTACAAACAGGAGAGGATTCTTCCCAATGGCAATCAGTAGGGAAATGGAAGTCAGCACCCCACAAAGGGGGCAGGAGGGTGGGAAGTGCAAGGGCTTATAAGGGTTTAGGACAAAGGTGTGAGAACAGTTTCACAGGGTCTCATGACACAGGGGTTTGAGGATTTGTTAATAACAGTGATTAAGAGAGGAGAGTTTCAATGCCTTGTTTATGATACCATTTGTACATTTTTTTCCCTGAGGTCTGGTGACTTTTAATGTCTGCACCAGTCATGTAAGTGGCTACATGCAATGACTCATTCTCAGTATGGAGGGGAATCCCGGGCCCTGGATCCCTGCAAGGTCTCTATAGAGAAGGGACTCTGATTGGCATCCTAAGGCCACCTAGGAAACTGTCTACTTGCTGGAGGCCAATCAAAAATTTCTACCCTACAACTGCAGTTTGCATTTCTGGACTCTCTCTTCCTTTTCTCCTCTGATGAAATACCAAACTAGCCATTGCTGTGCATTCCGAAAATGGTCAAAAGTATAACAGGAAGCAAGCAGCTGGTGCTTCAGTTTTTGGCTCTTCTAGCACAGGAATGGGGCAAAAAAATCATTATTCTTATTGTGTAGGGGTTATAGATTTTTGCCTAACTCCATGTATATTTATTTACTGGCCTGAAAAATTGTATTCACATTTCCCGCATAAATTTGCTTTTATCTGGTGAACAGTCAGCACTAGCTTTTATAGTTCTATTTTGGGCCATAAGTGCACCATTGTCTCCCAAGTTTTGGCTCTCTATTAGAACTCTTAAAAGAATATTGGTGTTCCAGTTGTTCTTTATACTTGCCAATATTTAATATAGTCTGTCTTTTTCATTTTAGCCATTCATTCCATATAGTCATTTGAGCCTTTCTGGTAGGCATCTATGTGATGACACTGTGACTGCAATATGCATGTCTCTGATGACTGGGAAGTGGAGCACATTTTCATATGCTAATTGGACATTTGGGTGTCCTTTCTTTTAAATTGCCAGTTCAAGTCTTTTGCCTGTTTTCTTGTTGGGCTGCCTGACTTTTCCTTATTTATTTGTAGGCATTTATATATTCTAGCAAGTCCTTTGTTAGATATATGTAGTTTAAAAACCACTCCCAATAGGTGGCTTGTGTTTTCACCCTCATCACAATGTTTTTCAATGAACAGAAGTTCTTATTTTTGGGGTCATCTAATTTATTAAAATTTTCTTTTATCCTCATTGCTCTTTCTGTCCTGTTAAGAAATCCTTGCCTCTCTCAAGGTTGTGAGGATATTAAATTCTACTGAAAATTTGTGTATTCTTATATATGTGTATTTATTTCAATAAAAATTTTATATAATATTAGGCTCATTCAGGTTCAAATTCTTTTTTCTCATAATAACCCTGTGAGGTAGGCACTATTCCATTTTTTAGTTCAGAAAACTGAGACCTGAAGATGTTGAGTGATGTGTTCATGGTCCCATAGCTAGTAGGTTGGCATGAAGTTGAATCCAATCTAGCTTCAGGGTCCCTGCCCCTAAACTTCATCTTAGCATAGGCCTTCCAAAGCCTGTTTCAACTTTGGTTCCTTGTGGGCAAGATAGGATTAGTAGCATCCACTATGTATGATTATTTTGAGGGTTAGGAGAATTATTGAAATGATCTACCATGGTTCCATAGTATGCATATAAGTATTTTTCCCTTTCTAGTACTATTAATATTTCTGTATAAAATAAAAATTGCAAGAGGCCAAAGGCTTATGTCTTTTTTTTTCTTCTTTTTATATAGAACAAAGTGTAACTGAGCTTCAGCAATGGCTGGACTAAATTTTAACACTGAGAAACTTCAGATGGATGTCAGTTATCAAACCACTGTTCCATTATCTACTTAGGGTCGTTGCAACAAAGGAGCCCTGACCTGGAACATGTATCTGTGTATAAAAGATCAATAGGCTATCCAACAGCACTAGAGCGGATACTTGGTGAACTGTGTCAGACATGGAAAGGTTTATGGTGGGATACTCATGGTACCCACTCTTCAGTCTTTATCTTATACAGATCATCCAATTATATCACAGAGTATTAATGAGCAGATCATAAATCTGAGGGCTTTGTAAAGACAAAAAGTTCTGTGAATTATTTTAAAAGGCCAATGTAAATCTCTAGATGACTTTTAGTTAAACTGGAACTCATTTAGAAAGTTGCTTTTTAAAATTTCTTCTGAAATATAGTATTTCAGAAAAGCTAATTTACTTATAATTTTTTTAAAGACTTTGTGGGTTTATGGAAAGAGGGCTCCCTTATAGCCCCTCTCACACACACACACTTAATTTTCTCTATTATTAATTCTTTGTTCTGGTGTGGTATCTTCATTACAATTGATGAAAGAATATTGCTATAATTGTACTGTTAACTATACTGTATAGTTTATATTATGATTCACCCTTTGTGTCATGTAGTCTGCAGTAGTTAGGGTTTTCTAGAGGAACAGAATCAACAGGAATTTTTCATAAATATAAAATTTATAAAAGTGCCCCATGTAACTATTGGAACATAGAGTCCAAAATCTGTAGGGCAGGCTGTGGAGCCAATGATTCCAGTGGAGGGTCTGGATGAACTTCACAGGAGAGGCTCACTGGCCAAAGCAGGAAGAGAGCCTGTCTCCCCTGAATCCTCCTTAGAAGTTTTCCAGTGATGAGATTAAGCATCACTCACTGAAGAAGACACTCCACTTGGCTGATTACAAATGGAATCAGTTGTGGATGCAGCCAACGTGATCATGATTTAATTCTATGAAATGTCCTCATAACAACAGACAAGTCAGCACTTGCCCAACCAGACAAACAGGTATCACCACTTGGCCAAGTTGACACATGAACCTGACCATGACAGTCCACCCCTTGTTAACTTGGCAGCTATACACATCACCTTAAACCATACCTCATTCCCAAGTAAAAAACAATATTTTTCCTTTCACCTAACAATGTTCAACTGTCCTGCATATAACCAGAAACACGTTATATCTCTCCAGAATAGAGTTTGAGTCCTTGGGTAATATGCATTCTTTTTTTTTTTTTTTTGATTTTCGTATGAGATTTTTTTTTTTATTAATTAAAAAAAATTAACTAACACAACATTTAGAAATCATTCCATTCTACATATGCAATCGGTAATTCTTAATATCATCACATAGATGTATGATCATCATTTCTTAGTACATATGCATCAATTTAGAAAAAGAAATAGCAAGACAACAGAAAAAGAAATAAAATGATAATATAGAGAAAAAATAAAAATAAAAATAAAAAATACGAAAATATATAAGAAAAAAACTATAGCTCAGATGCAGCTTCATTCAGTGTTTTAACATAATTACATTACAATTAGGTAGTATTGTGCTGTCCTTTTTTTTTTTTTTTTTTAGAAATCATACCATTCTACATATGCAATCAGTAATTCTTAACATCATCACATAGATGCATGATCATCGTTTCTTAGTACATTTGCATCGGTTTAGAAGAACTAGCAATATAACCGAAAAAGATATAGAATGTTAATATAGAGAAAAAAAATAAAAGTAATAATAGTAAGAACAAAGCAAAACAAAAACCTATAGCTCGGATGCAGCTTCATTCAGTGTTTTAACATGATTACTTTACAATTAGGTATTATTGTGCTGTCCATTTTTGAGTTTTTGTATCTAGTCCTATTGCACAGTCTGTATCCCATCAGCTCCAATTACCCATTATCTTACCCTGTTTCTAACTCCTGCTGAACTCTGTTACCAATGACATATTCCAAGTTTATTCTCGAGTGTCGATTCACATCATTGGGACCATACAGTATTTGTGTTTTAGTTTTTGGCTAGACTCACTCAGCATAATGTTCTCTAGGTTCATCCATGTTATTACATGCTTCATAAGTTTATCCTGCCTTAAAGCTGCATAATATTCCATCATATGTATATACCACAGTTTGTTTAGCCACTCGTCTGTTGATGGACATTTTGGCTGTTTCCATCTCTTTGCAATTGTAAATAACGCTGCTATAAACATTGGTGTGCAAATGTCTGTTTGAGTTTTTGCCCTTAATTCCTTTGAGTAGATTCCCAGCAATGGTATTGCTGGGTCGTATGGCAATTCTATATTCAGCTTTTTGAGGAACCACCAAACTGCCTTCCACAGTGGTTGCACCATTTGACATTCCCACCAACAGTGGATAAGTGTGCCTCTTTCACCGCATCCTCTCCAGCACTTGTCATTTTCTGCTTTGTTGATAATGGCCATTCTGGTGGGTGTGAGATGATATCTCATTGTGGTTTTGATTTGCATTTCTCTAATGGCCAGGGACATTGAGCATCTCTTCATGTGCCTTTTGGCCATTTGTATTTCCTCCTCTGAGAGGTGTCTATTCAAGTCTTTTCCCCATTTTGTAATTGGGTTGGCTGTCTTTTTGTTGTTGAGTTGAACAATCTCATTATAAATTCTGGATACTAGACCTTTATCTGATATGTCGTTTCCAAATATTGATTCCCATTCTGTAGGCTGTCTTTCTACTTTCTTGATGAAGTTCTTTGATGCACAAAAGTGTTTAATTTTGAGGAGTTCCCATTTATTTATTTCCTTCTTCAGTGCTCTTGCTTTAGGTTTAAGGTCCATAAAACTGCCTCCAATTGTAAGATTCATAAGATATCTCCCTACATTTTCCTCTAACTGTTTTATGGTCTTAGACCTAATGTTTAGATCTTTGATCCATTTTGAGTTAACTTATGTGTAGGGTGTGAGATATGGGTCTTCTTTCATTCTTTTGCATATGGATATCCAGTTCTCTAGGCACCATTTATTGAAGAGACTGTTCTGTCCCAGGTGAGTTGGCTTGACTGCCTTATCAAAGATCAAATGTCCATAGATGAGAGGGTCTATATCTGAGCACTCTATTTGATTCCATTGGTCAATATATCTATCTTTATGCCAATACCATGCTGTTTTGACTACTGTGGCTTCATAATATGCCTTAAAGTCAGGCAGTGCAAGACCTCCAGCTTCGTTTTTTTCCTCAAGATGTTTTTAGCAATTCGGGGCACCCTGCCCTTCCAGATAAATTTGCTTATTGGTTTTTCTATTTCTGAAAAATAAGTTGTTGGGATTTTGATTGGTATTGCATTGAATCTGTAAATCAATTTAAGTAGGATTGACATCTTAACTATATTTAGTCTTCCAATCCATGAACACGGTATGCCCTTCCATCTATTTAGGTCTTCTGTGATTTCTTTTAGCAGTTTTTTGTAGTTTTCTTTATATAGGTTTTTTGTCTCTTTAGTTAAATTTATTCCTAGGTATTTTATTCTTTTAGTTGCAATTGTAAATGGGATTTGTTTCTTGATTTCCCCCTCTGCTTGTTCATTAGTAGTGTATAGAAATGCTACAGATTTTTGAATGTTGATCTTGTAACCTGCTACTTTGCTGTACTCATTTATTAGCTCTAGTAGTTTTGTTGTGGATTTTTCCGGGTTTTCGACATATAGTATCATATCGTCTGCAAACAGTGATAGTTTTACTTCTTCCTTTCCAATTTTGATGCCTTGTATTTCTTTTTCTTGTCTAATTGCTCTGGCTAGAACCTCCAACACAATGTTGAATAATAGTGGTGATAGTGGACATCCTTGTCTTGTTCCTGATCTTAGGGGGAAAGTTTTCAATTTTTCCCCATTGAGGATGATATTAGCTGTGGGTTTTTCATATATTCCCTCTATCATTTTAAGGAAGTTCCCTTGTATTCCTATCCTTTGAAGTGTTTTCAACAGGAAAGGATGTTAAATCTTGTCAAATGCCTTCTCTGCATCAATTGAGATGATCATGTGATTTTTCTGCTTTGATTTGTTGATATGGTGTATTACATTAATTGATTTTCTTATGTTGAACCATCCTTGCATACCTGGGATGAATCCTACTTGGTCATGATGTATAATTCTTTTAATGTGTTGTTGGATACGATATTTTATTGAGGATTTTTGCATCTATATTCATTAGAGAAATTGGCCTGTAGTTTTCTTTTTTTGTAATATCTTTGCCTGGTTTTGGTATGAGGGTGATGTTGGCTTCATAGAATGAATTAGGTAGTTTTCCCTCCACTTCGATTTTTTTGAAGAGTTTGAGGAGAGTTGGTACTAATTCTTTCTGGAATGTTTGATAGAATTCAGATGTGAAGCCGTCTGGTCCTGGACTTTTCTTTTTAGGAAGCTTTTGAATGACTGCTTCAATTTCTTTACTTGTGATTGGTTTGTTGATGTCATCTATGTCTTCTTGAGTCAAAGTTGGTTGTTCATGTCTTTCCAGGAACCCGTCCATTTCCTCTAAATTGTTGTATTTATTAGCGTAAAATTGTTCATAGTATCCTGTGATTACCTCCTTTATTTCTGTGAGGTCAGTAGTTATGTCTCCTCTTCCATTTCTGATCTTATTTATTTGCATCCTCTCTCTTCTTCTTTTTTTTTGTCAATCTTGCTAAGGGCCCATCAATCTTATTGATTTTCTCATAGAACCAACTTCTGGCCTGATTGATTTTCTCTATTGTTTTCATGTTTTCAATTTCATTTATTTCTGCTCGAATCTTTGTTATTTCGGTAATATGCATTCTTAAACTTGCTATCTTGCAACTTAAAGAGTATAACATGAACAAAACATCAGCACAGTCTTCATTTCTGTAACTGATCACATAGTCGTAGTTCATATTTATCACTACCTTCTTCCACTACCCATTCCATGATTCCTTTACCCTCAGCAAGCACTTCAGCTGGCAATGGTTCTTTGCCTACTGGGGTGACCCAAACCTTCATCCCTGAAGTTTCAGAGCCATTGGTAGTCTTGCCTGGATTGGATTGTTGCAGTTTTCCATTGATTTTAATTACAGGGCATGGTAGTACTAAAAGACACCCTAGGGGATTTCTTACATTCCAGGAAAACTCTTCTTTACCTCCATTGTGTAGTTGTAGTCTTATTCCCCCTGATAGTCAGGGTCAATCACCCCAGCCAATAACGTAATCCCCTTCTTGGCTTGTTGATCCAGAGGCATAAGTAGCCCAAAGTGACCAGGTGGCAATCTTAACTTCCAGTTCAATGGAATCGTTGTTTCTCCTGGTGGAAGCACTCCCCCTTTTGGAACTAAAACCTGTAGACCAGCAGAACTCAGGGTAGCAGGGACAGGAAGCAAAAATTTTCCTAGTGGATCACTAGGGGTAATAGTGAGTGGTGCCACTTCCATTTCCACCCCTTGGTTCCTGGACCCATGGATCCTGGCTATGGCAGAAACAGCACCATACATGGATGCTGATTCAGAGCATACACAGTTTCTTGGAGAACATTATCTCAGCCCTTCAAGGTATTGCCACCTAGTTGGCACCATAATTGAGTTTTCAAAAGGCCATTCCACCGTTCTATCAATCCATCTGCTTCTGGATGATGGGGAATATGGTAAGAGCAGAGAATTCCATGAGTATGTGCCCATTCCTGCACTTCATTCGCTGTGAGGTGTGTTCCTTGATCAGAAGCAAAGCTTTGTGGAATACCATGATGATGGATAAGGCATTCTGTAAGCCCACAGATGGTAGTTTTGGCAGAAGCATTGTGTGCAGGGAAAGCAAACCCATATCCAGAGTATGTGTCCATTCCAATTAGAACAAATCACTGCCCCTTCCATGAAGGGAGTGGTCCAGTGTAATCAACCTGCCATCATGTAGCCAGCTGGTCATCTCAGGGAATGGTGCCATATCAGGCGCTGAGTGTGGGTCTCTGCTGCTGGTAGATTGGGCACTTAGCAGTGACTGAGTCCATGTTGCTGAGCCCATGCGTAACTTCCATCCCTATCACCATGACCACTTTGTTCATGAGCCCATTGGGCAATGACAGGAGTCATTGGGCAATGAAAGAGGCTGACTTGTATCCACAGAATGGGTCATCTTATCCACTTGATTATTAAAACCTTCCTCTGCTGAAGTCACCCTCTGGTGTGTATTCACATGGGACATAAATATCTTAATGTTTTTAGTCCACTCAGAAAGGTCTATACACATACCTCTTCCCCAGACTTCTTTGTCACCAATTTTTCAATTATGATCTTTCCAAGTCTCTGACCATCCAGCCAAACCATAAGCAACAGCCCATGAGTCAGTATACAAATGCACCTCTGGCCAGTTCTCCTTCCAAGCAAAATGAACAGCCAGGTGCATTGCTTGAAGTTCTGCCCACTGGGAGGATTTTCCCTCACCACTGTCCTTCAAGGACACCCCAGAAAAGGGTTGCAGTGCTGCAGCTGTCCACTTTTGGGTGGTATCTGCATATCATGCTGAACCATCTGTAAACCAGGCCCGAGTTTTCTCTTCCTTCATCAATTCACTGTGAGGAACTCCCCAAGAGGCCACAGTCCTGGTCTGGGAAAGAGAAGGTAATGCAGCAGGAGTGGAGACCATGGGCATTTGGGCCACTTTCTCATGTGACTTACTTGTGCCTTTAGGACCTGCTCTGGCCCTATCTCATATATACCATTTCCATTTTATTATAGGTTGCTGCTGCACATGCCCAACTTTATGGCTTGGTGGGTCAGAAGTCAGAAAACACCCAGCTCATGATAGGCAGCTCAGGTCTCATGGTAACTTGGTGGCCCAAGTTTAGACGTTCAGTCTGTACTAAGGCCCAGTAACAGGCCAAAGCTGTTTCTCAAAAGGAGAGTAGTTATATGCAGCAAATGGTAAGGCTTTGCTCCCAAATCCTAAGGGTCTGCATTGTGATTCTCCTATAGGGGTCTGCCAAAGGCTCCAGACAGCATCTCTATTTGCCACTGACACTTCCAGCACCATTGGATCTGCTGGATCATACGGCCCAAGTGGCAGAGCAGCTTGTACAGCAGCCTGGACCTGTCAAAGAGCCTCCTCTTGTTCAGGTCCCCACTCAAAATTAGCAGCTTTTCTGGTCACTCAATAAATGGGCTGGAGTAGCACATGCAAATGAGGAATATGTTGTCGCCAAAATCCAAAAAGACCAACTAGGCGTTGTGCCTCTTTTCTGGTGTTAAGAGGGGCCAGATGCAGCAACTTATCCTTCACCTTAGAAGGGATATCTCGACATGCCCCACACCACTGGACACCTAGAAATTTCACTGAGGTAGAAGGCCCCTGCATTTTTGTTGGATTTATCTCCCATCCTCTGACATGCAAATGCCTTACCAGTAAGTCAAGAGTAGTTGCTACTTCTTGCTCACTAGGTCCAATCAACATAATATCATCAATGTAATGAACCAGTGTGATGTCTTGTGGGACAGAGAAACAATCAAGGTCCCTGTGGACAAGATTATGACATAGGGCTGGAAAGTTAATATACCCCTGAAGTAGGACAGTTAAAGTCTATTGCTGGCCTTGCCAGCTGAAAGCAAACTGTTTCTGGTGGTCCTTACTAATAGCTATTGAGAAACAAAGGTTTGCCAGATCAATAGCTGCATACCAGGTATCAGGGATGCATTAATTTTCTCAAGCAATGATACCACGTCCAGAATAGCAGCTGCAATTGGAGTTACCACCTGCTTGAGATTATGATAATCCATTGTCATCCTCCAAGACCCATCTGCTTTCTGCACAGGCCAAATAAGAGAGTTGAATGGGGATGCAGTAGGAATTACCACCCTTGCATCCTTCAAGTCCTTAAGAGTGGCAGTAATCTCTGCAATCCCTCCAGGAATCTGGTATTGCCTCTCATTTACTATTTTGCTAGGGAGGGGCAGTTCCAGTGGCTTCCACTAGACTGTTCCCACCATAATAGTCCTCACTGTACAAGTTAGAGAGCTAGTGTGGGGATTCTGCCAGTTGCTTAGTATGTCTATTCCAATTATACATTCTAGAACTGAGGAAATAACTACAGAATGGGTCTGGGGGTCCAATGGACCCACTGTGAGATGGACCTGAGCTAAAACTCCATTGATCACCCGGCCTCCATAAGGCCCCACTCTGACTGGTGGACCGAGTGATGTTTTGGGTCCCCTGGAATTAATGTCACTACTGAACCGGTGTCTAATAATTCCCCAAATATCTGATCATTTCCTTTCCCCAATGCACAGTTACTCTGGTATAAGGCTGTCAGTCTCCTTGGGGAAGGCTTAGAGGAAGATTAACAGTATAAATCTGTGGCAGTGTAACAGAGTTCTCCCCCAAAGTGACCTGGCCTCCCCTTCATTTAAGGTGCTCTGAGTCTGTAAACTGTCTCAAGTCTGGAAATTGATAAAGGGGCTGTGACTCTGTGTTTCTATAATTCAGGTTAGACTTCTGCTCACTTGACCTAAAACTCTTGTTTATACAGCTCAAACAAGAATTTAGTAGACTGCCCATCTATTGCATTTCTAGGTACCCCATGATTTACTAATCAACACCACAAACCTCTGTAAATCAGATTATTTTGACTCCTGCTTTTAGTTTGCTGTCTATTATAATAGCCACGTCCACCTTGTCTTTGGTGATTAAGTGCTTCTGCCAACTCAGGATCTGGTCATCCCCATTGTGTTTATGGATTCCAGCTCAGTGACAGCAGTTCCCACAGTAATATTTGACCTACAGAGAAGTGCAACTGCAGAGCTCTTCAGGGATGATGGCGCTAGCCTCACAAATTTATTTCTCACTGTTCTGGTAAAAGATGCATCCTCTGGACATTCCTGGGGTGTAAGAGCAGGGTTTGCATGATAAATCCACCCTAACATCCAATCTTTCTAAGCCTCTGGGTCCCCTCATCTACATTATACCAGGACAGTTCTGGCATTTCAACCTCAGGTAATATTGGCCCCCTTTTGATCCATGTTTCAATCAACCATCCAAACAAACTGTTAAAGCCTTTTTAACCCCTCAAGCTATTACAATGAATGCAGAATCTCTGCTTAGTGGGCCCATATCAGTAAATTCAGCCTAATCCAGCCGTATATTCCTCCCACCATTATCCCACACCCTGAAAATCCATTGCCACACATATTACCCTGATTTATGTCTATATAAATTAGAAAACTCACACAGTTCTTTTGGAGTATAACATACCTCCTCATGTGTAATAATTTGTACCTCATCTTTAGGGGACTTTGGTTTAGTTATAGATCTGAAAGAAATGAGGAATGGTGGGGGTGGGTCATGAAAAGAATTAGAAATATCTTCCAAGCCATTTGCTTCAGGGCCTTCATTTGCAGTTTCATCTGGTGAAACAGGATTAATCACTCTAGGGCTAATCCCTCAGATGGAGGTTGGGTGGCCAACTCCTCAAGGCAGGCTGGAGGCGGGGTGGCTATGTCCTCAGGGCAGACTATTACAGAGTTATCTAGAGAAGACTTGGCATGACCTAGGGTTTCAACTTCGCCCCTGACATCATTATCAATCCATAGGTCACTATCCCATTTTTCAGGGTCCCACTTCTTTACAATCAATGCCCTCACATTAATGGCAGACACCATGCAGGATTGAAATTTCAGTTTACTTTGTAAAGTTGCTACTCTAACAATAAGATTCTGGGTCTGATTTTCAGACATCTCATGCCTACGACTACAGGAAATAAAATTTTCCTTCAGGACACTTATAAAAACTTCTACATCTATCAGATGGTGCTTAAGTTTTTCATTTAAAGCCTTAAGCCCCTTCCTTTCACTCATTAATGTATCCAGTATATCTAACAACAACCAACCAACATATCCATACCTTCTATTTCCACAAAACTCCATAAAAGTGTAAAAAACTGTCTCTCAGGGCCTGGCTTCGTGGAAATGAAGCATTAGAAGAATCAAACGGTGATATTTTGACTATCTCTTTTGCCAACTCACTCCATGGATTGGCAGTGTCATTCTGATTATGGGAATCAGAGTCCTTAATGCTGTTGAGCCCAGTCAGAGTAGAAAACCATTCATAAAAATCCATTTTTAAGATTCTATTTCTTAAAAAAATTCCTGGTATAAAGTTGTATTAGTTATGGTTCTCTAGAGAAATAGAATCAACAGGAAATGTTCGTAAATACAAAATTTATAAAAGTGCCCAAAATCTGTAGGTCAGGCTGTAAAACCGATGATTCTGGTGCAGGATCTGGATGAACTCCACAGGAGAGTCTCACCAGCCAAATCAGAAAGAGAGTCTGTCTCTTCTGAATCCTCCTTAAAAGGTTTCCAGTGATTAGATTGAGCATCACTCATTGCAGAAGACACTCCCCTTGGCTGATTACAAATGAAATCAGCTGTAGATGCAGCTGACATTGATGATGATTTAATTCCATGAAATGTCCTCATAGCAACAGATAGGCCAGCACTTGCCCAACCAGACAAGCACATACTACCACTTGGCCAAGCTGACACATGAACCTGACCATGACACAGTCTTAAGGATTTTTAAAAATATCTCAATATATAATCTAAAATCACCTTTAAATATATAATTCAGTGATGCTGATTAAATTCACAATGCTGTTATCATTTACTACCAATCATTACCAAAACCTTTCCATCTTCCAAAACAGAGATTCTTTAAAAATTAAGAATTAACTTCCCATTTCCTACCATTACCGCAGCCCCTGGTAACCTGTTTTCTAATTTATGACTCTATGAATTTTCTTATTCTAATTATTTCAAATCAGTGAAATCATTCTTTTGTGTCAGGTTTATTTCACTCAACATAATGTCTTCAGGACTCATCCAGATTATTGTATGTATATATATATACATACCTCATATTGTTTATCCATTCATCTGTTGAGGGACACTTGGGTTTCTCCCATCTTTTGGCAATTGTGAGTAATGCTGTTATGAACATCCATGTGTAAAAGCCTGTTTGAGTCCCTGCTTAAAATTTTTTAGGGTATGTACTAGAAGTGGAATTGCTAGGTCATATGGTAATTGTATACTTGGCTTGCTAAGGAACTGCTAGATTGTTGTCCATGGTGGCTCTACCATTTTACATTACCACCAGCAATGAACAAGTATTTCTTCTCTACCTTCTTCCAATACTGGTTAGTTTCGTTTTTAGTTTTTTAGTTGTAGCCATGCTATTGGTATGAAATTATATCTCATTGTGGTTTTGATTTGCATTTCCTTAATGGCTAGTGATATTGAATAACTTTTCATGAGCTTTTTGCCATTTGTATATATTTGGAGAAATGTCTATTTAAGTCTTTCGCCCATTTTTAAAGGTGTTCATATTTTTGTTGTTGAGGGGTAGGATTTCTTTATATGTTCTGGATATTAAACCCTTAATGGATATGTGATTTCCAAATGTTTTTTCTGTTATTCTGTAGGTTGTCCTTTTTTTTCATCATAAAATCCTTTGGTACACAAAAGCTTTTAACTTTGAAGTCCTATTTATCTATTTTTTTCTTTCTTTGCTTCCATTTTTAGTGTAAAGTTTTAGAAATGATTACCGGACATGAGATCCTGAAAATTCTTCCTTGTGTTTTCTTCTAAGAGTTTTATAACTTTGGTTTTTATATTTAGGTCTTTGATCCATTTTGAGTTCATTTTTGTATATGGTATAAAATAGGGGTCCACCTTCATTAGTTTGCACATGGATTTCCAGTTTTCCCAGCACCATTTTTGGAAGAGATGACTCTTTTCCCTTGAGTGGACTTGGCACACTTCTAAAAAATCAATTGGCCACAGATGTGAGAGTGTATTTCTAAACTCTCAGTCTGATTCCATTGGTCAATATGTCTTTCCTTGCACTAATACCATGCTGTTTAATTACTGTAGCTTTGTGATAAGTTTTAAAACAGGGAATGCACTTGAGCCCTCCAACTTTTCTTTCTTTGTCAAAATGCTTTTGGATATTTAAGACCTCTTACCTTTCCATACAAATTAGATAATTGGTTTTGGGGATTGAATCATTTCCCTCACAAATAAGCAAGTTTAGTTCCCAATACCTTGTCCTCTGGGAGTTAACTTGTTTTTTAAATAGGTCATCTGAAGTTGTTATTAATTAAGGTCTACCCAAACTGAATGAGGGTGGACCTTAATCCAATACACCTGAACTCCTCATAAGCAAAATAAATTGGACTCAGAAGAGGAAGCCACGGGAAGCAGCCAGCAGCTGTAGGTCAACAGAAACCAGAAGAGAAAGGAGAAGACACCACCATGTGCATTGCCATTTGACAGAAAAGCCAATGAATCCCAAAGTTTGCTAGCCAGCAAGGTATACTGACCTCATGAGGAAGCAAGCCTTCCTCCCTCCCTCTGAAACCATATGTCAATAAATTCTTGCTGTTAAGCCAATCCACTGTATAATTAGTTTTAGCAGCTGAGAAACTAAACTGATATTTAAACTTACAGGTTTATCATTGCTTTTTAAGCATTTACATTTTAAAACTTGTAAGATGTAAAAATTAATTAAAAATTGCAACATGACAGTTGTGGCATTTATAATTACCAGTGTAAAGTACCCATATAATTACCTTCACTGGAGGTCTTTACAATGACAAATTTCCCACTACCTACTGTCCTTTCCTTTCAGTTTGAAGAAGTTCCATTAGCATTGCTTGTAAGGCAGGTCTAATAATGAGAAATTCCCTCAGCTTTTGAAATTTGGTAATGACATTTTGGGGGGGGGGGAGGTGCATGGGCTGGGAATTGAACCCAGGTCTCTCCCATATGGCAAGTGAGAATTCTCCCACTACCTGGGTACCCTATTTGGTAATGTCTTAACTCTTGTCTCATGTTTTGAAAGATAGTCCTATCACATATAAAATTCTTGGTTGTCAATTGTTTTCATTCAGCACTTTAAATAATTGGTCCTACTGCCTTGTTGACCATGGTTTCTGGTGATAAATTGGAACTCAATCTTATCAGAATTCCTTTGTACATATGACACTTTTTTGTTCTTGCAGCTTTCAGAAATAACTCCTTGTCCTTGCCATTCATCAGTTTGACTACTGTGTGTCTAGTATGGTTCTCTTTGAGTTTACCCTGTTTGGGGTTCCTTGGGATTCTTGAATATGCATATTCATGTTTTTATTAAGTTTTGGAAATTACCTGTCATTATTTCATTGAATATTTCTGCTGTTCCTTTTTCTTTTCCTTCTCATTCTGGACTCTTACAATGTTTATATTAATATGCTTGTTGGTGTCCCACAGGTCTCTTCAGCTCTGTTCACTATTTTTTTTTCTGCCCCAGAGCCTGAATCATTTCATTTGTTTTGTCTTTGAGTTCACTGATTCTTTCTTCTGCAAGTTCTATTCTGTTGCTGAAACTCCCTAGAGAATTTTTCACTTCAGTTATTGTCATCTTCAACTTCAGTATTTGTCTGGCTCTTTATTGAGATGCTCAAATCATTCATTCATTGTTTTCTAATACCTTTTATTTATCTTTCCCCATTTTTCTTTTTCTATTTAAGCTTTTGAGGATCATTTTTAAAAAGTTCTCATCCATTATGCTGAAAGTATGGTCATCTTTGTTGATGATTTTTGGAATTTTCTTTTTGTTCCTATGGATGGACCACCATTTCCTGTTTATTTGTTTGTCTTGTAACCTTTTATTGCATAATGAACATCTTAATTTTTTTCAAGTGTTAACCCTGGTATTTAGTCCATGAACTGTCTGTTCCTTAAGTATGTATCTATTTAGTGATATAATAGAGATTGACTTGTGTCCAGGAGTTAGCAAAAACAAACAAACCAAGGTGAAAAACATTTTTTCACATTCTTTGCAAATTTTCTCTGCAGTGATTGATCCTCTACTTCAAAATTGAGCCCTTCTATCAAGAAAATCAGCCCAAGATGAAAGTGAAGAGCAGGGTCCTCTCTATTCCTGAGACTGCATCTTATCCTGGGTTTGTTCTTGCTTGTGGTCTTTATAGGTCTTTACAGGAATTAGAATGGTCCTTCTTCCCAGAGGAGAAGTATCTAATATTTTTTGTCCATGCATGATGGGTAGGTGGGAGATTTAATTTTTTCCTTATACTTTTCTATGTTTTAAGTTTCTCTTCAGTGAACACATTTGCTTTTATGATAAGTAAAAAATAGATTTAAAGTGGCAAAGACAATAACATATGCACCATACAGTTAAGGCCAAGTAAAAATATGCGCCTAACAAGAAACATCATTTGGCTTAGGGGGTGGTGTAAGAGGACTACAAATAATTTTTTCCCCTTTACTCTTCGGATCATTTTCAAACTTCTCACATTAGGTAGAAATTCCTTAAGCTGGAAGTAATAGAAAATTCCAATATACCAGGTTTAAATCCTAAAGTTTAAGTTAGCTAAAGACTTAGCAATAAGCCTAGAAGTAAACAGGTTTTTCAGCTCAGTGAATCCTTCAGGAATCTAGACTCTTGCAATTATCCCCAATGGCCCCTACCATGAGTATTGAGCCTGTACCTTCTGCATTTTGCCCTTGTGTGATGGCTTCTCAAGGAGGAATGAGAGAGAAGGGGTCCAGGCCCACACCAAGCTTGTGGTGATGATTCTGTCCTCATAAAGCTCCCTCCACTTTATTCCATCATGTGGGGCAACAAGGGAAAGAGGAGACACACACTGTGTGACATTCGCGCACCATCCATTAACCCACAAAACACAAATACAAAAGTAAGATTGTTAAGCATCTCTAGAGGGTAACAGCCGAGCACGTACCCAAGTGTGGGATCCTTCTGGGACTTCTGTGACTGCTCAGGTCTCACCCCCATGAAGCTTGCCCTTCTGCGGAGCTCTGGAGCTGGGATGCCCTTTCAGAGTTATTCCAAGTGGAGGTAAAGGGGTATCGGTTTCAAGCGTCACATCAAACAGTGATGGTATAGGTCAACCTTGGAGAGAGGTAGAATGTTGCATGAGGCGGTTCTCCATGCTTCAGTTGCACCCAGCAGCCCTTAGCTCAGCCCTCAGAGCAGCTCAGACCCACACGTTTGGAGATGCAGAAAGGAATTGCCCAGCAGAAGGCACTTGGAATCCAGAAGCTAGGAGAGAAGGCCAGCAGACATCACTGTGTGCCTTTCCACGTGACAGAGAAATTCAGGTGAAAGCTAGCCGCCTTTCTTCCAAGGAAATGTAAATTTTTTTCCTGAGGGATATATATTTTATTAGAAACATTAAATACTCTTCAGACAGAATTTTCAATCAAGACTCTTGTGTGGCCTATACAGAAAACCGAAGCCTTCTGGATCTGGGGCAAGGATAGGGATAGCAGTTAGAACAAATGTTTAATTTGCCAAAGGGACCCCTCATGAATGCTCTTCAGCCAGCTTATCAGCTTTTGCCACAGCTTCTTTGATGGGTCCCACCACATAGAAGGCCTGTTCTGGGAGATGGTTATAGTCACCTGCCAAATTCTGTTGGAACCCTTTGGGACAGGGCAATTATAGTTCAGAATGCAACCACTGTGAGCTTTCAGCAGTCCTCATTCCTAGGAGCTGGGGAAGGCATGTGGACCATGAAGAAGGGATGTGGACATTGTCCCACAGTTCCCATTCCATAGAGATCCAGGCATGCTGGTGCAGTTGGTTTTGATGTGAGAAGGAATAGCTCCCTCCACTTTATTAGGCTCTCATAAGAGAACACATAGGAACAATGCTTAGGTTCTGTGATTTTAATATTTTTATTTCAATGGTCTTTATTTAAATATTTAAAGAGCTTATTTTTATTGCAATGGTCTTTATTTAATTATTTAAATAACTTTATTGACATATAGTTCATGTACCATACAATTCACAGAGTTCATATACTATACTATTTAAAAGGGCACAATTCAATGTTTTTTGTTTTTTTTTTTTAGCCTACTCATAGATATGTACAGCTATCACCATAGTCCATTTTAGAACATTTTTATTTCCCACCACTAAAAGAAACCACTTATGCCTTGGCTATCATTCTACAGATAAAATCCCTTTATTCCCAGCTCTAGGAAACCAATAATCTACCTTCTGTCTCTGTTAATGTGTCTATTCTGGGTACTTCTTATAATTAGAATCATATCATATGCACCTGTGACAGTTGGGTTTGGGTGTCAACTTGGCCAAGTGATGGTACCCGGTTGTTCTGTTGCTGTGGACTTAAATCATCAGCATGTGAATTTCAGCTGTGGCTGATTGCATCTGCAGGTGGCTCAGGGGAGTGCCTTTTCCAATAAGTGGTGTTTCATTTAATCAGCTACAAGTTAAAGAAACTCAGAAGAGAGAAAGTGCTCAATGCTGGTATAGACCCAGATGTTTTGAGATGCAGAGAGGAAAACCCTGGGAAAAGCTGTTTGAAACCAGAAGGCAGGAGAGAACACCAGCTGTGTGCCTTCCCATATGGTAGAGGAACCCAGATGAAAGTTAGCTGCCTTTCCTCTGAAGAAATGTAAATTTGTAACTACATAACTCCCCTTTAAAAATGTCAATCCATTTTTGGTGTATTTCATTCTGGCAGCATTAGCAAACAAAAACAGTGCCCTCTGGCATCTGACTTCTTTCACTTAGCACAGTGTTTGAAAGATCATTCATGTTGTAGCATGAATTAGTACTTCATTCCTTTTTATGGCTGAATAATATTCCATTGTATGCATACACTACTTTTGCACATCCAGTCATCAGTTGATGGATATTTGGTTTTAACCACTTTTTGCCAACTAATTTTGAATAACGCTGCTATATATGATCGTTTACAAGATTTTTTGTATACATGTATTTTCATTTCTCCTTGGCATATATATAGGAATAGAATTGCTGAATCATGCATTAACTCTGCTTGAGAAACTGCTAGACTCTTTTCCAAAATGTCTGCACCATTTTTCATTCCCATCAACAAAGTATGAAGATTTGATTTCTCCACATCCTTACCAACATTTGTAATTATCTGACTTTTTTATGACACCTAGTGGGTGTAAAGTGGTATCTCATTGTGGTTTGGGGGCATTTAAATTTATACACTCCCACCACCTACAGACATGCATGAAGCCAATGTAACTCATGCTCTGCCTGGACTCCTTCATTGCCTTTTGCTTGTTTCCTCAGAATGTTCAATCCCAGGGGTCCAAAATTTCCACCTGGAATTCTGTTGACTATCTTCAAATTGGGTTTCCTCTTATGCCTAACAAAAGCTATATATATCTACATTTCTAACTTGGACATGTAAGCCTTACCCTTTCACTCAATCTTGGAAGTTGATCTGTGTCACCATAAGCCTGAATTTGATTCTTAATCTTTGAAATTCTTTCCATAGAAGCTAATGGTTTAGTTTTTTATTGAACAAAGTACTAAAGATGATAAAAGATGATAAGAGCAAATATATTTTATTATATACATTTTAATATAATATTTTTACATTATATGTTATATTCAATTTTAGTTATTTTTAAATTATCAAGAACCCCATTTATGGGAATATGTTTAACTTTCTTTTTAGGGTGAAATATATTTATTCACTGATTATTTAGCCAATAGCTACTGAGCTACTATTAACCAGACAGTATAAAACGGTGAAAAACATAGGCAGGGTCTTGTGAAACAGATGACAAATAACTAAATAACTCATGTACAAACATATAATATTAGTGGATAAGTGCATGATAGAAAGTAACTAGGAGGGCTCTACTTTACTTTCACTTCCTGGGTTGGTCTTTTAGGATCATTTTACTTTAGAGTGGTCTTGCTTTTAGAGATAAAAAGGCTGGGAAAAGTTTTGTTCCTTCTTTTAGTTTTTTGAAACCTCAATTTCAAAATTGAGGTTTCAAAAACCTATCTGTCAAACCTATCTGTCAAACTCTGACTTATAGGGTTGCTGTGGGGATTAAACGGCTGTCTTAATTTGGGCAGATCCCGTGAAAAGGATTTATGTTCAAACAGGTAATCTTGGAGTGATTCGAGGAAACATTAGCAGGGCAGTGGGGGAAGTGGGATGGGGGAGGGAAAGCAGCTGATGTGGTGTGTTAATAAGCAGTTAATTGCTTCGGGAAGCTTGGACTCAATCCCATTAGGGAGCTTGGGAAGACAGTGTAAAGTAGGCGTGAGTAGTCCAGAGCCTGTCTCAGCATTGTCCTACTAAAGGGCGAAGAAACACATATTTGTCCACCAACTCTATTTTTTTGTTGGTTGAGAACTGCTCCTTGGGCCTTAACTCCCCACATATTCAGCTGGCCTAGTGAGGGACTGAGCATGCTCCAGTGGCCAGAGAAAGTCCTCAGTGGAGAAATGCAAGTGTAGATGGTAAGACAGGTTGGCCTGCTTGGGAACATGGGGTGCCCTGGGAGCACAGAGGAGGGTAGACAGTCAGGGTCTGCTACAAACAGCTCATGCATAGAAAGTTGAACCTGCCCCCTAGTGAGCACTCCATCAATGGTAGCAATTATTGCCTTGTATTTTGTCCTTGTCAATCATATTTTCTCTCTATAAATGTACAGATATATTTGTATCACATACATTTATCTCATTTTACAACGTATATTTGTGCTTCTTGAAAGTACTTGTTTTTCAGTTCTTTCAATGCCTAGCATTGTTCCTTTCCATTGTAGGTAATGCAAAGATTGCAGTTTCTTTTTTATTGTTGTTCTTAGGATTTTTTAAAATGCACTTTATGGTGACATTTCTCCATTTTTAGTACTTCACTCCCGTCCAACTAGTTAACAACTTAATCTTTAAAGCAATCTAATTAGAAAAGATAACTGGGAGAAAAATAAACCTAGAAAAAATGCAGCATAAGCTCAGGAAGCAGGTCCCAACTACCTTACTGTTTCCTGGCAAACGTTAGCATTAGTGCTAATATTTAATGGAAATTTTTAATGAGGTTTTAAGTCTTGAATGTAAAGATAAGATGCATCCATTACTTTTAGGATCCTCTTACAGCAATGTCTAGAAAAAACTGACTGGGGAGTTTACGCCTCGAGGTACATATGTGTTCATCTTGTTCAATCTACTTTAAACCTCCTCTATAGGAACTAACAGAAAATCAGCGTGAATTCCTTCAGAAATTTCAGTTTTTGGCTGTGTTTATTTTTTTTTCTAATTCTTTTTGCATAAAGTCAGGATGGCTTATTCCACTTTGAGGCGTTGGTTGGATGCCCAAATCCATCTTTCAAAATTAGACCCATTTCTTAAATATGTCTGGAGCAGCGTCAAAAAGGCATGTGAAGCCAAGGCTAGTGTGTTTTTTGAAGCTTTACACAGAAAAAGATCTCTGAGGATTTCAGCTATGTCAAGGCAATATTTCTGTGAAGGAAAAACTTGTATCCAAGCTGACATTTTCCATCCTATGTTTTCTACCTGCTGTGTTGTAGAATAGTCCAGATATGAAATTCTAAGGTGTGGGTTAGAATAGAACTTTACTGGCCTCCAAGGGCTTGTTCCTCAGAGCCATTGCTCACAATTGCCAGATGATCTAAGAAGATCATGGAAAACTGGCACCTCACTGCTTTTTTTTACCACAGAAATTTAATTGCTATTGTTTTTGGGAACCTTCATCCAGTGGACAAAATAGTAATATCAGCAATTATTATTATTATTTTTTCTTTTCCTTTTGGGTGGAGGTTCGGATTAGGGGAATGATGAACACTGTGGTTTTATTGTAGCTGCCCCCTGAATGGCAAATTTCAGGGCAACATGAAGCTGTTACACTCTTGTGGCTGAGAATCTTACCAAGTTGTAAATGGAAAGGGCTATACTAACTCGCTTGAGTTGATGAGATGCAATGATCCTGAGTTGCCTGTCTGACTCAGAGGGGCTTGAATCTCAGGTAATTCCTTGCCCCATAATCATTTTGCTCATTAGCTGTTGAGAGTCCAGTATTAGGTCAACACAAATCCTACCTTTTTTACAAGCCACATTTTTGTAGCCATAGCTTACTCTCAGCCACATGTTCCTAACTTTGATATTTTCCCTCAAGCCATAGTACACACTCCTGCCCTTCAGCGTGGCCAGTCATGGACTCGAATTCTCTTTCTTTCTTCCCTTAAAATGGTGACCCCAGTTCCATATCTTTCCACAAGTCCCTTTGGATAGCCCCATTGTCATGGTCAGTATAAACCCTGTCCTATATGTGGCTCTCAATGCCATTTGGCTTTTTTCTGTGCTTATTTTTCTACTTTTTTTTTTTCCATTTGATGTATAACCATAGTCTCTGGTCTAGCCTTTCAATATGATATTCAAGTGGCCAGTACAGTGCTTGTTACTCAGTAGATAGAAAATAAGTTCCTACTGACTGCTACAGTCTGGGAAAGCATTAACTTTTTTTCTCCTAAGGCATCAGCAATTGGATGTTAATGTGTCATAAAGTTGTGTGAATCTACACATAACCTCATGTGCTAAAGAATCTGGAAAGTTTAGTGCTAGTTTTGGTGAATACATGCCATTGTTGGTTATGGCTAGCTCCCATCTGTTGCCCCTTCCTAACAACACCCTGACTGGAGACTTAGTCTTTTTCTATGGTCTGTCTTCTTGGACTGATAGAAAATCCAGGGGACTCTCCCCTGCACCATGGGAAGCTGGATGGGAAGAAATTAGCAGGAGTCTCTCTCATGCAAGGAACAGACTGAAGAAACCTTCAAAGGAATGAACAGTCCTTTTTTCACCAAGTAAACCCTCAAAGAAGCTAACAATTCTTTCGTCCCTGAAGAAGCCCTCAAAGAATACAACAGTCCTTTCTTCACTGAAAATATTCCTAAAGAAGCCAATCATCCTTTCTCTACTGAAGAAAAACTCCTAAAGAAGCCAATCATCCTTTCTCTACTGAAGAAACTCCTAAAGAAACCAATCATCCTTTCTCCACTGAAGAAACTCCTAAAGAAGCCAATCATCCTTTCTCCACTGAATAAACCCTCAAAAAATCAACAGTCTCTTCTTGAAGAAGACCCTCAAAGAAGTCAATGGTCCTTCTTTCGAGATGAGCCCAAATGAAAATTGGGGACACTTCTTAATTGATGAATTGACAGTATTCCTTTTCAAATTTGTACTGTAGAAAATTTCCTTGGCAACTATTTGGGGCAGAGGAGAGAACATCAAATATTTAAACTGTGCAAATGATTGATTAAAACTGGAGATAAACAAAAATAGTAGACAAATTGGGACAATTAAAATGTCTTGATAGCACTTCTGTTTGACGCTTGGTGAGCCCAGGACTTCTCAGCACCAAATAGTTAATCACCTTTGTAGGCGCCTCTGCATTTCTTGTAGGAACAGAGGAAAATGAAGCAACTGGAAGCACTGACTTTCTCCAGAACCAGGCTATTCAGTTGGAAATGAGGCTCAAGAGAGATGGGTTTGAGTAGTTCACCCAGGTTTATACAGGAAGTAAAGAGCAACGATGGTATGTTCCATTGTATTGCTCAGCTATTTTCTAATCTCCTTTGATAGGCTCCCTTGGAAACAAGGGTAGCTGTCCAGGGATGCAAATTCCTCCTGAGAAACAGAGTTCACCACTGGGGCAGTATCTAGTGTGGGAAAATAGCTCCCTTAATTGTGCTTCTTATGAAATCTTTCTTGTATCGAGCTTTGGGTCCAAGCTGGATACTGGTCTAGTTCTCTTTCTTCCACTGTGGAGTGCACATCTCCCACCCCTCACCTTCTAGATGCCATTACCTGTCCCGACTTCTTAGTTCTGCTTGCAGGGATTGGTCTTGGCTGGAAGTGACTAGCTGCTTTGCCTCTAGACTTTAACAGACCCCACCCCCAGCTTTTTCAGGGGCCATGGCAGGGCCTGAAAAATCAGTGTCCCTGATATCTATCTTCCATAGCTTAAGAGCTATGGTGGTAGCAAAGCTTAGAGCTATCAAGAAGAGAACAGGACTGGATGAAGGATGAGAGGGAGTAGGTGCAAATGTAACTAAGAAGTTAGGATGTAAGGGATGATTATGGTTGCTAAATCATTGTATAGATATTCCTTTTTGTTTTCTGGTATATTGAAGTAGACAGAGGGAAATACCTGAAATATTTGATCTGTATTCCAATGGCCATGATCTCTGACAATGATTGTAAAGCCTTTATCTTGTACCTTTATGATTGTAGAAGCCTTGTGACTGACCTTCACTTGTACCCATTTTATCTGTTTTTTTTTCCTTTGGAGTCTTGTGATTACTAAAGACAGTCTCTAATGTTTATTAATGAAGGGCCTTAGATCATTCCCAAACTAACCCACCCTAATTCTGAAGTTATCTTGATAACGGAGAGTGAATCTAACCAAAATGGGCCCATCTGACATGCACATTAGCTTAGATTTTAGCCTATATGTGACATATACCTCATTATAATACTAAAAATCACAGCCATCATTATATTAATACATATAATGTTGTATTTCTTACATACATTCTGTGACTATGCATGTAGTCAATCTGCACATGCTCAATAATTAGATCACCTCTAATTATGCCATCTGGAGCCACTGTGTTCATTATTCTAAAACCTGGCTATTTTATGGTACTATAAAACTATGAGAATTACTGCAATCTGCAGAGACAGATTTTTGTGATGATGGGCCATTTGACTTCCTGCTTCACACCTAACAATAAACTCTTTCTCTTTTTGAAGTACTGGTGTCTCAGGAATTGGTCATTTGAGCACATTGGGCAGAAAATCCACCACCTTTGCCTGGTAACACAAATACAATCAGGACTGGTGGTCAGCTGGTAAGATGGCTGTCAGAACAACCTGGAATAAAAACAGTATCAAAGCCCCAGTTGGTAGCATGGGCCAAATTTCATGATGTAAATAATCCTACCATTGTACAATGGCCTATTCCAAGCTACCACTGATTTAACACAATATTCCTGATAACTAATTGATTGGCTTTGTTGAGCTAGTAGGAGCCATCTCCAGTATATCCCCAGCTCAGTCCCCGAGAACTCATGAGTTCTTTGCTATGAACTCAACTTTGTTCTAAACACCTGCCCCAAGAACCTTGCAATTGGAAGAATGCCAAGTCTAAGATGATTGAAACAGAAAAAAAAACCACAACTCAAAGTCATTCCTAAGAGCTGTGGAAAAGATAAAACAGCATCTCCTTCCTGGAGTGATGGGGCAAAAGAAATCCTGAAAGATGGGCTATTAGAATCAAGAATACAGTTCTTTAAAAATCACTAACAGTTTCAAGCACTTACTGTGTGCTCAGCACTAAGTGCTATACCTTTATTAATTTATTTGACTTCCAAATAACCCTATGGACTTGTCACTATTGTGAAGAGTATGGAAGGATGGGGGAAATAATTTCGACTACCTGGGAGGGGAACCACCTTAACTGTCCATCCATTCCTCTGGCTGGGAAAAGTCTACTCAGATTTCAGGACTCTGTTTTGTTCGCTGTCTAGGAGCCTTTGTTGACTGTCTTAAATTGGTGTGCGTATCCTACAAATAAGTACAGTATGAATAAAATCTATGAAAGGATAAGGTAAGGTTCAGACTGGTGGCTCCTATGAGATTTGGCTTTTAGTTGCGTTTAAATGATCTACCCAGGGAGAAAGACTAAGGGATTTTCTCCTATTTTAATAATTTGCATCAGTAAGGGATGCAGCCCTGCAGGATCTGAATGTAAATTTCAGATTAAAGACAAGGGTTGAGTAGTGAGTTTTAAGCCCGAGCAAGTTGTGTCTGGCCCCTGATTTTGTGGGAACGTTCTGGGCCAACATCCCTTTAGAGTGGCTCAGAAAATGACAGTCATGTGGAAATAGATGCAACAGTTGAGTTCTGGCTTTTTCTTTAGAGGAGAGCTAAAATAACCAAAACAGGAAACAAAATCAGAATAGCAATGAGGAAACGAAAACAAAACTCTAATCCCCCAAACTCCAACAACAAACACCCTAAAAACAACACAAAGGCATGGAAAATAATGTAGATATGACAATATTATTTTTATCAGCAGGCAAATCCAAAAGTTTGTACCTGAGTATGCTTTTTACCTGTTTATTTGCAATCATATTTGTTTGAGAAAGTTTTTGCAGAGAAAGGTGCGAGGGTGAGCAGGCATGTAGGAGGTGCAGGGATTTGGTTGGAGAGTGAGCCTTCATGTACTTTCTGATGGAGGATAGAGAGACGTAAAAATGTATGTGCTGAGAAGCAACAAAGATGAAACTGGTGTTTCCTGTTAATGTCTTTGCAAAATATTCGCAACACTAAACTAACAGGGACAAGCGATTTACAAAGAGAACAAGGAGCTATGAGTGGATGTGCCTGTGGGTTTGTGTATCAGTATAGGTCTGGACACCGGCTTTATTAATACTCTTTTTGCTTTTGCTTATGTGCAACTATAGCATTTCTGTTTTCATCGTCTCTCAGCTAATTTTTACCCTTCTTGTTATAGTTGAGCCCGACTTCAAAATCAACATTTGTCTAATTTTAATATTCTGAATTCATGAAGATGAACTAACAAAAAATGATTGGTTCTGAGGGGTGAGGACATCCCAGTGGTTTCTAACCCTGAATTCAGACTCACCTGCTTCAAAGTATATTTTGCCTGACCATTTTCAAATAACTTTCTCCGCCTACTTTGGCCAATATATCGTTTCCAAAATACCAAGAAAAAGTTTTCTCATTGTATTTCAAACTGAAAAATGTTCCATCTACATCTGGAAATACTAAAAAATGTGCTTTCTTACTGTATTTTTTTTTTTTTTTTGCTAGGTATGGACAAGGTTCTGACCCTTATTATTGGAACTCAAATCCAGATGGCGTTTGGTAAGGTTCTAATCATTTGAGGGATATTCTTTTTTTTGAAGATTTGTACATCTTTAGGGAAATTTCTACTTTAAAGAAGTTATCATTTGTGGGAGGTCCGTTATGAGGATTTTAAGTAGTTTGGGGGAATTTCTGTTTCTTTGAAGATTTCTATAATTCAGTGAAAACATTTGCCAACTGAGATGGTCACATTTCTCTACTTACTGAAAAAACCTTCCCTTCGAAAATGAATCAAATCCCTCTTTTAATGTATTGGCTGTAAGTTGGCTTAAGGCTTTTCTTTTCTCCTCTAAGGTTGGAAATGCTGAAAAGAACATTGTTGCATTTGAGTGAAAATAAAATTTAAAGTGGTACAGGGAGACAACCAAAATAGTGAAACAATGAACACATATGTTAATATCATCTAGTAGAAGCTTAAAATAACATATTGATCAAAGAAGAGGGTGAGACGATGTGTGACATTTCTTTCTTGCAGCTGATTGTGTCTTTGTGGAACACTTAGTGTCTGCAAAAGAAAAAAAAAGTTTCAAAGGCAGTTTTTAAAATGCTTAAAGGCTAAAGTCTGTATAGTTGAAAAGGTAACAAATCTAAAGGTGATCTAGCAACTACCAACAGTACCATTTTTTTCATCCTGTAAGTGGATACACCCTCTTTGCCACAGGCCAAAATGGACCGCAGTTCTGCTGCCTGGATGGAAGCAGTAGCTCAGATCAACTTCTGGCCCCAAGGTTCTCCACTTCTGTGCTATTTGATCCCTGATAACTGGACTTTTCTAGGCTGTGGGTTTACACCGCCTCAAAGGCAGCTAGCCTAGTGATCTCATTTGCCCTCCACATTTTCCTTAACACTTTGGTAACAATCTTTGTACTCTAGTTAGATGCAATTCAATAGTCCTGCAGTTCTTTTTGCAATAAAATAATAATATTTTATATTTTTATAATATTTAATTTTAATAATATTTAATATTTTATAAAATAATAATAAATAATAATATTCATTAAACAACTACTCTGTAGCAAATATTTTTCTGGGTTCTTGGGCTACCACTCAGAAAAGACAAAAAGACCTGCCCTGGTGGACCTTAAATCCCTCAAATGAAGGGATTTAGATCCCAAGCAAGGCTCTCAAATGCCTCTGGTCCACCCATTTCTTCCCTTTGGCCCACCTTCGATTTCAGCAGCAGCTAGAAAGGCTAGTTCTTGCAAAATCAGTCTCCTTTGTCAGGAAGTTCCCCCACAAGGACTTGCAGGCTTTCTGTTTTCTTCCTCAAGGACTATTCCGATTTGGGGCATGGCTGAGAAGAGGGTTCAAACCTTCAGGGGCACTAACAGTCAGTGGGCAATGGGAGCCCATAAATGAATGCTACAGCCTCTCTTATGTCAGGGCACAGTTCTATGGTCTGATCACAGAAATTTGGGTTTACTCAAACTCCCATTGCCTTCAGTAGCAACTCCTTGAGTTCATGTTCCAGATGAATGACCTGTACCCAAGCCCAGGCCTTAGGCTTTGCTTTCAGAAAAACCCTAAGATGAACTATATAAAATTTTAACAATAAATTATATAGGCTATGGGGAGAATACATGCTATGTGAAACAATGGTTCATGGCAAAGAGGCTGGAGGTACAGAAGGTGAGGTAGAAGATGACTGGTTGCAATTTTAAATAGAGCAGAGAGGATAGACCCCATTAGTAAAGTGACATTTGAATAAAGAATGGAAGTAGGTGAGACATTTGGCTCAAAGGATGTATAGAGAAATGCGGAGACATGGAGGAGACAGTGCAAATGTCCTGAGGTAGGAGTCTGACTGTGGTGCAGGAGTTAATGCTGGGGAGAGGAGATGATGTTAGAGATGTAAAGAGGGTGGGACCATATTAATAAGGCCACCGGGTCTTTGTAAGGACCTTGAGGTGGGAGCCTGATGGAAGGTTGTGCTTATTCTCTTCCAACTTTCACATCATGGCAAGGGGATTGGACAGTAATTATAACCTCATTTAATTTCTGATTTCATCCTTTCATCTGTAAAGTGGAAATGACAATTCTTGCTGTGATTAAATTCCTGAGATATCAAGGACAAGATTCCTGGAGAAAAGCTGAGTTTTAGAACCTTTATTTATGGTAAGTAATTATTTCCAAGCCTCTTCTCTCCATATCTGAGGAAATATACCAGATAAAAGAGCTGAGATTTCTTTTGTTCTTGAAAGCCATTTTGGTTGCCAAACTTCTAACAAACATTTGGAGCATGATCATCTTTTAAAGAAATGCATTCTGAATAATAGTCCCAAACGGAAGGAGCTGGGAGCATTCAGGCACATTTCATTTTGGAGATTTTGATTAGTGTTGCCCCTTGCTATTTTAACTTCTAATGAAGTATTAGAGCACAAGTGTGTTTTAGTGTTTTCCTCTTTTTAATTTTGTGTTAACAATCCTTTTAGAAGCTGAAAGCCTTTCTTCTTTTCATCATCCTACCCTCCTTCCTTCACTTCCTTCCATCCTAGACATTTGTCTATCTACCCTTAATAATCTGTGCAAAGCATATGTCCTTAAAATTGCTGCCATGGAAACCTTGTCTCTTAGAACATCACTCTTTAAATATTGATAGAAAAATGCGTTTAGGTGTGGATGTGTGTCACATACAATTTTTGGGGGGTGGTGCATAGCCTGGGAATTGAACCTGGATCTGTTGCAATACAGTTTTTTTTTTTTTGCATGGGCAGGCACTGGGAATCGAATCCAAGTCTCTGGCATGGCAAGTGAGAACTCTGCCTGCTCAGCCACCGTGGCCCACCTGCAATACAATTTTGGTGGTGATATGATTACCACAAGCTACACATTAAAATATGCAGATTTTACATAGTTATAGAAAAAAGCTATTACAGCTGATTGTGAATAACTTATTGAGGCTTTAGGGGATAAGTGGGCTGTAAGCTGCTTTATTGTTCTCATGAACTAAAGAACTAGAACAAGAGAGAAGTGACATATGAAAACAATATGCATAAAGCACTCCAGGGCTCTGTTGCCACGTAGAATCTTTGTGCAATTAGCAAAAACTGGCAGAACCATATTCCTCCAAACTCCAGAAAACAATTAAAGGATTGCAGTAACTGGGTGAATGCTGAATCAGGAAAACAGAACTTAAAAATAATGGAGAAGCTCATTACACCTTTACTGGCCCCTCCCCAAACTTCTCCTTCATGCAGTGTTGAGCTGGCCTGTGCTTCCATTATGGGCTCTTGGCCTCGAACTAGAGAGATCAAAGTAAACTCTATGTACATATTTGGGTGACTGTATATCAGCACCAATCCATTGGGTGGCAACATGAAAGACTAAGTTAAGACATTCTTCTCTTTTTCATCCGCACAGAACTTTCCCTGCAGCTTACTCACAGGTAAAGCGGGGTAAGAAAAAATTAAATAAAAGCAGACTGGGGCAAAGGATTACTTGCTTTAAAAAGTACAGTAGACTCTCCATATTTCCCAACCACTTCATACCTTTCTTCTCACATTTACTGTAATGTTTTTGATTTATATTTATTTCATCCCATCTAACCTTTTACCTAGTATGTGGATGCATGGATGTTGGGTGTAGGGAAGAATGAGAAGAGTGGAGAAGCTATAATTTTTTTCATCTTTCTAACCCCTAAAGTGCTTTGGCTGGTCATATTATTCATTCAATAAATGTTGATTAAATTGGATTAAATATGAAATATTAAATAATAGAAAAATTATACTTTAAAAAAGTACAATAAACCACCTAGGAGTGAATTGGAGGCATCTCCTTCATAGGGAGCAGAGATAACACCCTCATTCTGTAAATGAAGGAATTCTAAGGCCGTGAGCTCAAGCAAAGAACAAGATCCAGTTCAGAAAAGCTGGTGAGGACTCTGCACTTTTGCCCTGAGCTGATCTTGATAGTAAGCTAAACTCTGAAGAAGTATCACAGTCAATGCAGAACCAATTTGCAAAGACTGTGAAAATAATTTTTTTCCTTGGTATGTTTGTTTTTATTAGCTTCTGCACTCAAGGAAATCTCTGTCATATCACTAACTGGACACAAACTTAAGGAACAGTCAGTTCAGGGAATAAATCCCAGATTTAAAACATTAAAAATTAAAATGTAGAGCATGAAATGAAATGTTATAAGACAAACACACAAAAAAGACAGGAAATGATGATTATCCAGAGGAACAAGATAAAATATCAGAAGCCATCAGCAAAGAACTTCAGACTTTGGATGTACCAGACAAAGACTTTAAAACAGTGATCTTCCATATGCTCAAAGAGATAAAAGAAGATAAACAGAATGAACTAAAGAATATTGGGCAAATGATGAATGAACAATATGAGAATCTCAATAAATAAATAGAAATTTTACAAAAGGACAGAAAAGAAATACAGTAGTTGAAGACCATGATAACTGAATGAAAAATTCCTTATAGGGTTTCAGCAGCAGATTAGAGCTTGCAGAAGAATCAGTGAACTCAAAGACAGATGTAACCAAAGTGTCAATTCAATTGATGAATGGTTAAACGAAATGTGGTAAGTACATCCAGTGGAATATTACTTAACTATAAAAAATAGAATGAAGTTCTAATACTTGCTACTGCATGGATAAACTTCAAAGACATTGAGTCGAATAAAATAATCCAGACACAAAAGAACAAGTATCGAATGTTTCTATGAGGTAATTATATTAATGCAAATTCATGGAGTCAGGAACTAGAATACAGGTTATCATGGGCTGGAGCAAGGATAGTGACTGTATAGTCAATGCTTAATTGATATAGATTTCTCTTTGGGGTGATGGAATGTTTTGGTAGGGGTTACTGATGATGCTAGCACAATACTGTATATGTACTTAACACCCTTTACTTGCATATTTGAATGTAGTTTAAAAGAGAAATTCGAGGTTGTCTATATATTAGTTTGAATAAAAATTAAAACAAACAAGCTAACAAACATAAAACTGTTGGACTTATCTCCCACCTTCTGACATGTAAATGCTACATCTTTCTCACTAAGTTCAATCAACATGATATAATCTATATAATGGATCAGTATGATGTCTTGTGGAAGAGATGGTCAGGGCCTCTGCAGAGTAGGTTATAACATACGGTTGGAGAATTGATATATCCCTGAGGTAATACAGTGAAGGTGTATTTCTGGCCTTGTCAGTTGAAAGCAAATTGCTTCTGGTGGTCTTTATTGGCAGGCATTGAGGCATTGAGACCAATTTAGTAACTGCATGCCAGACACCAGGGGATATGTTGATTTGTTCAAGCAATGATGTCACATCTGGAACAGCAGCTACATTTGGAGTCACCACCTGGTCAAGTTTTACAATATTCACTATCATTTGGTGCAGATCAGATAGCAGAGTTGCCTGGGAATATGCTGGGACACACCACTCTTGCATTCTTCAAGTCCTTGATGGTGATACTAATCTGTGCAGTCCCCCCAGGGATGTAGTATTGTTTCTGATTTATAATTTTTCTAGGGAGAAGCTTTTCTAGTGGTTTCCACTTAGCCTTTTCTATGTTAATAGCCCTCACTCCACAAATCAGGGAACCAATTTCGGAATTCTGACAATTGCTGAGTGTTTTAGTTTGCTAGCTGCTGGAATGCAATATGCAAGAAACGGAATGACTTTTTAAAAGAGGAATTTACTAAGCTGCTAGTTTCCAGTTCTAAGGCCACGAATACGTCTCAATTAAAACAAGTCTATAGAAATGTCCAATCTAAGGCATCCAGGGAAAGATACCTTGGTTCAAGAAGGCTGATGAAGTTCATGGTTTCTCTCTCACCTGGAAGGGCATATGGTGAACGCAGTCAGAGTTTCTCTCTCATCTGGAAAGGCACATGGTGAACATGGTCAGGGTTCCTCTCTCATCTGGAAGGGCACATGTCCAACACAGTGTCATCTGCTTTCTTCTTCTCCTGGCTTCCTGTTTCATGAAGCTCCCCGGGAGACATTTTCCTTCTTCATCTCCAAAGGTCACTGGCTGGTGAACTCTGCTTCTCTTGGTTATGCCGTTCTGCTCTGCTCTCTCCAAAATATTTCCTCTTTTATAGGACTCCAGGAACTTATCAAGACCCACCCAAATGGGTGTAGACATGTCGTCACCTAATCCAGTTTAACAACCACTCTTGATTGGGTTACATCTCCAGGGAGATGATCTAATTACAGATTCAGACATACAGTATTGAATAGGGATTATTCTGCCTTTATGAAATGGCATTTTGATTAAAACATGGCTTTTCTAGGATCCATACATCCTTTCAAACCAGCACTCTGAGCATATCTATTGCATTCTGGAACTTGGGAAATAAGTATGGAGTGGATTTAGGGATCCCCTAGACCCACTGTGAGATGGACCTGAGCTTAAAACTACATTGATCACCTCATCTACATAACCCTCTACTCTGACTGATGGACCACAGTAATATTTTGGGTCTCCTGGAATTAATGTCAGTTCAGAGCTAGTGTCCAGTAACCCTGAAAATGTCCAATCCTTTCCTTTTTGTTGGTGACACTATGTACAGTCATCCTGGTAAAAAGCTTTAGGTCCTTTTGGGGAAGACTGGAAGTATGATTAAAAGTATATATTTTAGCAATGTAGAAGAGCTCTTTGCTTCATTAAAGGGGTTCTGCATCTGTAAATTGTCTCAAGTCTGTGAATTGATTGAAAGGTCATGACTTTGTTTTTGTGATTCAAGTTAC
Organism: Tamandua tetradactyla; assembly: GCF_023851605.1. Lineage (NCBI taxonomy): Eukaryota > Metazoa > Chordata > Mammalia > Pilosa > Myrmecophagidae > Tamandua > Tamandua tetradactyla. The sequence goes on along the minus strand of NC_135327.1, from coordinate 38,087,245 downwards.
CCTTTTTCTCACTTGACCTCGAACTTTTCTGCTTATATGTATAAAGTAAGAATTTAGTTGCCCATCTACTTTACTCCTAGGTACCCCATGACAAAGTAGTCAACATCACTTTGAACTGTGAAGTGTGTATTCTCTGGATGTTCCTGGGATGGGTGAGCAGGTCTTAGTGATAAATCTACCTTAACATTCCAATCTCTCTAAGCCTTTGGATCCCCTCATATACATTATACCAGGATAGTCCTGGATAATGTAGACCAACTTTTGGTCCATTCTTTAGCCAACAAACTAAAGAAACTGTTAATGCCCTTTCTAACCCCTTCGGCTTCAGCACTGAATCCAGAATATCACCTTAATGGGCCCATATGAATAAATTCAGTCTGATCCAACTTTATATTCTTTACACCATTATTCCACATACTTGGTATCCATTTCCACATGTGTTCCTCTAATTCCTGTCTATACAAATAGGACAAATCATGCAGTTCTTTTGGAGTGCAGTGCATCTTCTCATTGCTCAAACTTTGTACTTCACTTTTTACGACCTGTTTGGGACTTCAGGGTGGTGTGGGTCATGAAAGGAATTAGCAGTACCTATAAGCTAATTACCTTTGGGCTTTCCATTACAGTTTCATCTAGTTAAACAGAGTTAATCTCTGGATGGTGATATAAAGGCTATTTTCCCAGGGGAGATATTTACAGGTTTATCAGACACAGCAAAGTTAATCTCTCCAGGTGGAGGCAGGATGGATGCTTCCTCAGGGCAGACAGGAAATTGGGTAGCTGATTCTTCAGAGCAGGCTGTTATAGTTTATCTGGCAAAGAAGACTCAGCAGCATTTAGATCTCAGTGTTCCTGTCAGCATTATCAGCCCATAGGTCCCCATTCCAATTTTTAGGATCCCATTTGTGAGGGTTTGAAAGAATTACGTACCCAGAAAAGCTATGCTTTAATCCTGATCCAATTTTATGGAAGCAGCCATTTCTTTTAATCCCAATCCAATACTGTGGTTTGAAACTTTTTATTAGATTATCTCCATGGAGATGTGGTACACCCAATGGTGGTTGTGACCTTTGTCACAAATGTGGGTGTGACCTTTGATTAGATGGAGATGTGACTCCACCCATTCCAGGTGGGTCTTGATTAGTTTACTGGAATTCTTTACAAGAGGAAACATTTTGCAGAGAGTCAGAAATGACTGAAGACTCAGAGCTAATGGGAACTTCAAAGTAGAGCTGACACAGATGCAGACATGCGGAGATGCTCGGAGTCCAACAGACATTGTTATAAGATGTTAAGCAAGCCAGAACCTGGAGAAAGCCAAGGGAAGCCAAGAAATGAAAGCCAGCCCCAGAAGAGCAAAGTGAGGAACCCCAAAGTAACAGAGGTTGAAAACAATGGAGCCCGGAGTTAGGGAACAGCAGATACCACCACGTGACTTCCCAGCTGACAGAGCTGTTCCAGACCCATTGACCTTTCTTGAGTGAAGGTAATCCCTTGTTGGTGCCTTAATTTGGACGATTTCACTTTCTTAGAACTGTAAACTTACAACTTATTAAGTTCCCTTTTAAAATGCCATTCTAGTTTTGGTATATCGTATTCTGGCAGCTAGCAAACTAGCACACCATTCCTTCCCCCCAAATACCTCAGTTTAAGAACAGACACCTTTCAATGTTCAGAATTAAATTTATGTTTTAATTTATCCATTCACACAGTAAGAGTCTTGGTCTGGTCTTCAGAAATCTGAAGTCTGCAGCTATGAGGAATAAGAGTTTCTTTCAGGGCACACATAGAAACTTTTTTGGCCCACATGTGATTCTTTTTATTTTTTTATTTTTTTTTACATAATTTTTTATTAATTAAAAAAATTACAAGAAAGAAACACAAACATCCTTAATATATGCTCATTCCATTCTACATATATAATCAGTAATTCACAGTATCATCACATAGTTGCATATTCATCCTCATGATCATTTCTTAGAACATTTGCATCAATTCAGAAAAAGAAATAAAAAGACAACAGAAAAATAAAACAAAAACAGAAAAAGAAAAAAAGGATTTTACATACCATACTCCTTACCCCTCCCTTTCATTGATCACTAGCATTTCAAACTGAATTTATTTTAACATTTGTTCCCCTATTATTTATTTTTATTCCATATGTTCTTCTTGTCTGTTGACAAGGTAGACAAAAGAAGCATCAGACACAAGGTTTTCACAATCACACAGTCACATGTGTATAGTTATTTTAATGTGCTTTTGGATTCGATTTACAAGCACGTTTCTGAGGATTTTTGCATTTATATTCATTAGAGAGATTATACTGTAATTTACTTTTTTTAAACTTTTTTATTAATTAAAAAAATTAACAAACAAAACATTTAGAAGTCATTCCATTCTACATATATAATCAGTAATTCTTATATCATCACATAGTTGCATATTCATCATTTCTTAGTACATTTGCTTCGATTTAGAAAAAGAAATGAAAAGACAACAGAAAAAGAAATAAAATGATAATAGAGAAAAAAAAACTATATGTACCATACCCCTGATCCCTCGCTTTCATTTACCACTATTTCAAACTGAATTTATTTTAACATTTGTTCCCCCTATTATTTATTTTTATTCCATATGTTCTACTCTTCTGTTGATATAGTTGCTAAAAGGAGCATCAGACATAAGGTTTTCACATTCACAGAGTCTCATCCACATGTAATTCTTGAGCTGAGAATTTGAAGACTTAAGATCATCTTTTTCTTTTATTACTGTATCCATTGTACTTAGGATCAACCAGCCAACATCATTATAATTTTCAGCTTCACAGAGCTCTGTTAAGGTGTCATACGTAGTGGTTTCTCTATTGCTAATTCAAGCCATGGGCTATCAGTACCATTGTGATCACTGGAAATAAAGTCATCAGTAACTTTTAATATAATCATATTAAGGAATCAATTCCCAAAACCCCAGAACTAACTCAGAGATTTCATCTTTAACATTCTGTGTCTCAGGAACCACTCTTGTACTAAAATCTGTATTAGTTTGGCTTCTCCAGAGAAAAAGAACTGACATCAGGAATTGGTTCTTGTGACCAAGTCTGAATTCTGTAGGCAGACCTCAAGTTAGAAACTCTGATGAAGGTATGATGAATTCCCAAGGAGAGCTGTTTGGCTGACATAGAGATAGCAATTCATTCTGATTGCTGAAATCATCAGTTCTCCCTTTAAAGCCTTCAATTGATTGTGTGAGAATTGTCTCATTGCTGAATGAAGTCTCCTTTGTTGATTGTAGATTGTAGTTATACAGTCATAGATGCATTAAACTAATTATTTAACTCCACAAATACTCTCACAATAACAATTGGGCCAGTGCTTGCTTGACCAAACAACTGGACATCATAACCTAGCCAGGTCAATTTATGAACTTAACCATCACAAACAGCATATAGTTAGATTGTTTTTTTTCAATCCATTCTACTAATCTCTTCCTTTAATTGAATGGTTTGATTTATTTTGATTTAATATAGCTATTAATAAGGTAGGATTTATTTTTGCAAATTTGCTATCTGTTTTCTATGTCTTATACATTTTTGTTCCTCTGAATTTTGTTCCTCATGACTAAGTGCCTTCTCTTATGTAGTAGACATTCTCTAGTACATCAGTAAAATTCTCCTGTTATTACATGCCATTATAAATTATGTCATATTTTTCCAATTATTTTCTTTGTTATTGCCCTGAAAGTTACATTAATGGTTTAATTCATAACAGTGCAGTTCATATTAATACCAATTTAATTTTAATACTTTGCAAATATTTGCTCCAATATAGCTCTATATCTCCTCCTTTATGCTGTTATTGTCACAAATTACATTTTTGTACATGGTGTGACCATCAACATAGATTTATAATTATTGCTATATTATACAGTTGTCTTTTAAATAAGATAGGAAAACGGAGTTAAAATTAAAAATACCTTTGTGCTCTTGTTTTATGTTTAGCTACATAGCTAGTTTTACTGGTGTTCTTTATTTCTTCATGTGAACTTGAGTTATTGTCTAGTGGCCTTTCATTTCAACCTAAAGGACTCCCTTTACCATTTCTTATGCCTGCTAGTAACAGATTGTCTCAGCTTTTGTTTTTCTAGTAATGGTTCTATTTCTAGCTTTTTTTTTTTGGTATGCTATATGCCTGAGGTCACATTTCATCCTTTTTGTCTATGAGTGTCTTGTTATTGCAGCACCATTTGTTGAATTTTTGTTTCTTTTTTTTTTCTTTCTTTGCTTGTTTATTTGTTTTTTGGGAAGTGCATGGGCCAGGAATCAAACCTGGGTGGGAATTCTACCACTGAACTACCCTTGTACCCCCTCTAGTTTGTTGTTTTTTTCTTTTCACATGGGCAGGCTCCAGGAATCAAACCTGGGTGGGAATTCTACCACTGAACTACCCTTGTACCCCCTCTAGTTTGCTGTTTTTTTCTTTTCGCATGGGCAAGTTCCAGGAATCAAACCTGGGTCTCCAGCATGGAAGGTGAGAATTCTGCCACTGAGCCAGCATTGCACCCCTCCTCTAGTTAGGTTTTGAAGGTTAATTTTGCCACATGTTGAATTCATGGTTAATGGTCTTTTTCTTTCAATACGTTCATCCTATTGTCCTCTGGTCTCCATGGTTTCTGATGTGAAAATGGCTGTTAATGTTCCTGAGGATCCCTTGCAATAAGTCACTTCTCTCTACCGCTTTCTATATTCTCTCTTTGTGCTTGGTATTTAACAGTTTAATTTTGGTGTGCCTAGGTGTGGGACTCTTTGGGTTTATCCTATTTTGAGTTCATCATGCTTCTTGGATATTTAGATTAATACTATTATCAAATTTAGGAGGTTTTCAGCCATTATTTCTTCAAATATTCTTTCTGCTCTCCTCCTCTTATGTTTTTGGAACTCCTATTATACATATTTTAAACATCATGATGGTGTCCCACTATCTCTGAAACACTATTCATTTTTCCTCACTCATTTCCCCTTCTGTTGCTCAGACTGGATAATTTAGTTCAACTGTCATCGAATTCATGGGTTCTATTTTGACAATTTTATACTACAGATTTTTCATTTTATGGTGAAATGAGAGCTTTGAAACTCCTGCTCCTGTTTTGCTACACTTAATGTTCTATGTATGTCTTCATATAACCTTTAGTTTATATAAATTCTAGGTCTACACATTTCTGGATCTTTGAAATTGCAGATATCTAAAAGGAGTGTTTAAAAGTTTTCTTTTATGATGGTGGGTTTGGCAAATTTTCTTTTTATTTTTATCAGTTTAGTTTTATTTGTATTTTTTGATATATTAGGTATATCATGATTAATGGTTATTGCACCTTCTTATGGATTTCACCTTTATCAATATTATATTGATATAATATAATAAAGGTGACACTTTAACTTATTCCTTTCCTGGAATTCTAGTTTTGGTTAGTAATATTGATATATATAATTCCAGTACTGTCATGTTGTACCAAGTGTATGTATTATAAACGGCATGTGACAGGATTTTTTTTTCTGTTGAATATGAAAATTCTTGCTTTTGAGTAGGTGAGCTTATCTCTTTCTCATTCATTTCTTGGAAATTTTATTTTATTATTTCTTTGTACATTCACCTCCATTTTTTTTACTGGACTTTCCATTAGGTGGATACCTGAATATCTGGCTATGTTGTACATTGCTATTATCTTTTTTCATTTTTTTTCAGTCTTTTGGCCTTTCAACTGCTATTGTATAAGCATTCCTTGAGTTCATATCAGCTAATTATCTTTTTATGTATCTATTAATTTTTTCTCACAATTGTAGTTATATTTCCAGTCTTTAATTAATTTTTCATGGTTGCGGTTATCCTCCCCTAGATCTCTGAGAATATTAATTACATAATTCAATAATATATAGAATTTCTTCTGCTTTGTCAACCCTCACCCCTTAGGCTTTACTCCTCTTTACTTTGAACTTTTTGCTTCTCTTTTCCTGTCTGGCTTTCCTCTAGTGTTTCCTGATTCCTACTCATGCACTCATCTTTATATTGAGGATCTCTAATCTCTTTCTTGGTTAGAACATTATGCTGCTTAATTACATATCTCTGATTTCCCTATCCTGCCATGCTTAATGGGACAGGCAGAAGGTTCCGTGTGCTGGTTAAAAAGGAAGGTTATTCTTTCAACTTTGGAACACATACAATTTAGTTGGAAAGAGAACACTTCATATTAGTTAGAAAACAATACCTAGCAGCATGAACTAAAATCTGTTTGATATGTCACTGTCTAAGTATATCATAAGAATTCCCAGAAAAAAGAAGCATCTGAAGGTCTAATAATTCAGGCAATTTTGATTTGAACACTGAAATGTGATAGTCTTCATTTCATCCTCAAAATGTATCAAAGGATACAGTTAGATAGGTCAAAAGACACTTTTAGATGTCTGTATTCTTCAAAAAATTCAATTTTTCCAACATTAGATACTATTAGAACAGAAAGCAAAACAACAACCTGGTAGGACAAATATTGGTATGATGTCTGAATATTGTACAAGAGAAGAAAAATATTCAAGAAACAAGTGTCATACAGCTATTTATAAAGAGAAAAATGTATACAATTGATTTATTCTGTAAGATACAAATACATCATGCCATATACATTACAAGTTTAGAACTGTATCATTGACTATACCAACAATTTAGTCCACTTTAACTATGTACACAAAAATTTCATTTTATACTTAAGTTGTGAATGAGGTGTAATTTTTACCTCACTTAAAAATACAGTCCACATACCTTTGTTCAATTAATAACTAAATAATTCTATCATTTCTAGATTGATAATCTTTGCAAACTGGAACCTTCGTTTTTACCTTTCTTTTTTCGTTCAGTTTGATACAATTGTAAACCAAAGCCTGACTCTCCGTGTCTATAAGGTACCAAGGTTAGACAGCCCAAATAGAAATAATTAAAACTAAGGGTTACAGGGCTTTGATTTCCTAGAGAAGTGATCGTCTTTTCATGAAGGACAGGAATGGATTGTTAGTTGGATGAAGCTTGGGGAGAAATTAGCTGTATAACTAAGAACCTGAATCTTTTCTTTTTTTTTATATATTATTAAGAGAGTGAAAAGGCCATTGTAAGGTTTTCAGAGAGTGTTCTCTTAGAAGAAGTTCCTGAACATACCATGGAGTGGTATCAACTGTAATATAAAATGTCCTAGAAATTTTGCAATTTACGAGTTTAATGGCACACCTGAGGATTACGAGGTTTTTCCATCCACTGGTAATGGCCTGATGACTGATTTAGCAGAGAGGAAGCAAGGCAAATAAGCCTGATCACCTTCCAACACTTTTCCTGTCTTTCTGACTTTAGAGATTTAGGGGTACAGGGTTTGCAGGATTGGGATGAATTTTGGTGATATTTTAGAGTCAAACTCAATAGATGAAAAGGAAGATGGTTCTTGGATAGTTATAAATACTCATTATTTGCAAATGGAATTATATGGGGGATAGGAAGGTCTTTATTACTCAGCTGTTATTTTGTTCAATGATCCACTTATAAAAGTGTAAAGACTTCTTAACATTGTTTTTCCTCTCTGTTAGCTCCATTGGCCAGAGAATCGAGGAATATTTGAGTGTTGGCATGTAGGTTCAATTCTGATCTACTTTTCAATTTCCCTTTCTAACCTTCAGTTTTTTTTTTAAATCTGCAAATGGGAATGATAAAAAGGGTACTTTTCTCATAGGCATGTTCTGAGGATGTCTTTGATTAATAATGTAAGCACCAGGCATTTATATGTTATCTCTAGTGTATAGAATCATCGGAGTAAGAATGACAAGATACATGCAATAGTCACATATTGCAATAAAAATAATCTCTTGTTTGCAGAGCTCACATTACCAATTGTGTGGTTCTAATGTCTAATGATGCCTGAAGGTGCCATATTTTTTAAATTTCAGAAATTAGAGTATTTTGCACTGTTCTCTCATTTTTTATGCATCCGTTTGTGCCTTTCTTTCTCTATATATATACATATTTATGTATTTATCCAGCAGATACAATTCAGAAGAAATGGATGCCATAGTGATACCTAATGTTTAAAGGTTGCAGTGACCTCTCCAGTGGCTCACCAACAGCCCTAGCATGGGCTTAGAGAATGTAGAAAAGATGAGTTATCCTTGTTTCTCTTTGAAGGTACAAATCCAGAGTACCTTTGGGGCAATGGAACTAAAATAAAAATTTAGAATGCTGAGTTTTAAGTGTGATTTTTTCTTTAGCATTATTATTCTTTCTACATAACTTCATATTTCACTGATTTCTGTAGACAAAACAGTTTGGGTTGCTTGATTTGGCAGATTAATGAGGAAGGATAGCTAATGGCAGTTCAAAAGTATCCATTAAACCATTCTGCACCAATTCCCCTCATAACAGATGCAGTTATAAACACTGATATCATAGTTTTATGACCTATATTATAAAAAATATTCTTTTCCTATATTTTCAGGGTCAGGTTCACGTGTCAACTGGGCCAAGTGGTGGTACCTGGTTGTCTGGTTGGGCAAGTGCTGGCCTGTCTGTCGCTGTGAGGACATTTCATGGAATTAAATCATGATCACATCAGCTGCATCCGCAGCTGATTCCATTTGTAATCAGCCAAGGGGAGTGTCTTGTGCAATGAGTCATGTTTAATCTAATCAATGAAGGCTTTTAAGGAGGATTCAGAAGAGACACTCTCTCTTTCTGCTTCAGCTGGTAAAAAGCCTCTCCTGTGGAGCCCATTCAGACCCTCCATTGGAGTCATCAGCTTCACAGCCTGCCCTACAGATTTTGGACTCTACCTTTCCATGGTTACATGAGACACTTTTATAAATTTTATATTTATGGATATTTCCTTTTGATTCTGTTTCTCTAGAGAACTTCAACTAATACATATACTTAAAATGGCAATTAAATACCTTGAGCTTATTTAGTTGGTCTAAACAAGCAAACCACTTCTGTGTTTTCTGGGTATATTACCATATCACTTATTTGTGTGATAGAATACAAAATCAAATGAATATCAACCACAGGAGGTACACAAATAACATGAATGAGCAATTTGAAAAGGGAAAAATATAAATGACCAAGTAATATATTATTATAAAAGAGTTCAACCTCACATCTAACAAAGAAATGTAAAATGAAGCTATCCGATATCTTTCTGTCTGCTGATTTGGTAAGGATTAGAATGTGTGTTTAACATTCAATGCAAATGAGGTTCAAGGAACCAGGCACTCCTCACAAATAGTAGTGTGGTGTAAACTCAGAGAACTTTTTGGAGAGCACTTTGGCAAAAGGTATCAAAATCTTAGAAAATATGCTAGGTGGAAATACCCTCTTCTAGAAATTTAGCCTTTGGAAATAATCTGTAGAAAAATGTAGTTATAAGGATGTTTATCATAGTTCTATTTATAATAGAAAAACAGAAATGATTATAGTCATGCGACGGAACATTTGCAAAGCCATTAAAATTACATTATTGAAGAATGGAAAATGTTTATGAATTATGAAAGGAAACATGCAAGTTACCAAATAGCCTTACAGTGTGACCCTATTTTGGTTAAATTGTCTAATCACACACACATGCATTCTGAAAACATTTGTATTGAAATGATAATACTATTTGCATATACTACTAAGCAAATTTGAAGGATGCTTTTTTTTTTAACCTGACTTCAGGCATTTTTTCAAATTTCTACAATAAGTAGCTTTTTATTTTAAATAAAAGTGTCTAGTAGGAATATTTTATATGTTTCTCATCCAGAATTTCAAAATTCCCTGAGCTTAAATTTAGCATGTGATTTACCAGGTAGTAAATACTATAGATAAATTTGATTTTCATAGCAACTGATTTAATCATCAATGGACATTAAAAATGTTTTAGGAAGATAATATATTACTTAATGGTTTGTTTATCAGCTATGTCAATTATTCTTCTAAAGCAGTCTGGATGTATTTCTTAGTAAAGATCAAGTCTTTAAGAAAATCATATTTTCCTTTTGTTGAATAAAAGCAACAACAATGATGTAATTATGAAGGATAAATAAAAACCAGAGAGGACTAAACTTGTTTGAGCTTGTTTGGAAAACATTCATATAAAAACTCTATTGTCACAGGACAATATGATCAATACTGCTTCAAATCCCAAATCTTTCTTGTCCTTGTGGGTTTTCTGATGTGGATTTAAAAATAGAATGTCTTAAAAAAGAAATCTTACTTGCCATCTCATTAAAGAATGTCAATTTCTGGGGCCAGCCAAAGGTTTCTTCTTAAGTAATTACCAATATTTCAATATTTCTCCTGAAATAAGAGTCTTGAAATTCAAATGACTTCCCCAAAAGATTTTACCTAGAAGCCTCCTACTTAAATAAATAGTTAGGGTTAGTTACCTGTGGACAGGACAGTATTTTCTATGCTTTGGGCATAGGAATTTGATGAATGAAGGTATTTGGCCAATCAGCCTGAATTCAGTAATATTTGTGGACCCTTTTAGACTTGGGATAGCTTATGTTACAATTGTTTTCTAAGAAAGTTGAAGAGCTTTACATAATTTTTCATTGATTGGGTCTCTGGTTGCCTTCCTAGTTGAGTCCTTGCACCATTGCAAGGTAGGTAGATAAGTACGTTATGAGAAATCCACCATTTCTTGGAAGAAACACAAAAAAAGGAGAATAACTCTTTCACTTCTAACTATTTCCTTTTAAGAAGAGACTAAGGATATCTGAAGGCTAACAGAGAGAAAGCTCTGCTTATCAATTCCCTACTCTAGATTGATCAAAATCTATTGTATTCTTTTACTGGCATTCTGAACTTATTACACATTGCAACCTTTATATCACAATATCCTCGCAGTGATGGGTTATTATTAAATAATTCATTGCAGTTGGGAAATAGTGGGGAGGGTATTTTTTTCTGTCCTTTTTTTCCTCTGAAGACAGGCTTTTGCTAATATTTATGTTGAGGGCATTGGGGCTCCACTTTACTTAAAATAGTCTACTTTCTTTAATAGCTTAAAGCATGTTCTAGTTTGGTAGCTACCAGAATGCAATATGCCAGAAAAAGAATGGCTTTTAAAGAGGGGAATTTAATCAATTGCTAGTTTACAGTTCCAAGGCTGAGAAAATGTCCCAATTAAAACAAGTCTATAGAATGTCCAATGTAAGGCATCCAGGGAAAGATACCTTGGTTCAAGAAGACTGATGAAGTTCATGGTTTCTTTCTCAAGTGAGAAGACACATGGCGAACAGTCAGAGTTTCGCTCTCAACTAGAAAGGCACATGGTGAACACAGTCAGGGTTCCTCTCTCATCTGGAAGGGCACATGGAAAACATGGTGTCATCTGCTAGCTTCTTCTCCTGGCTTCCTGTTTCATGAAGCTCCCTGGGAGACATTTTCCTTCTTCATCTCCAAAGATCACTGGCTGATAAATTCTGCTTCTCATGGCTATGGCATTCTGCTCTGCTCTCTCTGAATCTCTTTCATTCTTCAAAATGTTTTCTCTTTTATAGGACTCCAGAAACCTATCAAGACCCAACCAAATGGGTGTAGACATGTCGTCACCTAATCCAGCTTAACAACCGCTCTTGATTAAATCACATCTCCAGGGAGATGATCTGATTACAGTTTCACAATACAGTATTGAATAGGGATTATTCTGCCTTTATGAAATGGGATTTAGATTAAAACACGGCTTTTCTAGGGGACATACATGCTTTCAGACCATCACAAAGTATATAACAATACAGTTCTCATCTTGCAAAAACTACATGAAGTTGTTAAGTTGAAGACTTCTTAATCAACACAACTGGGTATCTTTTGCAATAAAGGAATTTTTTCACTTAATTCAAGCCAATTGCATAGTGTACTTGTGTCTGTGTGTGTGTCTCCATGTGCAGCCTGAACAATATGTCCTATCCCTGGAAAGAAAGGGCTTTTAACTAAAGATCAGTTAGATATTTATCTAACTGACAAGATCTAAAATGGAAATGACACTTCTGACACCAATAGTTTCTGGCTTGCACATCTACAAAACACAAAGCACATTATTTTTAAACCATAGTTGAATCATTAAAAAATAGAACTTTTAGAACAGTGAATCTGTTTGAAACTTCTGTAAGTCACTCTTAGAGACAGCCATGAAAATCCTAAACATTATATGTATTGGAGTCTTTTTCCTTTCTTAACAAAGTTTCTCTTTGGGTTATTGTCATAAGATTGGGTCAACTTACTGTTTGAGGAATAGGGGAATAGCTAAAGGAGATACTGGACATGATGCCATACCATGTGGCCTTCTGAGGGTGGAAGAGACTACAAACAAGTTCAATATTACTCTCATTTCATAAGATGACCCTCAGGACACAGACCGAGAAATTGTCCAGGGAAACTGTTCCTTGTGAGGAGACCACTAAAAGACCAGCTCTCATCTGGAGCCCCATTTCTTTATGATTCACTAAGGTTAACAGACCTTCTAGAAGTTTGCGTCTGGTGGCTCAGAATTTAAACATGTGCTGATACCCAGTTCTTTGTCCTGACTATTAGAATCCTCTGTGTGACTCATTTTTAAAGTCCAGGTGTGAAAGGGAGAGGGACATGGAGGAAAAAGTTAGGCTCAGAATTTATATTTGTCTAATGCCACATGTTCCCGAACAATTTCTGGGCTATTTCAAATGTGTACTGCACAGATATTCATCTCTGTGACCATATGTCTGAGGCATTCCATCGCTGGGTAACAGCCGAAAGTAGTTGGTGGTGCTTCGTGTAACTGTGTCGGGTGTTACAGATGTGGTCAGAAAAGGAACATGTGTCTGGGGCTCATGGGTCCAAGATGAGAAATGTCTGTGCTTTCTCTTACATGTCTTTGGACTTGATTGCGTGACTGAAATCACTAGATTCTAAGTAGAAGGATGATGGGAATTAACCTGAGCAGGGCATGAGGATGGCTGCAGTAACCTGTTCACTAGGAGGACCTTTTCTTTTTTTAAGGCATCTCACATCAGCAAATTACTTTTCTAAATTGTGTTTTCCCGAAGGTATAATCTCATGCAAAAGAGCATGCAAAGTAAGAGAAAAAATATAGTACTGTGCCTAAGAGAGATCACGATTGTTGAATTCATTTATTTATTTTTTTAATAAAGATCCATGTTTCTCTCTACAGGAGAAAACCCCTTATTTCATATAATTAGGATTAGTAGTTCATTGGTTAATTCAAATATTTGATTAACTTTTGGGGATGGTCATAAATCTGAGGTGTACATACCTTTAACATTTTTGCTTTGACTTAAAGCATGCAACCATGAACCTATATCCTAATCTTTTGATGTAGGGCCAAGGTTTTACTATAAGTGTATGGTAGTTGGTTTGGGTTTGGCTTTGCTTTTCTTGCAAAAAGCACACCCATAATATATCTTCTGCAATTTCCGGTTTAAGTTTCTTTAAAGCATAGCAAGAATTTTAAGATTTATGCAAAGAATTTGATTGCAGAATTAGCTTATATATATATTTTTTACAATGCATACCCTATCCCAACTTTGTCTCGGCCACATCTAACTCAAGGCATTTTAACAACTCATCTTGGTTAAGTCTTTTTCAGAGCAATTCAATTGAATATTTATAGATACAATCCTCTTTTTCTTTTTCCACTCACATTTTATCAGTATGTGCAATATTTAATTAAACTTAATAATGACTACAACTGGCATATGCTATTTGAGAAAAAACACAACTGATTATTGTGAGGCATACAAACTTGTCAGTCTGTGTAGATAGCCTCAAGTATTAGAGAATGAGTCTGCTGGGGCCTAAGTAGTTCACAGCTATGGACATCAGTGAGTATATTTCAAGAGAATGAGAAGAATTAGTTAATCTGATAAAACCTTAATTAAGTGGCCTTAAGTAAGTTGAGATGGTGTATCACTCTGGATGGGCTAGATAATGCCACATTAACAAACAGTTTCTAAATTTACAAAAATAAGTGTTATGGTTTACAAAAATAAGTTTTATGTTTTTCTCATGCTGTGTGTCTTGTCCATCCTGGCTGAGAATCTTGTCCTGGAATCCAGACACATGGTGCAGCCATATCTGAGCAAATCAAGGGTTCACTCTTCAAGTTTCATTAGCCAAAGTGAATCAAAAACCACATCTAGCTTTATGGGGCAAAGGAAACACAATCCTATCCTGTGCCTGGAAGGAAGAAAGATGGAAATATTTGATGAATGGCTGCAATGAGTTTCATGGGCAGCTTTTATTTTAATTCTGAACACTAACAATTCTTCCCTTCAATGTACTTACAAATGATTATTCTAATTGTTTTACAGCATACTCTCAACTCATCTGCTAAACAACTGTATGAGGTGAGTACTATCACACATATTTCACAGATGAGGAAGTTAACCATATAGAGGATAAATGATCACCAAGGATGGATTGCCTGGAAGTAATTAAGATTTGAGCTCAGGTGGTTTGATCCCTAGCTGGTAGCTGCCTCTCAGAAGGCAGTAGAAAGGACAAGTGGAGTTGAGTAAACAAATATCAGAGATGGTGTTACAGTTGGCGCTAGCATCAGACCTAGCTTTTCACTCACGACTCTAGGAGTTCTTCTGTAAAGACTAGTATTGCTTTGTTCTACTGTTGACCTACAGATAGTTTCAAGAACCATATCTTTTCTATCTTCAAAAGATATGAAAATGCCCTAGAATCTCAAGTGGGATGAGAGATGAATCGGATTGACATCAGTTAGCACTTTATATTTCCTACCCAGAGTTTGAAAATTTAAATGTCTTAGTGAACAACTAAAATTTTTAATTAAAGTGCTTAAGGGAAAACAGGAATTAAGATGCATCCCCAAAATTCCATAGCCCATTGAAAGATAAAATTATGTATTTATTTAGCAGTATGCCTCATACAAAGTCATAATTTTTACCTGTTCTAAATGAGTTCATGAACTATGAGTTCATTTTCATTTGTTAAGATATTCATCAAATATTTACGAGAGTCTAGTTGCTCCCAGGTGCTAGAAGCAGAAGCTGCAACCATAGGGAGATATAGCCTTTGCATCAGAAAAGCAAAATCACTGGCTGACCCATAAAAAAAGATGTTGCTCCTATGCTGTAACACATGCAATGCAAAGTGTTGCTTTCTTAACTCTATAAATAATTTGTGCTGAGGTTATGAAGTTCCTGCCAGGTGTGTATACACAGGGGTCCGTTCCCTGCCATATGGGGATCTAGTGTCTTATAAGCAGCCCAGCAAATTCCTGAACCTCTTAGATGAGTCCTGAGCCTCTAACTGTTTAATCGGTCCAGCTTATCTTTCTATTTCTTTACAAGAATGATAAAAATTAATTGGCAAACCAAATCAAGCATAGAGAATATTTTAAGAAAAAGATTCTTTCTTGTCCATTGTCCCTGCCAAAGACATGCTTCTCTTAGATGAAGGCTTGAAAGGGTGACAATGACAGTTCTCTGGACGTGATGGTCTAATGAGGGGGAGGCAGGATAGGGCAGCAGGGTTCTGACAGGGCAGTCAGCTATGCTGACTGCTGGGTAACTTCAGGGACCACACAACCTCTCTAGGTTCAGGGGCAGTGGTCAGCTGGCCCCTACCTGGTCTATGAGCTAGCTGCATTAGAATCAGCAGGGAGGCTTCAGGGCTTATCCTCCAGACAGCCAGAGGCATCAGTCTTAAGTAAGGACCAAGGAGCAGACACTTTTAAAACATCTCCAGGAGATTCTGAATGCTACCTACTCTTTCCTAAAGGGATTGGAAACCTCTGGACTGAATTCCTGATTTCCAAATTTTTTTGTCCAGGACACATGGTAAGAAATACATTTTACATTGAGATTTAGTACACGCATGCATAACTGAAGCAGAAGTGTCTAAACAATATTTACTGTTCGTAATGGGTGATGCTCTTTGGTAAGTTCTATTTCTCTGTGTTCCTATTTTTTTTCTATCTTATTTTTTTGTAATGTTTTATTTTGTGACCCATAAATTAAGCACACAATTTATTAGTGATTTGCAGTCTGTCATTTTAAAAAATGACAGGAAGCTATAATCCTTTTCATCTCTAAAGAAGTAAATCAAACTCAGAAATCAGAGATTAAAAACTCTGAATTCAGAAATGAGTACATACAAATGTGGGTTTGCCCACCTTTTGTAGGTTTGACATTCCATTTAGGAATTCTTTACCTTGAATCATCCCTCTGATGGTTAAGGGCTTATAAATCTGTCCCAATTTTAGTTTTTGTGAGTGCAATATCTCCTAGATTGTAATGTATATAACGTTCTTCCTGACTTATTTTGGGTGATAAATAGTGAAAGTCATGAAGAATTCAGTGGAAATCTGTAAATTTCATTGAATCTGGGGAGGCAAAAGACAGCAGCCTCTTCTTCCACAAAGAAGGAACCCTATCACCTCTTCTCAGGAGCAAATGCAGAGCTCTTCAGGGGGCAGCCCATTCCTGGAGGGAAGGATCCTGTCCTATATTAGCAGGCAGCACATTTGGTTGATAAAGTTGTTTAATAAGGACTCCTGGGCCCCCAGGCTATGTGGTGGAGGGTGAGAGTGCTCTGCAAAGCCAAATGGTGACTCCGGCCCTTATCTTCTTGTTTGGAGTCCCGACTGCATGTTGAATCCACCAGCTGCTTCTGTAACCCTGCTCCCACTGTCCGTCTTTTGGATAAATCTGTTAGTTCTTCAGACCACACAAGTGAAAAGGGTACTTGCCAAATAACTCCTGTGCCCTCTGACTTCACATTAACAGCCCTCGGAGGAAATAAGGTCGCAAGTTCACTGATGGCAGGAAAGACCCACTGGTGTCCTGAGCGATCCCCCACATTTACTGTACCCGTCCTAATTCATAAAGACCCTACAGTGCCTTCAGAGCCCAACGACTTTCCCATGTGTTTGATATTTTTAGTTCTGAGCACTGTCTTCAGCGCTCCCCCAACATGTGTCTGAGGACGGCCCAGCGGTCTCATATTAAGATAATTGTTTTAACTGCTGTTTTGAAACACCACGACGGTGCCCCAAGAAACTTCCTACTCAGTAACCCGCACAGTTGGTTAAATAAAAATGGATCCTTAGTCAATCAAATGAATCTAATAAGTTGTAGATAAATACACGATTTCATCACCTGCAGTATGAGTACCCAAAGGGAAATAAGTGATCTCCCTGGAGGCGCAGATACTCTGCTCCGAACAGTTCAGCTGTGCGCTTGCGCCAAGCGATCAATGGTCTCTCAAGGCTGCGACCGTCCACTGAGGCAGTGCCAGTCCAAGTACGTGGGCACAGGAATGCTACCTACAGCGAGAGCAACTACTCAGAATACGTCTTAACAGACTCGAGCATAAATTAGCCTCTGCTTGTTGCTTTACTGACATATATATCCTGCCAAAATATTACAGTCTTGAAACGGCCATATAAGTAGATTAAATGGTTTCTGTCCTTGGGAATGTGGAAGCCTTTATTTGTTTTGTTAAGAGTCTTTTCAATATCTTTAGGTTATGTGTCAAACAGATGTCTAGGGGAAATGTTCCTGACCCATTTAAACATTTCTTAGCTTGAATCAAGGTGCACTTTCTGCTGCTTGTGCATAGTTCGACTTGCTGGCCAGCACCTGACAAAACTGTAAGGCTGGTAATGCTAGGGTTTAATGGCTCCATGGCGTGACTTTTAATGGCAGGGCTGAGGAAACTAAGATAAATTAAAACCTAATTGGGTCCGTTAACAGTTTTAGCAGCCTGCACATATGGATCCCATGAGGACACTTTAAAAGATGTTACAGTTTAGCTCCTGTTGCAGCATTTAGCTGCAGAATGTGAACCAAACAGTTGTCTTTCCAATCCATTTCTCAAGGTTGAGTTTTCCTTTTATTTGGAATGTCATGTTCATGGAATGTAAATGTCACATGTACTTTTCTGCCCCCAACTAGTTCAGTAAATGACAAGATGGCTTAGGATATGCATGGCCCAACATGAAATCCACAGAACATTCATCAGAGAAGGGAAATTCCGTAAAGTGACTAGCTTCGTGTCAGAAAGGCAGGAGTTTCAAGGCGTCTCAGCTGCCTTTAAGTCCTCCATTACTTCCTTGCTGTCAAAGTGGCTCAAACTTGCCAACTCTGTTTGTTTTGTAACTTGAGATCACCTGTTGGGAAAATATTCCTTGGGTGCCTTACAATGAAAACAAAATTAATTTGACTTGGATCTTCAACCTATTCTAGCCCCCATCGTTTTTCTTTCTTAGTCATTCTTCATCAATATCTTTGCTCTGGACCCTTGGCTGCTGACTCGGAGCGAGTTGGAGCAGATGAATGCTTGGATACAACTTTGTCCATAGGCTTTAAATCACACTCCTTTGATCTTTGAGCAAAAGTTAACTATCAACTTGATAAAACTGCATCTACAGAAGACTTGAGAAAAGATTTGAAGAAAATACCATCTCTTCCAGCTATGGGAGGAAGAACTCAAGAAATTACTCATTAGCATGCTTGGTGATTCCTGATATAGCTTTTCCATGGCTGATAGAATCAACTCACAAATCTCGTAAACAACTCTTGATACTGATTGAGCCAGGTTTTCACTACTTTTTCTATTTACTAATTAAGTGTTCTCTGATTTTCTCCTCTTTTGACTTACCCAGAGAATGTGAGGACTATAAGAGTGAGGTTTTGAAATTACTTGGGACTCTGCAGAGAGCACAGTCCTGGGGATTGCATCACATCCTACAAAAGACCTGACCAGGTCTTAATCTGCATTCCTGTGGGTGTGAATCCACTTGTAAACAGGACCCCCAAAGATACCATTACTAGGTAAGGCGTGAATTCATTTGTGAATACCATATCCAAAGATCCTATTGAGATGAGGTCCAATTGAATCAGGTAGGCCTTAATTCATACTGGTTGCCTCATAAGGCAGAAGAAATTTGGACAGTCAGGAAGAGACCAGAAGTTAGTAGAAGGCAGGAATCAGCAGAAATCAGAAGCTGACACAGAAAAGAGAGAAATATATGACCGTGCAACAGAGGATTGCTGAAACACTACAGAATTTGGAAAAAGCCAGCCAAAATTTTTATTTTGAGCATCTAGATTCAAAACCATGAGACAATAAATTACTGTAGTTTAAGCCAACCCATTGTGTGATATTTGTCATAGCAGCCCTGGCAAACTAAGATACCCAGCAATAATAATCTGCACTTAGAGATTTTAAAATTTCTTTTATAAGATATAGCTTGAGGACATGCCTCTGCAATTGAGTGTAATTAACTAGAGTTGTTCAAATGTGTGAAAAATATTCCTATGACCACTTTCCTTTCCCTACTTCTTCAGCCAAACTGAAATCCTCTAGTTGGCTGCATATGCAACTCTCCAAATACTGCTATATTTTTAAATTATAGAATTTATGAATCATAGATTAGCTTATACATTTTGCTCTCAGAAATGAGAAAATATAGATGAAATTATTGAAACTAGTAGTTTCTATTTCAAGTATGTGTTTTTTGCATAGATTTATTGCATATAAATGCATCAAATATTAACTTGGATATACCTGGGAATACCCTTTCCTTCTCCTGTCCCTACTACATCCTTGGTCAGTGTACATGCAAGTATAGAAGAAAATAGGGCACATAAGCACACACATGTACATAATACACACACCTCTTTCTTGCTCAAGTAGATGTATCTATGACCAAGAAATTTCCATTACTCAATGGGATAAGGTATAGATATATAGACATTTCTACCAAAGGCTGAAATTTTATCCTCCCAATAAGCACTTTAAGAAATCACCTAAAGGAACCCAATGAATCTGCCCCCTGAAGGCTTTATATTTGCATGTTGATGGGAGGAGATTTCTATCTCAGTCAATGTGCAACACAGCTCTAGGAATATGGATGAATATCTTTATGGAGAAAAGTAGCTGAAATTCACAGCTGCAATTACCTTGTGTTTTCTTTACAAAAGGTAGGCATTTTGGTTTGTTAAAACTGCCAGAAGGCAATATACCAGAAATGGAATGACTTTTAAAAGGAGAATTTACTAAATTGAAAGTTTACAGTTCTAAGGCTATAGAAATGCCCAAACTAAGGCATCCAGAGAAGTATACCTTAATTCCAAAGAAAGGCCGATGTCTGTCACATGGGAAAGCATGTGACTGGCATTTGCTGGTCCTTATTCCTGATTCCATTGCTTCCAGCTTCTGATGCCAGTGGTTTCCTCTCTAAGCATCTGTGGGCCTTCACTTAGCACCTCTGGGACAAAACTCTGGGTTCTGGCTTGCTTAGCATCTCATGAGAAGGTGAATGGCAATGTCTGCTGGGCTCCAAAAGTTCTGTCTAGGATCTGTTCTCTCTATCGGCACCCCAAGCATCTCCAAGCATCTATGTCAACTCTGAAACAACTGTTCTCCAAGCGTCTGCATCTGAGATTTCTCCAAAATGTTTCCCCTTTTAGAGGACTCTAGTAAACTGATCAAGACCTTCCTTGAATAGGTAGAGTTACATCTCCATCTAACCAAAAGGCCACACCCCTAATTGAGTAGATCACATCTCTATGGAAACAATCCAATCAAAGTTTCCCACCCTAAGCAATAGTTCTGGCCCCACAAGATTGGATCGGGATTGAAACATGGCTTTTCTGGGGGTACATAATAGCTTCAAACCTGCACAGTAGGAAAACTGCCTCCCCTTTATACATAAATCAATTGTGGATGCCTTGCCTTTTCATTAACACTCCTAAGCAATGATGAGACAGGCTGATTAAGAAGATAACAAAAGGAAAATAAAAAGGGAGAGAAACTTGAAACTAGACAAACCTGGTTTAAAGGATATGACTTGTTTTTAGGTCTGTTCCCGTCTTATGAAATTCTGTGAAAAGAGAGACCCTTCCTTTAACATCCTCTGCTCTCCACTTTACCACTGCTGCTGGACACCTCTCCTTTCTACAGAGGAGTCCAATAGAGTGTAGATCTGAGTCACCCATCAGAGAACTCTCTCTGCTCAGTTTTAAGCTATATTTGTGTGATCAGTTAATGAGAAAGTTAAATTAAGAGACTGATTTAGTCTCTCCACTTTTAAAATGTGGTATGGCCTGAATTAAAATAAGTTCTAAACTGATTTGAAAGAAAGCCCTCTGTTTGAAGCAGAGAGTGTTAAGATCAAAGAATGTCAGAACCAAAATAATGTTAGAGATTTAACTTGAGCCATGCACATTATTTCTCATTTCTGTGCGTGCGTGTGTGTGCACATGTGCTTATTTGCATGTGTGTATGTTTGTATGTGCATTTGTGAATTTGATTGTGCTTGTGTGCAAGGTTGTGTGTGGGTGTGTATGCATGTGTGTGTGTGTGGGTTGGAAAGAGATGGAATGAAGGGAGTCAGAATCCATGTATACTTTTTTACAGCGTATAGTTCTCCCCAAATTCTCTTTATCTGCCTTTAGTTACGAATTACTGATAAAATGAAGCAGTTTCTTATGGGACTATGGTATTGATCCAAGAGATGTCTTTGGGGAATAAAAAAAAAATTAACAATCATTGCATACAATCACCTTGAGGAAAAGCTGGTGCGAAGAAAAACTAAATGATTCTTGCAAGGTCTCATGGTTCTTCTCCCAGGCTCCTTCCCTTTCTGTCACATTGCCAGGATTGAAGTTTGTTACCCTTTTCTACTTGAGGTCTCAGCCACGTGAGCACATCCATAGCCAGATATGAATTCCCATTTTTAAGCATTAACATTTATGTTTCTTCATATCAAAGAAAACACATCACACAGTGAATTATATTCTCCAAAATGTGTTTTCTCCCTAGGTTTTTGTAAGTTCTGTGTAGGTGACAGTTTCTAATAAAATTCTCCTTAGCTGCTCAGAACAGAAAGTCTAGAAACCTTGACTTTTTCATTGCACTGGGCGATTGTGCTATTTACTCTGGCTTCAGGTGACACTGGGTGTGGAGTCCTCTCTTTTCCCTTTGGTACATGCCTGTGTTTGGGTAAGGATACTTGGAGGCAGTGACTCGGGGTTGTGTGGAAAGCTATTTAGTACAACAACTCTTCTGGGGCTGAAGAAGACCACTTATTAATGTTTTCCAGAAAGGACAAGAAAATGTAAGTTTCGTGGGGAATTTTAAGAGTGAATGCTTTGGATCTTGGGAAATTGTGTGCGTATAGCACCCACTAATTTTTATCTTCTTTCTGTCATTGGAAACAAATATAGCAAGTCATTGGTTGTGCATTTGGTGACCTCTTATATTAACAGCGTATTTAAAAAAATGAATGCCCTTACCCACCTGCTCTTGATGTTGGTTGACTCATGATGGATCTATGGATAAGCCATTTCCTTCTTCCCTGCAAAACAACATTGGCTCCTGCTTGTCTCCTGCCTCCTGTCTGGCCTTCTCCAATCTACCCTTTCCCTGTAGCTAGATGCATCTTTCTGAATTAAGAAGGTATGGCCAGCTTTTCTGTTGCTTGAATCCAATATGACCTCCCCACCACCAACACCACCATTGAATTTAGCCTAGGCCCACAAGGCTCTGTGGGATGCTTATCTCTGGCCTCAGTTACTGCTGCTCTCTTCTCATGCTGTGCATGCAAGCCAGCCTTTCTGAACTGCTTGGACTTGCTGCCTTCTCCTTGGAACTTTGACTGTAGCACTCCCTCGGGGCTGAGCTTGGCTGTGATTTGTTGCTTTGCTGGTCCACTACTTCTCTCTTCCTTTCATCCACATTCTTGTAATGGCCTCATCCTAGACTGAGTGGATTTCTTGTCCTCTTGGCTTTGGTCTCAGCCCTGTGACTTACTTTGACTAATCCTACATGGATGGAAATGATTGCGTGCATACTTCTATTCTAGGCCTTAAGATGCTTTGCATGTCCCTACTTTATATCTTGGGTCATGAGAAGAATTTCTCTTGGGTGGCTGCTGGTCTCTCAGCCTGGGCTCCAGAAAGAATCCACATGGAGGAGACCTGAGTCACAACCTCAGCACAAAGGCAAGATCAACCAGATCCATGCCTTAGAGGAGAGCTTCCCAGCAGAACCTAGCTGACTTCAGCAGACCAGCTCACCACTGGCCAACCTGCAGACACAATGGCAATAATAAGTCATCGATAGCTCATGATGCAGTTAAAGCTAATGGAGATGTTGGCTCATGGTGATTTAGGCTGAGATCATAATTTGGTCACTTCATCTCTTTTAGGAAGCTTCCACAACCTTCCCCAAGTCTGTGTGGATCATCACTCCTAAGTGCTTCAATAGAGGACTTATTCTACTCTATCATAGCTTTCCTTCAGACACCAGGAAGGCACAGACTTCACTGCTGTTGTTTACCACTGTATCTCCAGGTACAGGTCCTTTCTTCACTCAGCAAATCTCTACCAAGCATTTACCAAGTTCTAGGCACTGTCTTGGGAAGTGACAAAGCCCCAGCGCTAATGGAGCTTATTCTACTGGGGAAGGCAGGGGAAAATACACATACACATACATACACACATACTATATAGACCACTGCTGCCCTCTCCAAACAAAGTACCACACACACACATTCATGTACATACAGTAGTGAAAAGGAAAATAATTAGTAAAATGTGGAAATAAAGTAAAAAGGAGTTCTGGAGAAGTGCTGTTTTAGGCAAGGCAAGAAAGAAAGCAGAGTAGTTGAGCAATGGTACATAGATTTTGTAGCTGTGGATATGTGCAGCTTTTTTTTTCTCCTTGCATTTATTTTTTCACTGAAATAGAAAATCATAGTCAAAAGTGCCCTGTTTGATGGCATTTGTTGGATGGGTGAGTAAATGAGTTTCAAGTATATTTGTGCAGGTTGAAACAGGACAAATGAAGAGATACTGAATTTTGCAAGAACGTAAGGAAATAGCCATGCACTTTTAGCTGATTTATAGAAAAAAGCTCCTTGACAAGTGGAAGAAGCAGAAAGCAGGACAATGCTAAAATAGATGGGGAATTTGTTCTATGAATATCTCTGAGGATAAGCCATGGTCTGCCCAGGTACCAATGCAAAGCCATCTCTACTGTCATCAATTGTAGGATATATTGTTTCCAGCCTCTCAAAGTATGAAAACACAAAATAGCACTTGAAATCAAAAGACTTGCATTCAAGTATTTGCAATGCCAATCAGAAATACTACTAACCTGGAAAGGTCCGTATTTTCCCAGAGCCTCAGTTTCCACATTGATAGAACAGAATGAACAACACTAAGGAGAATCACCCTAAGACCTAAATGATGCATTGAATGTAGATATTTGGTAAAGGTTTTGGTAGAGTACAATATAAATGTTATTTTATTTCAGATAAGGGCATTACCTCTGCTAACCAGCAAGTCTTTCTCACAAACCAGTAGGAATCATTCTATACAAGCCTGGAAAGAGCTCATCATGAACCACATATATTCCAAGAGCAAGGATATGTATTTATACTGTCTTAAAATTTTATACTTGTGAGCAAGTCAGAATCCACAAAGAAGAAATAATCAGTATTTTAGTAAAAGATTGAACAGCTAATTTAAGGTCTCTTGTATTTTGTAGTATTTGAGAATTGTGTTTGGCTACTAGAAAATAATGATGCTTATGATCGAATGCTTATGCTTTTTGACCCTAAGTATTTTGTGCTTAATAGTAAAATTTCTTTTGTCTACATGTGCTGGAGAATTATGGTAGAGGTATAGGAAATGAAAAAGTTATCCATGTCTGCATTTGGAGTTCAGCTATATTCATGTATGTCTGGTCATGGAAGGGATGCCCCGAAGAAGTCAAATATTATGAAGGGATGACAAGAGCTCTGAAGAAAATTCACCAAACTGAAGGAATTTGACAAGTTCATCCAGACTTAGCTATAGGTAGTGTATCTGTTCCAAGACTTCGTCATAGCTAGCATGTGAAACTGAGTCACCCAGTGATTCAGGCTGCATATGAGTGTCCTCAGGATAAAAGGATTGTATACGTGAACTGACAAAGCCAGCTAGGTCAATTCTGCAACTCTTTGGGACCGGGTCCCGCTGTGGGGCCCCAGAGTATAACATGGAGGAGGACATGTTCCCTATCCTACTGTACAAGAAGCTGCTAAGCTATTGTGAGGACAGGAGTCCTGAGAGTTTGATGTCCATTCACATCTTTAGGGATTTGTACCTTGATGACAGTGAGAACCAATTTGTAAGCCCATCTGAGACACAGGGACTGTTGATGCTTATAAGCAGTTAAAGGCTTAACACTCAGAAAAGTTGACTATTATTGACAGTGTGTCTTCCAGGGTGATCTGGAAGCTAATGCATCTTTGGATTGCATTAGAATTTAAGCTGAAAATAGCAACAACAACAACAACAACAAAAATTTATTCTCTTTTTACATATTTATTTTTTTATTAGAGAAGTTGTACAGAAAAGTTGTACAGGTTTACAGAAAAATC